>NW_026055496.1:1200000-1925431 GCF_023757995.1 Alternaria metachromatica
GTATCTGGCCACGTGAGAATACATATTCATGCGACTGGGGATTAGCTGAAAAGTGCTTGCTGAGAACGGTAGAAGCAGCCATTGCTGCGCGCTTGGAAATGCCCTCAACGAATGTATCTCCAATGCGAACGGTGACGCGAGGGCCTTGGAGAAGAGCTTGACGCTGCGCTCGTATCATCTCGAGCAGGTTGTCGACAGGCTGATTTATGACCGGGGAAGACACCGGTTGAGCTGACTGCTTTGCTGCAGTCTTTGGCTGGGGCGGGACATCGGCAACCTCGGCGACGGAAGATAACGACGGCGTAGACAGCTTGGGGTCGGGTCCAGTATTGGCAGCGGGCTGAAGGTTGATCTTGGTAGAAAGTGGCTCTTTGGGCAAAGAGGCAGTCGCAGAGGCGTCAGTGTCGGCGATGCTGACGGCCTTGACGGTCAAGTCTTCGCCCTGATCCGGTATGATGTTCTTGGTAGTATCAGCAGACTCGGCGGAACCAGCCTGCTCAGTAGAGGAAGCGGTGTTCTTTACGTTCTTGAGGAGTGCCGCCTTCTTAGCAGTCCTGTTGCGACGAGCACGCGCAGACTTAGACATGGATTGGCCTTGAACAGCTGGAGATGGCTCACTACATGTGGAGTCAGTATATGGAGTGATTTCAATGGTGATTGAAACGTACGATAGTTCTGCAGCTAAGTGGCTGCTTGCAATGTCCGTGGTCGCCATCGCAAATACGATGATGATGCGGCGCAGACCGAGCGATTTGACGTGGAACCGAGTCTGTTGGTGGGAGAAGAGAAAAGACTTGTTCTTAGGAAGGAGTAGATTTGGGGCAGAGTCCAGTACTTCTAGGCAGCGAGCTCGAGGCGCGGTTTATTTACATGCAAACGGACGGGGCCCAGTGCACGTGACTACCTAGGTAGGCAGGGACCCGAGCGCAGAACGGTCGCACAACGCGAGGAAGCCGGATTGAATGAGGAAAGAGCAATGTGGGGTGGTCCTAATCGGGGCTCTAGAAAATCATGAATATCGCCCTCATCGGACTACTCGTGCCCGTTTTCATACTCCTGGCTCTTTCTAGTTATGCTGATGTAGCATCTCATCGCAGCTTTCTTACGCATTTGGAGAAGGCCATCGCGACTGCTGAACCATGTGCCTAAACCGCTATAACTCTTTCTGGATTGCAACTGGTCAATGATCTAAAGGACTTGTTACCTGGTCTGGAGTAGGTGTAGTGTGGCAACGTGCGGCTTGTAGTAAAGCGTCATCTTTAATTAGACGGCAGAAGACTCTTGTGGAACGCGTATGAAAACAATGAGTATTTGCACACGATGAACGACTGACTTTTCAACGACGACTGGGGTTCGCGAGAGAGTGTTGAAGTGAAAGAGTTGTCGCGCGTGTCGGACGCGTGCCCTCTGGCACAGTAGCGCCAGCCGAACTTACTCCGGATGACGCGAGTCCTGGGCAACACTCTTTGCTCTCCACCCAGGAACGCCGTCATAGTCCCAACGGCCCCTAGCCGGCGCGACTACGTGCACAAGGCCCAAATTATCTGTCTCAGCTTATACATCCAAGTACTTCACTTTCTCTCAGCGCATCCGACGCGTCAGACATCGAATGGCGTCTGGTCGCTGGCCGACACTCGCATACGGAGACTGACGACCGCATGGACTGAGCCCCCATCAGCCTCAAGTCATGCGCTTAATTAGGATATAGGAACCCTTCGCAAAGCTGCCGCGTCCCAGCAACCGATAGAACCGCCATCTTCGCTCCGCGCCGTAGCCCGATCGTCTCGCCAGACAGCCTCGCATCGTCTCCAGAGCCACAAGCTGGCTATTCTCTGGTACCGACAAGAACCTTGAAAACTCCAACATGCACGCTGCGACTACCATCACACTTTCACGCATACCAACACCACTCTAGAAGTACGGCTCTTGTCGAGGTAGACAGAGGGGTTCCAACGTCCACAAAGCTCCACATGCGATTGAAGGGAGCATAGTCTGAAGCTCGCTTGGCTGGCGGTTGCCCAACACATCGTAATCCACGAGGATACTGTGTCGTCTGCGGCCTTGGGGAACATAGCCGTAGCTCAGCAGTATCCCCCAGACAGATACTTGATAGCCTCGCCGCTACCTCATCCCCCGACAATGCCCACCCATTGTTCTGTGAGATCTTTACAGGGCTCTTCGAATGGCTGTGATGCCACGTCATGGTTTGTGCGTTGTGCGATACATTAGCATATCACAATGGCCTTTTCGCTTGCTCGACTTCACTTGCTAATACGCCCACCCTATGTTCTAGCTGGAAGACCGTACAACAAACGCATTTGAGTAGAGCGACATTATTGTAGCTTATCCATCGCCATCATGCCGGACCCTGTACTAATCACTCTCCCGACTGCGCCAACTTGGTCGCCTGTGATACGGCGCGACGCACCGAATGTCCGCGCTAAGCCAATTACTGGCCAAGAGCAAGAGCGCAATCGTGTTGTCACGGAAGCGATTGGCATCCCTGAAAGTGGACCGTTAAAGCGCATCGCTGAACACTCGATAAACGTCCTTAGTTTGGATACCAAAGACCGCAAGGTACTCCTCGAGGGACCAACCGTGGATCTCATTGCCCGTGGTATCGTCATCCGGAAAGACGTAGCTCTTCGTGCATTGATAGCTTCATGCCAAAAGGTCAACGATGTCGTCCAGATTACGCCCCGAATCACCCAATTTCACACACATGGTCACGCCGATGAAAGAAGTATCAAACGCTTGCTTGACGTATTCACTACATCCAAGCTTCTTGGCCTTGATCGCGTTGACCTTGTGTCCGGTAATTTTCGTAACGATGTATTAACATACCAAGCGTGTTTAGTTCTCGGCATCCACTACACTCACTCTGCACCTCTCCTCGGCACCCTTTGCGCGCTCGTATCCTCTCGACTTCTCAGTATTAGCGAGCTCGAGATGTTGGTACGTCGCTTCCCTCCCACAAACCCTTTAATTAAGCATACTGCCAAAGACCTCTGCCGCAGAAGGTTCAAGAAGCAGATACCAAACATTCTTGAATTTGGGAATTGGCTCAATGGAAAAGGCAAAGAAGGACTAAAAAAGGCTATGGCGACGTGCGACACAGTACACAAGATGACAAGGCAAGCAATCACTCGGAGAAAGTGCGACTGGAGGAAGGATGCTGTGCTACGTCTGTGGGGCGAGGATGTGGATGGGGTTTGCGTTGAGGAAGAGGCCGAAGACGACATGGAACCGGACAAGATCAAACGACGAGACTCAAAGTTACTGGAGTAGAGCTCTTAGAACTATCATAAGCGACTGCTGGGCCTGGTTAACGGGCATATAATATATGGTTAAGCTCAGTAGTGATTGACGATGTGTCGCTTCTTGCGTATCCTGAACAAGCGATTAACGGACTTCGTTCTTTGCGAGGATACTGTATTGCTAAGTCCCAAGACCCAACGCCTTCGAATGAAAAACTCCCACCCGGCACCAGGCGAGCTAACCTATTCTATGCTACTGAGGCCACTCAAGGGCCGCGAGCTTGATCTGAACTCTCAGGAGCTCCATTGGTTGACACCGGTGCTGCGAATGGGGTATCAACACTCATCAATAATTGCCGCTTCATCTCCCAGCCCCTGCTGGCGCCGTATACACAGAATTTGACACCATGTTGCGATGCTGCAACCACCGCATTGTGTAGGCATTCAATCATTTCCGATCGTAAGTCACGGAGGGATGCAGGTTCACCTTCGCTTACCCATCCAGAAGTTGGCGTTACGGCCAGATTGAAGCTTTCAAGAGTAAGCACTGTCGCCGGACTTACTATGAGCCGCCATAAGCTAGACCTAGATGGGGAGTCCAGTGGCCCTATTTCCTCTGATCGCAAACGAAGATCTTCGAGTGGCACTGTCATGGCATCGGTTACTTCTAAGTGTCTGATACTAGGGGGCAAGAAGGATACACGGCTGTCTTGTGTCATTTGGCGTAGGTATCGGGAAAGTAAGGTGAAGTCGATGTGCAGGGTATGCAGCTCTTGAAGAGCGTAGAGCGAATCGAGGATGCAGCTCGTTGGCATTGAATCGTCGTCGGGACGAACGCAGCGAAAGGTTTTTAGACATGGTAGGTGTTTCCGTAAGAGATTTGACATGACTGGGATTGCTTGCCCTGGCTGTATTACATCGCATATGTGGTCGAGGCTGAGATATTCCAGTCTTGAGGCACAAGGGTGCGAAAGTAACGACTCAAAGGCACTGGGCGTGATGTGAACATTGAGCAGCTCCAATTTTCGAAGGGCCATCTGCGGAGTGGATATCATCCTAATATTGAGCACGTCGCAGGCCCACATGCTCAGCTTTTGGACTGCGCTGGGGAGCCCGAAACTGAAGGTGTCCCCTCTCGCCTCGAAACCATAGACATCAAGCTCCGCAAGCTTCGGACATATAGGTGGTTGTCTATAATGGTCCCAATCGTGTAGGGAAATAACCTGTAGTGTGATATCGAGAGATCCTGGTGCGATAGATCCCAGATGCGCCTCCTGTACATTTGGACTGAGGGCGAATATTAGAGCTAAAACTCCATCCAAGCTGGGATCTTCAGGATCGGCATCGTCTGTTCGCTTGAAGACGTCCGCCAACCACACTTTGGCCAGTCTATCGCTCTTTAGACCAAGGCTGTCGATCGTCTTTGTAACACTCGAAATGTATTGTTGCAGCATATGCGTAGTATGGCTGAGCTCGGTATGTTCTGATACGATTGATGTGCAAGCGTGGCAAGGTTTGGTGTACTCTTTGGTATCTTTCGCAAGCAATGTGATGCGCGAGATGTGGCGTGCGAGCTCCGGTCGGTCGAGCAGAGTGATCATCAGGCGCTTCGCACGAATTTCAGCTTTGTCGCAAAAGCCGATATCACGGTACAGGATAGGTTCCACTACGTGATGGTAGTATCGAGACACGCGCGATAGAGCGCAGAGAGCCTTTCGAGATTTGCCGTCGGAGAGATGATTGGCTATCATAGTATCAAGCTCTGTCGAGAGAGCAGTGAGAGACATCGTTGTTGCCCCAGATGAAAAGTTAGAAGGACTGTCCTTGATGCGTGGCTGAGTAGCTGGTATGCGTGCTTCGTCTATGTATTCAGCGTAAAATCTACCACTAGACGGTGCGTCTGTATATGCATGGCTGGGCGGTCTGGACTTTAACAGTAATGCGCAAACCATATGCACGGCGTGACTTGCTCAGCTAATGAGAAACTTGGTCATGTATCGGTCTCATGTGCCTACTCAGGGTAAACCATCTTTCTTCCGACACCGCCGTCTACAACCACCTCCTGACCCGTGACAAACTCGTTGCCAATGAGGTACTCCACCGCCTTCGCAATATCCTCCACTTTACCTACTCTGCCAGCAGGATGCCAGTCGACGTCAGCCTTTGAAAGACCTTCTTCCCACTTGGTTTGACCTTCATCTCCAGCTTTACTTTCGTTGGCAACGTGAATCCATCCGGGAATGATCGCATTCACCCTAATCTTGTGACGATGGCCTAGCGATACTGACATGGACTGCGTCAACCCCAACAGTCCAGCTTTGACAGATGAGTAGGCTTCGTGGTCATTTTCTGATTGGTATGCGCGCGTTGATGACATGTTGATGATGGTACCAGGAGAGCTTGGAGTGGAATTTCCAGCAGCGAGAAGCGGAACGCATAGCCGGCTGAGCATGAACGGTGCAGTGAGACCGATCGCGACCTTCAAGTCCCACTCTTTTTCCGTGTCTTCCCCTTCGGCTTCCATGCTGCGATCCTCCGATATCGCTAGGTCGGTCGGGAAAGCATTGTTGATCAGAACGTCGAGTTTGCCATCAAATTTCCGCTTGACTTCTTCGACAGCCGTCTTCAACTCCGTTCGCTTGCTGAGGTCACACTCAAGCGCAGACCAGCTTTGCTTTCGCCCATTTGACCATTCTTCAGCTCGTGTTCTGACATGCTCCAGCTCTTCTTTATTGGAATCCAGAATGACGACGTCATGTCCAGAGCTCAGCAGCTGTCTGAACAGCCCGCGTCCGATACCCCTGGCACCACCTGTTAGGAGAACCTTGAGATGCTGGGGAGCTGCGTTCATTGTCATTGCTCCTTGACAGTAGATTAGGATGGGGCCTCGATGTCGTGAGCGCGGCACTTTTGCCAAGGGTTGGTATCTTTAATTTACTTTCATTAATGGGCTGCCGTGGGTTCGCGCACCCATGACGTCATGACCAAATCTTCCCGCGCGAATACCCCGAGCTCATCTCCCATGGCGCCTACAGCCCGTTGCTACTGCAAATTTAACCTCGGAATTTGACGATCGGCAAGAGAAAAAAAATAGGATATTATCGAACAAACCCGGTGGCATACAAGATTAAACGTTCGGCGACATTTTGGAGTTCGACATATCGATTGCCTGAGAACAATGCACGCTAGGCCGCCTTTGAACGCGTCCTCTTCAACACAACTGCCCGGGTCCATGCGTCCTTTCGAGACGCTTGACCTGCGCAAGACGCAAAAGAGATGCGAACTACTCTACTAGCTCAGGCAATGAAGACTATCTGCATCGAACTGCGAGGTGTGAAATCACGTGATAAAACCACTGGGGAAAGTCATGGGTATGTACTGTTCTCGCGCTCTAGGGCCCTATATACATGAAAGTCTAATTACAAGCCCGAGTCGATCTGATTCAGTACGACCTGGGAAGTGTAAGCATCCCAGGTGTCGCAAAGTTGAAATTGTTCGTCCCCAAATGTCTGCTTCTGAATCTCCTCTGGCCTCTCCAAGATCTGCATGAAGAGCCCTCCACTAACGTGCCAAGCGAGGTGGCAATGCAGTGGCCAGGCGCCTGGGTTATCTTGTACGAATTGCAGTACCAAGTACGAAGGCTCAACAGTGCCGGTGGTATTTCGTGCATTCTGCATCTGGTGGACATCGCGGCGCAGCGTGTTCTCCGGGTTTGTCACAACGCCGTCCCACTCGCCGAAGCCTTCAGCCAGGATGTGGTAGTCATGGCCGTGAAGATGCATGGGGTGGCCGCCAATGAGACCGTGATTGACCATGTGGATGCGGACATGCTTCGCACCGGGGAATTGGTACACGTTCCATTCAGGGTTGAAGTCCGACTCGTTACGCTTTGCTTTCAGTAGCGTTGGCTTGTTGTAGTTACCGTGGTAGGTACTGTTGTTGAGATACCAGATGAAGTTGGTGCCATTGGAGCGGAAGTCAAAGTCCACACGTTCGACATGGTCAGGCTCTTCCAATGGAACTTTACACAGCGGGATACCTTGAGTGATGGGGTCGTTCTTGCATTGCTCAAGTTGTTCCTTCGTGACATCAGAGGTAGACTTGGGGATAGCGTCGGTACCGGCATTCTCGTAGTATACTGCCGCAAGAGCGTTAGGTGAGATACCGTCGGTGAGTGTACAGCGAAAGCCTTGAGCAAGTTGAGAGCGCATCCAAAAGGTATCGCTAGGCTTGCCGATAGCTTCGACTATAACATCAGTGCGCTGACCGACGGCAAGCGTGACGACGTTGGTCGTGTACGGCTCGACCGGGATGTAGTCTACGGCGATGACTTTCAGTTTGTGCCCATCGATGCTGAACTTCTGGTTGCCTTCAGCGCCTGTGTTGATGAGGCGTAGTAGATGCTTCTTTCCAGACTGGAATTTGAACTTAGAGATACCTGCATTAGGCGTGCAAGGCAAGGTCGTGTTGGCACATGGGTAATTCATTCTTCCATTGATGAGGTTGTTGTTGGAGGGCGGGAATTGGCCGTTCATAGTGCCTTCAACAAGGGTATAGTAGTCAGCGTGGAACCAATCTTCGAGTATGATGGGGCCAATGTCGATGTCGTAATCCTCGTGTTTCGGCCCATGTATGACCATGGGGCCGTGAGCGCCACCGGAGTATTGCGCACTGTAATGGCCTAGGAAATCAGCTTTTGCGTATCTCAGTGTAGTACTGAAGAACTTACTGTGATACCAAGACGTCCCGTAGCGGTCGGCTCGGAAAAGCATCTCATAGTAACCACCGTTTGGAGTGATCGGGCATTGACTGACCGCAGGTACACCGTCATACCAAGTACTTTCTGTCTGGAAAAGGCCGTGGGCATGAAGGGTAGTACCCTCATCAGTCAAATCATTCGTAACTCTCCACAGAATCCAATCACCCCTGATGCGGTCAGTAAAAGCATTACAATGTTGTGTGACAGTCCATACCAGTTGGCTTCAATCAGAGGACCGGGGAATTGACCATTGACTGTGAGTCCATTCCTGGTGACACCATCTGGAGCGATCGTTTGATAAGCCACGTGAAGATCGTATGTTCTTGTCACGCCAGTGTCGGGCATGGAAGGACAAAGAAGATCAGCCTTTGGTTTAGAGGCCGCAGAAGCGATGGGGTCGAGCGTCCCGGTAGCAGTTGGTCGGAAAGTGCTAGACCCCGTGGCATTTGCATAACCGTATGGATAACCAGATACTGTAGGGTGGAGAGAATGTGTTGAAGGAAGCCTCGTTGGTTCAGATGTATATGCGCCATCGGGATTGCTGCCTGGGAGACCATTTGCCGGGAGATGGGGAGAGTCGATCAAACCCCATTGTGAGTTACCACACTGTTCGACATTTGAAAGTGAGCTCTTCAGATGGTCGGTTCCCTTGGGAACCCAGCACGGTTCTTTGTAGTCATGTTTGGCGGGCCCGCCGTATTCGTAGGGTGTCGAAGGCTGAGGGGGAGCGTACTCTTCTCCATGTGATGGTTTACCCGGCCACTCGAAAGGCAGAGGTACGTCGTTGTAGGGATTGTAGTACGGCCCACCATGCCCATGAGAGTTGGTCGTGGGTCGTGCTGTGGCGTATTCAGTGACTGTAGCTGTGACGACCTGGCAGATGGGCGCGGTGCTGAACTCAGAAGGGGTGACTGCGTGGAGGACAGACGACAATGAAGCCGTAGCGGCGAAGTAAGGAGCGTAGGCTACCATGGTTGTAGCAACAAAAGTTGGCCGTATGGTTGTTCACGAGCGACCACAACAGGCTTGACTGCGCAAAGAAGGAACGACTGTGTTGAGAAGCAAGACACTGCATCTGAAGATATGCTGAAGGCCATGTTATATGGGATTCTATGACAGTATGCCAAATACCCAACGTTCTATGTTTGGCCGTGGGGCTTGAGAATACGATGAAGCGAGCTATGTGGCGGGAAAAAGTATGGGCCGTGAATCTGAATATGGTCGAGACACCCGAGGCGAGGCGAGGCGCAAGAAGCAACGCGCTGTAAGGCTCCCATTTGTGGATCAGGCAAGCAGTATAGCGAGTAGATCATGAGAGCTCAGCGTTACTTTTGAGTCCAACCCGTGTTCCCCTTGGCGTCGTTCGGACACCGAGGCGGGAGAAGGAGATGAACTAAGCCACTCAATGTTTGGCATCATCGACGTTGCGAAAAGATCTGCAGACGCAGCATCCGCGGCATACATGCCGTCGCCGTTTTCGCGTTTAAGGTTCTCCCGACGATATGCAGGTACGTGCCGGAGTATGCCAAGCGACACGATTGTACATCATTAACGTATCCAGTGTGATGGTGGCATTGCCATACTTGTTTGCGAGTCAGCTTCGAGAGATGTGGGACCACATGTGGTATCTATGTAGACTTATTCTGAATCAGCTACCATATTTCGATACCTTGAAATGCGGGACTTATAGCCTAATCTTTTGTTGTTGTGATGGTTCGTATTTTGCTGCCGTGAGTGCCGTGTGCGTAGGTAGTCCAGAGACATGCTAAGCTCCCAAGATCGCGTAGAACCGTTCGCAATAGTGGCTTAGACGAAGCAGGCGACTGCATGTTCTCCTGACCGTGTGGAGATGATGAAGAGAAGGCTGCGCTGTGGAAGCTGAGGTCATTGGCAAAGTGGTGTTGAGGCGTCGGGATAAGCACTGGTTAGCGCTGACACCTCCCGCACACTTGGGCATGGCATCCGGCTAAAAAGGGGCCTGGCGCTGATCGCTCAAGACCACTTCTACTCCAGAGTAATTCCAACTGAGGGCTGACAGTCGTTACTGGCGGTGATGTGGCGACATAAGGAAGCTATGCAGCTAGGTGTCGCATGCCTTTCTTTCCTGCCCGTCGGATCACGACCATACCTAGGTACCATGCTGTCTGTCAGTACCCACATCGCGACTACCATATTGCTCTCAAGATGGGAATACGGCAAAGAAGAACTTATACGTGACGCGCTACAGGCCGTTCATCGATAATGCAGCACATGGCACGAGTCATTGAGTGATATGTTGTTTGGCAAAAGAAACCTTATGGGCCAGGCTCAAGGCTTCTACCGCCACATCGTCGGCAGTCCTCGGGTACATCCTACCGAACTCAGAAAGGTACAAAAATTGCTGATAAGGTTTGAACAGCTAATCCGACATGCGCAGCTAGTTTCGCGGTCTGTTTAGTATCGTTCGTCGATCTTGCGTGCAAATTTCAGGTCTTGACACCCGCTTGCGACACACGCCCTGCGCCCACATCATCTTCTGGCCAGGTCCCCGGATCTTTCTCTTCATATGTTGGGAAACAGTATCCTTCAGCTTGTTCTGAGGCATCGAACGCCTCTAATGGAGATTGCCGATGCACCGCCAGCAACTAGTAACACCGCACCCGCCGCAGTGCATGACGAATCGTAGCCAGTCGGCGCTGCAATCCTCACAGTCCCCCCCAGTCACACGTTGCCAGACGTGCAAATGCTCAGCGGGCTCTGGTTCTGGAGCGGGGGCTGGCTGGCCGACTGGATCAGGGCGAGTCAGGAACTCCTCATCCCACTGTGGGCATCTGCATGTTTTCCAGGGCACGCCGCAAAGGTAGCAAAACTCATGACCGCAGCGGCAGTACATGTGGAAACAACCCTGAGAAAGCTCAACCATGTTTCTACATTTGGCGCATTGCTGCCACTTGGCCCGCTTTGCTGCATCCATGAGGAGTTGTACATGTGGGTCGCTCGGACACAGTCCGTCATGTGCACGATGTTTGCACTGCACGCATGTCGTCTCTTTGCAGTCGATACAGGTGCCTATATCGGCGCTAATATCCTTGACCCGAATGAAAGCGGTGCAGTCGATATTTGCGCAATATGTCGGATTCGGTGTCGCAAGCTCCTCCACCTTGAGGTCGAACTTCTTGACGTATCCTTGCGGAAGCATGGTACGACATACTTCCAGCGGAATTGGAATGTTGCAGCATTTAGGAGGAAAGATCGAGACGTCTTCGAGGGCCCTGACGAAGAAGTCATGAAGACAATCTCGACAATAGCTATGAGCCACAGGCTTGCATTCGAGTGTCAGGGTGTCTGTGGTCGGTATATTATCGAGACACATCCCGCACAGAGTGAGGGGCTCTTCCAGGGTAGGTTCCGAGTCGTAGTCAGTCCCTTCTTCTTCGGTATCGCTTGTCTCATCGGGCTCCGTTGAAGTTTGCGAACCCATCTCGTATGCGTGGATTTCGGCATAGAGCTCCTTTGCACGAGCCCACTGCTCATTGGTACCGAGGGAGCGATCGTTGGACAGGTTCGTAGCGTAGGTCGAGCTGAGTACGAATTCTGGGTCTTCGGTACTCAAGCCGGCCAAAGTCAAAGCGAGCTGATGGTCGGCAATGGCCTGTCTTTCCTCTTCGAGAAGCTTTTCGAATTCTGCGTCAGTCTCACGCTCAGTTTTGGAGAGCTCGCGCGCCATCGCGTCCGGGTCAAGGACTATGCCGAGTGTTTGGGTCATTGGAGGGTGTGTGTGTGTCGCGCCCATTGAATAATGGACGGGATGAGAAAGAGGTCGCGTCGCTCAAATTTCCAGAAAACTTTGTGGGCGCTGAGTTCCAAGGTTGAGTTGGTGATCACAACAACGCTACTGCGTTTGTCTTCCAGATTGGGAAACCACTGATTCCTCTGTCACCGGTGTAGGAGCGCTGCCACAGCATCCTCAGTAAAGGGCTCCAACTGTTGCAGGCTGCAATGATGCTGCTGCATTACAGAACAAGAATCCGATGCCGGCTGCAGATGTATCTTAGCATTACGAAGAGCAACCCTCTGTAGAATCGCTGTAATAGACCTTGTCATCCTTGAATAACGCCTTTGGCGGCTGTGTGCACAAGCCCGTATCTCATCCTAGATGTGGGAGGTAGTGGTGAGTTTGATAACATGAGCTAGATACACTGAAGCTCTGAGTGAGGGGACATGCAGCGTCTTGTGAATACGGTGATAACCATATTTGCTGATCGAAGGTCTCTCGGAGCGTCGCTACCTAGGTACTGGGAACGATAATCATGCCGATCATCTGTTGAAACCGAAACGAATTCTTGTTGTAGGCTTGATCCTTGACTGCACGTGTTATGCGACAGAGTTTTCGTGATATGAGACGGCGAAGAACGAGTTGCATTGTGAGTCTTGCCGATGTGGCGCGCTGGCGATGACATCATCACCATCCTTAGGCGCGTACCAGCCTGGCGGCCTCTTTCTCCTGGCAACCACGATCCAACACCGCCTTTACATACGCGCCTTCATCTCCTCAACGTTGGATACTTCATCCTTCAGACTCAGTCACTTTACCGCGATCCTTCACGGCGTCGACCGCAACCCCAGCAGCGATCATGCAGTTGGTGTTTCGTCTCGCCCCACCCCAACGTTTCAACGTGCCGCGCGCAAAGCACATGAGCATGAGCGCGCATTTCTCTATGACTCCATCCGCATACGGCGTAAAAGTCGACTCAGGGTATTATCCTGTGGCTATTTAGCCGTCTTGTCATTCTCCGACGAACATGTTCATGTCCACACTCGAGCCGTTGTTGATACCTCGACCCTGGGTTGGCAGACCCGCATCGTATCTTAAGCTGCAGATTCTTGAGATTGCAGAGGATGCCATCATTAGATTCTGCAGCCATACCCTATCGCACCATCATCTCCGAGGCAAGGCAGGTGCCAAAGCAAGTGCGATCAAGAAGTTGTTGCGATCCATCCTCTGCAAGCTCTGCTCCAGCCATCGCAATAAGCAGTTGCAATGCGTTAACAGCCACACCAATGTGCAGTTTGCAGCGCGGGATAGTAACGCCAACACTTTACAGAGGATGCCTCGGAGCCCCTGCAATGTGAAGGATTCTCGCCTCGTCCAATGTCAAAACAGCACTAAGCTCTACTCGGCTCGAACTCCAGGCACAGTGCATCTCCACCAATCAGCGCTCCACATGTCAAACCTGTCAGTCGTCGTTTGACCCATGGACCTGGTTCTGGTTCCCAAGAGTTCTGTTCTTGGCCTAGGTATCCATCCTTCGTTCATCTATCCGAGTGTGGCTGCAGACACATAGCGCCCCGGCGTCAGGTTCGAGATTGGACCGGTGGTAAACGAAACGGCTAGCTATGCAGCGTGCCACATATTCCTCGGCTTCACGGCTGGACTCATCTCCTGCGCTGGAGGATATAAGTCTTCGGACTCGCCAGACTTTGAACAGTAACGCAGCTGCGCTGGACATTCTTTCACTACGGGACTTCGTCATTCATTCGTTCTTTTGCCTTTTCAGTCACCCTTTTGTCAACTTTTGACTAGTCACTCATTCCAAACATCACTACTCGCATCAATATATACAATATGAAGTCCGTAGCTGTTCTCCCCGCCATTCTGGCGCTGGCCAACGCCCACGCCACTTTCCAACAACTCTGGAAGAACGGAAAGGATCTTGAGAGCACCTGTGCCAGGCTGCCACCTTCCAACAGCCCCGTTGAGGACTACACAAGCACTGCGCTGCAATGTTGGTACCCCTCGAGTTCCTACTTTTGATCTGTGCTGACATCGATTCAGGCAACGTTAGCCCTGCTCCCGCTGAAGGAAAGTGCGACTTCGAGGCTGGTGACACAGTCACTATCGAGATGCACCAGCACAACACCCGCGACTGCAAGGAGGAGGGCCTTGGTGGTGCTCACTGGGGTCCCGTCCTCGCATACATGTCCAAGGTTGAGGATGCTGCCACTGCCGATGGTTCCAGCGAGTTCTTCAAGGTTTACCAGAACACCTGGGCGAAGAACCCAGATGCCACTCAGGGCGACAACGACTTCTGGGGCACCAAGGACCTCAACTACAACTGTACGTACGGCATCATGTCTGGAAACTACTGCTAACAATCCAATAGGCGGAAAGCTTGACTTCACCATCCCCAAGAACATCGCCCCTGGTGACTACCTCCTCCGTGCTGAGGCTATCGCCCTTCACGCTGCAGGCCCCGCTGGTGGTGCTCAGCATTACATGACCTGCTACCAGCTTACCGTCACCGGTAGCGGAACCCTCGAGCCCAAGGGTGTCACTTTCCCAGAGGCCTACTCCAAGACTGGTCCTGGTCTTGGTTTCTCCATCCACGCCGATCTCGACTCGTACCCCGCCCCTGGCCCTGCGCTCATCGCTGGTGGTACTGAGGCTACCCCCGAGCTTCTCACATTCGGCGAGCTCGCTGGTGCCCCCGCTGCTACCGCTACCGGCGGTGCTGAGACTCCTGCTGCCTCCACCCCGGCCTCCGCTGTCGCCTCTTCCACTGCTGCTCCCGCTTCCACCAGCGCCGCTGCCGAGGCTGAGCCTTCTTCCGTTGCCCCAGTTGAGGTCTCTTCTGCCGTTGAGAGCTCCGCTGCCGCTACCTCTGCCGCCGCTACCTCTGCTGCCGCTTCTTCTGCCGCTGCTCCTGAGGTCTCCAGCGTTGTCGCCCCCTACCCCGTAGCCAACAGCACCTCTTCGATGCTTCCCGGCACCGTCTCTAGCGCTATCGTTGCTCCTACCACCATGCTCACTGCTGTCCGCCCCACTCCTACCGCTGAGCCATCTGGTCCCATTAAGGAGTACTACCAATGTGGTGGCCAGGGCTTCAAGGGTGACAACACGTGCGCTGAGGGTCTTGAGTGCAAGGAGTGGAACCCATACTACTCCCAGTGCGTCAAGCCTGAGGCCAACAAGCCTGGTCCTTCCAAGGGTCCTATGCCCTCCGCTCCTGCCCCCAAGCCCACTGCCGTTGCCCCTAAGCCCACCGGCGCTGCCCCCAAGCCTACCCCTGAGGCTCCCAAGCCCTCAGCTGCTAAGCCCACCCCTGCTGCCCCGATCGAGGCCGAGCCTACCTCCGTCGCACCCGAGGCCGTTGAGCCCACCAAGCCTGCTGCTTCATCCGCACCCGAGGCCGGTGCTGGTGAGAAGACCTACACCCTCGAGACCTTCATTGCTTTCCTTGAGCAGGAGGCTGGTAGCGAGTCTGCTGCCAAGATCCGCCGCATGATTGAGGCCCTTCAGTAGACAACTTCGCATCTTTTGCGATGTTCATCTTGTATATATACTTACCCTAGATGGGTAACTTCGATTCTTGTAGCGATGTTTTTGGAATGATACTTCTACCTCTTCATGATCACCACCCTGCTCTGCAAACTTTGCTATTACGTCTATTGCATGCCGTTTCATACACTTGGTCGGGTGCATACCACTGCAATTCGTTCATGCGCTTGTCCTCCGTGTTCTCGTCTGTATGTTGCCGCGGCCAATTTGAAGCTGACTCACGTCCTGATAACGCGCCCACTCGAGACGAGTCGTTCTCAAGAAATCAATGCCACTAGGTGCGGCCACAGCTCGTCCTGTCTTAGCTTGCTGTTTACAGTATATATGATATTAAATACTGATAACTGGGCAGTCTACAAGATTATGTATCCTCCCAACCCAAATTATTTGTAGAATGCGATACGAGTTCCGCAGCATACCGTAGAGGTCTCTGTTCCATCAAACATCGATGAGCGACAAGTCATGCGGTATCGTATGCCTCAGAGGTGCTCGATCACCACAACACCAGTCGATCTCGTATTGGTGTTGCCGTGCAGATACCGCGTTTTGCATGCGCTCAATCTTATCTCTCTTGCATTTTGATCAATTACAAGCGTTGTAACCCAGAAGATGGTGGAGCTGTTGTAACAAAAACCATTGCTTTTGATTCTATACCGCTATTTCGCCCTCTAAAACTGTGAATGCCAATCTTTTCTCGACCAATCGACCAGGACCCCAACCCATTCTTGAATTCCACTCCGATCCCTCAATAACAACCGCTAATCCTCGTCTTGAACTTCAGAGATCTGCATCCGGGATTCAGTCGCCCCAGACCGATGCCACGTGTAGCGCCTCTCACAACAGCGGAACTCCGTGATGAAGTAATGCAATTTCTCCAGCCCGGTTGCCTTGATAAAGTCCAGCATGGTTGCGCCTTTCTCATCAGATGTGAGATCTGTGAAACAGGCGCAGCGTAATCCAATGATCATCGATGGCTGCTCATGAGCGCCGTGAGTGCCGTGAACCTTGCCCATGGTCAAATTGACAGAGGCGATGTCACGCTCAACAACCTCGAGACCCTTTGGCGGTTGGGCCCAATGGTAGAACAAAGTAGTGAGCAGGTTGCTAGTCTTCCAGCGGCTTTCCTCCCCAAGAGAATGCTCGGTAAGCCAAGGAAGCGACTTCCGTTGCTTGGAAAGCTTTCTCAGAAGCGGCAGGATGTCCAATCTCACATCTGGAAGGAGGGGTTGTTTTATGATGGCCGTGAGCGTCTTTCCAAGAGTCAACGCATTTTCTGTTGTGCCGAAAGCGTAAAGGTATTGGCTAAGATGCCGCGCTGAGATGGTGAAAGGTAGAGTCCTCTGTTGTAGAGGGCGGAATTCCCGACGCAATATTTGACAAGCCTGGATAAGACCCCAGTATTTGCACTGCCCATGCGCTGCTCTCCAGCATGTATCGAACTTGGACTGCCAGCTCTCGAGTTCCTCAGTCATCGGGCAAAGGTCCATAACGAGATACATCCTACTTAGCTGGCGAGAGGCCTTGATTAGCATGTATGTTAGACGGATTCGACGACCATCAAGTTCTTGCATTGTGTCGGCTAGGGCGAGTTCGTAGATACGATTTCTGATCTCTATTCGAATGTCAGTACCTTCATCTCTTGAAATCAAGAGATCCCTACCTCCAGGTAGGCTGAGAAGTGGAGACTTGTTGTCGGCAACGTCTTTACGAGCCCGCTTAGGAGGGGGATCCTTGAGATCAAGAAGTGCGTTGCCTTGGCGCTTTGGTCTGGTAAGCGGTCAGTCTTGAAGCTGTTGAACGAGCAGTGGACGCTTACGCCATGGCTGTTGGGTTGCGACGTCTCGTCAAGAAACTTAGAAAGGTTGAACGTATTGTGGTGGAGGTTGCAGCGATCGCAGCTTATATGCTTGTTACTAGTCGGTGTGGCACGTGCGTATAGTCGGATCGAAGGTCAAGGTGATAGTAGAGGTGAGAGGAGATTATATGGTGCTGCTGATGTTACAAACCGGCCTGATGAACCGATTACCCGATGCGACACCGGGCTCATCTTTTGGGCGGTAAGCGTGCGGTACTCCCAGTGACGTAGCTAAGTTTAAATACTTCCAGCCCCACAAGCCGGCCTTTACACAAGCCCTCCTTCCGTAAATCTCTCCCCATATCTCCCGGAGGGTTCATATTTACCACCGGTGTATTCGGATTACGATTACTAACCTTGTTTGTTTGCGCATAATCTTGCGTGGAGAATACAGCAAGAAGTGCTGCCATAGCATGCGCGCCTGTTCTCCTGACAATGATGATGGGTATGTAGACGTTGAGCGGGTTGTGCCACCATGCCATGTATGTGATGAGTGCGAACGTAGACTGTAACACCGTTGTCATCTCCAGCAGTGGTCTTTGGTATTCCTGGAGAGACCAGAGGAGGATTTGTGGGCAAGAACTCGATAGTTGAGAACGAAGTGTCGCTTTCGTGAGTGGGTTCGCTTTGACACGATCTGCGAGTGTTGAACTGGAGACGTCAAGGATGGAGGCGCGTTTATGTTGTTACTATGTAGGCAGAGCTTGTTGTTAAAGGGTAGGCGTGGCACTGCTGTCGTACGAGTGGACGAAGGTCGCAGCTTCCCTCTGAGGTTGACAGCCGAAGACCCTTTCGCCCAGGTTTGCGCGCGTGACGTCAACGGAGTCAGTAAGGAAACTTCGACCAACATGTGTCGTCGAGACCGCCATACTCATGATATGTCGCAGGTCCCTCGAAACATGACGCTGCAACCGACGTAACATACTGTGGGGGTATTCACTATACTTTCCATTTCTGTGCATTGATTCTCATGATAGTGTAAATCTCCAGAGTTATACGTGCATTGCTACGCTATGAGATCTGCTTCAATCGAAGGATTGCGGCTTCTACGACGGCACGTCGCTAGTCCAAATCTTTGGCTATCACAAATAACTTTCGCATCTTGACACTTGCCCTCGTTATCCTATGGATGCGTCACGGAGCTTGGCCCGTGAACTAGCGCGAGTCGGTACAGCATGACCCCGTACCACTCTGCCGCACCGGTGGTGTACGTGAAGCGCTCATGCCCGCAGCGAAACTGCGTGATCGTGTTGTTAAGTTGTCGTAGACCAAACCCAGATATCAACCTCCTCATATGAGCGTCCATGGTCTGGTGCGTCTGCGACACGAAAACATTTGCGTCCAAATCTATAACCAGCATCGGTCTGTCGTTCGGCGGGTCGTCGCGTTCTGCATCCGGGCGCTTGACGAAGGTAATCTTGGTGATACCAGATTTTGCTTCAGCAGAAATACCAAGTGTATGACCATGCCACCAGAACCAGATTAGGGCAAACAGACTGTCACAGTCCCAGTATCGCTCTCCACCGTATATAACGGGGTGGTCATCGATCAGTCGCGGTTGCTTCAGCTCACGGAACCTCTCCAAGACTGGAAGCAAGTCTGCTCCATCCTCTGAAAGTGGAGATTGCGAAATGTTCGCAACAGACTGACCGATAATCTTTTCTTCTTCGTTGGATCCAAAAGCAGCGAGGCATTGACCAATCTGCCCAAGATCGATAGAGAACCCAATTTCGCTCACGTACAGAGGACGAAATTCTTCTCGCAGCGTACGACAGGTTTGGGTCAAACCGAAGTAAGGACGACGATCGTGTGCGACAGCCCATTGCTTAGCCGTCTTGTAGCGTTTCCGAGGTTTGATGGACGTGTATCTGAGATAGATGGGCTCATCGTTGTCGAACGTCCTATACAACCCTCCACGACGTTTCGGTGCTTTTGATGTCGTGCCTTTCTTGTGCTCCTTCACATCTTCCATAATGTACTCGTAGATACGGTTTCTTAGCTCTACCATCCGGTTAGCTAGACTCATGAGGTTCTTTTGTCGATGTCACTCACCTCCAGGGAGCTTCAGCAGCAGAGACTTGTCGTTGATCACCTCTTTGCGAGCGCGCTTGCGGCGGGTGCTTGTCGCAGCAGGAGGTCCGGCATCAACGGCAGGCTCGAGTGCCCGTTTTCTTCCACTGAAAGGTTAGCGCAAAAGCGATAGTAGGGTTGATGGGTACTTGCGCCATGTTCATTGGCGTGGAATCGTGCCACTCGCGGGGGTTGATGGTGTAGTGGTGTAGTGGAGCAAGTTAGGATCTGGCAGAACTAATGATTTAAGCTCCAAGACGCTTTGACGCATCGCCTGCGTAATGCGATGAAAGTGAGTGGTGATGGTGAACAACCCCACGGGGAGGATGGTGAAGATGAGCGCGCAATTTGATGCAATCGGGAGATAGCTTGAGAGATGCCATAGAAGTATCCACGTTCAGCGCTCATGCTGTAGGGTCGTACCCGCTTGTTTCGGTCTGGTGAAAAGGTCCCAGACGTCTCTTCGAGGATCCGTCTTGGAGATCAAAGTAGCTTTGTCGAAGAACAGCGCATTGCCACACCGCCTCTCCCCACCCACGTGTCCAGGAAAGCTTCTCTTATCTGGCTTTGTCGCTCTTTCTCTTGTAGGGCCCATATAAAGTGCAGAATGAGACCAGCGCGCACAGGCCGGGGATGATAGCTGCAAGAATAAGATGAGATTGATTTAATACATTAATGAAAGTAAACATTAACGTGCAACGTATTGCGGAGTATCATGAAAGCACAGTAAAGCCGCCCCAGAACCACCATGGTCTAATACCCAAACGCCATGCCATCGCTATTAGTGTCCAGACTGAGCAACATATGCTATCATGTCTCTTACAACCTGAACTTGGCGCTCATCTTCTTAGTGAAAGCCATGTTGAACGCCTGCCTCTTCGTGGTCACGAAGCCATTGGGGACCAAGCTCGAGCAATCTTGGAGCTTGCTGGCGTCGCTTCCAATGACGGCGAATCGGTCCCACGCGCTAGTGAAGGCGGTAGACCAGCTGTTCGCGTCTTCAGCGAAGTTGGACCAGGTGGTTGATGTCTGCAAAGATAGTTAGTGACGGATCAGGTGAGGATGTTGAGATCGTGAACACATACCTCTGAAGAATTTGACATGAGAAGATCGCTCTGGAGACTGTAAGGGGCCTTGCGGTCCTTGGTCTCTTGGTAGAAGGTGTTGTCGTATCTGAAAGGAGTCGAGTCAAGACCCTTTCCAGCTTGCGATGGGTCGTCGTGGAACTGGACTGCCACACTGTGCGCACCCATGAGGGCAACGACATCATCGGATGAGAAGCCCTTCGCAGCAAAGGCGCCCAAGATGCTTTCGAGGGTGCCACGGCTGCTGGGTACACTCCCGACAGGCGCGGCGTTTGAGCTGTCCTTGCGGCCAACCAGTGCTTGCACTCTGGGGCCGAGCGGGCAGGCTGCGATTGCTTGTGCGCCGGCGAATTGGATCATGTCTGCTGCGCTGACTTGGTACTTGTCGCTCCAGTCCTTGAGCTTCGTGCAGATAGCTGAGAGACCGGCGTTCTCTGATCTTCCACACTCGTCTGTAAGAACGAGACTGCCGTCACAGCCATTGTTGATGCAGTCGTGGAAGGGGGCACGGAGGGCTTGGTGAGTATCCGCGCCACAGCCAGCAAAGTCGGCTTGAAGCTCGGTGGCGACGGCAGTCCAGACGGAAGGACAGCTAGAGCTTTGGCGAGGCCATAGAGAGAAAGCTGAAGACGATGTCGCCGTGAGGGCAACGAGGGTGATGGCGGAGTAACGCATGTTGGAGAAGTAGCGAAGGTCCTTGGAGATAGTGTTGTGTTGCTCAAAGATCCGACTTCAACGATCGTAATGATACCAGTATATGAACGCAAGGCTAGCGAATTTGGAAGAAGAAAGAAAGAAGAAACCGTGCTGAACTGTTGAGCCTGACGAAACCAAACTCGAGAAAGTCCAAAGAAATATATACCCAAACACCAACGTTCGCCGCTCTCAACGGCTGACCGTGAGATGGGTCGCGATCAAAATTAGACCGATGGTGATGACAGCCGTACCGACGCATCCGCGCAAAACTGTAGGAAATTCGATAAACACTAAACAGCGATCTTACCCACCGGCAATCTACAGTTCCTCACCCTCTGCATCTCTTGTATCCATTCTGACCGATTCGAGCCGTACCCACTTCTAAGATCTGACGATTCCGGTCCACGGCATTGGTGGATGGGGGGTCGTGTAAGCCGTTGGCGGCCTCGCGCTACATGCGACTTCCTGCCTAGTATCGCGCACCGGAACACGTTCCCAGTTACTAATCTCGAGCTACAGCAAGGCCCGGACCCTGACAGGTGTGATAGACGTATCTTCAGCGCTGGCGCTGACAAGTGGCTTCAAGGTTTTCGCGGTTGTGGAATGTTGATCTTGGCGCTTTCGCTGTGTTGTTGTCGGTGCTCAAAATCCCCGACGTGAGATCGACAGCATCGGCACAAGGGTGATCCACAGAATGTTTCCAGAAGCAGTGCATTCGTCGCACAGTCTGCTCGGACCTCAGCATGGAGAGCCGAATTCGTTTTTTCGTCGTCTCGTTTGGGCACGATGAGATTCTGAGTGCGTACTGTCAGGTCTGAGGGTCGTTGCTGACACGGCGAGGCATTTCGCGATAGTTTGACAAGACGTCAGGGCTCGCCCGCAGCGCGCTACTACACGGTTCCATAATTAGATTGGGTTCTACCAGCGATTCCATCCCGATTCCATCTCATGCAGGCCCTGCTCCTTCATACACAGATTCAGCCAGACCCTGGAGTAGAGTGATCTATTCCCAAGTATTCGGTACTGTGCTACCTGCGCAGACGCAGGCGAATGCGAGGCGTCCTGCCGGCAAAACCTTGGTGTTCCGGTCAGCGCTACCCCACTACCCACTCATTAGAGCTCCGATGCATGCATGTTCTCGCTAGATGTCGGGATGGTGGATGCGATGTTGATCGATGAGAGATCAAGCTTTTTTGGTGGCGGTAGTGTTGTGGAGCAACTGCATGTTCGTGTAGACATCTCGCTCGGTGGTGTGTGCCGAATCAAGGCCATCATCTTAGTCGGTGGGGACTGACCGGTATCTAGGTCGTTCACGAACGAGCGGAGGTGAAATGAGTTAGGATGTATTAGTTATCAACTGTATAAGCCTTCCAGGCGATGCGCAATAGTCTAGCCTCGTAAGCACATCAGCAGACGGTGGTATTCTTTCCATTTCAGTTTGAAGGGTAGAATCCCTCTCGTATACCTAGGATCTTTACAGGCAGCCCATCTTTAGAGATTGACATCAACGCATTGTACTAGACCTGTATGGTACCCCCGGTCGACGATCAGAGATCGACTCAGATGTCCAGGTCACAGCCCACAGCGCCTTCAGCTCGAACCGGTCGATCCCCTCTCCAGCTTGACCATTTCTTACTTCTTACCATCCTTGTTGTGCGTCAACTTTTGCCTCTTCGACGCTGCCGCCTCCTCTTTCGTACGAGGAGGTACTTGCCACCAGTCTGCATCCACTTCCATCACGTCTTTGTCGATCTCGATTATCTCATGGTCTTTGATCTCATGAATCCGCCCCGCGGAACGGGTTGCCGCTGTGGGGAACGAGGAAGGAAATCCCTCAGTCCAGGACTGCAATGCCGCCTTCGGACCCGTCCCTTTAGTCGTGAAGCCCATCTCTTTCTCCAGGGTCTCGACCTTCTTCTTCAAGAATTCGTTGCCTGCTTTGCACAAGAACTTGCTCAGTTGCTTAGGAGCGAGCTGGCCGTCGAGTCTTTTCCCAATCAACTTCTCCGCAATCCCCATGAGCAATTGGTCGTTGTCACCGCGGCACGACCTGACAAGCTCTGTAACCTGCTGGGAGCTCAGCGCAAGCTTGCCGGCGTTTGTAATAAACTTGTCAGTCAGGTGCTGAACATACTCTGGCGCGTGTAGAGTGTGAACGCAGATGAAGCGGATGCACGTCTCGATCGAGAAGCTTGCTCCGGCAAGAGGCATGAGTGCGGGTGTGCACAAGGCTGTAAGCCACTGTGAGATCGCAACAAGAGCAGCTTCATGGATCCTGATCTGAGCTTCGCGCATCTTGCCCTTCCCGGAGACGAGTTTTGCCTGGCCATGTTCACCTCGCAGCTGTACCGCGGGTACGTCGAAGGTGAAGTTGATTGCTGGTGCGCGAGGGTGCTTGACGAGGAATGCGAGCGCCTTTTGAGACACAGCCATCAAAGCAAAACGTGGCGCTGAGCCTACGCGACGGCCATAAATTGTGAAGTCGATGAGCCCACCGCGAAGCAGCGAAAAGCGCATCATCGGGTTCCACTTGGTCACGTCGACAGGATTGGCTTCAAGCTGTTGCAGGAATAGGCGGACATCGGACTGCGAGAGTTGAGATGCAGATGTCATGTTGACCGTGGCCGGTACGGTTGAGGAGTGTATCAAGTCGTGTTGCGTTGAGGTGGGTGGAAACCAGAATATCACCCGATGGACTGTGATAGTAGTGAGCCGAATGGGCGTTGATTAATGACAACGCAAGAGCAGAGTGGTGTAGTTTGGTAACCGTGGGTGAGTCTCTCATTCACTTGGTACTGTGGTACTGGCTCTGGCCAATGACAGACCAGCGTGATGATGAGGGTCAACGAAGCCACTTTCTTGTGAATTAGAAGCACCTGCTGTAGTATCGAAGACAGCAATGAACTCATCCACCATATCGGTCATTGTACGATGTCCTCGGGCCACGTCCAGACGTCGGACTGGATGCTCTGCCCCCGAGTGCGAGCTGAAGCGCAGATGTTCGAGATTCCCACACTCCTTTAGAGCGTGTAATAATGACGACCAAATGCCAGTCACAAGGCGAAGGTCAGAGAATACAGCTCGTCGCAATGTCGCGGCCTGGCTTCTGATGATAGCGACTAGGTCGTCTCCATGCAATGCGCAGAACATGAGCTGGAGTACTTCTAGCTTAAGGCAAGCGCAAGAAGCAACCATGTGGTGAACGATGGCTGCGGCATAGTTAGTCCGATCTAGACTCATCGTGAAGCTTTTCAACTTTGGTGCAGTGGCAATGATATTTCCGACACCGTTCTGCCAACCAGGTGTGCGAGAAAGGTCATCGTTTCTAGACAAAGCAGAGAGAGTGAGAACTTTGAGTTGCGAAAAGCGATGATGTAGTGTCCTCAGAGATTGCGTAGGTATTTGGAGTGCCGAGAATGGTAAGATGGCCTCTTTATGTAACGCAGTCCCACGCTTGCACTTGGCCATACGAAACTCGCTCAGACGGACCTCGCTTTTGACGATGGCATCTATGACGACCTGAAAGCATCTACTACGGAATAGGCAATCGGTTGCGGAAAGAAGACTGCTGGATTCCGCGAGCTGGGATCCCCTCGGATGGAAGTGAATGGCCGTCAAGTTGGTGAAGCCTCGCAATGCTCG
Organism: Alternaria metachromatica; assembly: GCF_023757995.1. Classification (NCBI taxonomy): domain Eukaryota; kingdom Fungi; phylum Ascomycota; class Dothideomycetes; order Pleosporales; family Pleosporaceae; genus Alternaria; species Alternaria metachromatica. The sequence goes on from NW_026055496.1 coordinate 1,224,683, forward strand.
AACAAGGCCATCGTACAAGCGGGTTGGATACTCGCATTCCACGACATATGTGAATGTGGGTGCTTCGTCTTTGATATCTTTGTCTTGGATGCCAGGTACCCTGGGGAATCGTTTGGGTGGCGGAAACCTGCCGACACGGCTAATAGCAGCGAGGACACTATACTCCGCTGATGTCAGGAGCTGGATCTGTAGGACTTTGACAGAACCACGCAAATGAGGCGACTGGGCAACGTTGACGAGACGGTTGAGAGAGGGGGGTCCAAGAGTAGTCTTTAGCCGGGAGAAAGCGCGTTCTACAAATACAGAATGGGTGAGGAAGCGACATCTCTTGGATGCAAGACGAAGGCTCTTGTGAGACGAGAGATTAAGAGTGGCAGCAACGAGCTCGAACAGCTCGACAGGAAGGCGTTCTAGGTGCGAAGTCATGATGGCATGCTGACTGGAAGCTGGGGCTGTGAATCAAGGATGTTGACGGGGACGGGTGAAGGGTGGCACATGCTGTCAGGGCCTAGCCCGGAGCTAAGAGCCCGTGATAGCGTCAACCCCGCGAGTCCAGGAGCAGCGCACGACCTCAACCCAGCGAGCGACGAGAAGCCACGCTCCTTCCGAGTGAACCGCACTCTCGTTCACCTTATCGGCTTCATCTACTCTTTTTCTTCCATCACGCTCCCCATCACGGCTGCATCGCCCGCGGGTGCCGAACACCGGCCACAACGCAGTGGAGCCCGACAAAGATTTGACACGACCGCACCTGCCGCCAACAGCTCAGACAACCACCATGGACTCGATGCGCAGCCTTAACAAGTCGCTGCCCAAGACAAGAGGGCAGCACGCCGTGCACCAGTCCTTCCGCACCGCTGCCCTCAACGTGACGCATCTGTACAAGTCCGCGCTTGCCGACATCGACAGAGCCCGTACCGACGGCTACCAGGAGGCTCTCGATGAGCTGCTCACCTTCCTCGACAAGGAGAATATTGGTGTGGGCGACGGCGAGGGCTGGCGGATACGGCAGTGGGCGACGGAACGACTAGACGGAAGCTTGCCCAAGCAAACGAGCAGCGACAGCGACGACGAATACCTCGACAACAACCGCGCCAGAAGCTCATCCCCCATCATGGACCGAACCCACGGCATGGACGACTCACGCACGCTGGTACCCACGACAGTCACGGAAACACGCTCTGACTCTGCGCCGCCCCTCCAGATGGAAGCTTCTACGACCGAGGCCGACATGTCGCCACTACACCACATCTTCGAGTTCTCTGCCGCACAAGCTCTACCCTCTGAATCGCCAAACGAGACCGCTGCCGCCGACATGTCAGCTGCTGCCCGCCGCGCTTTCCCTGCTTCTCGCCGCCCCACGAACCGCTCGTCTACCCGAAACCTCCAACGATCCGCCGCCCAGAACCTCTTCCAACTAGGCAACGGTGCAGGGCAAAAGAGACGACTCATGAACGACTTTTTCAACGTCGATGGCTTCAACGACCGGCGAGACGGCTCATCAGGCGGAGGATCCAAGCGCGGACGCATGTCATAGCACCGCAGCTCGAAGCCTGAGGGCCTGTCATCGAACTCCAGGCAATGACACGAACGACTGTTCGACGAATCACGACTACTTGCATCATACCCAGACGGCGCACAGGGCTAGTGGATCATTTTTCATACGCATTGGGGGAGGCTTACTAGACGCATTCTGTGGTGTTATTGATTTCGGAGGCTATATACCTTTTCGCATTTTCTACGGGGTGGGACATCATTCGGGGTGGAAGTAGATAGTGTTTTTTTTGGAGGGTTTGGTGTTAATAGCATTACATGTCCTCAACTGTTGTATGCCATATGCAGTGACTCATCTCGTTCGTGAAGACGTGACTCCCAAACGCCGATGCATGTCCAAGTTTGTACTCAAGTCTTTCCGCCTACAATACCTAGGTATACGTTCCCGGCTTGTGACCTTCAAGCGTCTCCTTGTATCCCTCCCGTTATGCAAACCACCGATATAACCCCAGGCCCACCATGACGGCGCTTGTTCCTGTTATTGCCATTCCCCTACTCCGCATTCCGAACATGCTTTTGCTGGCTCGTATCGCGGCTTCGTTGGCTTTGATCTGTGAATGGCCCGAGACGTACGTGAAGGCGCCGAGGCCCAGAAATGTAGCGCTCCCTAATAACCATGTCAGTACTGAGGGAGATACAGTGTGTTCTAGAGCACAATACCGACTATGCGACATGGGGTGCAATCTTCAAATTCCGCTCTGTCATTCTTGAGAGCCTCTTTGAAGGTCGGCGCGGAAGGAGGTGGCAGTGCCATTATCGCGACGCTAGACAGACAGCACCGCGACTAACTCAGATGCAACACGCTGGCTCTATCGTGTAAAGATCTTGCGACCAGAAGTCTGCATGACATGCTAGGCAGGCAGGGATGTTTCTAGCTCCGGCAGCTCCCCGCCCAAACTGCCCCACGACGCGGACCTCACGTCTTCCCACGCGCATGGCTCGCAGCTGACATTTCCCACCATGAGCGCAATCGAAGCTCTCTACATCTTTGATGAGCACAAGTAAGACGCGTCTATTCCAGCGCTTACGTCATCCGTCGCTAACATCTTCAGCACTCCACTGCTCGAACACACATACCTCAACCGCCCGCCTCCATCCTCCGTCCTCCTGCCTCTCTATCTCGCGCATCCTGCCCCCCGGCCACCGCTGATATATCTGCCCAACACCAATCCTCCGACGCTGCTATACAGCATAATACAAGACCAGCTTCTGTTCCTGTGCCCGGCATCAGCAGACACCGATCCCCTCGCCGTCCTCACCTTCCTCCACCGCCTGACCGACGTACTCGAAGACTTCCTAGGGTCACCACTACTGGCGAGCAAGATCGAGGGAAACTACGATGTCGTCGCGCAACTACTCAGCGAAATGGTGGATGGCGGAATCATCGCGAACACAGAACCGAACGCGCTGAGAGATGTCGTCGAAGCGCCGAATCTACTCAAGAGTCTACTGGGAGGAGTGGGTCTGCCTTCTTCAACACCGAGCTCGCTCGCACCCTCTGCTACCGGAGCATTTGGTCTAGGGGGTGGAAGAGCAAGCCCGCGATTGGGACCATCACCGAGCTCAAGTCAGACAGGCTCACCGGTGCCGTGGAGAAGAGCGAACGTCAGGCATACAAGCAATGAGATGTATGTGGATATCGTGGAAACACTAGAGGTCACCTTGTCACCATCTGGTCGCCCTCTAGCCGCGATGGCCAACGGTACGATCGCTTTCACGGCAAAGGTCTCCGGAATACCTGATCTCATACTACACTTGGGCTGCGCAGGTGGCATACAGAACGCGGTATCATTACCCGTCTTCCATCCTTGCGTCAGACTCAACCAGTGGAAAGCGAGGCCAGGGGAACTTTCCTTCGTACCGCCAGATGGTCGCTTCGTGCTCGCTGGGTACGAAGTCGACTTGCTGGGCTCTGCGGCATTAGATGCCTTCTCCACAGAGAAGAACGCGAAAACCGCAAGTCCAAAACTAAACATACCAGCTACAGTATCCGTTCACCCCTCCCTCGGCCCGACCGGCACAGACTTCGAAGTCAAACTCCAACTCAACCCACGCTTCAGCGGAAACAAGCCCTCCCAACCCAGCGCAGCGAAAGCTAGCCTGGGACGCGTATCCTCCTCTACAGGAACCACGTCCGCCCCTGCGATCGAAGAAATGACCATCCACATCCCGCTTCCAGCGTCCGTCAGAAACGTCGCCGATCTACGCGTCGCGCGCGGAACAGGAGATGCAGGCTACGCGCCCGGCGACAGGGCAATAGAATGGCGGATCAGCAGTCGCGAGATAAGCAATCTCATGTCGCAAGACCGCGGAGGAGGGGTCGGTGCTACGGCTACATTGCGTGGGACTGTGATTGGGCAGGATGACCCATCCGCGGAGGACGCGTTGGACGTCGGTGGACCTGTATCGTTCGCGACGTCGACATACGATTACGATGATGATCAGGGCACACAGGTCTCTTTACCTGCGGCTTCGTCGTCCAGCGCACCCAAGCCGGACAGCGATGCGAAGATCAAACAGGCAAACAAAGTCCTAATGCCGAGCTGCGCGACCATCAGCTTCTCCGTCAAGGGTTGGCTGCCGAGTGGGATCAAGGTGGAGAGTTTGAATGTAGACCAAAAGAAGAGTAAAGGTTTGGGTAGTGGCGTTACGCCATACAAGGGCGTCAAGTATCTTTGTGTGAGTCGGAAGGGTGTAGAATGTAGATGTTAGAACATACACTTGGCTATGACGACAGGATCAAAGAGACAAACAACTCCCAATGAGAGATATTCAAGAGTTTGCTGCACAGATGTATCACGTATGAAGGGTGTTTGTGTCCATCGATGACATTACCAACTATAACTACCTGACATTCGTTGATGGCGCTGAAAATACACCCAGACATCCTATACTGCCTTATCAATGAATCAAGCTTTCGCTCTATATACCCTTTTTCGCTGTAAATGCAAAGCACTACAGAGCATACAGTACTCTCGCTCGCTTGAACGCATTGGAATGCGCTCGCGTCGCTGAAGTCGTCAATCATCCGTATTTTTTTCCACGGTGTACTCCATCCCTCCCTCCTGTACACCGCGTCATGTCACTAGGCGGACCTAGTGGAGAGTGGTAAACAACGCTTCACCAGGCGCCGGAGTAACGGGCTTGTTGCCAGGCGCTGGCGAAACAGGCTTGTTGCTCGGTGCCCGCTGTCCACGGTTCCCACCCTTGCCGCCGCTGCGATCGTTGCTCCCACCACGAGCGCTACCCTCGGGCGAGTTCCAGGTCTTACGTGGACGACCTCCGATCCGCTTCTCAATCTTCTCCACTTTGTCCTTCAGAGACTGATGCTTGACCATCAACTTCTCCAGGTCGGCCGCTCCCTTGGCGTTGCCAACCTTCTTCTGGTTGACGAGGTTGTGGACCATGCAGTCAAACACCGGGTCGTTCTCCGGGTATGCCAACTGGCAAAGAAGGTCCATGAACTCGAAGGAAACGTCCTGGGCACGGATCCGGTCGCAGAACTGTTTGGTGAACTGGGCGACGTAGGTATTATTCAGACCGAGAACGCGGGCAGCGCGGCAGATATGCAAGTTCTTCTTGTCATATACCGTCTCAGTCTGGAGGCGGACTGAGTAAACCCTGCTCTGGTACGTCATCTCGTCCATCCATTTTAGATGCGCCGTTGCAGCATCGGCGTCCATCGAGCCGGCGGGGAGGTTCCAAGAGGTTGCGTCGGGATTGGCAGTGAAGAACTTGTAGGCCTTGCCTGAGCATTGCATCAGGACGTACTTTGGGATGGTAGCCAGCTTGGTCTCTCCAAGCTTCACAATAACCTCGGGACCGTTACCGAAAATAACGCGCTGCCCGTGCGACATGTGACGGATGTCAGCCGCAGGGTTGAGCTCGGGCATAGTACCGGTCTTGTCGCGCGCCTGCCTAGACGAGTGGCCCCAGGGGGTGGTATGGCCATTTAGCTCAGCAACGGGCGACGATTTAGGTGCAATCTTCGCCGCAGCCGACGCGACAGGCTTCTTCCCGTACTTGGACATATCGATGCCGAAGGTCAGGGTCTTAGGCTTCGGGGCCGGAGGAACGACCTTCAGCGTCTCCTTCGTCACGAAATTGGGGAACGTGGATGTGATGAGCGATGGGCCGCTGGTGGTCTTTGCCGGTTTGGTCTCCTCGGACTGCTTGGTGGTGACGGTCGCAGGCTTCTCGTCCTTGACCTCCTCAGTCATGGGAGCATCAACGATTTCAAAGCTGTCTGAATCAGAAGCCACAGATGCGGTCTTCTTAGTCTTGGTCTCCGTCTCACTAACAACATCGGTGCCATTGGACTTGATGCTCTCCGACACCACGTTCTTGGGCTCATCCTCGGGGGTCACCTCGTCGTTTGTGGGCACCGGGACGAGTGCGGCCGACTCCTGCTCGAGGCTGCTAATGGTGGCAGCCTTCTTTGCTCGCTCAAGGTTGTCGATGGCCGAAGCCTTCTCTTCAAGCTCAGCCTTCAGACTCTTGATCTGGCTGTCCTTCTCTCCAGCCTCGCGCAGAAGCTGCTGGTTGTGAGCGAGATGGTCGCTATTCGTCTTCTTGAGCTTCTCGATCTCAACATCCTTCTTTTGGACATCCGTCTCGAGATCGCCAATATGAACGTCCTTATCTTGGACTGCGCCTTCCAGCTCCGCGATACGAAGCGTCTTGGTTTCGATCAGCGCGTCCAACTCTTTGATGCGCTCCTCTTTGAGGGTAACGGTGGTCTCGAGGGTAGCAATCTTCGGATCCTGGCTCATGAACTCGGCGATGAAGGTGTTATCATCATCGTCCTCGTCGGCCCAGTTGGTCTTCTTGCCAGTGGCAGCCTTTGGGTAAAAACCCTTCGATGCGCCGTTGGTAGTCTGACCGTTCGTCATTCCCTTCAGTACCAGACCCTTCTTCTGTTGGGGATCCGGTTTCGACTTGGCCGGCGCCTCTGCGATCTTGGGGTTCGGGGAGTCGGCGGACTTGATTTTGCTGCCGCCAGCAGCCCAGAAGGAAGGAGCAGTCGCCATCTTGTGAGATCGCTCCACGAGTGGGGTAGGAGTCGGGAGTTGGGTCGCTGTTCGTGAGGTGTGGGAAGTGGAGGTGAGGGCGAAGCTCGCTTGATAGACACAGATCGCCTAAGGAAGGCTCAAGTAGCGCAAGGTCGACAGAAGATTTTGGCGGTAGGAGCTTCGGAAGACAAGAGCTGTAGCTGCGCAGTTGAGGAGCGAGTGTGGAGAGAGTGAGAAGAAAGGTGAGGGCGGGCGGATTATGTACTGGGGAGGGAGCGGCTAGCAAAATTGAGAGGTGCGTGTGAAGGCGGAAGTGTGCGAGGCGAGTCCAAGCTTTTCGTGGTGTTGAGGGTCGAGTGAAGACAACCTTGGAAGGAAAGAGCGCCACACGAGGGAAAATTCGACAGAAAGCAGGCGCAGTCAAGCTGTCAAAAGCTGAACCTAGTTTCACCGCACATGCAGACAAGCATTGTACCGCTTCCAAAGCTTTTCACAATTCCAGGCAAAGCATGGTAGCGATGCGTTTACGTGCGCTGATATTTGAGTTGACGAACCTCTGATAGGACGAGACCACGGATAGACGAGTTTGCCATGTGCCTATCCGATTCAAGGAAGTAACCCCATCCAATCCCAAGATAATCGCTACTGCGAGCCAATACGCCCACTCATACTCACAGAGTGAATGAGCGATAGCATATATACGCCTCCCGGTATGCACTCAGCCATGATGCCTCTACGACCCTGTTTCCCCGTGCACTCCAGGCCTAGAGTTGACAGAAGTCGATATTCACTCTCCATCTCTTTCCGGGAAGCTCCTGTATTCATTCACGCTTCCTTTCTCGTGAAAGCCTCTTCCCCCTTCATTCGGCATTGCAGCGCGCTCGCTGGGTGTGGAGGAGAAGCCGGTATCGCCCGGGGCGTGGTTCACTGGAGACGTGTCTTCACTGTGACGCATGCCAGGAAGCCATCATCGCGGGGTTTTATCAGGGGAATCGAAGTAGTAAGCACGTATTAATCTTCACAGTGGTGTTCACATGTTGTAGAAGCTACGAGGCGCGAAGCGATGGGGCGGAAGACGCGTCGACGCGACAGGCCTGCGATCCCCGCAGCCGAAGTCCGAACTCGTCAGCCAATGGGAGTTGGAGGAAGTCTACATACACCTACATCTCTCCTGCGTCGATGGCATCCCTTTCTATAAGATTACACCATGTCTCGTCTCGTTTCTCCAGCCTTGCACCGCTGCAATTCTCTCCGAGACCATCCTGAAGGTCAAACCAGTCCGCCACCATGACAACTCAAGCCCGCAACCTCTTCCACCACCTACCTCCGCCAGCGGAATGCCTCGCGCTCTTCATCGCAACCCTCGAGATCGTCCCTTTCGGGATAATAGGTCTACGCAACCCCTCCTTCTTCGCTGATGGCTATGGTCTACCCATCTCAGCCGAATCCGACACATCACCCGCATCTGCGAAACGCTCCAGCAATACCGAAAGCACCTACGATGAGGATCAGAATACCAAGAAAGCCCTGGTTGCAGCAATAGCAGCGCGCAACGTTCAGAACGGTGTCCTGCTGGCAGTCTTTGGTCTGGTACTGCGAGACAGGAGGAGCTTGGGAGTTGCGGTCATGGCGGGATTAGTCGCAACCGTTGCGGATACGGTGATTGTCAGCGCGTATGGAGCGAAGGACAAGATCGCGGGTCACTACGTTGGCATCTTCAACAGCTTGGCGATTGGGGGAAGTTTGCTATACTGGGGAAGGAACGACCCGCTGTGGTAAAGGTACATTCGAAGGTGTACAGGGGATGGAAGGAGAGAATCAGGCACGATGACCCGGCGGCATGAAGCGAGGTGTAGACATGAATCGCGGGGGTTTGCCTAGCGTCCAAGACAACCATCCGCCATCCAGGCAGCAGTCCCTATTCTTATTCCTTCTTCTTTCATTCCTTTCATTCCGTTTCGTACTGACACCTGTTATGGCATGTAAGCACACCATTCTACAACTAAATCCATCGCCCTTCGCAGAATTAGCTGGATATGAACAACCAGATGCGGCAGCACGCGCAGCAGCCGAAACGACATCTGGAAGAGCGCCGAAGAATGTCAAGGATCATCCCATTGGGACATTTCCCGCTCCTCTAGTCCTACCTCACGACGAGCTCAACTATGATCCAGATTCTTTACCGCAGAGTATGAAGGAATGGCTGAACGAGGAGTGTAGGAACAAACTTTCATCGGCGCCAAGAAGGAACAAATTGTATGTGGTGCAAGTGCCTAGGATCTGTTTCAAGGTGGATTTTATGAGGCACTGGGTAGTGCCAACCGGTTGTGAGGAAGTCAAAATCGAGGGTAAAGTCGGACCATCTCCTCCATCTGCGGATCACTTCGTCGACTATCTCACCGCATTTTATCACGATATGCCTGTTCGCCTCTTCCCCACGCCATTGACCTGGACATCATGGGGCTCCAATACCAAGTCCGCCAAGGGCTGTCGAAGTGCCGCTCTGCCGAAGTACATCGGTCTATCACATGGAGATCGTTGTACCAGAATCCGCGTCCGCCCTGCGCCAGACACCGCTTTCCCTGCTCAACTGAATCTAGACGACATCCTCGACACAGCAATCTCAATCCTGCCTGATGACGCTTATGCAATGGTCGTCCTAGTCGACCACGACATTCACGAATCTGACGATGACGACTTCTGTTGTGGTAGGGCATATGGAGGCAGCAGAGTGGCAGTTGTGCAGACTGCGCGATATAACCCAATACTGGATGAACGAAAAGGAGAAGAAATCGACCGAAACCACATGTGGCCATGGAGTCATTGCAAAACCTTTGTCGATGAATTATGTGCTGTAGAGGATGTAAAGGCAAAACCTGCGACGAAGAAACAGAAAGAACTAAGCAAGAGTGGGGCGATGAAAGCGGCTACCCAGGCCGCGACAACATATAAGCCTACATCATCGGTGCAAGAAGTCCAGGCGCTTTGGTTCTCACGCCTCGCGCGTACGGTGTCACATGAGCTAGGACATTGTTTCGCGCTCGACCACTGTGTATACTATGCATGCAATATGCAGGGTACAGGTAGCATGAAGGAAGATGTAAGACAACCGCCATATCTGTGTCCAGTGTGCGAAGCAAAGGTAGCATATGCCATTGCTGGAGAGCTGCACGGTGGCCGCGAAGACGAAAAGAGAGATTGGATCAAGCAGAGGTGCGAGGCTTTGAGGCACTTCTGCAAAAGGTTGGGAGATAAAGATATGGATAGTTCGATGTGGCAGGGCTTGAACGGGTGGCTGCAAGAAAGGATGGTAGTGTTGTAATGCCGATGGCATCCCATGCATCTGTAAATCTGTGAGATAATCACAATTCTTCATGATGCCGATATTCGGAGTGGAGGTCTTGGTCATAGTACGTGTCATTGGCTGTCGCTTCGATGACACGTAAAGCATCGGCTCACGGAATTGCAGCAGCAGAGGAGTATCTCTTCTTACTCGTTCTATTTTGGCGCGACGCAACTATCTCAACCAAGTAATCTGTTGGCTGGAAAAAGACAAGATCGTCGTCTGAGATCCCAAGGACGTGGTTCAGTAAACCTAGACCAACCACCCAAGTTAGAGCCACGGCTTACGGACAATCCGTACTCGATTCTGAACGAATGATGATTGCTGAAAGACATCCCGCCTGCATGATGAGACGCGTGTTGTGGTTCAGTGATGTGTTTTGACCCACGCGGGAAGTGTACCCCTCATTGCCCCACCATGTCCCAACACATGCACCTACAGTGAGCAATTTATCCATACATTACCTCAGTCGACAGTATGAGAAGTAAAGTATAAGTATCCGGCTCTAGCCGTGGCCTCAAGCTGCGTCTCCAATTGCTTCTCAACGTTTTTCAATCGCACATATCCAGCTTTCACCAACCCAATACAACCCACTTTGGTACGATGCTATCATCGAACCAGCAAAGCGAAGCCTTTTCGGCCTCGCTCTTCGCAATGCAGAATTGCATCTCGGTCAAGTAACAGGTGCCCAGCATGGCATCATCAGGTACTCATCTCAACCATCAGAAGCAAAGCATGGCGGGTGTTCAAGTCATCAGCGGATCAGGTCACTCCCCGGGGCCTGATCGTTAATGGCTTGTTCTGAGATCATACCGTTCAAACTTGATCTGGATAATTCCAGCGCGAAGGACTATTGCTGCTTCATGATGACCCCTTCCCCACTATGTTGGCGTACTGACTAGCTCAGCTTCTGCACTCAAGTCAAGATGTCGACTGATAAGATCACCTTCTTGACCAACTGGTGCGCTTTGCATCTTGATCGAGCGAGGTGTATGCTGACTGTGAATAGGCACGCTACGCCATACCACGCTCCCCTTTATCTTGCTCAGAGCAAGGGATACTTCAAGGATGAAGGCATCAAGGTCGCTCTTCTCGAGCCCAATGATCCTAGTGTATGGTCAATACAAGCTGTCTTACTTCATCAGCTTACCATCCCAGGATGTCACTGAGATCATCGGATCTGGCAAGGTCGATCTCGGCTTCAAGGCGATGATCCATACGCTCGCCGCCGCCGCTCGTGGCTTTCCGGTTCAGTCGATTGGCTCTCTTCTCAATGAACCTTTCACTGGTGTCGTGTACCTGACATCGTCCGGGATTACTCCCGACTTTACCACCCTCAAGGGCAAGAAGATCGGCTACGTCGGCGAATTTGGCAAGATCCAGCTCGACGAACTCACTGCGCATTACGGCATGTCACCTGATGATTACCAGGCCGTCCGTGTCGGCATGAACGTGACCCGTTCCATCATCACTGGCGAAATCGACGCCGGCATCGGTCTCGAAAACGTCCAGATGGTCGAGCTTGAAGAGTGGCTCATCAGCCAGAACCGCTCGCGTGACGAAGTGAAGATGCTGCGCATCGATGAGCTCGCTCAACTCGGCTGCTGCTGCTTCTGCAGCATCCTCTACATCGGCAACAACGCTTTCATTGAGCAGAACCCCGAGAAAGTCCGCGCCTTTCTTCGCGCATGCAAGCGCGCGACCGACTTCGTCCTCGCGTCTCCTGACCAAGCCTGGGAAGAGTTCTGCAACTTCAAGTCGGCCATGAACACGCCTACCAACCGCAAGATCTTCGAGCGTAGCTTTGCGTACTTCAGTCCCGATCTTCAGAACGTCCAGCGTGACTGGGAGAAGGTCACTCGCTACGGCAAGAGGCTCGGTGTGTTGGATGACAGTTTCAAGCCTAACTACACCAATGAGTACTTGGCTTGGGGTCTGGAGGAGGAAGCTGACGACCCTACTGGCGATCAGAAGCGGATGGTCGAGCTGCAGGAGGGTGTGAAGCAGCATGGCGGGTTCAAGCGTCTCGAAACCATGTCCGGCAAAACCGTCGTTGGCGCTGCTGCCCCTGCCGCTTGAATTTGTCCCTCGGCACACAAATCTGGAGATGCAATCATTAGCTCCATCTCAACGCTTCGGATATCTTTGGGCTGCTATTCAATTGCCAGCACAATCTCGATATGAACAATGAAATTGTCACTCGCTCAAGATCTCTTTACTGCCCCTTGTACGTAGCTTCCGTGATGCTTGTGACGAAGAGCCTACGTCATTCACCAGGGCTCAGGCCCATCACAGTCAGAGAAGCTCTGACGTAATCCGCAGCCAGACGACCATCTGCGGCCACCAAGTACATGAGTGAATGGCCATGCACGGGTTCAAGGCTTTCACAGTCACGCCATGTGATCCGAATCTGTCGCGTGTAAAGTACGCAGAAAAGCGCGAGGAGTAAGCTGATGTGCGAGTTGGCATATCTTTGTCAGAAGCAGTGCAGGAAAGGACCAGGGTGCTGTTGCTCACGAGTGCAGGCACAATCACGTGCCTTCCTCGATTGCGCGGTAAGCTACCCAAGGTCGTCTCACGTTCAGTCGCCACCCAGTGGCTTCACGCTCACAACATATCACAGCTGCCAATTTCCCGAATGCGTCGCGCATCTTCCTAGGCGCAAGCATCGCCGAAGCAGTTACGACTATCGCGGAGATGGAAAAGCTCGCGTTGGTCACAACCCGCACTGCACTGAGAAATGCAGGTGACGGAGAAACATTCTAGTTATCTGAATCCTTACTCTGGACGAAATCTTCTATTACCTGTCCACGTGGAAAGCTAGTGCAACATACCTCAATTCTCTCACCTGGGACCCTTGCATCGTGATACATAAAACCTCGTGGTCTGTTCAGCTCCATCCTTCCTACACCATCGCAACAATATCTTTCGTCGATTCTTCCTCATCTCTATCATTACTATTTACTAAAACAATCCCAACACAACAAGAAAAGCCAACAAGATGCCGAACATCGAAAAGGAGATGACCGCTTCCTACACAGATACGAAGGACTACTGCGTAAGATTAACCCAACACGTTACGCTTGGGATCATCACTAATGCGAACAGCTGGATGAGGACCTCAAGCACTACGTCTTTTCTAATGCCTCTAAACGCATGCTTGTCGCCGAAGGCCCCGAAACAGGCAACGAGGTCTGGATGGCTGTACACATCAACAAGATGCCAACAAAGGATAAGTTCAAACTGAAGCCATCCTATTACAACTCTCCGAACAAGGACAAGCAGCTCAACGTAGTCGAGGCAAAGAAAATCAACAAGGACCATTTGTTCAATGGGCTGCCGAGGAATGGATGGTGGATTCAGACCGCGCTCGCGATCTACAAGCACAAATATCGAGACTACCTTTCAGAAGAGCTCGTAAGAGAGCAGAACGATCTGAAGAGCAAGCGAGCGAAGCCAGCCAGGATCACTAAACCGCAGTTCAAGAGCATTAAGAGCACCAAGAGCATCAAGCACACGGAGAGCAAAACCGTCAACAAGGAACAGCCCAACGTAAAGACCATAGACCTGCAAGGGACGTTCTTCGCCTTCGAAAAGAACTTGTCCGCAGGCGAGTACGAGCTCATCGGAGCCGAAATGGCCAATACACTCAGCCTCAAGACAACACCTCCAACACGTGTGCTCTCAGAGATGAGGGACTTTGCGAGACTCACCGGATACAGTGTTTGCTATGCGCCTTCTTGGGGTCAGTGGCTGGAGGATACGCGACAAGAGCTTCCCGAGCCGGCTGCTGTTGATGCCGAGGCAACGAACAAGGAAGAAGACGAGGCAAGGGAGCCCATGGATCTAGTGTCCATTGCCCATTCCATTGCCGATATCCCGAGCGGCTTTCGACTAAGGCTCCTGGACCCCATGCCCGATGACATGATCGCTGGCATCGAAAAGGTGACAGCATATTTTGAGATGAGAGCGAAAGAACTTGCAGCTGGTGCTTGAGGGCAACAGGACAAACGGAACATGAGGCCACGGCGCGCTCTTGGCGACGATGAGCTAATTTGCATTTATACCCAGCTAGAGTCCAACAGGGCGTCGGTGAAACTTGCATAGTAGGAGAGGCAAGAAAAGCGTGTCTTTTCTTTCTACTTATTATCAGCTCTTTACCAGAGTGGGCATAAATCTTTTCGGAAAATATAGTCAATCTGATATCAATTGACGCAACCATGACACAGCTCTCTCTCCATTGTGACTTGCTGTTGACTCCAAGAGACTCCGCTTGTCTGGTTGGATACAACAGACAAGCCTAACTACTATGCTTGTGAATCTGTGATCGTGACCACAGCCCAAGCGACCGCGTCCCGCGCGTATCGATCCCTACGTTACGCATTCATGCACCTTGTACATTGTTGTCACACGTCTTGCCGGGCAGCATATTGGCTACGCTGGGTTGACTGGCTGACGGGCACCCACCCCGTGGCTAGGAGCTGTCGTGTTACGTATGAATCAACGATCAGGCTTTGTGCGTAGATGTAGACAAGATCAGAAAGTCCGATGTAAAAACATGGCAATTTTGTAGGAATGTCATCATCACAGTGAAGCAGATCAGACTCATATATAGTTTACACTCATTATATTATACTACATACACAGTGCTCAGCACCAGACCAAGAGGAAAGAGGACATCGAAAGCCAACCATACCGGCTCCGATCCATGGGAAACCAATCCTCAAACGCCAAAGTATGCAGTTGAACCGTAAGCGGCCGTTGAAACCCACGCCTTGATAAACACCAGTCAGGCCCGTGTAGGGCCTTGACATGCGACCGTACTCCAATCCTCTGCCATTACTCTTCCATTTTGTCGTTGTCCTTGTTTGCCTCTTTCGCAGGCTCCTTCAAGAACTGTGCGCGGAAGTCTGCGTTGCTCTTCGGCTCGCCGTTTGTTGTTGTAGCACCTTTCGGTATAGCTGGACGACCAAGACCGGGCTTTCCTCGTCCTCGTCCACCGCGAGCAGCAGTAGGTCGGTTGACACGGTTTGGCTGGATGAAGCTGTTGCTCGCCTTCCACTCTCCCTTCTGCTTGTTAAGGTCCTGGACTGTACCGATGCGCAGTTTCCTTCCCTCGAAGTCTTTGCCCTCAAGCGCGAACTGAGCCTTGCCAGCACCTTCCACAGTTGTGAACTCAATGATCGCACCCCCATGATGGGGTTCGAGCTTAATCCTCTTGAAGCCGTACTGTTCGACAAGCGGTTTGATGCGCACGTCAGGCACAGTGTCAGGCAGGTTGAGGATTGCAATGGATCGGTCCATGAATGATGCGGGCTTGATAGCGGCTTCAGGAGCAGCGTCGCTCTGTCCAGAAGTACCTTCGCGAGCGGCTGCGTTTTCCGTGTTCTCGAGAGTTGATTGCACCTTTGGCTTCGTGTCAGGACGCTCTTTTGCAATCTCGACATGAATCTTCATGCCCGCAAACTCCTTCTCATGCATTTCTGCCACTGCTGCATCAGCGCTATCCTTGTTATCGTAAACGACATAACAGAAACCGCGGTTGTTGCCAGTCGACCTGATAGTTGGGCAATTGGTCCTCTCAATCTTGCCAAACTTGGAGAAGGCGTCCCTAACTTCTCGTTCTTTGACCTTGAAGTTGAGATGCCAGATGTAGACTTCGCGACCCTCGGAGGTAGCGCCATCGCGTTTCTTTTTGGCGTTCGGGTCGGAGATCTTTGAGATTAGCTTCAACCCTTCAAAGTCAGTGTCGTCCAGCTGTGTCGCAGCGACCGCCTGTTCAGCTGAAGCAAACTGAACGTAGCAGAACCGGCGATGCGCATCGTACTTGAGTGAAGGGAAGCGAATGCCGATAATTTCTCCGAATGGGCTATAAAGGTTCCGGATCCAGGCTTCGTCGGCATGCGCAGGGTAGTTTGCGACGTATAGTGTCGTGCCTTGGCCTCGCTCGATCGATATGTTGTGACCTTCGAATCCTTTCGCCTCTTTGCTCAGGGCATACTGGGCTTCTTCAGGTGACTCAAACTCCACCACAGCCGTGAGACTATCCTTCTCCTCTTTCAGTACTAGATTGCGGACTGTGCCTGCGTCGGTAAAGAACTGGCGTATTCGAGTCTGTGTAGTGTTGAGTGGTAGCTTCTTCACGATGACTGTAGTGTGCTCGCGATCTCGTTTCGGTCCTGTAGAGCGAGCTTCCGAGGGTGCTTCGCTCGCGACTCTGGCTTGACCATTGACCCCGTCAAGAGCCTCTGAGATCTCTACATGTTTGCTCTTCTTCAATACCGCGTCCTCGTCACCGTCCTCCCGTTTCCGCTTCGTCGAGCTATCTCCGACTTGGCTATCTGGCGTGTCTTGTGGCGGAGCTGCAGCGGCCGCAAGTGCTCGTTCTTTCTCCCTCCGGACGGACACGATGCGCTCCGCTCGTCGTCGCTCGATCGTTGCGCTACGCACCTTTAACGCTGATTCGTGCTGCTCGCAATGGCTAATGTACATGTCGATGAGCAGCTCGGGTTGATCAATCGTTTGTAAGCGCTTCATGCCACGTTCCAGAATGGCAGTGGCCTGGGTGGGCGGCAATAACGGTTGACCTGCATTTTGCTTGCCCCTCGTTGCGTGTGGCGCCCACAGGAGCATCTCGAATATGTAGCAGCGATACCAGAAGTCGTAAGAGTCCTCCTGGTACTTGGTGATAGAGTCCTGAATCTGCCGGGCTTGATCGATGTCACCGCGTTGGAGCCAGAACTTGATATGGGCGCGCTCAAGACGATATTTCCGGTCCGTCCATTCCCTGCCATGCTTCTTCATGCCGACCTCTCGGACAAACTCCAAAGCCGATCGAATTCCGACCTCAGCAACATCGACATCATCCTCCGTTGCTCTGGGGTCATCGAAAGCCCTTCGCCGAAGATATCCACACCAGGCGAGCTGAACCTTGATGAGTTCATCCAGATCAGTGTGCTCCAGAAGTCCAGATCCAGTGGCTGTGTGCTTGACAAGTTCAAGGTCCTCGAATGGCTTGTTTTCCGCTTCGAGTGTCAATAACCGGTGGGACCAGAGTGACCCGGACCATGGGCAATGGCGTGTCGCGCGCTCGAGAACGTTGAGTAAATCTACCGACCGGTTATCTTGCCAAACGAGAAACTCAACGTGGTCTTCCCATATGGAAGGATCAACGGGAAATCGGAGCGTAGCTCGCTCATAAAGTGCGTTGACGAGGTGGAAGCTGTAGACACCCATAGTCCTCTTCTCCCATTTCAAGTAGCGTGTCATGGCGGTGTACTCTGCAGCCTGGTCGCCTGCTTGGATAGCCTGCAGGAGTTTGAACTCGTACTCTTCGCGGTTGGCGTATTGCTGCTTGATGTGTGTATTCTTTTGCACCACTTCATCCATAACCTGCTCGTAGTGGCTTTGGTTATAGCGAGAATTGAAAGAAGAGTATCTGCTAAGGGTGTTCGCCCATGTTGCATGCGGTTGGCCGAGGCGGTCGTTGTAGATGGCGGCCACCCTCTTCGCCTTCTCTTGGCTGAAGCCTCCTCGCTCGAGGTCTTCTTCCAAAACCTGTAGGTAGCGGTCCCAGACGAGATTGCTCTCCTGGAGGTTGTACTTGACTCTCTCAGCACCTTCTTGCAGCGCGTCCAGTAGCAGTTGGGGTTGGAAGAGCTCTCGACCAATAAGCCTCTCCTCTTCAGACCACTCCTCTGGGGGTACTTGCTCCCAAGAGCAGGCGACCAGGTAGCTCACATACTCGCCGTATGCTGCCCAAAGCTTTGCGCTGTAAGGTTCCTCCTGTGTTGCCTGCTTGTGCAGTTCGAGCACACCCATGCGCTGCTCCACATCCTTGGCCAGAGTCTTCTCGTCGTTCAGCCGGTAATGCCACAAGAGCTCGCCAAGCGGGTACTTGTCTGACATGGTTTTGTAGGCATCGCGCAGAGTCTGGACCAACTCGTACGCATTTGGGTCGTACGCGTTTGGGTCGGAGTCGAACGAAGCGAGGTGTTTTTGGAGCCCTTGGTGTAGAATGGTGACGAGCGAAACATGGCTGTAGTAGTCGAATGGGTTTTCCAGCAGCGTTTTATCGAGTTGGTTGAGCCAGTCGATGTGCTGTTGGTCGAGAGAGCGAGTGATGAAATTGCGCGGTCGCGGTGAGGCCTCGGACATGATGCTAGCTACGGACTCGCCGGAGAGGTTTTGTCCGAGGTGTTGCAGTCTGGCAAGTGGTCAGTGTTTGGTGGTGGAGTTTGCGCGACAAAACTAGGCTGCCGGAACAGGCTACAGCAACCCGTGATCACGGGCAAGCGCGACACCCGGACGTCACTGCCTGCCCCACAAAACACAAAGCGCGCTACTTGTGGACATGCAGGTGCAGTCGTCGGCTCAGAAATGGGGCGGCCGAGAAAAATCAGCAAAGATGAAGAACTTACGTGACAGGCCGTTGGTGGACTACAGAGTTCTGGCGCGCAGCTTGTTGTTGCTGCATGCTGGCAAGGTCTGAAAGTTGTTAGCAGATTCCCTGGGAGCTAGCGACCCATCGTCGTTTGTCGTAGCTCTTTCCTCCCTGCATCTAAGCTGCGGCTCCCTCATATGGGGGCCGTCTACAGCAGTGTGCCTCTACCCCAAAGAAAGCGGGCACGTACCTGCAAGAGTGTCCATGCCCGGTGTGGATGTTTGGCGGTACATGGGGTTCGGGGTCGCCATGCGCGCGTCGTGCGGCGATGCTATTTGTTGTGGCGTTCCCATTGCGCTGTGTACTCCTCTTGCGCCGTTCGCGATGTGGGCGTATCCCGGGGACGGCACACGCTGTTGGAGCGTCTGGGGCGGCTGCGGGGAGGACCTGATCTGTTGGCTTAGACCCGAAGGTGTTCGCGATGGCATCTGGCGTCTTGTGCGCTTGCCCGGGGATCGGAGTAGTGACGGCGACGGGATGGTAGGGGCGGCTTGTGGTGTTGGGGTGCCCGCAGGCGAGTCCGATGGCGACAATAGCGAGTTGATATCCATGGTGTACAGTGTTCACGACCTTTTGTTTCGTTTGGCACGCACTGCGATCCAGCAGCTGTCTTGAATGCTACACGCGCGCCAGGCGTCTGTCGATGCTCTCTCTTCCTATGGTCGCGAGCTGCAGAAACTACTAGGCATCGGGTCCCTCGTAACGAGCGGCATGGGACGACGGCGGGCGTTTGGCGCGAAAAGGACCGTCGGAGGCGCGAGGCGATGGGGATAGCGAGTGTGATGGGAGATGACCTCGTCGGCGTCGTGGGTGAGAAGGCCTACACCCGGTCTAGAAGAAAAGGTGGTTAGGTGCACCAGGCAAGCTTGGGCCTGCGACTAATCGAGTAATGATGGAGCGAGCACGTCGCGACTCGGAGCAGCTGGATGCGGACTCCCGGAGTGAGTTGGCGGCGGTACAGCACGATGTTTGGCGCGTCACGGAATGCGCGTCAGGCAACGGGGTCAAGAGTCTAGAGTCGACGGTGGTCTGGACAGGAGCGGGACGACACGACTCCTGCACATTTCTTCTGCGTTCTGATCGCTCTGGTTCAATGATGATCCCGCTGCCAAGCCAGCCCCCTGCAAGCGCCCTGCGCCAGCGCGGAGCCTTTCGCCGTGCCACAGAATTTCCCGCGACACTTCACAGCAGTGGCATCATCAACGCCGCAGCGCCGTGGTGTCGAGCATCGCTATGAGCGCCCGGATACCCTCACGGCGGCTGGGGCAGTCAGGTAAGCTATTACTGGGAACATTGATCCCCTGCACCATTTTCTCCGCACCTATCGGACCGCTAGTCGTTCTTCCGGGCGGTACAACACCATGACGACTAACATTGAATAGCCCTCGCCGCGCGCCCACACACCCAATGGATACCCTTAACCTCGATCCTTTCAATCTCACAGCGCAATATCTCGTTCGGGCGCAAGAAAGACAACGATGACCTCTCCAATACCGTCTATTCAGGCGCTCATCGCACTGAAGAGTTCAGAGGGGTCAAGAATACCAACGATGACCTCACCAATCCGATCCTCGAAGACTACCTATCGAAGAGGGCAAAACGAACAGGTGCGAAAGGAAAAGACGCATCAGCAGGGCCCGTACGCCCCACTCCTCGTGAAGGAGACTTCGCCGTAACCCCAACTTCCCTCTTCCCACCCGAAAGCGACATTCCCGGCTGGCGGCCAGACCTGAGCCCACAGGAGAAACTCGAACTCAAGGCGAAATACCGCAAGGGAGAGCAACAAGAGGCGCTTAAGGAGGACAAGAAGCTCATGGATATGTCACTCGATCCCGACCAGAAAGCCCGCAGGCGTCTCGAGCGCAAACTCGTCATTTCTGGCGTGAAGCGTCACGGCCGCATGACAAAGGCGCAGAAGCTACTCCGTACCGAACGCCAGTCAGTCTACAGGTCACAACTCCTTCCTACGTCTACCAAGAAGCTGCAGAAGGTCGTAAACCAGATCGCCGGAAAGACTGTCTCGGAAGCCCTCGTCCAACTCCGCTTTTCTCCGAAACGTGTGGCCCGCGACGTCATCAAGGGCCTCGAAATCGCGCAGAACGAAGCCATTGCGGCCCGCGGCATGGGTCTCGCTGGCGAAGACGCTGCGGTGTCGCGTTGGAAAAAGCAAAGAGCAGCTACGGATGCGGGGAGACCGAAGGATACTTGGGACTACAAGACGTCGAAAACGAATGGCAGTCTGGAGGCGAAGCCGGTTAAGGTGCCTTTCTTCAAGGACACGACGATCCAGTTGAAGGATGGGAGTAAGAAGGTGGTCCGCGACCCCAGCGAGATCTACATTGACCAGGCGTGGGTTGGACCCGGGCAGAGCTGGAAGACCCCTGAGTTCAGGGCGCGGGGCGCTATCAACATGCTCAAGCACCGGACGACGAGTGAGCTTGTCACACACTTAATCTTGGAAATTGGGCGCTAACAGTGCACGACAGGTTTCTCCGTCCTTCTCAGGGAAGAGAAGACGCGCTTGCGCATCTCAGACGAGATTCAGAAGAAGCGCGACAACCGCAAGCTGTGGACCGCACTTCCCGACCGACCCGTCACATCACAACGGCAATACTGCCTGTGGTAAACGATTGTACGAATTCAGTGTATAGCATATATTGCCGGTGGAAGAAACTGGCTTGTACAATATACCATTCAAGATCAACCGTTCCCCATCATCCAAAGCAATATCAATCGCTTTATCCGGGTATCTCTCTATCACCCATCCAAGGTGCATAACGTACATGGCTGCTGATGCCTTTTCAACTTTTGGAACATGTGACAAGATCCTGAACGCCTTCGCTATGCAAACAAAAGATCCCTTTACCATTCTCATGCTTCCACGCCGTCTACTGCGCCGACGCTGCTGACGAGCATATCTAGCATGCCACGTACCTTCCATGCGTCTTGGCTTGCTTCGACGGTCACCTTGACTCGCTGCATCAGCGCCATGATTAGATCGTCAACCTCCTCGCTTCTGCCCAGTTGATCGGCGTATAGGTCCAGGACCACGAGCGCGACGTCGGTGGTCAGACGTGTGATGCGGTAGTCGGAAACGTTCTTTATGCACCAGCGGAGGATGGGTTGGAGTGTTACGGAGTCGCGGTTGCTGAGAGCAGTTCGGAGAGCAGAGCGGTGGCGTAGAGCGGTCAGGAGAGTAAGGGACTGGCTGCGGGCGTTTGCGTCCTTGAGAGATGTTAGTCCTAGTCTCAGAGGTGTACAGGAGAATGGAAAACATACCTTTGATTCGAGCACCATGTCCAGCGCCTGCGCGTACATGCCCTTTCGCAGCGCATGCGCCCACGGCTGTCCGGCCGTGATCTTTCCCCGCGCATTGCCCTCGATCACGATGTCTGCGCTCTCGCCGGTGAAGTCTTTGCCTCGGATGCGCTTTTCCCAGCCCTTTCCGCGCTTCCGCTTCTTGCTCCTGTCGTACTCTTCGATCTTGCCTTCCATAAGCGCTTTCATCTCCTTCTCTCGCTCACGAGCCTGAACCTTCTGCTCGCCGGAGAGATGGGTCTTGATCGAGAGAAGACCAGATTGCATACCCACCGCAATGTGTCTGTCCTCCTTTTGGTTCGGGATGACGCTGAGTGACAGGATGGGCGAAGGGTACTTCATACCACCTACGACATTCCAGCCTGTTGTTTCGAAGACCTTGACGTGGCCGTCGAGGGCACCGGAGAGTAGGCGTTCGCCATTGTTCGCTAATGAGAGCGCAGTCACAGTTTTCTGGTGGTTGCGCAGCATGTGGATCGGCTTTGCGGCTACAATGTCGAGAACGCTGATGACGTTGTCGGCTGCTGCGAGGACGGCCGTTCCAGACGGCATAGGGAGGACAGTCTCGACGGGCGCAGCGTGTTTGAAAACCATGACCGCCTTTCCGCCTACTCGCGAATCCCAGAGTCGTACCGTCTGATCGTAACTACCAGATACAAGCAGCCCACTTTGCGCAGGCATGAAGGTACCGCTGCGCACGTAGTCTTGATGCCCGTCAAACTTCATGACGCTCTTCTCACTCGGCAGGTCCCATAATCGCACGGTTCTGTCGTCGGAACAACTCATCAGGCCAGTAAGATCTGTGGGATTCCACTGTGTGACCCAGACGGGCTGCTTGTGTTCCTTCCATGTCTTCAAGATGGCCCTGCTCTTGACATCGAACGCTTGTATGACACCAGTATCTCCTCCTGCGACCAGAATCCTGCCATCGCGCCGTATGTTTCCCGAATGCGCAACGTCGTCGACGCCGAAGCGCGATATCGTCTTGACGACCTTTCGGCTCTTGGAGGAGAAAATCTGGACGCGCGATCCAGTAGTGACTGCGAAGAGATCCTGGGTGGCCGAAAGCGTATTGGCGGGCTGAGGGGGCGGTATCGAGATGTGAGTGACGGGCGAGGAATGTTGCGAAGGGTCGAGTTTGAGCTCCGAGGCGAATGAGTTCCAGTACTTTTGCTCAGACGTAAGGGTGGAAGGGCCCTTTGGCAGCTTCAAGGGCTGCAGGAGTTGTACTTCGGCCGCCATTGTGAAAGTTGGATGCGATCAATGCGCGTGGAGTTGCGAATGTCGTGAGCTTTTCGGGTGGAGGAACTTTTCGGTGGGTCAGGAAGTCACGCTAACGACATCGGATGGTGGCGCCTTCCCGGCCTGAACGCGGACAGATGCCGACCGTAATCAATTTCAGCATGAAAGTCGCGAGTGAGCAGATCCTGATAATCTGTGCCGTGAGCTTTACTTGTCAAAATCGTCTTAATGGATTGCTATCATCATCGGAAAACGCCAGTTTCTTCGTCACACAGCATGAGCTGACTAGTGTTGGTTGCCTGGAGGATCGCCCGGGCGCACCCAGTTCATCAATAGACGACGGACGGCGCAGCACATTCCACCTCATCAGCGTCAAGCCGGCTTCCACGTTCTGTCATGCGACCCCCAAACATCAGATGTCTCTCTTTTCGATTCGGACCTATTGAACTGCCAATGATCAATTGCCTGGCTCCAGGATAACCCACTCGCAGCGCGTCCACCAGGGCCGCACTAGACGCGTCACGATGGATCCCGACGCGCTCGACAGGATGAACGATTTCTTCGATTTCGCCGCTCTTGAACAGAACGACCAAGTCGAACACACCCATGCCTCAAGTGGGCAAACCGTGTCATACTTTCAACCAGACAATGTCACGGCTATTGACTTCGCTTTGGAACCAGCGGCCCAAGATACCCTCCAATTGTACGACGTGCCCATGTACGACGTGGCACACAATCTCTCCTCTGGCGATATAAACCAACAATGGCTAACGTCTCACCCAACAACATATGCTGCGACGTCTATGATTGAAACGAGTGTAGACTCAGGAGCAGACGTCGATTGGCAAACTGTTGATATGGAACATGCGAAGGACCACAGGATCCGCGATGCGACGGATCTCGCTCTCCCGCCTTCATTGTCATCGCTTGCGCTAATGCAATGCGATGATGAAGGCAGTTTGATTGATGCCCCGCACTCTCAGCTCGGGCTATGTCCTTCAGTTCTCGATCATTCAATGATTCCGGCCGATGCCTCCCTTGGACTGGAGCAGCTACCAGTCAGATCGGCCGCATCCCAGCAACAACCTTCAATTGCCACCTGGAAACCAGCATCAGCCAAACGTAAAGGTCCTCAGTGCCGTATTCCACTTGAGGCAAGACAGGTGTTGGAGGACGAATTTGCGGCCAATCCATACCCCTGCGCGTGGGAATTGGACATCATCGCACATCAAGCCAATCTCGACGTGAAGAAAGTCCGCAACTGGTTCAATAACACCCGAGCCAGGAAGAAGTGTGGAGGTGAGTCGTATCCCATTCCATGAGATCATGCTTTGACTCATCTATTCAGATTCCCACCCCTCGGTAACGGATGGTTCAGGCCAGAGCAATCGCACTCTGAAGACAAAGCTGTCAAAGGATAGTCTGGAAAGCCTCCAAAAGCAAGCAGATGACACCAATCAACTGCCGCAGCCGCCTCTGGCGGTATACCTTGCACAGTCGTACCAAGAGGAAGCTGTTGAACTTTCTGCAGTGCAGGCTGCCGTTGATGTTGAGTCTCTCAACGAAAGCATCCCAAATAGTGGATGGTCTGAGTCCAGACAAGGTCGCAGAGGTTCTGTCATCACCTCGATTGCTTCTTCTGAAGGCACTGCACCCACAACATACACAGTGTCCTCCAGCGGTAGCCGCAGTAAAACCTCATCCTTTGGTCGTGATCGCCGCCGGGGTAGACGTCGGATGGCGTGGAAAGAATCTCCTCGCCAAGCCATTAACGGTGTGAACAGTGCGGGTGAACCCCAGAAAGATCTGCCTTTTTTCTGTACTTTCTGTCCGCGGGCATTCAAGACGAAGTATGAATGGATACGCCACGAAGACTCTGTCCACGCGCTTCGAACCACTTGGATTTGCTGTGACACAAAGTCATCCGTAAATCTTGAAGCATGTCCATTCTGCGGCCAGGCCCATCCCGACGATGCTCACTTGGCTGGCCACAAGTACCAACAATGCCGAAGCAAGCCCGAATCCCAACGAACTTTCTATCGCCGCGATCACTTCATCCAGCATCTGCACCATGTTCACTTCGCCAACACCAAACATCCGTCCGTACGTACCGGCTGTCAAGCTCGATTACTAGCCGCTGAAGGCCACAACTTTGGTTGCAAGGACCTCGCCATGAAGTGGCGTCGCTTCGGTGCTCCAATGAAGCTTGACGATCCTATGCTTCATTGTGGCTTCTGCGGAAAGAAGTCAAAAGACTGGTCCGAACGATGTGAGCATGTTGCTGAGCACCTTGTCGCGCGTGAGCTTGACCGTGCTGTGTGGTGGAGCGAGCGCAAGGAAAACCATTTGGAGAACCTCTACTCGACTACACCATACGAATCTTTCCGATGCCGATACTGCCAAAAGGTCTTTACGGATGTCAAAGATATGAACGAACACTCTCACTGTCGTGTGTGGAGCTGTCGATTTCTCCGGAGCTTCGACGACGTTGCTGCAGACAATGCAGGTCCGCCCCTCTGTCCAGACTTTCCTTCGGCCAAAGCTCACCATTGTCACCTTTGCGGCTCCGGCTATCGAACGTTCCACGTCGAACATGCGCAGAACTACCATCGGTATCGCTCGTGCAATCAAGAGTTTTACACATCTGAAGACGCTTTCCTCCAGCATTTGCACAACTTTCATGGCGCTTCACAGCCAACATTATTGCGAGGCTCTGGTGTCATCGAGCAGAGCTATATGCGCAACAAAGGCGCATCGTTCGAGCCCGTGGAGTTCAATGAGAGCTGGCAACCTTGCGTTATGGATCTAGACGTAGCCTCTGTCAGTCCATTTGTTGCCGACAACACTGTTTCAACCCTACCTGTCGACCACAGAAAGAATCAAAATCCGACCCGAAAGTCGCTCGTCATTCCAAAGAAAGCTCGTGACAATGTGCAGACTCAGGACGTCAATGTCAAGAAGGTATCAAGACAACGATCTGACACATCAACCTCGAAGGCCGAGAGTCATCACCCGCGATTCTTCCGACTCAGTACTTATGTACCCTTTCTGTCATCTCGTATCTTCTACTCGCGGTCTGCAAAGGCAGCGGACTTTCCGAGAGACAACCAGGCTGTGCTAGAAGAGCTACCGAAGCCGCACATTGCGACACTGGCAATGAGTGCAGGCACAGTCAGCATGGCCGCCGCTCGCTGGTTCATTCGGCCAGACACATGTTCGGTCAATGGTATGGTAGAGCTTACCATTGATAATGAAGCAGATGTAGATTGAGCGAACTTAGCCGCTGCCGAGTGGGGATCGGGATTACTGTAGATTGCACGAGACCTTTGGCACTGTCCCTTCCCTCGGCAAATGCGTTACTGCGTTGCCTGAGAAACTGTCCGACAGCTGACGTCGTGGTACTGCCTATCCGATTGGTCAAGCAGCGTTGTTTTGAAGTGGATTGGACCTTGGTGGGCGCACAGACTGAGTTCCTTGTCCACTTTAATACTGGTGGGCATCCAGCAGCTCTACTGACAACACACCCAAGCTACCTGGCTGCTAAGTACGCACCCAATCAACCTCCCACCCCGTCAGTCCCTCGAACCTGAAGCCAAGATTCGAAATCGCTCAAGACAACATGGCCGAAGACTCGGTGATCCATCTCCCGCTCGCCATCGACGTTCCCAAGGACTCACCTGAGGACTTACTCCTCTCCACTACCTCTTCCGACACTGATGTCAAATTCGATCGCTTCAATGAGCTTCCGGAGGAGCTTAAGCTTGAGATCTTTCGACACCATCTCCGCTTTCCCTGGAGTGTCACCTGTCGTAGCCATGACTTTATCTACGGACCCCGCTTTCTGAACACCGCGCTTGCCAATAAAGAACTGTGTAGTATTGCTTTCCAGATCTATTACCATGAAAATACATTCAAGTTGGCCTGGTTAGTTATTCCCGAGTCACGTCGGACAGGCATTCCAACTGCGCGCTATCTCCGACAACCTTATTGCGCCCCATTGTGGTTCCGTTATCCATCTAAGGCCATCGCACATCTTGTTACGAAGCTCGAGCTACACATCAAAATACACACTTTCGAGGTACCCTTTAAGCCATTCTACTGCATCGGTTGCCAAGGCTCCCAACTAGATGTCCTAGCTCATCCTCGCCGCGCGTCCGTCAGAGCCGGGCACACAACGTCAATGTTTCTGATAGGCAGGTTCCAGGAGCCGCACTTGTGGGCAAATGACGGTGAGGCCAAGGCTGGCTGGGGAAGATACTTCACCTCGTTGAAACAACTCCGCATTGTGATTCGCTTGCCTTGCTGTCTTCCAGAAGGTTCAAGCGTTTTCTTCGAGAGACTGCCAGAGCAGGCGCGCCTTTTGTTGCAGGCCAAGAACATCCAGGTCGAAGTCGAGCATGCGCATGAGCGCACTCGCTGTGACGGTCATTGCGAGCGCACGATCGAACGTGGTATTATCGGTATGACAAGACCGCCAATTCCGAGTCACTACACAGCGTGAGAGTTGTCTCCAAGACTATAAGGCTCCGAACCACTATCTGGAGCGTTTCTCCTTCGAGGTGCACTTGGACTGCCTGAACGAGGGATATTTGTCGACATTACGCCGAATTGACGTGGCAGAGTGACAGAAGCGTGGAACGTGTGAAGGTGCTATGAGGACAGGCTCCAGAGTTTATACGGGCTGGCGTCATGGCGCATAATTCCCATCAAGCCGTCAGAGAGCATGTCCTGGACATGGGCGGTGGCGTCTTGACTGTCATGTATACAATAATTTCCAACCTCGATAAGGAACGTCTTTCCCAGGAGCTTTTCATCTTATAGTCGTTATTGCGCAGATCATGAGCGCAATACCACATTTTCAAGAAAGGCTTATCGCCGAGGTATTTGTGAAAAGCCATTGTTAAAACACATGAGGCCTGGTAACGCCTACCTGGTCTCAACCCACTTAAGTCTCACTGCCATTTTAGAACCTTGGAAGAGTTTCACTGCACATTGTTAGTTCTGCACCTGCCTAGTGAGTCGCGGTGCACGGACTTTACCTCAGGTGGTACCTGCCTTGCATCCCGCTCTGAGGCCACTACTCTATACTATGGATCCCGCTCATACCATCAACGCCCTCACACCATACGAGTCTCATCACCCAACCAAGAATTACGACTACCAATATGACAACCGGATCCGACTCATTCCTCCGAGGGTTCCGCAGCCTCCCTGGAGAGCTGAAGCTGCTCATCCTACGCTACGCCGTCCACACTCCAACGGCCGTGACATCCTGCACTTGGCTCGATGAATGCAACCTCCATTTTCTCTGTTATCCTCAAGACTGTTTCGAAATCAATCTTTTCCAGTACGGTACGATTGAGACAAGGCGATTTCTGAAAGAGACAGTGATGCCCCTCCTCTCTGTTCCTGAAATTAAGCGCCTTGTTCTGGAAGCTTTCTATGGGGTCAATCGAACGGTGATGCTGTCCAATGACACCCCCTCTTCGAATAGGAATATTTGCTACTGTCCCCCACCTGTTGTAAGGCCGCTTGTTCGCCGTCTCGAGATTAGCCTCGATTACAACAGACCTCATCACCTAAAATTATTGAGGGATATATCGGATGGGTCAATATTTCCGAACTTACACTACTTGACGGTCAACCTCGACCCGGAGTGTCTATTCTTCGACACCCAGGAGGACGACGAACCGAGGTCGTATTTCGAGGCGTATTTTCAGCGACTCGGCCCAATCCACTTCCCCACGCTCCATCTGACCATCATGTCAATCACATTCGGATCAAGCGACGTCGATATCGAAGCGGTGGAATCACTTTTTTGTGAGCAGCTTGACCTGAAAGCCAGCGGAATTCGAGAAGAACGATGGCAACGCTTCTGTATATTTGACGACAAAGACGTAGACGAGAGGTCTCAATACGTTACAGAGAGGTCGAAATTCGTCACCGGTATTGCCTATGCGGGCATTTATCAATACCAGTACCGTGTGACGATCAAGACCGTGTCGACTCGGCCGAAGGACTCGCCATATGGGCACCATATGTGGGCAGATTATCCAGTTCGGAAGTAGCAACGTGGTGGTGAACATATGATGCGCTCCTTCTTATGAACTTGAAATATGGGGCGGTAGGCTATTGGACGTGGGGAAGTATCGTCTCATCCAAAAATAATCTAGACGAGATGCATGTTTGACAAGCGAGTGGGCGAGCTTCTAGGTGTATAAAGTTAGCTACTCAGATGTATGATCACGAAGGTATTCTCATTGATCCCCCAACGCATCAGCCCTTGAAATTGTGACGCCCTTTTCTGCTGCCGCAGTTTAGCTGCAAGCAGGAACGATTGCTGATATCTACGCGCTGATTCGTCGCCTTCTCCACCCCTAACCACAGATTAGCAGTCGCATCCCACGCTCACCTCAGTCAGAGCGGTGCGCATACATCCTGCTCTCATTTCAACTTCTACTTGAACAAATTACACCCAACGAAACATCGCGCCGTTGAAGCCTCGCAAAACCATAACATCTCAGTTCAATCCGAAAATGCCTTCCAAGGCCCAACAGAGCAATGCAGCGTCCAGCATACCTACAGATGCGAAGACAAACTTCCTGCACCAGTCCGATGCCGAGTTCCTAGAAAAGCTTCGACCTTTCGCCAAGTTCAAGGAACGCTCGCGCCAAACGCACCACCAAGTACACGTACCAGAACTTACCGCGCGTCTTCAACTCGATACTACGTTACCTATACCGAGCGAAGATGCTTCTCCCCCCGCACCAGATGCGCTCGTACCAAATCTCGCAAACACATCTCCCATCAGTGTCGTCTACCTCGGCAACTCCATGCTCGAGCGCTTCAAAACCAGCGGCATCACCACGGATATCGGCAAGCTCGGAGACACTGGAGTCGCATTCAACGCCGGTGTAGGCGGCGACAGCAACCAAAACGTCGTATACCGACTCACGGAAGGTCTCTACGACATGCTCAAGACGGCGAAGAAAGACGTATGCGACATCAAACTCTGGATCGTGGCTTCCGGGACGAACAATCTGCAGAAGAAGCGTGCGTTCCGGAAGCAGGATGTGGAGAGCTGGAGAGTGTTGGTGGAGGCTTGTCTGAGGATTGCGCCGGAGAGTACGGTGTTGGCGTGCGATATTTCGTACAGACTGGATATACCTGATGGGATTGTGGATCAGAGTAATAAGATGCTAAGGGAGGTTGTTGGAGAGATCAACGGGGCTCTTCGGGTTGAGAAGGAGCACGAGCTGCAGACATGTGAGGATCAGACTGAACGGGATCGCGAGGACAAGGTGAAGTGGGTTGATACGAGGCACATGTTCATCAAGAATATGCTTGACGACCATGTGCATCTGAATGAGGAGGGCTATTGGTTGTGGGATTTTGTGTTATGGCCGCATGTGGCGAGGGTCTTGGTCGTCCCGACAGAAGAAGATGATCAGCTTCTTGATTGGACGTGAGTCTCAGCCATGCCTGGGTTTGGTCAATGAGGACGTATTCATTAGCATTATGGATAGTAAAAAGCAGCTATTGGAAACTTGAGACGAGGATCTTGCACGTCCAGACCTTGTAGCTTTTCCGCTCATCCTACATGTTCAACACCACCCGGTGCCGCCCCTGCAATTCCCCCAATGATTGGTAGCATGACTCAAGATTTCTTGCCCATGATCATGTCTTTTAGATGTTGAAAGACTTCGGTATGATCCTGCTCGCAAGGATGATAGTGCCACAAGAACCGGCGGCCATTGTACGTATCACGGACCGTAAACTCCACTTTCGGTGCCCGGAGACGTATCCCAGAGTTTTCTATACAAGCTCTTAACATGTCTCCTATGCCGTCCTCGAGAAAGCATCCGGGCATGATATCGCGTTCAAGACGCCACTCGATCCCAAGGGTATGTAGGTTGACGAAGCGTTCTTGCCATTCAGGGTTTATATTGGCGCGAGGTACATTATCTTTGGTACCGTTAATCCAAAAGTCTCGCGGAGGTAGATCTATGAGGTACATCCAACTCGTCGAGTGCGAGGCACATATAAGTCCCTTCTCTATACCGACCTTGCAGTTCATCGCCACAATATGCAGATGACGTATCATGGCAGCAGTATGTGGCTTGGGACACCAGAGACCGCTGATGCGGTCCTCAGGGGGAAACGAATAGCCATTGCCAAGTTTGACGTCCCCT
Organism: Alternaria metachromatica; assembly: GCF_023757995.1. Taxonomy (NCBI): domain Eukaryota; kingdom Fungi; phylum Ascomycota; class Dothideomycetes; order Pleosporales; family Pleosporaceae; genus Alternaria; species Alternaria metachromatica. The sequence goes on from NW_026055496.1 coordinate 1,255,787, forward strand.
GTTTGCATGCGGCACCCGATACACAGCTCGAAGACATTGTTGTTGTAATATACTTCTTGTGCGATGTTGGCTAGATGACGGTTGCGCGTGGCCAAGAGCGGAAACAGGCCCGACTGTAGATACTGGGCGTGTTTCCTCTTGTCAATTCTTTCATCCAGGGTTAGATTGTGCGAGAGAACTTCGCACTTGAGCTCATCAGGAAGTCGCGCCCAGGCGTGGAATGACCGAGAAACTGGTATGACTGGTTCTTCGGTGCCGGTAGCTTGAGCCATCATCCTAGCATAGGTTTCCGACCTCGGTGGTAGGCAGGGCTTGCGGGTGTGATGAAGGTTGATGAGGCAAAGTCTGTCAGCAGAGCCGGGAGATAGTTGCATGCTTTTGCGAGAGGCCCGAAAGCAATGATGGGAGAGAGAGGAACAGGTAGGAATCCGCGCCATCTTGCGAGGTCGTCCACGCTGCGGCACGGGCCAGCCAGTGCAGAATGCGCGTGTGACTCAAACTGGGGCATAGTCTTGGTTCGCGCGAATCGTTGATGGAGATGCATCGACGTTGTCGTGCGATGATCACCACGAGTATGAACCGATTCGAGGTCGGGAATCTGAATCATCCTGAGCCTTTCACAAGGACTGGCACCTGCAAGTCAAAAGAGAACATGAACTTCATTCACCAAATGCAACCGGGGTATACTAAGACAAGAACTCCGCTTCCAAACTCCTTGGATATTTGAACAGGACTCGCAGATCATTCTCGCCACTCTTTCGCGCATTGGGTGCACTGGAACAGGTCAGTGGGGTTTTTGAGGAAGTCGTGTATGTGGCGTACCTTGTAGAAAGCAGTCATGGGCTCGTCGGCACTTCGAATCTGCAGCTGGTACCAGTATGCTTCGTGGTTCCGGCACTTCTCGTTCGGACATTGTACTGTGCGTTGTCAGCCATATCCAACGGGAATAGCAGCCTCGCTCAAGATGGCGCAATCTTGGGCTGAAGTATCGGAGCGTACCTTCCGTCTTGTCCACATTATCCCAGGCGCCCTTTCCACCCAAAATGTCTTCGACCTCCTTCTTCTTTAAGTATTTTCGTTCGTAGTAGCGTTTGTTGATGACGAAGTGGTAGGGGCAGGTAAGACATTCGAAACGGTTTTGGCCGACAGCATCTTCGGTGGTAGGATCGCCGGGGGGTACTTTGGAGACGCGGAGCATATTGCTGCATGTTGGGCAAACTGTGGCTGTTAGCTGTGGCTGAACTGGGACGTGGGGCTGTGAATGTGGCCATGTAGCAGACGCAAGCGGGACACGCGGGTATGTGAGTATGGGACTTACAAAGCAACATGGTGGGCGACAGTGGATAAAAGTCAGTCAGACGCGTGAAGCCGAGCGCGAAGAAGATCAAAAGTTATGACGGACCCTGATCCGCTAGGGCTGGAACGGCAAAGTGCGGGGCGACAGTGTAGCAGCGAAAAGCCACCGGCGACGCGCACTTGGGAGCGGACTGTCTCAGATTGGGGCTTATGCACGCTGGCCTGTCGACGTCGCCTGCATCCTTATCGCCGTATTAGAGAGATACTTCACTTCTTCACACCGCCCTGCCCTGTTCGCTTTCCGTTAGCACCTCCGAGTACCCCGCCAAACCACAGCTCGAAACATTCACGCGTACCTGACTGGACCGCCGTCCCTGCCCAGTCACCCGACGCATCCTCAACACCACACACCATGGCGGACGAAGAGGTGCATACACATGCATACCCAGCGCCTATCAATGCTGACCAACATCTAGGGTGCTTCCCCCCGAGAACTCGTCCTCGAAGCGTGCCGACGCAACAACACCGAGCTGCTTGAGGAAACTCTGAAAGACCTTGCTGCTGCTGCCTCGAAATCAGGGAAGAAGCCAGAAGATCATGTCGCGGAGACATTGAACAACACGCGCGACGGCGTGGGTAACGGCTGCCTTCACGTCGCGGCAACATACGGAAGTTGTAAGTATCTATCCCAGCGGCGCAGCACCAGGACGTCTTTGTCGCACGCCACACGGGGCATGATTTGACTAACTCTGTCACAGTCGAAGTTATCGACATGCTTCTCGACCAAGACGGTCTTGAGATCGACGAGATCGACCGCATGGAGCAGGATACTCCCCTTCACAAAGCCGTACGCTACGTCAACTCGCTCGAAAAGTCCGTCTGGCCCCACGGACACTCCATCGTGGCCATGCTCCTAGATGCCGGATGCGACCCGAGAATAAGGAACAAGGCCAAGCTCAAGCCCATTGAGTTGGTGGACCCGAGGAACACTGAGCTGAAGAGCATGCTGCAAAAGGGTGAAGTCTCGATGCTAATGGGCGGTGACGTGGTGGAAGACGACGACGATGATGGTCCAACAGGAAGCGCGAGTGATAGCGATTGAGAAGTCAAACATGGGAGAGCACGAGTTGGAGAAAGACTTTGGGCCCCGGCTATGGTGGCAATTGGGGTATCTTGAGAGGGGCCGAGGTGTGTACACCTCACTACCGGCACTCAGCGTGCGCTACGCTACTGAACGACTTCATAGTATCGGCTTTGATAGCCTAGACAAGCAGCATGTACCCATCTGTTCCTCTTCATCCACGAGCCGGCCTCGCGCGCATTCGTGTTGGGGATGGAAGGCGGCTTTCGCTTTGGATCTTCGTTCTCCGCATGTCTCCATAATCAAGTCTGTCGTTTCAGAGTCTCCCGATCAATCTTGTTGCTACTTCCTGTCAGCTCATTGCTTCTAAAACTCGACATTCCCATTACTCACCTCAGGCGGAGGCCCGACAGGCCTAACCATGCGCTCTAGTAACTGTAGTCGGGTCTTTTCGCGCGGCTGTCCCAGTCCGATGCTCATGTACTGTAGAAGAGGCGGGTGACCAACGTAGCTCGAGAGCGAGTCGCGCGCGATGTTGGACGTCCACTCGTGCTTGGTAGTGTCTGCGCTTCCGATACCGATGTAGCGGGCCTGGAGAGCCTCGAGTTGTTGCTGCGCGCGCAGTTTGTCGGCCATAGTCGCGATGTGGAGTTTGATCGGTTGTTTGGCGATGTGCGACTGGGTTGGTGTTGGGCTTGGTAGGCAAAAGTTGGGCAAGTCGCGACCGCGGAGGTGCTGCGGAACTTGGGCTTAGTCATGCGGCATCAGCCCCATCATCGCGACAGTCTCGAGACGGATCCCCTCAATCCAACAAACTTCGGATCGCAACACCCTGCTTCTCTCCATTACGCGTCGCATGGCTAATTACAACCGCGAAGACGACAATATGAGCAACCATGACACGATTATGGGCAACACGCCCCTCACACCACGCGACGAGCCCGAACTCACATCCCCCATGGTCGACTTCTCGCCATCCACAGTACAATACGACGAGGCGTTCGAAAACAGTCTTATGGAAGTCATCCTCAACCCACCACCCCAGCCCTCGCCGCGAAAGCCTTCAGACGAGATTCCCACAATCTCCGCATCGCAACTGCCTATCTCGCTCTCCTCCCACCTACGCACACATCCTTCCGCCGTGCCGGGGCTTTACATGACCCACCAAAACGGATATCATACAGGTGGTCCAGGGCCATCACCACACACTATCGAAGAATTCGCGGACCGCTTCATCAGAGAGCATGGCATCGAGGATGCGGGGCAACTGGAGAGGGTGGTGGAAGATGTTGTGAGGCACAAGCTGGAGGAGGCTAAGCAGAGGATGGAGAAGAGGAAAGAGCTTGTAGAGAAGAACAGAGGGATTGAGAGGGAGTTGGAGGATCTGAGGCTGCAGAGGAGTGCCGAGTTGAGGGTCATGGAGAGGGTCAAGGGGAAGAGGAGATGAGACCCGAGAGTTACTGTGCCTGTGGACGTTGGAGTCTTTGTGCGAGATAGCGTTGGAGTTGTTATGATACCCGACATTGAAATGTCAAAGTTATTGGGGGCGCTGCGTTGAGTCCCAGGTGAGCGAGCTCTTGTGCATATTGGGGCAGGACCTCCAAAATGGAATATCACATTGCGCACACGTCAGGAATCCGACTATGGCTGTTCCTATCTAAGGGCCAAGGCCATGATTGCCTTTGATAACGTACGAGCATTGCGCGTAGAATCTCGTAGATAGACGAGTAGACCCACGATATCCCAGCTCTCAGTGGTGACAACTCAAGCATATATTAAATGATGTGCAGCGCACGCGCATCGCCCTAACCCGGTGCCCAGGCGACCAGCGACTGCACCCTGAACCGGGGGACGAAGCTACCCGACCGATCAGACTGCGTCAGTCCGCGGCATAGCAGAAGCTATGGCCAATAGCGTCATACCTCAACGATCATCACTGCAGCTTCCATGGACACACAGGACCCTTGATCGTCTCTGCCGCGTGGTTTCGCGGGTCATCTGCTTCGCCATCGCGATCTGCCCCTGGGGCTACCGCTACAGTCAGGACTATGTTCTTGCTTCCAGCATGCGGGGGTGGATACCAGCCAACCTTGATTTTTGATCGCACTTTCTCAACTTTGCTTCCGCGCTACATGTGACAGGACCGTCGCTCAACTACAACCACCACCAACACATGCGCACGACCTTTCATTGAGCGCCTAATCTACAGACAACTGAGCAGAGCTGTACTGCGACACACCTCCAGCCAAAACGCCAACATGGCAGACAAACTCGGGAGTCTGGCCTGGAGCGGTTTCAAACTTGGGTTTGGACTGTTCAGCCTTGCCGGAGTATGGACCATGGCAGTTATCAAGAACGGAGCGCTCTGGGCGAAAGATACCGCCGAGGAGAAGCGCGCGTTGGCTGCTGCGCAAGAGAGTTTCTGGAGTCTTGACCGGGAGCCTCTTCCAGGTTTCAAGCATGCCTTCTACAAAACCACCAACGGTACCCGCCTGCACTATGTCGTTAACCAGGACACTGGATCGTCACCCGCGAAGAATGTCACCATCTTCATACATGGTATGTATGCACTGGCAGAGTCATGCAGGTACTAAACTTTAATGGATTACGCAACTAACAAAGACCAGGATTCCCCGACTCTTACCTCATCTGGCGCCACCTACTCCAATCCGCTTCCCTACAAAAGGACTCCATCTTGATAGCCGTCGATCTTCCTGGCTATGGCGGCTCCGACAGTCTGTCCGCGTACGGCCCGAACGAAATGCTCGAGGTGTTGACCGAGTTCATTGTTGGCATACGAGAGCAGTTCCTGTCGGAAGGCAAGAAGGCAGTGGTAGTGTCGCACGACTGGGGTGCGGTCATTGCTGGCCGGCTGGCTTCCGAGGCACATGTCCTGGCTGACCACTGGATCATCACAGGCGGCGCCGTCACAGCTCTACTACACTCGAACGCGACGAACAGGATCTTGTTGGCGAAGCAAATGCTGAGGACATGGATACACTCTCCGTTCAACTTCCGTCTGCTGAAGAATGGGTTACACGCACTCGGCCCTGTGGCTGGACAGTTCCGAAGCTCTTTCTACATCTTCGTATTCCATCTACCCTGGCCTCTCCACAACGTCTTCGCGACTTTTGGCAACTACTTCTTCCTGCGTGTTCTCCACCAGTTCGGCAAAGGCACACCGAAGAAGGGCAAGGCTGCTACTGTGTTGGAACCTACGGAAGCTGCTGAAGCAATGGCAATCTCTACTGGACCCGGAAGTGCCCAGCTAAACAAGGCGAACGACAAGGGTGAACGATACGGCGATTCTGTCAAGAGCAGAGTAGGCGACCGCGGCATGTCCGAGAAGATCCACATCTATCGCGACAGCCTGGCTTTCGGCAAGTGGGAAAAGTCGCTCGAGGTTACTGCCGCGCTGTACAACATTTCCTCTGAAGCTGCTTCTTCGCAGACCTTGTCTGCATCAGGCACCCTGTCCAGCATGGCACCACAGGGCGCGCTGAAGGCCCCTTCGACACTCATGATGGGGCAGTTTGATCCTGCATTCAATCAACGGCTCTCATTTGATAACGCTCGCGACTATCTGGTCAAGGGAAGTCAGGTCGTGGTTATCAAAGGAGCAGGCCATTGGTGAGCTGACCCGAACACCAATATTGAGGGTGCATCTGCTAACATTATATAGGCTACCTCTTGAGCACACAGGTAGACGTGCGGTAGAGAAGACCCTGCAGTGGGCCTTGCAAGGTGCAGGAAGCGAGACGATACCCTTTGAAGCGATGAGCGATGTGCGCATTCTGGAGGCGTTGTAAGAGACAGCACGAGTGAGATGTACGATTAGGTACCAAAAGAATTTCACAGTGCTCTTCAAGATTTCTCACAGTGCCCTCCAAAGTTCAGTGACTCTTATACAGCGTTGCTCTTTCCCAACCTGGAGCGCACAGTCCTGAGTTGGCTAGGCTTGGCAGCTACAGTAGATAACACCACTCACCTCTTCGCCAGTTTCTCACACCCTTTGCCTTGATTCTGAGCGCCCCAGAATCTTGGTTAGGAGACCACATCATACGGATCTACGAGGCTCACAATTACAGCAGTGAACGCGAAGTCTGGAGTGCAGACAGTCTGCGCGTTAACACAGCCTCAAGGTGAGTGCTCGTCTACATCGTCCGCGCGATAGCTCATTGATCATTCTGTTCTACTCAAAAGCTAACACGGCCTATAGATCTCTCTTCGTTGCAACTAAAGCAACATGGACGATTCCAACACCAAACCGCCTGCTACCTTCCGTGGCTGGTCGCGGCTTCCAGATGAGTTGAAGGTGGAGATTTTGGCTCATAACCTTGATCAAACCAACGGGATTGATTCGATTGCACACTCTCGTGTTTTCGCAGAACAGCTTACGTCCATCATCGGCACTCGGGACCGCGAATTCACTACGCTAGCTTTAGAGACGTATTATACGCGAAACGTGTTCCAGGTTACTATTGACGAAGACATACAAAAGAAATGTGCATACGTGCAACATCCTCCGGCAGCCTATGGACACTTCATTAGGAGGATGGAAGTACTGGCGTGTACCCACTACTTGTATTGGATGCTCCCAAGGCTTTTAGTCACTGGAAGTTCGGCAATGCGTTGCATTCTCAGCCGCAGTCCAAAGTCGCCGCTCGGAGGAGATGACGCCTTCGATTTGTTCGCCCTGTTGCCGCACGATTACATCGTCTCGACCGTCTGGCAAGCAAACTTCATGCATCTACAATCACTGGCATTCAGATTCGAATATCCGATGCAAAAAGAGATTGCTCTGTTTAAACGCCCTGGCGAATGCGACCACTGCGGGCTCGCTCCTATTCACGTCGAGAAGGTCCTCACTGCGGTACAAGGGTTGCACATCGCGTTACAGGCCGCGAAGACGACCGTTGTTTTCGCCTCGACCTGTCCTTGTCTCACTCGTCTAGCCCAATTGCTTGCACGAATGGCGACAAAGTCGGACAAGTGAGAAGGAGATAGCTGACAACAACGCGTTCATGTCAGACACCACTAAAGATGCTTGAGAAGATGAGAGACGCCCTCATCAACGTCAGGTGTCATCGCATTTCGCCCTGTACCACAAGCCTGGGATCGGAATGCATAGATTGACAAATAGCCAAATGCACATGCTAGTATGCACAAAGAATCGAAAACAATACAAAAATTCCACCCATGTCCACCCTTTCAAAGGCCATCTGTGCCCTGTCTACTAACCCCAAACATGGGTACAGCACTGTCACTAATACCCTGCACCCGCTCGCTCACCCCGCTTGCTTCCATCGCTCGTGGACTGCCCATTGCAGGTGTGTTACTAGGCCAGGCCCACAGCGCATCGAAATCGATCTGCTCATCCTGCCCGCTCTCCTCAGAGTGCAAACTAGGCACGCGCGTTGCTTCCAAAGCAGATAGATCGAGCATGGCTGATAGCGAGGGCGCTCTCGAGGCCGACGTATATGAGGGCGTGGCCATGTCTACCGGCGGGGGCTCTTGAATAGGGGACAGATGGACACTAAAGTCTTCACCTGTAGGAGCTGGGCTGTGCTGGACGTTGGCATGGTGTTGGTTTTGCCCGAGATTATGGTGTTGCTCAGATGCTTGATACGTCAGTACCGGTTCGTTGATCGGCGCTGTCTGCATGCCGGGATATATGTGTACGGGCACTTGATGGAGTCGTGGTGTTGCATCCATCGGGTTTGATGCGCGCGCTGGATCGGGTGCCTGGGGCACAGAGCTACGTTGTTGCTGCGGCATCTGCCTGCCGTAGAGTTGTGATGCGATGCTGGGTAGTGTCGCATTACTTGTTGAGTCTTGTCGCCGGCGTAATCGCTGCTGTGCGACGACGTCTCGGAAAGAGCTCAGGATGTATACTAGGCGGCTTGCTTGTTGATCGCTCTCAGCACAGTAGTTCATGACGTTGATAGCATTCACAACGCAATTATTCGTTAGCTCGATCTGGTATAGGCCGGCAAAATCGCTTGCAAGAATGACGAGGGTGGCTGCGAAGAGGAAGTAGATAACGGCTGGGTTGCGTCGGGACAGATAGCCAGCCTCATAAGCGTTCTGTATGAGCAGGATGGTATGCACAGAAGCGATGACACATGCCTCGCTGAATCGCTCCATGCGGTGGAAAGGTCGTGGTCCTCTCGACCCAGGTTGTTCGACATGTCGTTGGGTTTCTTTGTTGAGTATGTACAGTAAGAAGGGTCGAGTGAGAAGGATGACGGAATGGCAGTAGAATAAGTTGACGTGCAAGATGGCCACGCCTTGACTGGGCGAGGCAGTCGCTGCTTGTCGCCATTGCAAGATGGGCGTCAACAACCGGGGCCATGTCTTGCATATGTCCGATATCTCTTGGGCGAGACGAGTGCTGATCTTGCGTTGCTGGTACACCCTCCGCAAGATGACGCCGATGACTCTGCAGCTTCGAACGGTGGCTTCCAGAGCAGGTGGGCCAGTCTCGTTGAAATCGTACACAGTCTTTGCGCTGAAGCTCCACGACTGGTTGCGAACACTGCTGTCAGGCGGGCGGAGTGTATCTCCCGAGCAGTCGTCTTCCGATATTGCGGTCGGACGGCCGAGAGAGCAAGACAGTAAGCGATCCATCACGAATATCGACCGCCAAAGGTCTTTTCGCTGTGTTTGTTCCTCCGGGCTAAAGATGACCATGGTCTCTTCTCTGTGGAGACCGAGGGCAAGTGCAGACCGTACTGCCATGCCAAGTAAAGCGAAAGCAGTGTTTCGCTTGCTTTTGGCCAACATGTAATATGACATAAGAAGCAGCGCTTGGACAGACCAGAAATCCTGATCCTCCAGACCCGTCATCGGATCGTTCATGTTCCTGGCATTTAGATAGAAAGCCTCGGCTCTGTCGAGGTGTTCACTTCGGAGCTTGTCAATGATCAGTGCCTCAGGGCTGCCCGAAAGCGGTGTCGCCATGGTGAGGCCAATAGCGAAAACGAGGTTGAGCAAGCATGACCAAGATGTATCGACAGACAGCGGATCGGAGTAGCAACGCTCTAGTTTCTCAAGAAAGGAGTCACGTCGAAAGACCTGCAACAAGCCGTGGGTATTGACGAAAAAGGCATCCACCAGCACGCGTGCCGTTCGCTCATCTGGGAGTAGACTCGACTGTCGATATCCCAATGGAAGTGAATATTGGCCTTCGACTATCTTGTGACGACGAGGGTCAGTCGTAAACGGTGACGGGCCGGCTACCGTTTCAACCATCATCCGGAGCAGCTGAAGAAATGATAGGGTAGCTGCATCGCCAATGTATATCACTCGACCCGTTGGATCTTGTAACATGCGGCTCTGGCTTGGAAACTCCGCCACTTCATCTGTGCCATCATTTGGAGTGGAAGCGTGTGTCGGAGTAAGCCGGTCACGGGTGTTATCATGATTGACAGCCAGACGATCAATTGAGCTGTTTGCATGCTCTATACTGGGTTTTGGGCCGGGAGACTTGAACGGTACTTCTTGGTTGACACTGAGTGTGCGTGTCAACAAATTTGGATGGTTGACAGAAGACGTGCGGTTGTGTAACGAAAGTGGCGTTGTTTGTGCGTGCTCGACAGCCGGAGTGTTTACAGTCCGGTTGTCAGTTGGACTACAAAGTGAGCAGTCAGCGGATTGTGCTTCGGAAAGCGTCCAGGCATATAGCGATGGATAACGCTTTTGGAGGAGTGCAGAGTCCCATATTTTTGGCAGAGTGATGAAATGCGAGATACGTACATTGAACTGTCGCTGTCATTGCCGCTCTCAATTGTACGTCTCTTTGCGGGTGGTCGGTCCTCGCCTGGAGAATTCGGATCTCGATCCGCGTATATGCAGGTAAACTTGCGCTATCTAAAGTCAATACATTGCAGTATGCAGTTGGGATGGGGGCCTAACCTTATCACATGTGTTGCAGGGGCACAAGCCGTTGCACTGTGATCTGTCAGTCTCGTATGCCAACTGGAGAGCATAGTTGCACGTGTCCGCGAGTCATCTTGCGAAGGAGCCGATGCAGATACTGTCCATGATTACAAAGCGTTCGGGTGAAGCATCGCCCAGCCGGACAGTTTCCTGTTGTACAACGTGATGGAGCCGCACAGCTAGCCGATGGCCTCCCGCAATGCCTCCACCCGGCGATCGGTGAGCATATCAACCTCAAGATGCTAGCGTAATGGCATGCAAGAACTAAGTTGCAGGTCGTGAACGTCGACAGGGGTCTGTGCCAAGTGCATCTGTAGCCGAACGCGAAAAACGTCGTGATGCAACAGTTGAGAAATTGAACCGACCTTCTGTTTTCTCCTCTTGCAACTTTCGCACGCCTGAGCGGTGCGCTGTCGTTGGTCTGCGACGCGTCAAATTAGCCGTGACCTCGGGAAGTCGCCAGTACGAGCGCAGACGAACCTGGTGGGACCTTGGGTCGCGTCATCACGGTATCGACTCCGCGGGTAGTCGCAGTCGTTATCACGTGCGAATCCGGATGGTCAATGCCTGGGAGTACATTGCCGACGCGACGGATGGATGAGCTGGTCGGAAGATGCACTCGTGGTAATGATGGAAGCGAGTCACGGAAGTCCCATAACGCTACGCGAAAATGACGCGGAAAAGGGCCCCGCAGCCTTCGCCGTCTGTATTGATGAGATGGAGACGATCACAGTAAGATCCTGATGGCCTTGCTGATGGAATTGGGTGACGAGTCCCTCGTGGTTGTCGCGAAGCTGCGAAGCTTGGGCTTCCCACTGTTCCGAAAATCGAGTAGCGCTGGACGTCTGCCGATCGTCATGAAATCGGCCTACAGACCCCAGCCCAGCCCGCCTTTAGACTCAACCCGTTGGTATGCATGCAGGACGCTCTTAGCCGATGCTGATAGCAATGGTCATGACCGCATGCGGTCAACAAGCTCGATATGCCGCTAATCAGCTTTTCAACGGCAAAGCCGTTACCACGCAACCTTACCTCGGGCCGTCTTTGGAAGGGCTACGAGTATTTACCCTGAGATTCCCTTTGCTACCATCTTGTACCGTTCTGTTTTGCCTTTACATTCTTCGAAATGGCGCCATATCTAGGATCTGACAATAGTCACCATCAAATTGCCACACACGCCAACACATTGCTAGCGGGAACCACGGCAGCATTAGAACAATTGCTCATCGAGGCGAAAGACAATCTGCCCAAAGAGTCGCTGCCACACATCGCCAATGTCAAGTTCTCGACCGCAAACACCGGAAGCCCATACTTTCCCAGCCCACTGAAGCAAACAGAGGCCATCTCTGCGCTCAAGGCGGTTGAAGCAGGAGTCGCATCTGCCATCGCCGATCTACAAGATGCTCAAACGCCACGCGGTATCGCTGTCGATCTCGAAAGAGCCACAGCTTTTCTATTCTCTACCTATTTAGCCACGGTGGGCGGGTTCGATAAATCGGACGCAAGGGCTAAGAAGCTACTTAAAGGTTGAACTCACTGCCTCAGCTTGGCCGACGATTAATACTGACCGGGACAGACACCGACTTGCTTCAAGCACAATCTATCCTGTACCGCAGACTATCCGCAAACCTCTACCAGACCAAGAATCCAGGAGAATACTTTCACCTTCATGGATCTCTTGAGGCAACCAAAGCGCTGAACATGATCGGTCTCGAAGGATCACGGCCTGATCTGATAGACTACCATGAATGCATCAAGGTCATCGAGGATCATGTCAGTCGATACACTGCTGATCAGCTCGAAGAGATGAATAAAGAGATTGGACAAGCTGGTGTGACATGCCTGAAGTGGGAAGATTTCCAAAAGACCCCACACGGACGTACACTTCTTCAGCAACCGCCTTGGAAGGTGGAAACTCTCGAAAGCGAAACTCCCGCGGCTCCTTTTCCGTTCAAGTCATCTAACACGCCCAAACCACAGATTCTTGCCGGTATCCGCGTTCTTGAACTATGCCGGATCATTGCCGGGCCCGCTATGGGTCGGGGGCTCGCCGAATACGGTGCTGAGGTCATCAAAGTCACATCGCCGAACCTCTCCGACGTACCTTTCTTCCAAGTGGATGCAAACATCGGCAAGCATACCACCGACCTAAATTTGAAGGACCTAAGAGACCGTCAGACCTTCGAGGAGCTTTTACAATCGTCAGATGTAATTTTGGATGGCTATCGACCCGGAAGTCTAAATCGTCTCGGATATGGGCCCGAGCAGCTGCTTCGTCTTGCCAGAAAGCGCGGCAAAGGCTTTGTCTACGTTGCCGAGAATTGTTTCGGTCACACTGGGCCATGGTCCTCACGTCCAGGCTGGCAGCAAATTGCAGACTGCGTGACGGGTGTGGCATGGGCGCAGGGTCAAGCAATGGGATTGAGTGAGCCTGTTGTACCACCTTTCCCTATGAGTGATTATGGAACAGGATGCATGGGCACCATCGCTGCGCTAGTTGGACTCCACAGACGAGCAAAGGTTGGTGGAAGTTACCTAGGTACCACGTCGTTGGTTCAGTACGATATCTACCTACTCCAACTTGGACTCTACGACGACCGTATGATGGCGGAGCTACGCAAAGAACATGACCAGGAGTTCTTTCAGTTGCGACATCACGATTCGGTAGATGAAGTGGGAAAGAGAGCATTGAAGACGATGAGACGAACGCATCCAGAGCTCTTTGAAGACCGACACATGCAGGAGTGTTACAGCAAGGGATTCAACGCCAAGGTCAGGACTATCCGACCCGTGGTCAGCGTTGAAGGTTACTGGAACGGCTTCCTACGCAGCTCTCGTCCCAACGGGTTCGATAAGCCTACTTGGGAAGATTGGGAGATTGATGAAGCCTTACTACGGACTTGAAGAGGCCCAGCCATTGTTGCGTCATAGGTTTTTCTCATCTTACCATGTCGTCTTGAATACCCAAATTAGCGTTGTTTCACTTGTACATCACGTCCTCCTTTCATTCCCATATCTCGTTATCATCAACCATTTTTTCTAGCATCTCCTTGCTGATATTCCTTCACGATCTCGAGCACCCAAAATCGCGCCTCGGCATGATGTGTATTGTGCCCCACATCGCCCCACAGTGTCGTCGGAGTTTCCCAGGCGGACTGGTGCAGCTTCCGACATACCACTGCACGATGTAAGCACACGTGCAATGCGTCTGGTACGTCCTTACGGTACCACCGGTTGAATATGATGTCGCTATGTGTACCGTCATTTCGCCTCGTACGCGATGCTCAAAGTAGGAAGAAGGCCCGGTCGGGGATGTTCCCTAGGTACGCTAGGACACGCCTTCCGTCGCGAGACTAGCTAGGGATACAGTCGCTCAACACCGAGACGGGCCGCTAATGCTGGGGAACGACGCCATGGATCAGTGGAGAAAGCCTAGAAGAATTCCGCGCAGCATTACCTCGGTGCACCCGTTGGCTCTCATTACCTAGGTATTGGTAAGCGGCGCACGTGCTACGTGGGACAAACGTGGGGTGCTGAGGTAAGTACCTTGCCGTCATGTCAAGCTTACTCAGGATCCCAGGTACTCTGTAGCCACGAGCTAACCACGGTTAGTATCTTTATACGATCCATGCTCAGACCCTTTGCAGGCGCACAAATTGTTGAACCGAGGTGCTTGCGGGTTGATTACATTTTGACTTTGCTATAGTGACGAGATTTGGCCGACGATGGTACCAACTGGATGGACAGTATGTTTATCGGACAATGCCTATATTACCGCTCTTTGCACCGTCCCGGGATTCAACGAGAATCACTCTTCGGCCTTTGATGCCGCCAAAGTCATGCTTTGCTACGAGCACTTTGTAACTCGTTGACACTGTATCTGTCTTTTGAGCTAGCTTATGTACGGTGTGAGAACACACAGGTCAATCGGATATCAGCATGATTTCAAACTAAGATGTTGAAACAGGCGGTGCGATTGGCATTGCGAAACTCAAACGCCATGATTCTACGACGGCATTTGAAGGACGAGTACCGATCCTGGCATACACCGGCAACCGGCGATCACCAGAACACTCGTACAAACCTTCGAATATGCCGGCTCGAAGATAGGACCGACAGATGTACCGCTGCACTAGCTAGACTATGGGCCTGACCAGTATCCTAGCACTGCTTGAACATCATCATCCTCGTTTCCAAGCTCGCGAGAATTCTCGGCATCTCTAGCTTAACGGTCTCCATGACACATACTCCGAGCTTGTGAGGACTCCACTCCACTGCAAGGCTAGATATATTTTGCGTTCTCATGTCTCTTTTGCTCTTGCGTCCGTCACATCCATGAATAGCTGCAAGAGCTAGTCATGCAGAGCCTGCTTCTAGCTTTGTATCGCAACCGTTTTCTTTCCTTGCTCTATAGGTTGCCCTTATTGCGGAAGGCTCTTCTACGGTAGTAGATGTCTGTCATCTCGTCTTCGGAGTCGCTACCGCCCTGCTGGCTGGGTTGCGCATGGCAATTCGTTGCCGTAGTCAATCGCCGCGGCGCAGCCTCCAGACTGTCACTCACCGAGCCGCCGTAGTAGGGACGCTCTGTATAATCCTCCTTATGTCTTATGCGGGGGTAATCCGAGTTGCGCGTGCTTGGGCAGACTGGCGATCGAATTGAATTGCAGCTGCTGTGGGGGCCGTCGTCCGCCATGAGTTAGGTCTCACCGTCGGTTGGTGAGTGCCTCTGGGCGCAATGACAACGGACAGCAGCCCGAGCACTTGACTAAGAAGCAGGCGACCTCGTTAGCATTGAGTCGACGTTCGCTCGCTGAATGTAACTTTGACCCAGCTTGAAGCGCCGCCTCGTCGCTCATCGCAGCCCCAGTCACTACCTACTTAGGTAAGCCGAGGGGCGTTGAACCACCTCAGTGATGCACCAGCAATGGAGAAGATCCATAACTAGGTATAGAAAGCCAGAGACTTCATGCTATCCTTAAACTCCTTCTATTTGTGCGGTCACCTTGCTGTCGACACTATTAGCTTCAGCATGACTACCTCGTCAGAAGACCTTACGTTCTCAGGAAAGGCTTCACTTACAATGGAGCTCCTGTTCTTTGCTTTTACAGTCTCTCGTTCTTGCAAAAGGGTAGCTTCGACTCTGGCTGACAATCAACTGTCATCAATGGATCGCTGGCTACAATCAAGGTGAGCCACAGGGCGCCTTGGCGAGACTTGCAGCGACAATGCCGCAATGTGTACGCTAGTACAGCTACTCTTATACCCCGAACGCTCATATTGACACGTCGATTTTCGTTCACGGGCGTGCTGTCGCCGGCTAGCATTGCCGTGGTAAGTGGTTGCCTGGGCTCAACCACAACAAACGGTCACTCAACCACCACATTCCCCCTTCACCTGAGCAACTCCAGCCAACGCAGGCAGCCCGATGATCTGCCGGCCAGGCGCTAGTAGAGCATCACGTGACGCTAGCGCCGCCAAGCCCTGAGGGCCTACTTAGTTTGGCTACCTCCACGTCCACTACCACAACGCCCAATGGCCAACACATCAATTTGGAGCTCAGGTACCTTTTACCAAGTTTTAAGCTCTTCCTACCTCATCCTTCTTCAGCCTTGACCTTCATCACTCTGGTCTATCATGGCAACATACATTCACTCATCCTACCTTGGCACTTGGTATACTTGAACACTTCTTCAACACCTTCGACCTTCTCCAGTACTACACCATTACATCATGTGAGGCTTTGCCTTACTTTGATCTTCGAATACCTTCAGGCTACATCATCATATCTTCCAACTCCAGCCATCACCATGTCGGTATTCATCAATACTCCACTGGACGTTTATGTCGACTTCACTTCCCGTCAAGTGCCAGCTGCTATAGGCTAGAAGCTTTCAAGGTTTGCTTCTATCCCCTCTTCGTTGTTCACTGACATGTCTTCTGACTCGTTCAGAACAAAAACAAAGTAGGGTCTTCATTCGTCTCTGATCATCCTGTACTGACCTTCACCAGAACAATATCAACAACTTCATTCAACTTCAATCACCTCCTCCCTTCATCGACTTCATCCTGGACATGCTGGACTTCCACCTTACCTCACTTCATTCCACATCAACATCAACCTCATTATCACCTTGGACCTCCAGCATGCTCCTTCGCATACGACAAAGCTCAAGAACCGATCGGACGAGTCCCCCCTTCATCGACTGAACCAATCTGCGACTACGACAGATTGCTTCGACTCTCCCTACCGACCGCGGCGCGCGACAATGATCAGATCGAGTGGTTGCGACGGGTGAGAGACCCTTACAAGATTGTGTTGTGCTTTTGGAGCGCTTGACGGCTTGTGGTTGTGTCAGGAGGACAGAGGGTCAATGACAACTTGGTTGTTATACCTGGCCTACAACCACTACTGCGGTCTTGCGCACCCTGCTTACATACCACTGGCGTGCCTCGATGGGGTTCAGGTTGGCTTCGGCTGATATCAACGTGGTCACTGTTCGCAGAAGCATCCGGTGTGTAAGAGCTTTGGATGAGATCCTCTGCCGGTTGTTGGATTGGCGCACACTCGGCTGGTCAGTTTGGACTTGAAATGGTGGTAGGAGGTTTGGACTTGGTGGTGGTGGTTCTTCATGGGCTTTTCGATCTTTCATGGTCTTGGTGGTTTGAGCAAGGAATCTGGTTGGTCTTTGGGTGCAAGGAATGGCTTCTGGCCTGGTTTACTTCAGTGTGTTGGTTTTTCAAGGACATCTTCAAGGGGTTTTGGTCGTGGGTGGAAACTTCGCAGCACTTATCAAATCAATATGTTGACTGCAACTTCATCTTTTTTGCTCGTGACTTGTCTTCTCTTCTTACTTTGCTTTTTTACTTAGCATCATTGCCTCTTGTTCCACGCAATGATCTACAGCGCCCATTATCCTCCTACTACCACCTCATACAATGGAAAATCTGAACACCCTAGAGCCGACGTTGACGTTGGGCGACCTACTTTACATGTCTTCGTCTTAATGTAGGCCCTAGGGTGTTCAGCTTTTCCCTTGTATGAGGTGCTACTCCTCGCACCCTCAACTACCATCACCGCGCCTCACCACCCACCTTCCCATCTCCACGGCCCAGCACCCCAAACATCCACTCCCCAATTTCCTGACTCTCTTCCGGCTGCACAGGATACAGATGACCCTGCTCCCAATGTCTCACTACGCTTTTCCCTTCGCCGACCTCATACCACCCATCAATCAGTCCCTGACCCGCCCAATTCCACTCATCCTGCAGGCCCTGAACATGGAAAGCCGGCAACTTGATCTTCCCCTCTACCAACTCCTTGCGCTCCTCCACGCTCATCCCAAACGACGAAACCGCTTCATCAAGCGCCGCAGACGCAGAAGGCGGTATCAGCGGCGGCGGATACGACCCACAAACACTGAGACCGAACTCGAAATCCAGATACGCAAGCTGCGATACATCGCCCCCCTTCTCAGCGAGTGCGCGCCGGATTTCGCAGCCTTTGAGGAGCCCGGCTACGACTTTGGTGCCTTGGGAGAAGCCGATGAGACCGACGACTTTGCCGCCGCTGGAAGTGATGCGCTCAACGGTGCTGCGGACGAGGTCTTCGACTTCGGAGGGCATGGCGGTGGTGGAGTTGCCGGCTTTCATGTCGGAGATGGTGACGCTGGATTGCATCCAGCGTTTGAAGGGCCCGCAGCCTTCGAAGAAGGGGAGGATGCCTGGGCCGGGTTGAGAGGGGAATGGCGCTGGATAGCGACGTTAGCACGGGAGCGCATTCCAAGGGGTGGGAAGGTGGGTGGAGATGGGGTATGCATACCTTCTAGACTCTCGACTTCGAAATGGTCTTTGATCACTCTCATTAGTCTTGCTAATTGGATGGTGTGTACGGTCGCGTTGCTTCCTGAGCCATGGAAGGCTAGCAGGGTAGGCTTCACAGGCCCACCCATTCCTGCGAGTTTGGGTGCTGTGCTGGGCGTCATGTATGTGCTGTTCTCTGTTTGTGCTGCCATCTTGGCAAGGTGTGGTGTAGGCCGTGGTTCGAAAACACCGAGAAACAGTCCCCCGTGAGGCTATCTAGATCTCTTCGATGTTACCCTTAGGCTCCCTGGCTGTAGGAAGAAGAACGCAGGGTCCGGTGCTGTTTTTCCAGATGGTGGGGGAGGGTGTTTGCTTCTTTTCGTTTGTTTCAGCTCTACACGTTGACTACTTCCTTCTTCTCCTCTTTCTAAATTTGGATAGACAATTAAAGCTGTAGGTTTCGTTGGATGATTCCTGTACATGGGTTGAAAGGCATGTGCTTCGTAGACGTGGACAAGTGGCTGCTTATCGGGCCGTAAAAGTCGTCATTCGCCAAGGACGTGTGTATTGCTTGTATGAGAAATAAGTGTCTATGGCCGTCGCATTAGAACTGAGGCGCCGAGAAGTATCGTCGACGAACAGGAACGTGCATGCTAAGGTACATGTCTACATGCGGGATGTAAGGTCAAGACCGAGGATGCCTGCCCAAGTGGGGTTTAGTCAGAGGCGAGATGCGCCCATAGATTACGCACGCGTTCGCTCATAGCATGGCTCATAAATAGAGAGCACCCATTCAAGATGCGTCAACTCATTGTTTGGTTTCTCATTCGAGTCTGCTACTTGGCAATCGTTTGTCTCGATTGTGGTGCTCCTTCTGGAATCCCATAGCCCGCATCTGAACTACGCCTTGCTCACTCGCTAATAGTACTTCATAGGAAGGATAAAGGGAAGAAAAGAAAAGACAGCAACGCCATCTACCCGTACTCAGGCTCAAAAGTTTGTTGTACCAGCCCTAGGTAGCGTGTTCGACGAACCACTCGAAGCTTTGCTCCTCGTTCCACTCATCCCGGAGCTCACACTCGTTCTTGAGCTTGCCCTTATTCTACCCTTATCCCCCTCCTTGATCGACCGCAGGATCTCAATGCCCTCGGGAGTCTTTCCCAACCGAGATACGAGCGTCGTGTTTTCATGTTGCAGGTCACCAATCTGCTCCTTAATCAACTTGTTCTCCTGCTCCAATATCTCCACGCGCTGCTTGAACTCGTCCCGCTCGCGTTGAGCTTTGGCAAGTTGATTCTTATCTGCTTCCTTCTGTTGGCGGAGGAGCAGTTTCTTTGTCTCCTTCTCGCGGCGCTCTTCGAGTTTGCGCATCTCTTTCTCATACTTCTCTTTCTGTTTCTTCTTCTCCCTCTCGTGCTTCTCATTCGCTTTTTGCATGTCCGCATTCGCCTTCTGGCTTTCAGCTTGTAGTCCCGACTCCTGCTTTTCGCGCGCTTGGTCGAGTTTCGCCTTCAGCTGCTCCTTCTTTTCTTCAATCTTCTGTAAGCCCTTGTGGTGTGGGCTGTCTTCTGTCAACGGTAGGGACTGTTGCGACGAAGTTGATGGTGTCGGGATCTCTCGGTCGATCGGGAGTCCTTCGCGGGCAGTAGTGAACTGTTCTGCAGATGCGAAAGAATCGCCGGAAGACGACGAGCTTGAGGAGCTATCGGATCTTGTGCGCTGTAAGCTGTATTGGCTGCCAGCCTCCCCAGTTTTGTCCACTATGCTGGTTCCTACTCCGGCACCCATACCGTTCGCGTCAGTCGCGGAGAATGTTCGCCCAGTGTCGTGCGCTTTGGGCGTCTCTGCGGAGTCGTCTTGGCCTGCCATTCCCTCTGCATCGACGTCGTCGTCTTTAGCACACGCCCAGTCGAGGAATTTGACCGCGTCCTGGACTATGCTGCTAGGCACATTCCGCTCGACCATGAATCGAGGAATACCACCACCTGGATCACTGCGGGTAACCATTATCCACTCGATAGGGTTGGTCTCTGCGTCGCCGTCGCCCATGGGTATCTCCCTGATCATCTCGATCGACTCGTAGAAGCCTCGCACCATGTTGCTTCGCGGCGGCGCATCGGGATGTGAACAGGGTATGGAAACGACCATGAAGTGCCGCGGTGTTGA
The DNA here is from genome assembly GCF_023757995.1 of Alternaria metachromatica. Classification (NCBI taxonomy): domain Eukaryota; kingdom Fungi; phylum Ascomycota; class Dothideomycetes; order Pleosporales; family Pleosporaceae; genus Alternaria; species Alternaria metachromatica. The sequence goes on from NW_026055496.1 coordinate 1,276,071, forward strand.
GTTGGCGACTTTGGAGGCATCGGTAAGACATGTGTCCGAGGTGATGAGTAGGGTGATGAACTCTCGCGGTGAGGTCGGGCCAGGGAATTGCGCGGATAGCTGGTAGACTGCGCCTCTGTTAGTTGCTATAGGCGACTGGAGATATTCGCTCTCCCATACCTTGCAATTGGCCAACGCCGTCGACTGTCATGTCCTCTAGTCTCTGGTCTCCTCCAATGCCTCTAATGTTGCCCTCGCCGGGGCCACCCTGGACTTCCAGACTCTCCGGGAACTCCCTCTTCATGGCGCGCTTCCACTTCTCGAACCCGAGGCCCTCGTGGACGCTCGAGCGCGAGAACCAGGCTCCATGCCTGTCCTTTCCGGCCATCTTGTAGACGCTCATGCCTGTGGCGGCATCATTGTTTCCTAGCTTCACGGGCTTGCCCCATGACTTCTGCAGCTCTTCATGCTCTGGCGCAGGTGGTGGCCGGCGGACTTGGGAAATTGTGAGGTCTTTGGAGCCTGTCGCAGGTTCTTGCTCGGTTCGGGTTCGTTGTGACGACTCGTAAGGCGTTCCATTGGGTGGTGGAGGCACAGAGTTCGCGATCACTTCTGCTTTGGCCAGTATTTCGGATAGGAATGTCTGGAGGTTGTCGGTAGGGACGTCGCTAAACTCCTTCGGCCGGAGGCACGCGAGCGCTTCGTGTAGCTCCGACATGATAATGTCTGACGGAAAGATGGGACTTGGAAAGATCTGGGGGAGGTAGTAACGAGGGATTCAAAGCCACAGGATACCTAGACCCTTTGTGGCTGCTCCCAAGCTATTTGTGTGCTGTGAATGTTCCGAGGTACCCGTGGTGCCAGCTAGCAGGGTCCGGTGACGGACGATGAAATCATTACCTGCGATTATCGATTCGATTTGCAATGAAGATGGAGCTTGAGAAAGAACTAATAACGAGTAGCAAACTAGGCGAGCTAATTTCCTATGCTGAATTGCGAGGCCTCCAGTCGATATGGCGGTTGTTTGCATGTGCAGGTATAATTGATGCAACGTCATCCCTGCACGTCGCTCGCTCTTCCCAATCCGCGACGCGTGACGCGGGGTCGCCCGCCGCGCCACCGACGTATCAATCCCTGGCCGCCCTGCATACGAATACGCCGGCAGCCACTACGTCACATATGGCAAAGCTTGCGAAATTGCGACCTTCGCGTTTGCTAGCATTCTGGCTTGGTATAGCACTCGATGAAACGCACCAGGCGGATATAGTGTAAGAGAAATATTCTATCTATCTAAGACGTGCTGGACACGTAGAGAGGGGTATTTCGCAGGTCTAGATAATGTAGCAAATTAACCTATTCCAAAGCAACAATCCATGAACTACACAAGTACGTATAAAGCACACATCTGTCAAACTGTTAGTCTCCATGGATATACGCCGGAAGTTCATAGCTTACCATGCTAAGCCCCAAGATCATGCTACACCAAAAGAGAACGTTGTTCAACAGAGTGCGGCCTCTAACCCACTTGCTCCGTTGCAACATCACAATCGGCATCTGGAGCATCATCGCAACGAAACCGTAGCCTCTAAACTTTCGTGTAATGCAGCCCATGACAAGCTCGTGTGCCAATGCGGAGATGAGAAAGGTGATTGTTGTGGCCAGAGGACGCGACATGTGGTTCTTTGATGCAGAGTAGACGTGTCGTCGGAAGAAATGGTGTCTAAATCATAAGGCTTCCAGTCAGTATATTTCTCACATGCGACTCGTACAGGGACGTGACTTACACAGGCTTGTTCCATTCGCGCGAGAATTCTAACCAGTCGCAGCTGTTCCACCAGTCTGCATAGAATTGACGGTCGGCAAAGCCTGCAACTCATATTAGCATCGGACGCTGGGCTTGGCAATGGAAACTCACGTGTAATCTCTGCAAAAGCACCCAGGATGTACTCAAAGATGACGAGGAAGACTAGCAGGAAAGTAATCATAAATGGAAATAGCAGACGGCCGATAGTCTCGCTGAGAATCAACGTGAAATCCGTAGCACCCTTGGAATTTTGGAGACGCACAGCCGATACGTCCAGCACTGGGAGGATGAACTCCTCCGCAGTAATGACCATCAAGAAGATGCATCCAAATACGGCAAGAGTTTTGTAGAAGACCTCCAACCAGCGGATGCTGGTGTTCCTCGGGTACTCCAGCTCGTAACACAAGGTCGGACAGAAGATAAAGTCGACAAAGTTATACAGGGTGAGGTTGTTAGGGTAGGAGACGTTACCGAGAGGCGAAGCAAGCTCCAATGCGAGATCATCTCTCAGCTGGCCAAGATACTCTGCATTTGCCTTCTTTGGGTCGGGCTCCTCCTGTGAGGGCGATTGCGGGATCTCGTGCAAATGAGTGCTTGAGCTTGGATAGCGCACTGCAGCTACCTTGCTGGCCTTGTCGGGTGTATCAAGATCGTTCAAGCGACGTAGAGTTTCGCTGAGATGACCGTTGTAGAAACTTCACAAGGTTAGCTATACAATCGAAGCTCTAGTTACTTGGTGCCATACGCATAAGAATGCATCTTCATGAAAATCGCAAGCAGGTGCAGAGTGAAGAAGACCTGCGCAGTCCAGCTCCAGTCGCGAATGAAAGGGTATCTTTGCATTGGTCAGTCTACAGTACAATGTATAACCAGGGCCAGCGTACGTAGTCCAGAAAGCAAGCCAGATTGCCTGAAAGATGCTCTGTATAGCAATGCCAGACGTGTTCCAGCGTAGAGACCCCTGTTTGAGAAACAGCCTCTGGAGTGGCAGCGACAGGGCGGTGCTGAACACCATGGCCCCGTCGACTAGGCCAAGCTCAACAACCTTCTCCTTGAACAGCGCCCACTGTCTCATCTGAAAGGGGTATCCGGTCTCGGTCATGTTGCGTAGCATCGATGTAATGACCATGATGGCAAGTCCGATCCAGAACAGGACGAAGAAGCCGCGGAAGTCATGATAGTCGCTGTTTGGGTCGAAGTGGGATACGCGATCCACGTAGTCTATGGTAGGGAATATGCGCTGCTTGTGCTGGGCGCGTATCTGCCTGCGTGCGGACGATGAGGCCTGGACGGAAGGCGGGGCATCGTCGGGTATGGGTGTGCTTCTTCCACTGCTGAGGTCAGCCATGTATCGCGTCGCGAGAGGTGCTCATGTACCTAGAGATGCCTGAGCCGGGCTCCCGGAGCGTGCCATTCTTGTTAAACGCCTCGTCGCTGAGTTGGGGCTTGAGCAGGTCGATTCTCGTGGGTTTGCGCGGTCGCGGCGAGTGGAAATCGGTGTTGCCGTTGTGAGCATTCGCGTCAAAAGACGTAGACTCGGCCATTATGAGGAGACGTGTATGCGCATGTCACGGAGGAGAAGTGGGAAGGAGGATTCAAGTGTGGACAGGCCAGACTATGATCCGCAACTAACAGGGTCACTGGCTGTGTCAGATGGGGCAGTGAGTGGCAGACGAGGCTTCCGGACAACCGCTCGACACAAACAGGTAATGGAGAGGTAATAGGCCTGCATTTGATACGTATATATGCTACAAGGAATATGCAAGTACATGCGGTCTGCTGATGTAGTGGTGGCCTAGCGACTCGGAGAGTTGGCACTGAGGGTCGAAGGGTCGGTTACATCAGCGGCCGCGCGAGTCAGTGCGGGCGTCTTGGGAGCAGTGCCAGGCATTGTCGTGTTTCTTGGTACGCAGAGTAACGTGCAAGTAGTTATATCTCAGGGGTTGCTTAGGAAATTCCGCCAGGATCTATGCGCATCAGGAATAGCCAGAGTTCAGAGTAGAGTAGAGTCTAGGCATCCGTACCCGTTGTTGGTGGCATGTGCGTCCGACCTCTGGACTCTGGAACAAATGACGGCCCGGCCAGCTGTAGGCCACGCCCAAACGTTCCGCCTACCAACGCGCAGTCAGGACAATCCACATAGTCGCCCGTGACCGATCCATAAAACCCATCGACGGCCGAATACCCTTCCCGTCCTCGCCAGCCTCTTTCCCATCGAAACCTCTTTCGCTGTCCGGGTGGGGTCCAAGAGGCCACCGCAATGGCTTCCTGTACGCCAAGCACCGCGACCCCCAGCAGCTGAGGACTTGTGCTAAGGATATACAGTGAAGCAGTTCATTCGCAATGTGCGCGCTGCAAAGACAATTGCCGACGAGCGTGCGGTTGTGCAGAAAGAGAGTGCCGCCATCCGCGCCAGCTTCAGGGAGGAGAGCCACGACTCCAACGTGAGGAGGAACAATGTCGCAAAGCTACTTTATCTCTTTACTTTGGGCGAGCGGACACACTTTGGCCAGATCGAATGTCTGAAGCTGCTGGCCTCTCCGCGCTTCGCTGACAAGCGGTTGGGATATCTGGGTACCATGCTGCTACTGGACGAGAACCAGGAAGTCCTGACTCTGGTGACGAACTCGCTGAAGAAGTAGGCAATGATGCACTCTCTGATATGGATACACATGCTAAACAATGTGTAGCGACCTCAACCACCCCAACCAGTATATCGTCGGCCTCGCCCTCTGCACGCTCGGCAACATCGCCTCCGTCGAAATGGCTCGAGACCTGTTCCCGGAAGTCGAAACGATAATATCGAGCGCGAACCCATACATACGTCGCAAAGCCGCGATCTGCGCCATGAGGATATGTCGGAAAGTGCCCGACCTCCAGGAACATTTCTTGGAAAAGGCCAAGTTGCTACTACAAGACCGAAACCACGGCGTCTTGCTGTGTGGCGTCACTCTAGTAGAGAACCTCTGCGAGGCGGACGAAGTCGAGGACGACGAGAACGGCGTAAGGGAGATCTTCAGACCCATGGTGCCCAGCCTAGTCAAGATATTGAAGGGGCTCTCATCGTCTGGTTATGCGCCCGAGCACGACGTGACTGGCATCACAGACCCTTTCCTACAATGCAAGCTACTCCAGCTTCTACGAGTCCTGGCCCGTGGCGATGCGCAGGTTAGCGAACAGATCAACGACATCCTAGCCCAGGTCGCAACCAACACAGACTCGTCGAAAAACGTCGGCAACTCCATCCTATACGAGGCGGTACTTACAATCCTCGATATCGAAGCAGATTCTGGACTCCGCGTGCTCGGTGTCAACATCCTAGGAAAGTTCTTGTCAAACCGTGACAACAACATCAGATATGTTGCGCTCAACACACTGATCAAGGTTGTCGCAGTCGAACCAAACGCCGTGCAGAGACACCGCAACACCATCTTGGATTGTCTACGGGATCCTGATATTAGTATTAGACGGCGAGCGCTTGACCTCAGCTTTACCTTGATCAACGAGAGCAATGTGCGAGTACTGATAAGGGAGCTCCTTGCCTTCTTGGAAGTTGCTGACAACGAGTTCAAACCTGTCATGACCTCTCAGATCGGTGTCGCAGCAGACCGCTTCGCACCAAACAAGAGGTGGCACGTTGATACCATGCTGCGCGTGTTGAAACTCGTAAGTCAGTCATGTTCCTGTAAGCTGCATGTAACTAACGTACGCATCAGGCTGGAAACTATGTCAAAGAGCAGATTCTGTCCTCCTTCGTACGACTGATCGCTACCACACCTGACCTCCAGACCTATTCCGTACAGAAACTCTATGCGGCCTTGAAGGAAGACATCACACAGGAGGGTCTCACATTAGCCGGTTCCTGGGTCATCGGAGAATACGGCGATGCACTGCTAAGAGGTGGTCAGTACGAAGAGGAAGAGCTTGTCAAGGAAGTCAAAGAAAGCGACGTCGTCGATCTTTTCGAAACCATCCTCGGTAGCAGTTACGCCGGCCTCATCGTTCAACAGTACATCGTCACAGCCTCTATGAAATTGACGACACGTTTGAGCGATCCTGCTCAGATTGAGCGTTTACGACGGTTATTACAACGATACGCGGCAAACCTTGACGTTGAGATTCAACAGCGTGCAGCCGAATACGGAAACTTATTCGGTCACGACCAGATTAGGAGGGGCGTTCTTGAGAAGATGCCACCGCCTGAAATCCGCGAAGAGTCACGAGTCCTGGGCGAAGCTACCAAGAAGCGACAGTCGAAGATTGCGAAGAAGAAACCTGCGCAAGCAGCGACAGAAGACTTGCTGCTGGACCTCATGGGCGATGCAGGCCCGTCGACTAGCATGAATGGGGCGGCCAATGGAACTCAACAGAGCCAGGACTTACTTGCAGACATCATGGGCGGGTCTTCATCACCGCCTCAGACATCCTCCCCGGCGCCACAATCAAACGTGGCCAACATCATGGACCTCTTCAACTCTGGAGCCAGCAGTTCTCCAGCCCCAGCGCAGTCTCACGCGCCGCCGTCAGGAAACTCCATGGACCTTCTGGGCGGACTCGGTGGTATGTCCTCGCCACCACCACAAGCTTCAACACCGTCGGTGGCCTCAGGCCCACCCGCGCATCCAGCATACAACAAGAACGACCTACAGATCACCTTCCAGCTCAAGCGTGACGCAAACGCCGTGCAACTTCTCGCACGTTTCCGCAATACTGGAAGCTTTGGCCAGCTGTCAGGTGTGAATCTACAAGCTGCGGTACCAAAGAGCCAAAAGCTGCAGTTACAACCTATCAGTACCAGTGAACTGGAGGGGGGCCAAGACGCGACCCAGCAAATGAGGGTCACAGCTGTCAATGGGGTAAGTCATTCTCAGATACGTTTTATAAGCACAACGTGCTAACATACCTAGCCCCCGCCCGCAAGGCTAAAGCTCCGACTCAAGATCAGTTACTCGGCAGGTGGTGCTCCAGTGACAGAGCAGGTTGACTGGGCCGAGCCGACATGATCGCAAAGCACACTTTGGTAGTAAAATCTTCAAGTAGCGAGCAGTATAGAGCAAATGACATACCCGAGCGATGATGACATGCAGAATAGAATAGATCCAGCGCAAGATTTTCGTGCGCGCATCTTTGGAGCATATATGAAGTGCTGAGCGCAGGGCGGGTTCTTTAGTGTTAGTGTATCCTCGAAATGGATCGCAAGATTACTTCGGGGGGCGCCTAATCTTCCTGTATAAAATGCAGAAGCCGCCTTCTGCACCTGTCGCAATAACCCGACAGAGGTGGAAATAAGATGCGGGATTAGCGCCTCAAGCCATCCGCGCCCGCTTTTCCGGTAGATCCCCCCGCCATTGCCAGGAACGCGATCTGCTGGGTCGCTTCTCTCTCCTGTACAACTGTTTCTCCACTGCACCAACCATTCCGAAGCGGAACTTCTGCCCATTCAGGAACGATTTGTGTCGAGAGAACATCATTGTGTCACATATCGCGACGACGGCAGCAGGTGATGCACGACCAGGGATTAACACAGATTCTGGGATCGACATGATAGCACGCACCAGCGCCTGCATGCTATAAACCTTGCCAGCCACTCACTTTTGTCACTACAGCGGTCACCCTGTCCCGTCATGCGCCCCAAGAAGTTCGGTTCGCATTAGCACGAGGGGATCGCGGGTACCCAGCTTCACAATGCCTGCTGCCAGTATCTGTTAATGCCCGCATAGAGCTACTACCTTCCTTATTCAGCGTTGCATGGGACGTTATAATGGTGTCCCGATATTCCCGAAGTCCTGGATCTGGCTGCACAACTTGCAGTAGAGAGGGAACGTGATGCAATTGCCAATAGACGGGTCTTGGTCATTCTCCACTATGAACAGGTGCTTAACCTCTCAGATCTGCTTCTATTACTTGGACACACCCTTCTATCACTTGTTTCAACTTTCGTCTTCATTGGAGACGGTGAAGATATTCATACCCGAACTTTGTTGGTCTCTCATTAAACTGAGTAGCAACCGGCCCGAACGGTATCCCTGACATTCAACATATTTATACAAGAGGCTTTAGGGACCACAAGCGTCTGTGGAAGATCACACGCTTGAACGCAATGCACATCACGTCTCTCACGCTCGGAAGTGTCTTTTTGTCGCTGGTGTCGGGTCTACCATCGAACACACCAGTAGACCTACCGAGGAGGCAGTATGAGACCACCCCACCATCATACGACCCTGTGTCGCCTGATCAGAGAGCACAAGCCGTGATCGACACCTTCAGAATAAGCTGGGATGGATACCGCCAGTATGCATTCCCGATGGATGAGCTGAGGCCTGTGAGCAACAACGGAAGTAATTCGAGGTACGTACCCAATATCCATGTTTCAAGGAAGTCTTGCTAACATGGTCTCAGGAACGGATGGGGTGCCTCTGCCGTAGACGCGCTCAGCACAGCACTCATCATGGGCCAGAAAGACATCGTGAACGAAATCATAGAATATATCCCCAGCATCAACTTCGCGTATACTGAGGATCCTGTCTCTCTATTCGAGACCACAATCCGATACCTTGGCGGCATGCTGTCCGGCTATGACTTACTCTCCGGTCCTTTGGCGTACCTCGCAGACGATCCAGCAAATGTAGAAGCCCTTCTCACACAATCCGTCAATCTGGCCAACAATCTCTCCTACGCATTCGAGACACCCACAGGAATACCCTGGAACATCCTTACTTTCAACAACCGAAGCAACGTCGATCAGGAGAACGGACTCGCAACTGTCGGCACACTGATCCTCGAATGGGTACGCCTAGCCGATCTCACCGGCAACCAAACATATGCGGATCTAGCTGAAAAGGCAGAACAATACCTACTCTTTCCATCTCCCGACTTCGCCGAACCGTTCCCTGGACTTCTCGGCATGGGAATCAATGTAACGACCGGGCAATTCAACGACGCAGTCGGAGGCTGGGTAGGCGGCGCCGACTCCTTCTACGAGTACCTGATCAAGATGTACATCTACGACCCACGCTACAGCTTCCTCAAAGAACGCTGGATCAAAGCCGTAGACAGTTCCATTGCGAATCTAGCCTCGCACCCAGCCCCCCGACCAGACATAACCTTCCTCGCAGCCTTTGAAAACACGACGCTCGACCTAGAATCCCAGCATCTCGCCTGTTTCGACGGTGGAAACTTCATCCTAGGCGGCCAAGTCCTCGACCGACAAGACTACATCGATTTCGGTCTCGAACTCGTCAACGGTTGCCACGAGACGTACATTCAAACCGCAACACGCGTTGGACCTGAAGTCTTCTCCTGGAACACCTCGGCCGTACCAGCGAACCAAACTTCCTTCTTCAATCAAACTGGATTTTGGATCGAGAACGCGGGTTACCAACTCCGTCCTGAGGTCATAGAATCTTACTATTACGCCTACCGCGCGACTTCGGATTCAAAGTACCAGGACTGGGCGTGGGATGCTTTCGTTGCTATTAATGCGACGACGCGGGTTGGCAGTGGGTATAGTTCTATCGAGGACGTGAATGTGGTTGGGGGAGGTAATTTTACGGATTTCCAGGAGAGCTTCTGGTTCGCCGAGGTGTTGAAGTACAGCTATGCGATTCAGGCTGGTGAGGCGGAGTGGCAGGTTGGCAAAGATGGGGTTAATGAGTGGGTTTACAATACTGAAGCGCATCCGGTCAAGGTCTATGGGGGTGGGAATGCGACGAGGGGGTTGTAGGAGGATGGGTCTTGAAGTACGTGAAGATTCTGTAGTAATCGAGTTTTGCTGCAGAACAATCTTATTGGCGACTGGACGCCGGGTATATGATGCAGATGAACGGATTTCCGTGCCGTGAAACTACTCGAAGAAACCACCGTCGCTCTCCTCCGCCTCTTCTTGGGCCTGCACGCCGAGTGCTCTCCTCTCGCGACGGTTCTTGGCTGCCGCCAACTTCTCTTCCACCTTCTTCTCTTTGACCTTGACTGCTTGTTGCACTTGCGGCTGTGCCTTCTTTTTCGGTTCTTTCTTGGGCACAGCAGCGGGCATGCCCTCCTTGCTATTCCTAAGCGCATCCAATGTGCCTGCTGTCATCGCCTCCTCCACGGCTTTCCACATATCCAAGTCGCCTTTTGGCCCGTCGACCTCGCGGTTCGCTTTGTCATCGGTATCCCCCTCAGTTGCTTCGTCGGAATCTGAGGCCTTGTCCTTCTTCGACTTTGGGTATAGAGACGCGTAGGGCTTCATGAGCGGGTAATAGATGGCGTAGTTGACATCGACTTGAGCGTTGTGCACCTTTCGCGCTAGGCCTTGCTTCTTCGCCTCGTCTTCCTCGGCCTCGTGTTCTTTCTTCAGCTTCTTGAGTATCCTTGTGCCCTTTTGACGATCTGAGGCGCGTTAGCAATCGCTTCGTGTTGACTCCCATGTGCCATGCGCAATCTATGACATACCGAAGAATCTTATGTGATGATACTTTCCAATCATCTTCTTCCTGTATTCGGCCTCTCTGCTGCTCTCCAGCTTCTCTTGCAGTTCGTGCTGACAGGCTTCGAGCTCTCTCTCCCTCTCCACCCTGTTGCCCGCTGACATCTTGTGGTCGCCTACATTGTCGACGTGCGCAAGCAGTCGCTTCAGGTCTCGTATACGGCTCTTGAGCGCGTTGGTGCTGGTGCTCTTGTCGATGTCGCTCGAGACGTGCGGCCGCTTCTTCGACTTGGGATGGCTCTGGCCGGGCTTGAAGGTGCGGTGCTTCTTGAATGGTTTGGGGGCAGAGGACGACGACTCGGTCGCTTCGGCATGCTTGCGCTTTTGCGACATGGTGGCTGGCTGAGATTTGGGATTTGAGAGTTGCTGGCTGACTGCGGAAATCTTGGGATCGAACGAAGGGAAGTTTTAGTGGGGCGGCAGAATTAAGGTTGCTAGACCGCCCGATGCGCGCCAAGTGAGATCACGCGTCTGGCGTTCACCCACCTGCATGCTCCCGATGTCTTCCACTTGCACGGTAACTTAGCAAAGTCGACTGTACTGCAATATGCACACGACACCATCCCCTCCGGGCTCTTTCAGATCATTTCTCACTGATTCATGAGGCTTCCTTACTCCGCTTTCGGACCTTGAACTTCCATCATCGCGGGATCGCGATAGTCAGCCAGTGAGATGGAAGCTGCGATAAGATGGTCGCCGCACTCGACACGAGACAACCCTCGCTTCTTGATTATCGATGTCGCGGGTAATAGGCTACGTTTGTGTCAAATCGAAGAGTTTAGTAAGAGCAAGGTCAATTATAAGCAGATATGCATCCGAGATAAGCTGCCAAACTACACGGCCTTCGACTGGTCGAAGAAGGATCCGAGTGTAGTTGCTGTGGGTTCTGCTTCTGGAGAGGCTACAATCGTTACATTGGATCCGGACAAGCCTGATCACGACTACATCCACTCGTTTTCGATACGACACCAGAGGAAATGCAACTCCATCGCATTCAGCGCGAAGAATCTACTTGCTACGGGGCTGGATAGAGTCAGGAATGATGTATGTCTCAACATCTACGATATGAACGACTCGCGAGTCACAGCCAAGGATGAACCGTACAAGAAGCTTGCGAGCTCAGAAGCCATCTCTAGCATCAAGTTCTTCAATGGACAGCCTGATATGCTCGTCGCCGGCGTCTCCAGGCAATACGTGCGTATATACGATCTCAGAGGTGGGTCACACATGAAGCAGTGAATATCCCCTGCTCATTCTTTATAGACTCTAGCACGGCGGGCATTGCGCAATTCCAAACACGTCAGGTGCACAACATTTCCATAGACCCGTTGGACGAAAACTACTTTCTGTCAGCGGGGACGGCAGGAGACCCAACGGTGACTGTTTGGGACACACGCTTCGTCAAGCAACGAGTAGCGTCCAACGATAATGCGAGTGGAGGCGCCGTCCTCGAGTTCAAGCCAGTCGTGGACAACTCACAGTCGGCTTCTATATGGAGTCTTCGGTACTCTGGTACCAGGCGAGGCACATTTGGAGTACTCGCCAATACTGGAGAATTCAAGATCATCGAATTAGCACAACACTCTCATCAACCTTCCGAGACAGCAGATACACCTTTCGCTCGAGCATGGGCGTCTCCATACTACACCAAAGCCACACATCATCTACGCTATGCCTCACACGACAAACAGCATCGGCACGATGAGAAAGAGCGCGTCGTGGCATACGACTTTATGACTACGGGAAACCCGCTCGGTGGACAATGTGCTTTAGCTCTACATTCAAATCGAGAAGTCGAAGTTCTCAGAGTACCACCAATACCACCTCGTATCAACGTCAGTGCGCTGGAAGAGATATACAAAGATCGCACCTGCATCGCTAGGCCGACTTCGCCATATGGTACGGTAGCAGAGGATCTAATCCAGGTACAAAACAGAGCACTGGGCGACAAGTACGATATCGAACATGATCACAAGCCCAATCTCTCCGCCAGTTTCGATAGACTGAGCCTCAGCAACAGCCAACGAAGCCTACCTCTTTTGTCAACAGAACACCCCAGCCATCACATGCATGAGGACCTTCTCGACCTTGCGTTCCCCGAGTTCAAGATTCCCCTCTCTGATTATTTAGCCGTCCTCCAGGCACCCAAACGCCGTGTCCAGGAAGGCTACTCGCTCGATTGTGCCAAGAATAAAGCTATTGTCCACAACGATCCCTGGCTGGTTGATGTGTGGACGCTGATCGACCGCATGGATGCGCATGCCGCAGGAGATGGCATGGTGGGTAACGGTCTCGATCTCAAATATCTGGGAGTCAGCTCAATATGGGCAAACGAACTGACGATGTATGACGAACGACTCATCGATCCGGATACAAAGACGAGTCAAGAGATGTTCAGCGATGCAGTCAAAGAGATAGTCGAGGCTATGGAATTCACCATCTTCGAAGGCGTGAACACAGAATATCCAGAGAACAGGCAATTGTGTCTCAGTCTCTGCGGCTGGCCCCTCGAGAAAGCCGGCGTAGAGCAAAACTGTCAACGGCTTATAGATGAAGGCGAGATATACAAAGCGATCGTTCTCGCCGTCTTCCAGGGACATAAGGACATCGCACTAACCCTCCTCCGGGCAAGTCTCACAAGCAAGAGACTTCCACAAGATGACATCGGCCTCGCGGCCGTTATAGCCTGCGCCTCGCCCTCCTCCGGGGTCTCAGCCGAGCAAAGAGAAGCCTGTGCCTGGATGGCCGACATGACCAGCGATGCCTACCTAAAATCACTCCTCACCTACTTCATCACAGGAGACTGGTCAAGCGTAGTCTCGATGCCGCAACTCACCCTCTCCGACCGCGTAGCCGTCGCCCTCAAATACCTGCCAGACGCCTCCCTAACCACCTTCCTCACCACCACAACAACAACCGCAACAGCCCAAGGCGACATCTCCGCCCTCCTCCTCACAGGCCTAACTACGCGCTCCCTCTCCCTCCTCCAAACACACATCTCTCACCACCCCACCACCGGCCTGCAAAACGCCGTCCTCATCCTCTCCCGCGCCTGCCCCCTCTACATCCAAGACCCGCGCTGGACCCTCTGGAAAGACATGTATCTCGAGCAACAGCAGATCTGGCGCACGTTCCTCGAGCGCACACGCTACGTCAAAGAACACAATCTACTCAGTGTAACGCGCGAGGGAAGGAGTGTGAATAAACCCAGTCAACCGAGCTTGACGCTCAGGTGTCTGAACTGCCAGCAGAATCTCGCGTTGAGGAAGGATCCGAGGAGTAGTACAAAGAGGCTGCTTCCTACTGCGCATCAGGCGGGTGGCATGAACAACGCGCCGTCCACGGCGACGACGACGCATCGTGCAACGGCTTCGTTGTCGTTTGGTGGCGGTGCTGGGAAACCTGCTGCACCATTGCAACAGAAATCTGCAGCTAGCACGCCTGGACTTCATTGTCCGAATTGCGCGGCGCAGATGCCGAGGTGTGCGCTGTGTATGTTGTGGTTGGGCTCGCCCGATCCGAGTAAACAGGGGGCGTACGAGACGCTCAAGGGAGAGGACAAGGAGGGCAGGATGATGGTGTTTTGTATGAATTGTACGCATGGGTTTCATGGTCATCATGCGAGGGATTGGTTCGCTAGACATGCCATGTGTCCTGTGCCGGACTGTGGGTGCATGTGTGGGTTGATGAAGTGAGAGAAGATTTGTATTTGCATATTCGCTTAGGATTCGCATGCTTTCAGTAACAAGGTAGCACAGTTCAGCATAAGGAGTGTACCAAAGTAGTGGGGAGTAAACAGATATAGTTTTAAGAAGCTGTGCGGCCGTTTGTCCGTGATGCTCCTGGTCTGGAGATCTCAAAGTCTTCCCTATACGCGCTATTGTACCAAGAAAAAGCTAAAGAAACGCAAAAAGGGTATAATCGCCACCGAGGTGCGGCTTGTCAAGACCAACTGTTCGTTTCTGTACCCTTACAGAAACGATAATATCCTATAGCGCCGCTAATGATGCCAAAATGACTGACACGTCCAAACACCTCTATAAATGCGGAAAAAGCGACTGCGAACAGTTAAAATGTGCGATGCAGACACTAAAGAATCAGGAAAACGTTCGACGGCTGTCCAGTTGACCGCCTTCGATGCTCGCGCGATGCGCAGATTTCCTAATCTTGCCCTGCCATCTCACTGTCGTCGTTGCCGAAGTCGTCTTCTTCGTCAATGGCCATTATGTTCGCTTGTGCGGTGACAACGACCATGTTGTCACCATCCTCTTCCTCGTGGTACATGGTGCCGTCGTTGAGGTCGAAAGCGTTGTCCTCGTTGTCAACGTCGTCTCCACCGTTGGTGTTCATGAAGACGCGCAGACGTTGTACGCCAACGCCGCTGAAGACGCAGAACACTTCACGCTGGTGATCGTTGAATTCGGGGGGTGCCTCGCGGCAAAAGGCGAGAAGATCGTCGCGAAGGAAAGCTTGGACGCCAGTGAGAGAGAGGTGGGTCAGGCGGGGGCAGTTGTTGAGGAGCGCATGGATGCCCTGTTCATGTCAGTAACGGCACGGGATTTATCTTGGGTGGGGCACTTACGGCTAGGGAGAGGTTGGTGCAGTAGCTGAGGTGCACTCTCTCGAGCACACTGGGTGCGATGGGCCCGCTGGAGCCGATCTGCTTCGGTTTGGCGAGTGCGAGTATGCTGCGGTCCGTTATGGCGGCACACTTGACCAGGCCAATGCGCTTGAGCTTGGGTAGAGCAGCGAGTTGCATGACCGAGGCGTCGGTGAGAGCAATGCAGCATGCGAGATCAATGTACCGTATGCGGTTGCATAGTTTGACCAGCTGCGCGACACCGACATCTGTGATGTTGGCGCAATGTCCCAGGTGTATGTAGTGGAGGTTCTTGCCCAGACGAGTAATGGCCATGACGGCTCTGTCGGTAATGTTGCGACATTTGGCGAGGACCAGGTTGCGCAGTCGCGGAGCTGCGTGGACTATCTTCTGGACGCCAGAATCTTGTAGCTCTTCGCAACCAGTAAGATCTAGGATACGCAGGCAGTCGTAGGTAGCCTCGGCTGGGAGACGGAGGAAGGCCTGGTCGGTGATCTTGACGCAGTGGGCTAATCGTAGCTCGCGGAGGTTGGGGCCTTCTGTGATGAGCGTAGTGATGGAGGCATCGTCGAGGTTCTTGCAGTCGTGAAGATCGATTTCGAGGATGTAGCGGCAGTTCCTGGCAAAGGCGATGATGCTCCGGTCGCTGAGTTGCGAGCATCCGTTCAGCTTGAGGCGCTTCAGATGTCTGCAGTTCTTGGCAACTTCCTCGAGCGAATCGTCCGTGATCTTCTTGCAGTTTGTGATGTTGAGGCCCTGCAGGCGGACTGCGTGCTTGGCCAGAGCGAGCATTGACTTGTCGGTGATGGACTCGACGTTGGTGACATCCAGGGCGAGAATGTAGCGGTTTTCCTCGAGCATGGCCTCCAGACTAAAGTCGGACAGTCGTGAGCAGTTGGTCAGCGTTAAGCGCTCAACACGCTTGCAACTTGAAAGCGGTTTCAGCGTCCCGTCACTGACTTCACCGCCCAAAGCGGACAGGTTCAGACGCTTGATCAGACTGCTATAGTCGAAGAAGCTGTTGACCGTCTGTACCGTCTTTATGACGCTCTTGACATTCGACCACTTGTTCGTTGAAGGACGATGCCAGAGCAGACCGACACTGTTCCCAGCCCATGTCTTGGACACGAGCATGCAGTTCTTGAGGTCGGCGGGCGAGGAGAGTTTTGCGAAGACGGCGATCATGAGCTCGGCGGGTAGGCGGGAGACGGGCGAGATGCGGTTCTGCTCTTCGATGGCCCGCCGGCGAGCCTCCTCGTCCGAGTCGGGCGATACTGACGGCGCGAGCGACGAGAGCGAGTCGTTGGACTGCAGCATGATGGAGTCCTTGTCTTCATCGTCGTAGCCGCGCTCGGGCGAGGTCGAGGCGGAAGAGTCGGAGCGCGAGGTGCTGGCGTCTCTCTGGGGCCGTCGTGAGCGCGCCGTGGTGCCTTGTCGGACGCGGGCGAGTCGTGGGTTTTCGGCCATGGTACCGGGTGTGTCAGGAGTCGCGGGGGCTTCAGTTTATATAGACGGGCAGGCGTGATTGCGGTGGGCGTGGAACAGCGTCTAAAGGGCACAATCGGTGTGCTGGTATACGCGGCGGCTGGCGGGTGTATGGGGCAGCCCGCTTACTCTACAAATACAACAACAACAGTGCGGTCTGGAAACGAGAGCGGAGGAGGCGACTATCTTGACGCTCCTAAATAGGCACAGGCGAGGCGACAACACACGACACGACAGTGCGGAGGTAGAGAGGGAAGGGTCAAGTCGTCTGGGCAGTCATGGGTGGGTCGCTGCCCATCGTCGCATCCCGCCAAGGTCCTTCCCTGCAACTCAGCTCGCCGCCCGTCCAAACACGACGTCCTCGTCTGCCTCAGTCCTCTCCCACACGACGATCCCTCTGTTCCTCCTCCACCGCGCTTACACTGCAGGGTCAACGCTTTGCCATGTTTGCTGTCGGCATCACGGCCGCCCTCACCCCCGACCTGCACCCTACCACGGCGTCATGTGCTCTAGCACCGTCCACGCCTAAGTCTTCTTCCCCCGCCATCGTCATATGACACAGCCGCGTCCAAGTCGCGTCGTGTGCAGTAAGTCCAATGTTGCCATGACTGCAGGTCGTACGGCAGACTGTTGTGGAAGCCGCGACCCCGCGCCTATGCCTGCCATGATCGAGTTGGTGTTCCTTCACCGTCACTGCCTGCTCACTTGCGTGTTTGAACACAAGGACCCCTCATCCGGGGTTTACAACAAAAGCAACTTCGCAATGACATCGGCCGCGTCAGTCAGGAACCTGCCGTCTGCGTCTGCGTCTGCATGTGCATCTAGATCTCTCGGTACTTGTTCGAGTTGTTGCATCCATGGTACACCCATCTGGAGATCTAGAGATCGACAGGGCCGTTGTCTTGGGCTTTTCACATCGCCCTCTCTTTTAACTATTCGATCTGTGAGGTCGTCGAAGAAGGAATCATGGGGCTGGGATATCTGATAGTCTACCTAGTACCTTTGCTGTACCTCCTGCTGTACCTCCTGCTGTACACATATCAAGCTACGCGGCGTAGTCAACATCTGCTACCTTCTGGAGCATGTCACACCAAGCCAGTCCGTGGACGAATGTATTGACCAAAGCAACCAACCAGCTCGCATGCGTTCAGAAATCGTAATGTTGCACGAAACGTCTTGGTGGTAGGTTGACCTGGCTGCGAACATCAAGCTGTGCCCAATGAACACGTCGGGAGAGAAACCACGTACTCTACCGAATAAAGTGCCCCAGCTTGGCGCTACATGCCCGGACTACGGCTTCCTCGAGTCCGTGATACTGAAATAGTCGTCTGAGGAGCAGAGAGAGTAAATAGACACGTCCACGCCCGGCGTGCATGCCCGAGGCGTCGCGGTCTAAAGATACATTGTGACGTTGGTGTGGCTTCGTCCATGCGCTCGTGGATGCAAGGGTCCGTTTCCTACGGTACCATCACAAGCATCGCCAGGCATGCCACCTTCACTCCACCTCACCACCCGTCCCCCCGTCTCGCGCTTGAGAGCCACCCCCGCCCTGTCTGTCGTCTTTTCGATGCGCAAAATATAGCCTCGTCGTTGTCCTGCACCGCAGCAGGCTCCCTCACCGCCCAACATGTCCACCGCTCGCTATGCGCCCTCGGCCGCCCATCCCATGGCCCAGCAGGCCGCATACCGCGCTCCCGCGCCCATCGCCGTCTCCAATGCTCCCCCGGGCACCTTTGCGCCCGGCACCAAGGTCCAGGTCGGCAACCACCGTGTCACCATCGAGAAGTACCTCTCCGAGGGTGGTTTCGCGCACGTCTACCTCGTCCGCGTGCCCAAGTCCGATAATGGAACCCCCGAGACTGCCGTCTTGAAGCGGGTAGCTTGTGCGGACAAAGATGCACTGGCGAACATGAGGACCGAGGTCGAGACCATGAAGAAGCTCAAAGGCCACAGCAAGATCGTCACCTACATGGACTCGCATGCTTCACAACTGAAGACAGGAGGTTATGAAGTCTTCCTTCTCATGGAGTTTTGCTCAGGAGGCGGCTTGATCGACTTCATGAACACCAGGCTTCAGCATAGATTGACCGAGCCTGAGATTCTGCACATCTTCTCAGACGTCGTCGAGGGCGTTGCTACCATGCACTACCTCAAGCCGCCGCTCCTCCATCGCGATCTCAAGGTCGAAAACGTCCTCATTACCACCGTGGGAGGCAACAAGATATACAAACTCTGCGATTTCGGATCCACCGCACCCCCGAGACCCGCCGCCACAACTGCCGCCGAAGGGAGGCTGATCGAGGACGATGTGCAACGGCACACTACACTACAGTATCGCAGTCCGGAAATGATCGACGTATACCGCAAGCAGCCAATAGACGAGAAGAGCGACATCTGGGCGCTGGGTGTACTATTGTACAAGCTATGTTACTATACTACACCTTTTGAAGAGGTCGGACAGATGGCTATTCTGAACGCCACGTTCAAGTACCCAGCCTACCCCCAGTTCTCTGACAGGATAAAGAAGCTCATAGGTATGCGCAGCAAGACTAGGTCATGGACGAAAGCTGATTAGGAACAGGCTCGATGCTGCGAGAGAACCCACAACACAGACCCAACATCTACCAGGTCGTCGCCGAAGTCTGTTCGATGCGACACCGTCCCATTCCTATCAAAGACGTATGTTTGACATATTGGCTGCACAGCCCCATGCTAAGACTAGCCAGATCTACTCTGGCAGAACACAGTCAGAAGCCCGCCGGAACCAGGAACTCCCCCCTACCGAGCCTCAGGTCTCTTCGCCGCCTCCTGTCGTGGGTCTGCAAAGGGTGGCACCTACAGTGCAGGTACAGCAAGTACCAGACATTACACCGATGAGAAGAGGCAGGCCCACAGGTCCAGCCCAACCCCCTCCAGCGGCAGCAAGGCCAAGTCCGTCGCCTATGAGAGGGACAACATCCGACCCATTCGCTGCACTAGACTCGCAGGACGTCCAGGTCAGACGAGCTGCGGCTGATGAGCTTGCGTCGCGCTTCCCATCTCTGGATGAATTTTCATTACTGCATGATCGAGGCCAGAAGTTTGAGTTTGGTGAAGCGCCAACGACTTCCGACCCGGCACTTACCAAGCGGGTGACAGATGCGCTTGCAGATGAGGCTTTTGCGTCACCGCCGCTGTCCAAGGTCGACTCAACACCTGGGGTAAAGCCCTCGGCCGCAGTGTCCTCCACGGGTGTGTCCAGGACCACCTCTCTAAGAAAACCACAGCCCTACGAAGCCAAAGACAGTCCGCGCAATGACAACGCAAGCATACAGTCGCCTATCCCACAGCGGGTTGGCATGGTCTCTACTGGCGTACAGACATCCCCACGAGCATCTCCCGTTCCAGCCCAGCAGAAACTCCCCGATGTCAACAACCGGCCCATCTGGAAGGTACCTCTGTCATCGCACCACAACCGTGCTTTGAGTCAACAGGCGTCAGAACCTCGTCCAAGGAGTCCCTTGAGCAGTCCTTCACTGAGGCCCGAATTTGCTTTGCCAGCACGGCCCTCTTTCGAGTCGAGATCCAAATCTCAACTCAGCATCCCTCAATCCCCGGCTTCATCTAGACCCTCCTTAGAAAGCCAGCGTCCCTCTAATATGGACCTAGGCTCCGCCATTGATCGGTCGAGATCTGCAAACTCAAATGCACGCCCGGCCAGCATGCATGTAGAGTCGAACCTGGACTATCTACGTGATCGAGAAATGACACCTGGTCGTAACTTTGACGCTCCATCACTACAACGCCGCGTCACATCAAACGCAATCGATGACTCTGAACCTGAAGAGAAGAACGTCAGGTCAAGCGTTGATTTCCTCCGCTCCATCGAACAGGATGAGCATGGTCACAAACACCGCCGTAGTAGCTCCCGAAGTAGCCAACAAGGCAAACACGGAAAACGTGGCAGCATCACGAACATCGTCAAGGGAAGATTTGGTGATGCCTTCCGTCGCTTTGAGTCCACGAAGACGCCTGAGCACGAACGCGATCAGCCGCCCATGACACCAACCGACCCTCTTATCGATTCCAAGGGCGGTTTGACTCCCATTGCCGGCTCCGAAGCTACTGGTGGTTTGAGTGACGACGACCGCAGCCAGATCGACGAAACGCAGGATCTATCACCAGAAGTGAGAAGAGAACTTGAGAAGAGACAGTTGGCTGAAGAAGAGCGCCGCGTTGAAGCTGCGGCAGCAGAGTACAAGCAACGCGTCGCTTCGCAAGGGCAAGGAAAGCCCAAAGGCGGCCCATCCAAAGCTTCGTCCATCCAAAACCGCGTCAAGAACCTGCTCGATGAAAGCAGCAAGCCAGCAGCTTCCAACCGCACAGCTGAGGGATACGGCAAGTACACCGACACCGGAAAGCCACTACCCATGCGGCCCCAAGACCAAAGCGGAGCAAGGCAGCCACCTACCATTGCTCGTAAGCCCATGAATGTCTCTTCACAACAACCTCAAGATCTCTCGTACGCGAAGCCGTCTTCGATTCGGCCCAACATGCCTCCACCAACACCCTCCGCCTCCGCACCGCCCACAATCAACGTGCGCAACCCCTCCGGTCCCCCTCCTCGGGCTCCCAAGCCCAAAAATCTGCAGACCGGCGGCTCAGTAGCCTCCGGCCAAGCATCACCGGTGAAATTAACCCCAGGCACCAAAGAGAAGCCACTCCCGCCCATCGCCCGCGACGGTGGTGACGACTTCGACGTCGACACCTTCAGCAAGCGGTACCCCAGTTTGAGCGGCTTGGAAATGGTAGAGACGGAGATTCCTCGTCGTACCGTTCGCGACGTCTAAGCAGCGTCTGTTTGAGTTTGCTTAGTTTGTGAAGGTTTAGATCTATCTACCTCCTGTACCTTTTTTTGAAGCGTTTGCATAGCATGTGGCAAGGGATCAGCATTGTCAGACAGATCGCAATATATATGTAGAGTGAGGGAGTGTTGGCAAGAATATAGAATTATCATTGGGATGTAGCGGATTTTGAATTGTGATGTTTCCTGATTTCTGTTTGACATATTGAGATGACATGTTGGGATGAGATCTCAAGTGACATAAAGCGTAATTTTAGGAGAGCCCGTTCGAGATGGAGCTTTCACGGGGTCAGAGTCTTCGCCAAATCGAGAAAGATATGTGAGGTGTCTATAGTGGATCGGGTTATTCTGTCAACAAAAAACAAGGTGACGAAGATGGCGTGAGAAGGTGGTGAGGAGCGTTTTGCAGGCTCATGCGTTTAGATGTAGCTGCACACGAAGAAGTTGTTAAGAAATAGTATCGATGTAGTCTCACACCGGTCAAAATGTGAAACCTCATTCTCTGCATGATCATCCCGCTTCAAACCATCTCGCATTGACAGCAGCACATTCACGTAGCATCTGGACAAGCTGATGCAAGTTTGACGTTCATTCAATCCTTTCTCATTTGGTATCATGGCCTGATGACCTGTCTAAATCCATGCAACCCATCACATCGTGAACCCTATATCCGCCCTTCCATCCCTCCCAAACTCCGTGTCATGCCGACGTGCGACCGAATCGATGCAGCGGAAGGTGGATTGTGCGAGACAGTTCGTGTGTTGATGGGCATCGTGCTCGCGGGTGAGGCACGTTTACTGCTCGGTCTGGAAGTAGTTGAGGAGGATGCTGCGCTCCTGGGACTCCTCACCCCAGTCCTTGACGACGACGCAAGAGCAGTTGACGACCTTGCGGGGGTTACCCTCACGGTCGATCTGGCCTGTAGATGTTGTTAGTCGTTGTTCAATCTTGACAGTGGATGGTATCGCGCGCAAAGTTTTTCAATCTTCAGCACTCCACCACGGGATAAAACGTACAGAGACCGGCCCACTCGCCGAGCTGCTTGCCATCGGGAACCTTGATGAGGGGGATCTTGTGCTCGGAGCACAGGGCAACGACGAGCTTCTTGTATGCCTCCTCCTCGCAGGCCTCGTTGAGAACGCACATGTGCGCCTCACGACGGTCGAGGGCCTTGGAGGCCTCGCGCAGACCGCGGGCAAGTCCGTCGTGGATGAGGGAGAGCTTGAGGACACCCTTGAGAGCCTCAAGGACGCTCATCTGGCCCTTGCCACCGGATGCATCGGCAGAGACCTCGACCTCGGCGGCCGCGCTGACTTGGGATTTGGTATCGTCTTCTCCGTCCGACTGTTGGCGACGTCAGTGATATTCTGGGAGTGTAAAGCGCGGGGTTGCGGTGCTGAGCGCTGTGCCATTCTCGTTGCGCCACGGACAGCTCGGATCGCAGCTGGGACAAAATTCCACATACCATGATTGATGATTTCTATCTGTCGACTTTCCTCGAAGAGAGTTGGTTGTGGTGATAAGGAAGTTCGAAGTTCTGCGGCGGCTCGAATTTCGCACTCTGTGGAGACGCTAGCCTGAAGAGATGCTAGCGCACGGACAAGCTAACCAGCACTTCCAGCAGAATCAGAAGATGATGAAAGTCATGTTGCTTCCTGTCTACAAAGGAGTGATTATCAGAATTAGGTTGTATATTACAGAAGGTGCACTCACTTCACTTAGGTACAGTGAAGGCTAATGAGCAAATGGCCTTGTAGGAGTTCAACTTACCACAAAGCGTTCCCTCATCCAGATCAGAAGCGAGGCTACGTCACTCTCCTGCCGAGATGATAATTCGCGAAAAGAGGTTGAGCACATTCACAGTTTCGAACAATTGATATCATTGTATGTCTGTACATTCTACTACCACGACACAGTTCCATCGCTGCTGCTTGGACCTGCCGTAGCCATGTCTCCTCCAAACATTTCTCATCCTCCTACTGAGGCCATTGCTAGCCATGGACATGTATGTCCCATCTCTGTATACGATAAACTAAGGAAATACGGGCGGTCGGCCGATCGGATATGCTCATGGATGTAAAAGTATCCCAAGTCAGATAAATGAATACAAACGCCAGACGCACAGACTGTACGGAGGGTTTAGAAAGATAGCAAGTGGTAACACGAGAATGATCGCTGAACGCTATCAGCCCAGGCGTGTAACGAGTTGAATGTAGAGAGGAATGTAGCCACCAAGCCAAAGACTGTGCTCCAGTAACGCCGTACAATGAAGGAAACCTGTCTTTGAACGCAGTTGGTGTAAGTAAGGAATGAAATGGGTATATAAAGCAATGAAAGCTACATGACGATGCAGCAGCAGCCCTTCTTCTCCTTGAGCTCCTCCTTCGGCTCCGGCAGGCGAGTCACCTCAGGCTTTGGCTCGGCCGGGGCGATAGGAGGAGCCAGCTTTGGCGAAGGAGCACGCTCGGCACCTTGAGGTATTTTCGGTGTCAGGCTGTAGCCGCCTTCGTTGACCGGGGATTTGGCGGTGTTTGTGTCAACCTTCTCAAGCGATGCGGGTGAGTCCGGCTTTGTCGGGCTGGGAAGTGGCCAGGTCTCAGCCTCTCGGGCTTTCTCGATGGCGATGGGGTCAAGGTTGGCGAGCTGTGAGAGTCGCTTATCCCCCATGTCGTCGTCGTTCAACAACCGGAAGTCTTTGTCATACATGGAACCAACCCTCCCTTGGTTCTCCCATTGTTCTTGCTGCATCCGCTTGGCATGGGTTGGGATAATCTGCTGGTCTGGAGGCAGACGCGGATCGGGCTTATACATGGACGCTATCCATGGAGCCTCACCTTCTGGTCGGTGGCTAGTGGTAGGCCTAGTATTGGTAGACCCGCCACTGGTACGGGGACGGTTTGGAGGCGAGTTGTTGGAGGTTACCCGGGACCGAGGCTGTGTCTTCTGGGCACTGGCTTTGCGTGCTCCAGTAGCGTTCGTTTTGCCAGGCGTCTTGGCTTTCATAGGTGACTTCTGGGGCGATTTAGGCGGACTCCAGCTGCCAGTAGAGGTATTGCGCCTGTGGCTGCCATATGGAGGCGTCGTCTGCCGACCGTCGTCGACATCATCGAGCAATGCTTGGCTGCCTACACTGCCGCTCCGTACGCGTGCACCCATGGTAGCGATCGCGTCGCCGTTCCAGTTTCCACTGTTGCCTCTAGACCTTGGCAGCGGCGCATCACGTTCTGCCATTGAAGCAGGCACAGGTATACCGCTCGTCTTGGGCAGAGGAATGCGAGACGTACTAGGCCTCACAGTGTGGTTTGTTCGCTGAGAAGATGGCTGGAACTCGGTTGTGCCGTCGGCCCCCGGGCTCCAAGCATGATATTCCTCCGTCGCATCCTCATCTTCAGCTGGTATCGTGGATATGCGTTTGCGGGGCTCGGTTCGCTCTTCGCCGTTCTGCGTGTGGTCCGTGGATGCAGAGTTTGTCCGGTCTCGCGCACGTCGCGTGGCGCTTTGCGAGCGACTGTTCGACCTGCTCGACCGTCCCACCCTGAAGCCTGCCTCCTCTAGTTCCCGAGTCTCAATCTCCTTAAGCTTGTCTCGGTGTATCCAGTGGTTTGCGTCATACTCGGGCTCTGTTGCACCGGGCTTGGTCGTCTTCTTCTTGGGCTTTCCCTTGACGGAAACGGGGCCCTTTTTGTTGGTGGTGTGGCTCTTGTAGTACTCCAACACACTGTCCTGGTCGACATTGCTGGCAATCATGTCTCCACTTTTCTTCTTATGCAGTTCGTTCATGCGGTCAGGGACCAACTGTGGGCGGTTCTGGTCCTGTGAGTCCCACGTGGGCGAGCGTACGGGCTTGACGAATCCGTTGGCTTGCGAAGTGAGGGGCTGTCGAGAACCGTGGGCGGGAGCACCGTATTCAGACATGTAGGGCTCCTGGTCGTATGACTGTCTCTGCACAATGGTCAGCACGCTACTACTCGCACATTGACATCACTGTAGGCAGGCCTTGAAATTGCACTGTGAGTGGGCGAACTTGGCGGTCAGATGCGCCATGGGGAGGGCCGCAGTAGTGCACCTAGTGTCCCAGCGGAGTCGTGCCGGACCCAGATGACGCAGCTTTACAGAGACTAAACTTGGTACGTACCGAATCGTTCACAGGCACGGCAAAGTCCCACGATCCTCCTGCGCCGTGGGAACTACTGGGGGGCGTGAGTTGCTGGAGTGAAGCTGGCGTATGGCGGGATGACGCGAAAGTAGCCATGGACGGGGCTGCGAGGTGGCTGGGGACCAACCGATGACGTGCCGGAGACTATGAGGCGGTAGACAACGGCGGCGTAGGCGTACGAGACAGTCGACGTCGGGTGACGACGCAACCAGGAGTGTCGAGGGCGGAGAAGGGGCGATGCCGGGCAGAGACCGCGGCCGCTGGCAGACTGCGGTGTACAAGTAGCCTCACGGTAGCAAGGTCCCTATTATAACGCTGTAGCTATAAAAACAATGCCATGGGCGAGAAGGAGGCAAGACGTCGGTGTGGGGACGCTGGTCGGAAGTTGTGAGGGGTGGTTTGCATGCGCGTGCAAGCAACTTCCCTGTCTGGTGAGGGTGTGGTGCTGGCGCGTGCGATCAGAAGGGAAGTGAAGGAGAATTACAACGAGAGACAAGCAAATATTAGCGATCGGAAACGCCGCCGCGCACGATGAGTCCAGCCACGGCAGTGACAATGATTCGTGAGAGAGTCGCGACGGGATGCAGGAGCCCTTGAGAAGAGGATTTGGGAGCGTTGCTCGCCTTGCTGGGGAAGATGGTGATTCGCCCTTGGCTGCAGCCCGCTCGGGCCTCGTCTAATCTGCGCCGCGGCCAAAGAGGAATGGCTACATCATGGGTCCAACTCCTTAAACGCAGATGGCCTTGCTACACGCGCATGCAAAAAGCACTGAGTACCTGCATGTAGTTCGCGATCCTAGACACGCAGAGTCTTTTTGCTGTTTGACGACGTCTCCATCGCCGACTCCCAAACACCTACAGCAGACACCACGCGCCGGGTAAACACTCGCAGGCACCCATGAACCCAGTTTGATTGTTTCCCTGTTATGCACACAGCCTGAACAGTGCACAACTGTCTTGACAAGCTTCCGTCTCCCTGCGCCTTTCCCGTTCCTGACAAGATAGCCTCCGGCAACGGCCCACAGTCCGCCGTCATGGAGATCGGGCGTGGTCCAGAGGCGGTCAGCGGTTTAGAATTCGATCTAACGGCTAGCCCGAGGTATTCATCGAATGTCCAAACCTTCAAACGAGAAGGTTGTGGTGTGAATTGAAGATCCCGGGTTGCGGGAAGAGGCTTGACCGATGCGACCCACTGTCAATACCCAATTGCCGGGTTGACGGCAGGAGCAAGGCTGATGAGCAGCTCAGATCTCTTAAATGCGCCTGCTATGAACTTGTCCTTCACCAGCCGAACGTCTCGTCGTACCAAAACACGTCGTGTCCCTTCTTAACCCAAATCTCAACGCTTCTCTTGAGATCGTCCGTCAGCCTCTTCGGCCCGCAGCAGATTACCGCCGTTTTCATACCCTTGCTAAACACCTCATCGACAACGTTACTTAGATCCGGCCTTCCGCTTCTGACAAGCATCCCCTTTCGCGGCTTCTCCATCTGCTCCTCCATGCTCAGCAGCTGCTCGTTCTCTTGCATCTCAATCCCCTCCCCGTCCTCGTCGTCGTCAATAGCGAACACGCCAGCCGCGCTCGCGTCGACTTGCAGGTTGGGTCCCGAAGGTCGTGTAACGTAGACCTCGACAATCTGCGGCCCTTGCAATAAACCACCCTCGTTCGCATCGGCCGCTGCGTCATCTTCGTGCTCGTCATTGGGTGCGGAACTTGCAGGGAATGCCCACTGCGTTTCAGCCAGCTTCTGAACCGCCCAAATGCACCGGATCTGGGTACCTGCAGGTGTGGGGTCGTGCAAGTCGATGATGCTGCGATAGATGGGCATGATGAACGTTGCACCAACCCCGCCAGCTACCAAAAGTATTTTGTCAAAGTCTGATAAATCAGGTAGTCGGTTGGAGGCTCCGTATGGTCCTTCGAGGGAGAAAGGCAGGATGGGAATGTCACCACCAGCTGTAGGTAGCATGGGCACATTGCTTCCCCCCTGTGACAAAGAGCGCGCCAGTTCTCCCAGATACTTGGTGTTGCCGTTGAGCGTTCTTGCAATGAGAAGTAGTTCCTTGTCTTTTGACGGGAGGGAAGCAACCGTGAAGGGGTTCGTCTTATTCGTCATAAGCCATTGGTCGTACCACGTAGGAGCTTTCCCCCTGATATGCGGTCTGCTGAGGTACACATGCTGGCCAGGCTTCCAAGTAAGCGCGGCGCTTTCTGCCGGCAGCGGGATGCGGACCTGGACGAGATTGGTGCCTGGCAGAAGTCTGAGAGTACCTTGGTACATCTTCAGACATACAGCTCGGGAAATGACATGTAATGCCTCTACCGCAAGAATCTCATACACGTAGATGCGGATATGAGATACGTGCAGATACAGGGGCACGACGATGAAATTTGCAATAGCGATATGAGAGATGTAGAACACTCGATAGTTCTTGCGGCGTATGAATCCGAGGGCAGTCGTGGAGATGGTGGTGAAGAGGATGATGCTCACAAGGCCCCAAATGACGTCCCAGTCCTTAATGCGCTTTGCTAGAAACCCTGATAGAACAAAGAAGTTCAAATACAGGGCCGTATGCATTAGGAAAAGCAGGAATGTGATGCGTCCCAGGATCTGATGCGAGGCCTTGATTTGCTCGTGGGAAAGCCGTGTCAGCCATTGCACAGGACTCCATGGTGCTCGCACTGCCAGTAAGTAGTGAATTGGTAGCTGCGACGCGCCAACTTGTCCGAAACGCTTGGTGAGATGGAGGTAGTCTACATATTGTCAGTAGTAGACGCGAACGTCGGAGATCTTCAGTCCATACCGTTCCCGGTGTGAGCAATGCAAAGATACAGCAACCACACTGTCCAGACGCTGGCTCCGATCCATTCTCCTCTTGTGCCCCAGTTCCAGCCCCGAATGACATCCTTTCGCATCCACCAGCTCATCCTGCTACATCCGGTCTGTATGCTTCGCAGCCATCCGAGCCTGTCCTTTGGCCGTTTGGTGAATGACGGTGATTTGGGCTGATCAATCTTCAACCCGGTTTTCATCACCCACGAAAAGGCGAAGCCAATCTGAAAGAGCGCAAATATGACCAGGACGGACCATTGTGCGACGAATCCATACCATTCCAGATATTCCCGGCGTTGATGTTTCTGCTCGTCGTTCAGGCTTTCAAAGTAGTACCCAAGTGCCCAGTATTGATCTGTCTTGACCTCATGGTGGCCTTTATGACGCCGAAAGAGGTCCATTTCAAAGCCCCTTCTCGACTATCAATGCTGCGTATCGCGGATAAGAATAACCCTTGCAGTAGCTAAGCTTCACAGCGTACAAGTCCTCATCAAGAGGATCGAAAAGGTTTGCCTGCAGCGCAGATTATAGAACGAATGCGTAGCGACCGAAGGAAACAAGGCCAAGTGTTGGACGGTGATGTTGAGGAGTTGTGTTGTATACGTGTGCTTGTAACGGTGCAAGACTTGGATTCGGACTTTGCTGATGCAGGGCTGACGGCGCCAGTGATGCCAGCCAATCGAAACGTGCTCAAAGCACGAGCTGAACACGTTCCTTCTGCCGTCGCTTGCTTGTTCGACGCGTCGGTGAACACAGTCTTGTAGAATGAGAGTCGAGCATCGACGAGAATGGGCGTAAATAGAGATGCGCGTTCCTGGGTCCTCAGCCAGTAGCGGTGCAGCAACCCCACCAAGCATCCCGCCTGCAACCCTGCATGTGCATGCAGTGCATGTGGTACGTATCTGCAGTTGAAGCTGCATCTAAATAGACACACAACTGGTAGACTCATATAGAACTATGAGCAACCCTTCTTCCAAGACCCCGATCTGGCTCGACTGCGTGTGTATCCGTTCGCGCTTTCCTTATTTGTAGTGCTGACCAAGGAAGGATACTGGGCATGATGTGAGTCTCGGATAAGCTCTCCCCCACACGCTGCTCATGACCACCCCAGGATGCCTACGCCCTCCTTCTCTGCGCACACGACCCGAAAGTCGAGCTGCTTGGTGTGAGCACCGTCCACGGCAATGCTGCGCTCGACCAAACGACGTACAACACCAGGGCAATCCTCGAGGCAATCGGAAGACGCGACGTGAAGGTCTACTCGGGCGCTGCGAAGCCAATCATACGCGATGCCGTACACGCCGCTGACATTCATGGCATGTAAGACCTCATCCAGTCCCCATGGGTATGCGCTGACATGAACAGGCGAGTCCGGCCTAGACGGCGTGACGCTGCTCCCCAAGCCCGTCGAACCAGCAGCTACCGATGTCGACCACCTCGAAGCCATGTACCGAGCGCTCATTGCTACACCCCAGAATACCGCCTGGTTGGTCTCTACGGGCACCTTGACCAACATTGGTCTGCTATTCCAGAAGTACACAGATCTAGCGGCTCATCTCAAAGGCCTCAGTATAATGGGAGGTGCAGTCGGTGGTGGCTTCACGGATGCGCCAATGGGCACAGTTCAAGGAGAAGGTGAACGATTTGGCAATTGGACACCTTATGCTGAGTTCAACGTATGCTGCAATCTACATGCATGATGTTGCCCGGCACGGCTAACAACTCCCACAGATCTACGTAAAGACATCGATCATTCGCATGCTTAGAGAATGCTGACAACAACAGTGTGACCCCGAAGCATCCCACTTCATCTTCTCGCACCCCGTTCTCAAATCAAAGACGACGCTTATACCTCTCGACCTGACGCATCAAGTCCTCGGTACGAAGAAAGTCCGCCAAACACAACTATATGGAGACGAGATATGGGATCAGTCAGTCTCGAAGAGTGACTACACACCCTCAGCTATGCGGGCCTTGTTCACCCAGATCATGTCCTTCTTCGCTGGCACGTACGCCGAGGTGTTCTCTATAACCGAAGGACCGCCGTTACATGATCCTCTCGCCGTAGCGGCCGCCTATAATCCTAGCATATTCGACGACAAGGGTGGCGAACGCTTTCAAGTGGATATAGTCACGGAAGGCCTTCACTCGACAGACAAGTCAAAGGTTGGTGAACTTGGTAGAACAAAGGTCACCAAGCTACCGACCGGGCAAGGTGGCTGTCGTATACCTAGAGGCGTTAATCTCGATGACTTCTGGGGCAGCATCGAAAGTGCACTCAAACGTGCAGATGCCGTCAGCCCCATGCCAAAGATTTCTGAGAAAGAATTAGAGGAGGCCGGTGTTTTCAATGGAGTTGGAAAACTACAACGATGAGCGCCTAAGCGCACCGCCGCGTAAGATTATGGTAGTCCAGGGAAAGTATAGAACGAGACAATATGAACATTCAACTCCAGACACTGCGGGAGTTCGCCGGATAATTCAGCCGTAACCAACGGACTTCCATTTAGCCTGATCTCAACATTCCGCGTACCTTGCAGCGCCGAGCTTGCTAATCGAAGACCACAACTTTTTACGACGGCCTGTACTGATATGACTCCACCAATTGGCGTCGACTGGTTCTTCCCCAGATGCGCACAGGCCGTGTCAGGATCCAACCCAATGGCATACCAAGCTCGTAATGAACACCATGAAATCCCGCGGTTAATCGCATCATGATCCAGACAGCCAGGTCGCCTTTCGCAATGTTAATACTCTTATGTTCGTGAAAGCCACATCATATCGCAGTACAAAATTAACTTCCGACGTTACGTCGAGTTCTGCAGAAGAAGTCTGGCTACAACAGCGCCAGTAGAAATCTTCAATGGGTATGATGGTATACGAGCAGTAAAGATACCAAGCCCGGGTCTTGACAGACCGTCTCGGAATCGGACCGCATGCTGAGCTGTATAGAGCAATATGGCAATCTCGAATGCGGGGAATACCCGAAGAAGATGTGATGTGCACTTCACTTCCGTATAACATATGCTACGCCTCCCACCTGTAGGCTCACTATCACCGCGAAGATGAAGTCCTCCGTTTTCCAGCTGCTCCTTCCGCTTGTGCTCGCCTCTCCAACACCGGCCCCCATATATGCACACCCCAAACAGGGTTCCCATCCCAAACCTGCTCCAGGTCTCGGCGATCTCGCAAAGAAAGCTGGACTAAAGTACTTTGGCACCGCCATCGACAACGTCGTCCTCGATAATGACGAGTACACTTCGATAGCCTTCAACCGCTCCGAATTCAACCAAGTTACCCCGTCCAACGGCCAAAAATGGATACACACAGAGCCCCAACGCAACGTCTTCAACTGGACGCTCGGCGACGAGATCGTTGACCCGAGCAAATATGCTCACCAAATGCGGCGTTGCCATACCTTCCTCTGGCACCAGCAACTGCCCGACTGGGTGAACAACGGCAACTGGACCAAAACTAGCCTCCTCTCTGTCCTAGAAACACACATTAAAACGGTCGCCGACTACTACTGGAACGACTGCTACGCCTGGGATGTTGTAAACGAAGCATTCGAGGACGACGGCACGCTGCGCAAGTCCATCTGGCTCGATGTCATTGGCCCGGAGTACATTGAACATACGTTCCGCCTTGCAAGAAAGTACACAAGTCCAGGCACGAAACTATACTACAACGACTACGGGATTGAGAGGGTGAACAACAAGAGTTTGGCTGTTGCACGCATGATCAGCGAGTATCAACGCGCTGATGTGCCGATTGATGGTGTAGGACTACAGGCGCATTTCACCGTAGGCAGAGCGCCAACTTATGACGATGTGCGGGCTTCGCAGCAGCTGTTCTCCGCGTTGGGCTTAGAGACGGCGTTAACGGAGTTGGACGTTCGGATTGGGCTGCCTGATAACGCGAACAAGACGGCTGCGCAGGCGGCCATCTATGCGGACTCCGTGCGTGCGTGTGTCGATGAAGAGAGCTGTGTTGGAGTGACCGTTTGGGACTTTTGGGATCCGGTTAGTTGGGTGCCGGAGTCGTTCCCGGGTAATGGGAATGCTTGCTTGTGGGATGAGAATCTGGAGAGGAAGCCGGCGTATTATGCTATTGCTGATATGTTGAAGGAGGCGGCGGCGAAGAGGGGATGAGCTGGGAGACATCGGGCATAGAGTTTGAGAAGGTGTGCATTCTGGACTCATCATCACAGCAGTGTTCTGTCTTGCGGAATGTTGCGGGTTCCAGGTTACATGCCGCATCCTTACATGTCTATGGGCTTCCTTAACAAGTAGGATTTTGCCTGGGCGCTGCAGGGAATGCGCAGCATGCCACGTGGATTCTCAACAAATATACCTCTATAAACCCTTGCAGGTCAGTGTGGTGAGCTCATTGAATATAGAGTGAGGCAAAGTTCATGCTTGTGTAGCTTGAGCTGATGCGAAAAAAGATGAGCCTTGCAATATGGTAAAAGCTAGGAAAAAGCCATGTATTTTCATTGAGTCTTCATTGCATGTGGATGTCATCTGCATTGGTTTGTTGGTTTGTAAGACAGCGTTAAGACAATCTGGAAATCTAGTCTCAACGCGATCATCGATGAACTGCTGATAACGAAGATAGTTGTGGAGGAGGAAGTACCTGTTGGGGCTTGGCGACTGAGAATCAAGAATTCCGCTCTGCCGTACTCTTGGTGTTCGTGCGGGACGAGAACGCGGATGCATCGGCAGACAGGCACAGTGCCTGATGGGTGCTAAGACCTGTCTCCTATCTTCCAAGGCCCTCCGCTGATCTTGGATGACGGCGCAGAGGCGTGGCGTCCGTCATGGTGCAGATAGGAGACACGTGTGGCGGTGCTGTGGCTTGCTGGTTCGTCAATTGCGACGCGCATTCTGACTGCGCAGGCAAGGTGTTACAGGTAACTGATTGCATGCATCATACTTGATGTGTGTACACGCGTCTCCTGCTTGGTAGATGCAAGATGTTACAGAGAGATCGGAACTAAGTCCTTCGAGGCGGTGATGTGTATGTGGTTAGATGCGCTGGTTCATTAGAAACGAAGAAGGCCCGGTCTCGACGTATCACCGAGAGTACTGAGATGCATGAACAACCCAGCTTTCCTTGTTCGGATTCAATCAAGTAAAAGTTACGTCGAAGAACGTAGACGTATGCAGTTCCTGTTTCGTTCCAGATGCACCTCGTGAATTCGATGCAGCAACGTCTCATGCAAGATCTGCCGAACTTAGAATTGGTATACTAAGACATGATACAAGCCATGCAGGCGTTCGCAGTTCGCGCGATGGCTGTCATGCCCCTGAAGTACGGAGATCGAAATCCGGCTATGTTTGGAAAGAAGAAATGTATGAGCCGCTAATAGAACGTAAAATACCGCAAGGCTGCTCTGGTCAGCCTCCTGGGACCGGTGCGACTTACTACGAGCGAACTACGCACGCGGTAGGTGTGATTGCTCCGCAAGGTCATACCTCCTGCCTCGTAAGCGTGCATAGCCTCAATGTGATAATCGCTCAATTCTTGGCCTACTTGCTGGGCACTTGGCGAAGAGCCAAGAGTGGAAACGTGGATGCGTGGACATCCCGCCCAAAGCTGGCGACCGTTTGAGACATGGAAACCCGGAGCCATTCAGGGGACCTTTTCGAGGGCCTCGACGTGTTGGAAGTGTACTATATGCTCAGGGAATGTCAAGGGGAGGTGGTTGCGACAGAGTTCATCTACATACGGCCGGCGCGACTACAAGGTTGACAGGCTGGTATATTGACATTTGCGCCGAAGATCGAGATCATGCTGAATGATTCTACAGGCGTGTACATGATCTGGTGTGCCGTAAACATCTCGTTGAGATGAGGGGCATTTGGCAAGCATCGATGGCCCACTGCATAGAATGCGAGTGCGACAGGCCATTCGCCCGAGCCGGGAAGTCAGCAAGACATCCGATGGGCAGTCGGGCGGCTCTGTAATCCAAGTAATTCAAGGTATGTGGTATAGCCAGCCAACCAGCCACAGCTGTCGCCACCAGCGATGATGGGATGGCGTGACAGGAGCATGGGATCGCAGCGAAAACTGGAGTAGATTGGATGCCAATACTTCCCGCTGCTGCTCATAAGCCAAGGGCACCAAGAATTCCGCATTTTGATTGCTGTTTCGGTTGTGTCGCTTCTGTGTGAGGGGTCGAGCGTGCGGCAAGGCACCCAGCGGCGCGCGCAACAACGCCCATGGCCCTGCTTGTGCGTGGTGTCTCTGGATGCGCCGACCAGATACCCCGCGAAAACAGGGAGCGCGTACGTGAATCTGGGTCGCATGTGGTCATTTGCGAGTGACGGATGTCGGCGAAGCCATCGCGTTCGGCCAAGATGAGGGCCAAGGCGCCAGTGAGCACGAGAGTGGGGCGGCTGAGCAGGCAAGGCCGAATCACAGGACGTCTGCGCCCACCCTACACGGACCATGCCTGCCCCGGCCTAGCCCGGCAGTGCCTCGCTCATGGGCCGCGCCAGTTTCTCTTTCTCTGGGCGAATCTTCGCCCGCTCCGTTCCGCTGGTAAAAGCTGCCAACTGCCCCCGAGAACCTCTGGGCGCCCTCTCCTCTGACTTTGCTCCACGACCCCAGACTGCCCCTTCCTTACCGTAGCTTAACTTTGCGATAACTGTCATCGCTCTGCGCGGTTTTGACTCTGTCACCCACATTTTACCCTCACCATTGTTGGTAACTGCCAGCACCTTCGCCAAGACGATGAGCGAGGTTCAGAATACAGTGCCCGCAGCGGCCACGACTCCTCAACAGCAGCCCCAGGGCACCCCCATCCAGCAGAATGCCCCAACACCCGCCTCAGTCTCTGCAGGCTCGGGCGACCAGCTTACCTGCCAGTGGCAGAACTGCGGCGACCGTCTTCCCTCTGCTGAGCAGCTCTATGTAAGTTCTTCGCCAAGTGTGCTTAGCGACGGCTG
Source organism: Alternaria metachromatica (assembly GCF_023757995.1). Classification (NCBI taxonomy): domain Eukaryota; kingdom Fungi; phylum Ascomycota; class Dothideomycetes; order Pleosporales; family Pleosporaceae; genus Alternaria; species Alternaria metachromatica. Next base: position 1,311,189 of record NW_026055496.1, read on the forward strand.
CATACCGCGCCGCGACGCGTAGAACACTGCCATTACTCGTCTTTGCAGCTCGCTGACTTGCGTGCAGGACCACGTCTGTGAGCGCCATGTTGGTCGCAAGAGCACCAACAACCTGAATTTGACCTGCCAGTGGGGTAACTGCCGCACCACCACGGTCAAGCGTGACCACATCACTTCCCACATTCGCGTGCACGTGCCGTTGAAGCCGCACAAGTGCGATTTCTGCGGTAAGGCGTTCAAGCGTCCTCAGGATCTGAAGAAGCACGTAAAGACGCACGCCGACGATTCCGTGCTACTCCGCTCCCCAGAGCCCAACCGAGGCGGTCCCCACGGCGCCCAAGGCTACCCGGGCCAAAACGGCAAGCGTAAGTACTCCTCACATGACTTGGTCGATCTCAACTTCGATCCATGTCCGCTACCCAACCTCGATCATTATCTAACAGAACATACAGTTGTCGCTGACTTGCAGGCGCTTGCTGCCACAGCGAGTGGATACCAATATCCTGATGGTGCCCTCGGCCCCAACGGAGGTTACGGCCAGCAACACCCAGGTGGTGCCCCAGCCGGATTCTACGGAGGCCCACCCCAGAACTCCGCCTATGGCCCTGTCTACTATGCTGTGAACCAATCGCAACAGCTCAACAACGACTACGAAATCAGGAAGCGCGCCGCGTATGATGCGCTCAACGAGTTCTTCGGAGACGCCAAGCGTCGCGCCATTGACCCAACCACCTACTATGATGTCGGCCAACGGCTCATGGGTCTCCAAGGTGTTCAGCTTCCCGTCCTTGGTGGAGGTGGAGGCGGCTACCAGGGCCAGGGCATGTCTGAGTATGGCCACGGCGGCTCAATGGTTGCTCAAGCACAGCACCCACCCATGCACCACCCCTACTCTCTGCCGCTTCCCAACCTCAGGACCAAGAGCGATCTCTTGAACATTGACCAATTCTTGGAGCAACTGCAAAGCACCGTCTATGAGAACCCCAACCACGCTGCGGCTGCTGGTGTGGCCCACCCCGGACACTACGTTCCTACCGGCGTTGGCTACCGCTCCAGCAACTCGCCACCTGGCCTTTCGTCTAGCCACTCCCAGTCGTCTCACGCCACTGCCATCGGATCCACCAGCGCTGAGACCCCTGCTCTGACACCAGCATCCAGCGTGCTGTCATACGGATCTCAGCACTCTCCTGGTGCGCAGCACTCTAACAACGGTGTTTCTCCCACATCAAGGAGTTCGATTGGTAGCATGTACCCTACTCTACCATCTGTCAGCGCGATGTCAGACATGTCAGCTGCTGCACCATCTTCTGGACTTGCACCAGCGTTTGATTCTGATGGCCGTCGCCGCTTCTCTGGTAACCTCCTCCAGAAAGCCGCTCCGGACCGATCAGAGCACGACTCCATGGATATGTCAAGCGACGGTGCGTCGCCCAAGGATCGCCGGGACTCTGAGCAAAACAGTCTTCACCATGACGTTAACCAGTTGGCTATCCACTCGCCCAAGGTTGACCCTGCTCTTCGCTCACCAAGCATTGCGTCGTCAAACAACACAGAACAAGGCGACCAGTCTCAGCAATCCTGGGTTGAGAACATCCGAGTCATTGAGAGGCTCAGGGCGTATCTCAAAGACAGACTCGAGTCGCATGACTTCTCTGACGATGAGGAAGACGTCAAGCACGATCTCGAGCGCCGCATGAGCGACGACGATGCACACAACCTCTACCCCGTACTGCGCGCTGTACAAGAGGGCCGAGAGTAGTGTTTCTCTTCTTGGGCGGGTTCAAGATGCTTTATGGAGTTCAGAAGGGAATGATGGCGTCAAGGAGTTAACCAGGCTTGGTGGCATCATCAGGGACGATGGCCAATAACTGTTTCGATCGGTATAGCGATGTCTTGTTATGTTCTTTCACGGCTGCCATTAGGGAATAGGCCCTTCGGTAGCATGTTCAGCTTTCCACTTGTTAGTAGCAGTGTGCGAATATCACGATTATTCAAAGTTTCAACTCGAGGATTACATGACATGTATGTGATTGATTGACATTTGAGCAGTCGTCGCGCAACTAATATGCAAACCTTGAAGCATGTGTAGAAGATCATCATACCCGAGTCGTCTTTCAAGACGGTGACATCTGCTTGGCAGCCCGCGTTATCAATTTGCCAAGCTTATGACCAATTCCGACCCCACACTGAATCTCGTAGATCGTCGTTTAGACAAGCCTTTCCCCACGTTCCTATCAATCCAGAACATTGGGCGCAGATTGATATGGTTTCGCATGACCCACTCGGAGCCGCGTACCGTGTAGCAACGTCTAACCTCTCCATTCATCTTCTTCTTTGATCAATTCTTTGGTTCAACATTGATAGCTCTTGTGCACCTACGCCCAATACAACAAATTGCAAAACGAGGCCGTAGTCTGTCGCTGTAAGCATCTGATCACGATGGCGTACGGACGCGGTGGTGCAGGCAATTACTACGCGGCGCAGGAGCAAAGTAAGAAGGTTGCCGAAGTGAGTCGATAATGATCATGCATTCTTAATCCTCTATGCCCAGGTGTTCTTAGGTATGCTGACCGTCAACACAGGACGTCGAAGCCAACCGCTCTTCCACCACTGCCGCTGCGCAACCTTCACGCGACCCTCCACAAGTGCAGCCCTCCAATGCGTCGCAAGACTACGCACACATGGGTCGTGGTGGTGCCGGCAATTGGTACCAGCCCACTGAACTTCAGAAAGAGGGCACCTTCACGCAGGCTGCTGACGCAACTGCTATTCCCACATCATCGAAGCCACAGATTAGCAAGCCATGGCATCCAGAAGGCCAGGAACTTCCTGTTGCGAGGAGTGGAAGAGGTGGCGCTGGTAACTTCGTATGGAAAAGTGAGGAACAAACGAAGGGACAGATCCAAGATGAGGAGAAGAGAATTGAGGGGCTGAGGAACGAAGTGGAGAGAAGTGTTGAGGCTGGCTTGGCGAAACCGCCTGGCGCACTGCTTGGGAAGGAAACGCGGAAGGGCTGGTGAGCTGTGGACTAGTATCCGGTAGAACATGCGCGAAGTCAGTGCAGGGCGATTTTGACATTAATGTGGAAAACATTCCATCGCGAAACAACGAAGCTCTGTCTTGTGCGCTGTGCGCCAGTTGTGCCTCTCTGCAGGACGTCAACCTAGAAGCCCTGGAGAAACCTGAACATCCTAGAGCCTACATTAAGGCTAGCTTACCCACTTCCATGTTTACATCTCAATGTAGTCTGCAGTCTCCACGTGCCCTCACATCTCGTGGTTCCTCATGACGTCGTTTCCTGTTCGGGACGTTAAGGCCCGTGCGCTTTGTTTATCCATGCTCTAGCCGATATCTTCCCCGTCCCTCCCCACCCACAGGCCAGTCCCAATCTCCGCTCCCTTCGTGTTGCAACCTAGTAGCTGATCCTTCTTGAACATTTCTTGACAAGATGGCGCGTCGATCAGCTCGTCTGCTCAAGGTACGCGCACATTGCTTTTCCACCGTTTGTTTACATTTACTGATGCGTCTGTTGTAGCGCGAGACTACGCCCTCCGAAGATAGTTGGCACACTGCCTCGTCGCCCAACTTGGGCCTTCCAGATCTTCCAGAATTGCCAGAGCCTGTTATGGCGCGGAAGACGCCCTCGAACGCCTCTGCAGGTCCCAAGGCCCAGTCCAAGTTACCGCAAGCGGCCGCGACACCCACACCTCATAAGAGCAAATCAACCAAGTCGCTCATTGATGACGCCAAGAGCCAAACACCGAAAGATCGCACTCCGATCAAGCCGGCAGGACAGGAGATGCATCCAGCGCATCACCACGCGAGCACAGCCAAGATCCTGGATGAGGCGCGCTGGCTCGGTTTTCAGTCACTGGGTACCGCGCCATCCAAAGCGACCGGCCTGGTGGGTCAGGCAACGCCCTCGAAGACTCCTGTAGCTGCCTCCTCGATGGCCAATGTAGGGTCATCGCCTAACTTCCGTTTCCGCTTCAAGTCGCCTTTCTCGAAACAAGACGAAGCCACGCTGAGCCCAAGCTCGCGCAACATCCTGAAAGACGCTGGGATCGCAGGCACTCCTGGTGGTGGCAGCCGTGCTCTGTTCGGTACGTTAAAGTGATAGTCAACTCAACCTGTTTTGCTTTTTCTAATCGCTATTTTCATATAGGCACGAGCGAGTGGTCCTCCAAGGTCGACGTGTCTCCCCAGCGCAAGATGGCCGAAGCCAAGGGCAAGATGGCTCGCTTCAGCGACGTACACATGAAGCAGTTCAAGAACATGGACTCCATCGCGAACCACCCGTCAGCTTTCCGCGCCGACCCGACACGATTCAAGCCCGTCGTGGGCCAGTCGATCAAGAAGTCGCCCTCGAAACCAGAGCTCGCGAACACGGAGACGAACAAACTCAAGCGTACACAGTCGAAGGCAGATCTGGCGGAGCCGAGCTCGAGTGCCGCTGGAGGTCTAAAGCGCACACAGTCGAAGATGGACCTCGCAGGATCCGGAAGCAAGATTCCCCCAACCCCGTTGAAGCGCACTCAATCCAAGATGGACCTCACCGGATCTGCCCTGCCACGCTCCCAGCCACCAGCTCGCATGGCTCCTCCTACACGCGATGGACGACCGGCCTCCCGCGACGGCGACGGTGACCGTAACCCGGTAGCTAAGCGTGTCAAGCGCACCGAATCTGACGATGCTGCCACCACCCGCCCTGCGTCTCGCGAAAAGGTGCCCGATGTCCCAGCCCGCGCAGCTGCTACTCCGGCCCGTAAGAAGACATCTCAAACTGCACTCCCTCGTCTAGCTGCGCGATTGATGACGCCTACGAAGTCGTCTATCGCGCGTTCACAGAGCGTCAAGACTCTGAAGACGACATCGATGATTCCAACTCTAGGCAAGTCGCCTTCCACGAACAACCTGGGAGCTTCGCCGTCTGTCAATCGTAGCTTCGAGTCGTCCTCTGCCCGTAATACCTTCTCTCCTCCTAGCAACATTGGCCATCTGCAGACTTTGAGGGACAATGCACGCGAGAGCATGCGCAAGGTATGTCTTTTTATGGGCGCTTTTCCAAGTATCCACTAACATCAGCAGGCAAGCAGCAACTTGCAGCGCGTCCGATCAATTCTTCGCACGCCAAACCGCAAATTCTCGGACGATCCTAGCAAAATCGCGGCAGGCACTCACATGTCACCTCCAACCATGAGCCTCGACAAAGCACCGTCCCTGGTCCCTGCTACAGCTCCTGTGAAGAAGCAAGTCAACTTCAGCAGTAGTACTTTGGAGCGCGCGTCGCACGACGAGCTGGGCAAATCACCCTCCCCGATGAAGTTCAGGGCAGGCAGTGAAGTGCCTGCTGGTGCTGTGATCTATCCTACTCTCGGCTCAGGAGCACACAATGGCCCAGATCTTTCTCAAGAGATTGAAACTCTGACCGCTTCTCCATCTCGTCGCCTCACATTCGGTGGCGAAGCTCCTAATCATCCACGTTCCTTTTCCTTCGAGTCCGGCAACACTGTCAGCTTTGGTAGGTCCTCGTCTTGTCTCTCTTTACCGACGATTAACTAATTTCCTTAGGCCCTGTATCGACTGGCACGATCCGCATGGTACGTCCGAGCGATGCATCTTCTCTTGTCGACGGCACAAAGCGCAAGCTGGAGACCCTCCAGGAGACATCCGACAAGGAGAACGATGGACCTAATGACGACGACACGCGCTCCAACAAGAAGATGAAGCGGACACCTGCACCCGCTCCAAAGGCCCCTGCCAGCGCAAGCAAGCCAGCTCGCCACACCCCAGGACGTGCGGGTGCTATCAGCAAGTCAAGGCTCGCCTTCCTTGCTACGCCTAAACGAAGCAGGGCGTAAGCTTGCTTATCTTGGTCGGAGAATGTGATGCTACTGAGGTGTGTTCGTCACAAGCTGTAGCGAACATGCATCATCCATGATTCGACGGGCATTTGTTCCCAGTTCACTCTCCAGTCATTTGCTGGCGTACTTGTCACGATGCTTGTGCATCGCCTCATGACTTACGATACTTCCTTCTTGTCAAATCTTTGTTCTTTCTCACGTCATAATTGGCATCGGGGCGTAACGGTTCTCCAGGCATAACCCTCAAAATCTTTCCTTTTGTTTCTGGATCTTACGTGTCCGATGGACACTGATCATTACGAGAACGGTACACATGATCAAGCCTAGCTTGTGTATTATACTGAATCAACGATTGCATGACCACCAAATTTCCAACGAGTGATGTGTGAGTTGTGTACTGCGTCAGCAGGGGCGGCAACAAGTCGTGGCGTGTTGTAAAGAATTGTTGAAGAATCCATCAAGCTAGAAGTATACGTGATCTTAGAAATTATTGACTTGCTAAGTTATAACAGTGTGTATGCAGCGAAGCCTAACGTTCAGTGACTATTCGTAGGTGGGAGACATGTGCAGTCAAGTGGGTCGATGCGGCACTGGGCGGTCGGAGCTTCCGTACCAGTCGCTCATACTTTTGGCCGATCAACATTGATTCACACCGCCTACAGCCGCCCCCCACTACACAACCAAGGGCTTTTTCTGGCAGCTTACTACGTCATTCGCATACGCGGACTGCTTACGGCCTGCTACACTGGCAGGGCGAGTCTCACACCACCACCGTGGCGTCGCTAAGTAACCTGGTCGACGAATTGAAGAAATCCTTCAACTTCCGCGACTCTCGATCTCTACTAAGCTCCACGACAACTTCTTCGTCGGGCGACACTGAAAACCAACACACGAACGCGCTATCGAAACTGTTGCGCGCCCTACAGCACCGCAGCTTCCACGACGTCGCCGAGTTCCTCACGAACCCTCGCCTCGACGACCCTACCTACCTTACCACCCTTGCTATCGCACTAGCCTCTGTCATCGTCACCATGTCCTGGTTCTCCCGCACCGGCGGAAACTGGGGAGGACGCTTCTCGCCATTTGGCCGTCCAGGCAACTCGCCAAACGCCGGCGTCGTTAACGACTCTGACTTTTCCTACATCACCAACGAAGACCTCCGACGAAATGGTCAAGCGCAAGCACCCGAAATCGTCGACTGGGATGACAAGAACCCAGAACGGGAAACAGACGTTCTCATCTTCAAGAACGGGCGCACACATTATCCTACACACTTCCCCGCGCACAGCATACGCGATGGAGACCTGAAGATTGGTACAGTTCGACAAGCGGCAGCAAAGAAGCTGGGCGTCGATGACCACAGGCGGATACGCATGTTCTACAAGGGCAGGAATTTGAAGCACGACGAGCGGACTGGCCGAGAAGAAGGCCTCCGTGGTGACGGAACCGGGAGTGAGATTCTAGTCACAGTAGGCGAAACCCCAGTCGGTGGCCTAGCACCCGGATCAGAAGACGCACCACAACACGCATACAGCGAGGGAGAGGACGACGATGATGACGAAGATGACGTCGACTCTGGCGCGAATACCACAGGCAAGAAGAAGTCCCGCAAGCGCGGCGGCAGGAAGAGCAAGAAGAAGGGTCCTTCTTCCGCAAACGCCTCTGGCACCTCAACACCCGGCTACACAACTGGCGGGGCCGGCGCAGAATACCTCCCTATCCCCTCGCATATCAGTGCGGCACCGCGCCCGAGTCCCACTCCTCCCCCAGCCAAACCCGCCGAGCCCCAAACCCCGATCGGCAAACTCGATGCCATCGCCAGCAAGTTCCACACCGAGTTCGTACCCATGTGCGTGCAATTCATGGCGAGCCCGCCAGAAGATAAGGCGAAGAGGACATTCGAATACAAGAAGCTGAGTGAGACTATCTTGACCCAGATCATCTTCAAGCTAGATGGTGTCGAGACGGAAGGTGATCCAGAAGCTAGGCTCAAGCGCAAGGCTCTCGTCAAGGAGGTCCAGGGCATGCTGACAAGGCTGGATGAGGCCGGAAAGGCTGGTTAAGATGTGATCGTAGACGAGAGGAAATAAGCTTAAGCATCGTTACATGGTGCTGTGAGGCGGGGAACTAATTTCGTTAATGGGGATTGCACGTGCATGCTCTCCTTGCTGTCGCTCTACTTTCTTCTCGGGTCTGCATTGGTGATAGTTATCAAGGAGCATCTAGCGAGCGATGCTGATGATCGGCTAGCGATCGATTTGCGTATCAACATTAACGAAGCTCTTCGCTCTATTTTCTGCTTGTGTGAAGTGTCTGATGCCTGCATCATTGTTCTTTGTATCACTCTCTTGGTCCCGTCTGCCTCTCTTTCACGACCTGTATCCTTTATCTCACGCTTTGTCAGTGCCCCATTGTGTTCATGTCTCTCTAGCTCCTGCCTGGATGCGAAATGCCAAGAGCAAGCTACATCATCTGATGACTTTCCGTATGCGTCTTGCACATGAAAAGCCAATCTCAAGTTCGAATGCACTGGGATTCATATCGCTCGTTGGCCATTCACAACTCGCAAGACCACGCGCCATGAGTACGGAAGCTAGCCACCAATCGCTACAAAGTCTCCACGAAGCACTTGCCTGGAATGGTCTCCCGCCTATAGGATCCTCCCAAATATTGTCGTCGAAATCCATCGATGCTCTCGACATTACAAGTGTCCCCCGTTTCAAGGCAGCCTCTTACATTACTACCGGGGTTGATCGTGTCAGCAGCAGAGGTACCGACAATCTTATCTCTCATGCCATCCCAATCGGCAACTGCGCTCGACTTCTTAAAGCTGTAACCAACAACCAGACACTCCGCAAATCTGAGATTAGGTCAACGAAATATCCTCGCCGCTGGTCGGTTGATTGCTCGGCCTATTCTGGGGGAGGAGATCTGTCGTCAACCAAGAGTGATGGGCATCACGAAGCGCGCAAGTATGATAGTGTCTTCGAAGACACTGATGCGTTCAGGGAAGCAGAAGCCTTTAGTTGGGATACCTACACGAGTATTCGGCGGCTAGATGTCTTTGATCGCGACTACATTCCCACCGCAAAGCCCAGCTATACTGTCCTCGAAACCGCAAATGCATCGATCGAAGAATCTCAGTTTGTCCACTTTCTCACTCTCGGCCCTGAAGACGGTTGGTTTCACGATAGTCACATAGATACATCTCTGGATATACTGGAACGAGCAGTCAACTGCCAGAAACACGGGATCGCAATCTGTCGTATTAGTCAGGGAGCCGAGCTCTACACCAGTATGAGGAAAGCGCAGGAACTTCAAGATCAGGAGGCAGTATGGTTCGATAGACTGCTGATTGAGAAATGCAGGGACAAAGACTTCATCTTGGTACCGATCAGTAACGCGTACGAAGAAGTTTACGAGACAGGCATGGAACGTGAACGTCAGTATGAAGCGGCCAAGACGAACCTTAACACAGATTCCACGCTTCCTGAACAAACCGCAGGCAATCACTGGTCTCTTCTCCTCGTCGACTGTCGCTCTTCGACCATCAAAGGCCGCTACTTTGACTCCAGCTACCACGAATCCGCTGGCCTTGTACATCACTACGCAATCGAAGACTCGAACATTTGCAAGGCGGCCCTAATGATCTTAACTGGCGTACGAACGATGCTCAATCATGTCCAACCGGGACGTTTCAACGAGGAAGAATTTGTGTTTGACATTGACATACACTGCCCTAACCAAGGCCATGAGAATGTCAGCGGCGAAGAAGACGGCCTGGGTGCTTGTGGCCCTTTCGTGTGGGAAATGAGTAAGGAAATTACGCAATACATTGCCGACTGTCGTGAAGACCCCAACTTTCCCGATGTTGGTCAAGTCGACCCTTGTTTACCAGACGGTTACCAGCGCCGTAGGAACTGGGACTCGACGAAGACGCGTAGGACGATATGGAATCTTGTGTTGAGAGAGCTGAGAACCCGGGAGTGGCTGAATCGTACTTCGGAATGGATGGATAGTATGGGAAAGAGGAATTCCACGCCGGGGGACGGCATGGCAGGTTGGAGATCTTGGCTGAAAGGAAAGGGATTGAACGAGATGACCTTTTGGGATCCATGGAAGCTAGAGAGTGAACTGGCGCCTCAATTTGGGCGGCCGTTCATAGTAGGCTCATAACCTTGTTACCTTTTCGATATCTCTCGAATGTATAGTGAAAAGAGGGATGCTCACGAAACATATCGAAATCTCCCAAGGTACCAGTCCTGACTTGGCTACTACTTGGTGATTAGGGAAGTTGAGAACAGTATGATGTAAACTTTGAAATCTTCATAAGCTGTCAAACTATGACGATTGCTTAGGATCTTAACTTTGAAGGCCATGCCACGGATCCCAGAAATAATCCGCAGTTATCCTTTGACTCCTGGCCGCCAGCCAATCTTTCCACCCGGGCTGCCCATCTGTCTCCCACCAGTCATGCGTACCATTGAGCCAAACCCTCGACCTTCGTTCTAGTTCAAGCAGGTTCTTTATCCTTTTCCGCGTCGCCCCCGAATCCCAACACCAACGTTGCGCAAAGCCAGCGGGCAAGGTGATGCCAATGTCAACATGTCGGCCCAGACGGTGAGCGTCTTCATGACATTCGATGATATACTGTACCATATCTTTCGCGAAAGCCCATACAAAAGGCCCACAGGCACCGCCACCATCAGCGTAGCACCGGTTGTGGAGCTTTTGGTTTGGGCAGCGCATTTCTCGGTGGAGGTTAGTGTCAAGCGTCTTTTGATCAATCTTGTAGTCTGGTCGCGTTTCCGCATAGATTCTGCTGAAACCACGGAGTAGTACCATAGCCGCTTCAAAATTGGTGGACGTACCATCAGAGTCGTAGTGTCGTGCATGGATAACCGGCTGGTGACAGTCGATGATCACCAAGGTCCAGTGTGTACCGAGCAAATGGCCGCTACGATCTCCAGCGTGTATCCTTTTCCAGCCATTACTCACGGGAATCATGACGAACTTGTTTGTTCCTATCGTCTTCTGCAGCGCACCCCCGGCTTCTAAAGTCGCGGTCTCGTCGCGGCCAATCGTGTACAATTCCGCAGCGAAAGGCGTACCGAGAATGGCGATGTCGTGATATTCGCAACCAAGTATACGGTAGATGGCATCGAGGCCAATGTCCAGAACTTCATCATAGAACCAGACTCCGATGTGATCAATTTCGCCGAAGTGTTCGTTGCGAAGCTGAGCCCTTTCCGTCTCGAGGTATACCATGTGCTTGTCGCGGTCTAGCTCACTGGTACTAAGCTTATGCCTTTGAAGCACAAGATCTCTTTCCACGGCATCTTCTACCGCTCCGCCATCGTCGTTGCTCAATTGAGGGTATCGCTGATCCGGCGTTTGGTACAAGTCGACAGACCATCGCCGGCGTAAATAAGGAACTGTGCGGGCACTTCCACATGCCTCATCTATTTTATCGTCGCGATCCTCCGTTAAAAGAGCGCCGGACCGAGTGGTGTGTGTATGTCGTGTGCGAATGCGCTCGGTCGATATAGACTCGTCCAGGTCGACCTGGGAGAGACCTTGCGTACTAAAGAAGTCATTCAGTATGTCTTGTTCGCTTGCTACGAGCGCTTCAGATGAGCTCTGGATCTTTTGGAAAAGGTGCCTGCGTTCGTCCATCATCGCAAAGTCCTTCTTTCCCTCTTCATCGACAGAGGTGAGCTTGAGGCACAACGCTAAAGCCACGGTCGTGAGGTATACATCAGAAGGCTTTGAGTATGCTAGAGAGCATATAGCCTTTGTCTAAGCGGCTTTTGTTGGTATTGTTGTGATGTCATCAGCTTTGTGGCTGTACGACCCCTTGATCACTAAACAAAGAATGGTGAGTGACAAAAGGTCAATGAGTGCCTCAGTGTGTACAAATATAATGATGATACATGGCGATGAAGTAGTCGAATGGTTCTGCTACATGGTCTTTGCGTAGTCAGTATATGTGGAAAGGCCAGTCATGAAATCTAAGGCACCTGGCACCCACGACGTTGGATTAAGGATCACATTTTCGACGTTGGATTAAAGTTCGAAACAGCTATGAAAAGCCCTCCGTGGATCTGAGCTAGGATTACCAGCCGTCGGCCTGTGCTACACTAAGGAAGGGGAGTCAGTTCCCAGGAGACAAAGTGTCGGAGTCGGAGTGGGTGTATCGGTCTCGGTCTCGGGATCACCCTAGCCTTTTTCGTTCGGTGGACGTTCGCCCGAGCCCGTCACAGAAACTGACTAGAGCACCCGAGCATCTCCCGCTTTTCAAAATGCCCTTGTTTTGTGCATACGCCACCCTGTGGAGACTGTTTTACCTTGTCTACGGGTCTGTCCTCGCGTTATGGGGGTGGAGCCTGTTGACGGCGTGTCAGTACCACGTGGGACCGCGCCATAGCGGAGGCGACGATCAGGTCATGCTAGGATCAATGGATGATGAGTAAACAGTACTTGTGCGACTTAGGCTAAAGGTATACAACGCTTGTTAGAGCGAGACTCTGACGAAAAGGTACATGGTAGGCGCGCCCCACTGAGCGGTGTCACGTTCGCTTTTGATTGCTCGACTTGACTACTTCAAAGACCAGACACCATTTTCCTCAATGATGTCAATCGGCCGGTTTTCATCGAGCGATCTCCTACCTGCCTCGAGAATTGCTGTCGTCGCGATAGTGTTTTTCAGGGTTGGGAGTGGCCGCGCGTCTAGCTGTTCGAGTGTGACCTCACCTGCGTTGAGCTTGTTGACGGCATCAACGAACTTCTCAAAAGAAATGTATCCGTAGCCGATCTGGCCTGCGAAGTTGCCCTCCTCATCGGGAGCGTACTTCATGTAAAATCTGAAAGTGGTTAGTACGCAAAGGGATGACTTTGCGATATTTGAACTCACGGGTTGTACCAGAGGAGACCACCCTCGTCGTCAGTAACGTCGTAACCGCGCTTGGCCTGATTGACGCGGATTTCTCCTGTAGATGCCATGTAGTGGAAGTACTGATTCGAGTGCACACCGGCTTTCTGAGGCGCTGCCCAGCCAGCTGTGTAAACACCTGTTCCGACCTTGCTAGGGTCATCCTTCTTCACCCAGTTGGTGAGCAGTGTGATGGTATCCTCGGTAGCAGGATCGCAGCCCAGTTCTGTTGCAATGCCCTTTGCAGCACTAGCCATGACGCGTACTGGCTTCCAATCGGGGATCATGGACTCGTTGATGTCGATGTGGTGAGAATTGAGGTAGTAGGAGATATCAGAATCGATACCCGCCCAGGCCTTGAACGTCTCCAGTTGGCTCCTGATCGAAGTATTAGCAATTAGAGTCTTCGATTCAGTAGGGGTTAAATGTACTTTGGCTGGCTCATGTAGGAGTAGAAGTAGTTGAAATCGCCCAGCTTCTGCGCCCGGAAACGCGCATCAGCATACGCAGGATCATATCGCTTGTGGTGCTCAATGTAAACGAAGACATTGTGTTTCTTCGCAGCTGCCAAAAGCGCCTGGTGATGTTCCAGAAGCTTCACCGCGGGCTTCGTGATAAGGACGTGGATTCCGCGTTCGATGGCGTACAGGGCGATCGGGTAGTGAGTGGTGTCAGGTGTGAAGATGGTGACTATGCAACGTCAATGGGAGGAGGCAATTGAGCGGGTATATATTGCAACTCACTGGCACTGCCCTTTGGAAGCGCGTCAATCGCTGTCTTGTACGCATTCGGATCGGTTTTGCCTTCCTTTGGGAACTCCTCAAATGACACGTCCAAGCTGTTGTATGCCTCGGAAATGTTCTTCTGGAGATGCTCGCCTGGCAAAATATCAGCATGCCGGACATGGTGAAACCGTCCAGATGCTGTGCGACTCACGGATTGCGGGGAATTTGCCGCCCGATGTGCCCACCATGGACAGCTTGCCCACTTTGCCGCGTCTTCGGAGGTCGAACAGCGTCAGGCCTACGACACCGACCTTCTTGTCCGACTTGGAGGCGCCTCCTCCGACGAATCCTGTCGTGTACTCTCCAGTACCGACCTGGCGTGCAATTAGCATTGACATGCGACGCGCCGCAGATGTGAGTGAGCCACAGAGCTGCGGCTAGACTGTGGTGAGGGGCAGCGTACCATGAGTACTTCTACTGGCGCCATGTTGACTGTAGTTTTGCAGGTCTGAGAAAAGGTCCAGATGATAGAGAGGATTGGCAGCTACTGTCCTGATCTCGAGCAAGATGAGACGAGACAAGAGCTGGAATTGAAGGGGATGCGCTGCTTCAATACCCGACACAGCTTCGTCGGCCTTTGACCACTTATCGATAGCGACGGAAGATATATGACCCAGCAACGCGATGAGGGGCACGAGGCCTCACGCGTGCTGCCGGCAGCCGCGGCCGGATGACGTTGCATCATTCGAGGCCTTGGTCATGGTGGGGGCTGTGTCTTGCTCAGCGCGCGCTTTACATCTGTTTCCGATGGCCGTGGCGTCTCCAAGCCGTCGAGGAAGCAGCAAAGCTCGTCTCGACATGGCGGAATTGTCTTGGAGCAATTCCTTGGGGCACGCGTGGTGGTTGGCGTTTATTGCGCTGCGAGGGGTAACGAGGTTCCCCAGAGGCCAAGGAAAGAGCGACACTGGCTTCCCCCACGCGCGTGCCTACCTGCTATTGGTGGAAGAATGCCACCCCGTCCACGACAGCCGTGCTGTGCCACTATGTTCGACAGCTAACCCTGCCCCAGGTGCAGCTCTATCCCATCAGACAACCGCCGACTTTAGTCACTCTCATAGAAAAGGCCGCAGAATGTCCCGCATTTCGCCCAGTGGTGTCCCGAACTCGCCAGATGGCCCACAGCCCTGCACCCAACCTCCAGTCTAGCCCTCGCCGTTGCGGTCCTTGGCGAATCAAACTCGACCATTTGACGAGATCTTGAACGGTAGAGCCACTGAGACACGCCAGTCCATGTGGGATGAGAAGTGAGCTCTGCCGAACTTAGCTCCTCTGACTTACTTTGCGCCGATTACCTCCATCTCGCTGCTATATTAAAGCTGACCGAACCCGTGTGTGCATCATCTTTATTGTTCGCCCCTTCCTCTCCCCCGAAACTTCCCTACTCGTATATTACTCACGTTGTTCTTTTCCAGTCTCAACTCTTCTTGATCATACATACCGCAAAGATGACATCAAACGGAAACGGGGCCAATGGCCACTCCAAAGAGCGTACTCCTCTTCGGCCAGGCATTTACTCGCCCACCATGACGTTCTTTGACCCCGAGACCGAGGAGCTAGATATCCCTACCATCAAGAAGCACGCAGTACGACTTGCCGAGGCTGGCCTTGTTGGTCTCGTCACCATGGGATCCAACGGAGAGGCTGTCCATCTGTCACGGGCTGAGAAGACCGCTGTCACGCGAGCAACCCGTGAGGCCCTCGATGAGGCTGGCTACCAAAACGTCCCGGTCATTGTCGGAGCTTCTGAACACGGCATCAAGCTTACCATTGAGCTCTGCAAAGAAGCAGAGGCGGCAGGTGGCGAGTACGTTCTTACTGTCCCTCCCAGCTATTACCGCTATGCCATCGACGAAGACGCCATTTACGAGTACTTTACCAAAGTCGCAGACGGCTCACCACTCCCAATCATTCTATACAACTACCCGGGAGCTGTTGCCGGCATCGATATGGACAGCGACCTCATCATCAAGCTTGGAAAGCACCCAAACATTGTTGGTACCAAGTTCACATGCGGTAACACTGGCAAACTCACCCGTGTCGCCCTTGCTACCAACGCCTGCACAATGAAGAGCGAAGGTAGTGGCTACATGGCCTTTGGTGGCATGGCCGACTTCACAGCTCAGACTGCTGCTAGTGGCGGATCGGGAATCATCGCTGGTGGTGCGAACGTTCTGCCGAAGACATGCGTCAAGGTCTGGAACCTATGGGCGGAAGGCAAATACGACGAAGCCATTGAACTTCAGAAGGTACTCAGCAAAGGCGATTGGGTTCTCACAAAAGCAGCTATTCCTGGAACCAAGTCAGCACTCCAGTCGTATTACGGCTACGGCGGATACCCCCGCCGGCCACTCAAGAGGCTTCCGCAAGAGAAAGTCGATGCAGTTGCAGAGGGTATCAAGGAAGTCATGGAGGTGGAGAAGAAGTTATAGTTGCTTTCAGTTGTGTTTCCTTGCGTTCATGGTTAGTTGCACTGCCTTTTCTCCGCCCATACTTGTTGACATTGGGGGGCAAAAGCGTCTGTCTGCATTTACGATGCTTCCGTTATCATGTACAGCCGTACCACAATAGATATCTTTTTTGGTTGTTCTCGTCGTGGAACTCGTTTTGAGTGGGGCAATCCAACATAGCTGACTGCACCGGAGGTTCCGAGCTTGCGCCTTCCTAGCTGCATCGTCACGTGCTAGCGCGAAAACATCGCACCTGCCTTGCAGTCCCAATGCACCATCGTAGAACAGCAACACACTCCCTCGCGCCACCTTTGCCTGCCTTCAGTCACCATCTCTCAGCCTCACCGGTCGGCTGCTTGCTGCCATTCCAATACCCGGTCGCGTCTGGAACCTAGCTGCCCTAGCGACTAGCGACGCAGCATCCTTGCCATGGCGATCGAAATATCGGACGCAAAAACTAGATCGCACACCAACGTTTCGCCGCCTTTGCCATTCCAAGGTTTTCTGCCCGAGCGGTAGTCGCGGTACCTATCACAGCCGGCGTTTTGTCTCGCATGTTGAGCTCAGCCTCGGCCGATGCCGAAGCTTCTGGCCATGTGAACGTGACACGGCACATACGTGCGTCCCCAGCTTAACAGCTGTAGAGTGTACATTGGCACTTTGGAAAATATCTACAGTTCGCTGGCCTGATTGCAGCACAGCTAATCGCCCAAAAAGCGCCATCCACAGCTGCATGCAGCTGATCGCATGCGCCTGTTTACGTGTCTTCATAACCACGCGTCGAAAAAGAGATTATAGTTGTACAACGCTCCAGCCAGGTATCCAGCCCGCAGGCTTGTCCGAGTCGCTCCAGACGCCGAATCCCACAAACTTGCTTCGAATGATTTGCGGCTCACTTATATGGCCAATCCATTTCCTAAACTTGTCCAGCGATACAAGGATAGGACTTCCCGCCGCTTCGCAGGCGTCATCTCTCTGGCGTGGCCGTGGCCTTTTATTTGCGCTAATGTCGAGATCATCACTTTGCGGAAGTTTCTCTGTGTCTCGTTAGCGCTGTCACGTCCAGAGACCGGAGTGATGCGGCTTACCTGATACTCGGTGTTGAGAGTCACAACCGCCGCCTCGTGTGCCCGGACAATGGTTTCGCACGCTCGAATAACCCCGTCATTGGTCTCGGTCGATAGCTTGTCCGCTAGAAGGAGCAGGATCAGACTTCCTTGCAGGAGATACATGCCGAACAAGTAGGGCATAAACGACAGATCCGGATCAACGTCCAGTATGACTTCTACCGCATGTGCAGCGGATATCGCGTTGGAAGTCGCCGCAAGGAAGGACTGTGAGCAAATCCACATGTTGTCGTCCTCTAATAGTGCCACCGGATCCCATTTGCCGTGTAACAGGATATGCAACACGTGCATGATGTGGGTGGCATATGCCGCGACTTTCCTCGTCTGATGCATCCACTCACTCCGAACTGGGTCTGGGGTGCTGTTGGCCTGCGCTTCCTCATTCGAGCCGCAGCCATGTTGTGCCTTGAAGTCCTCGATGCTGTACGCGTACCGTTCTAACTGGCGGGTGATTTCTGCCTCGTGGAGCTCCCAGGATGTCCGTTGACCAAATCTTGGATGGTTCTTCTGTGCATTCAGATCTACAATGTCTCCGAGAATCGTCATTAAGGGCAGGAAGAAACCGAAAATGTCATGCCTGTAAAAGTTAGCCTCGTGTTCAGACTCATCGTCGTGTGCCAAAGAAACTCCGGCTAGAGCATCTTTCGGCCGCGGTGCATACGTACGATGTGCACTCAAAATTGAGTCCCCGTTTCCGTGACCCAGGGTGGCCAGTGTAGAACTCGCCCGCCTGCCAGAGGGTGTCAGGAACCGGCTGGAACAAGTCCTCGCATTCGTTGTCGAGCATCGCCAACGGTCGGTTGTAGCAGAGGCCAAGGTGCCGGTCAACCATGTACAGCAACCACCACAGTCGGCGCCTTTCTTCCTTCATCTCTTCCACGATTGCTGCGGATGGTGTGCCCACGGGTGCCTGCGCGCTGGCGCCTTCTGGCATACCCGCCTCAATCTCCTTCTCTGTTGCAGCTGTCTCTCGCTCTTTCACGGGTCCTTGTGGCAGTTCTCGCCCTAGTTTTAGTTCTCGAGCCAGCGACCATGCCGCGTTCCACCACCGCAAAGAAGCCGCTTTGTATTCGCTCGCGGACGTCACGACTCCGAGGTTGATGTACGTAGCGACATCATCCAGGGTGCTGGTGGGTGGCATTGCTCCGTCGGGTCTTCCATCGTATCGTCCTATAGCTCGGTCAACTCCGAAAGCGTCGTGTGCGGCAGATGTCAAGCCAGGTCCAGGAGCGAAACCGTGAGAAGATGGAGAGTGGACAAGAGGCTTGAGCAGATCTACTGTGAGCTTCCACAGCTTTTGGCTGATGATAGCTCTGGCTGACGGCGAAGATGTCAGATAGCTCGCTTCACTCGTCTGGGCAGCGACCCATAGCATGCTTGATAACAGAGCAGGGCTGCATTTCCTGGGCTTATGTTGTCGGAGGAAACTTCGCTTCCTGAAAACAGATCCGAGAATGTACGGCGAGACCGGTTCCATGAATACCGACGATGAACTTTGAAAGTAAAATTCGAGGAGATCGCATGCGGTGGTGACATTGAGTATCGGTCCAAGGTGGGGTAGTAGTGGCCCCAAAACAGGGTATCTGCAAGCGGCGATGGCGGCGCCGTTCTGGGAGGAGTTCGCGCTCACTCCAGACTGCGGTGATCCGGTGTCTACAGAACCATAGCTGTGTGGAGACGATTGCCTTCCTGTTGCTTGGTACTGCATTGGATACGTCATGTTGGCGTACTCAGGAGGGATCGAAACCGGTGTACCATTAGGACCAGGAATAAGGTGCATGCCTGTGACTGTCAGCGGCGCTGCTAATATACCACGTATCGCAGATACGCTGGGAGGGTTTCGAGTAACATACGAGACAAACGAGACATGTACACAGACTGGGAGTTTTGTGAAGCACTCCGAGCTCGGCCATCGTACGTACCGTTCATGGCGTACATCAGCTCTTCGCGAGGCATCTCGGCATGCATTGCCGGGTACGCAGCACCAGAACCAAGAAGCAATGGGTCGATCATCATGTGGTTGACAGGTGGATCGAATGTCGTGCCAGGGTTCAGAGCTTGCCAGTCACCTGCAGGCAGACCACCTTTGCCGGCTGGGAAATGTTGTACAACTGGTGTTGCTTCAGACTGCGACCAAACATCTTCGTCCATCTCTGCCATTACGCCGGGCCTTTCGTAATAGCTCGAAATTCCATTGGGGGTTTGCGGACTACCACTGGCAGCTGCCTCTTCTCGCTGCTTCTGGATGTGCCTCGGGACCTGCGACTCGTTAGCTACTCGATGCACTTCAAATGCGCGATGTACACGCGATACCGAATGCTTCACGTTGAGGGACAAGGCTGTTGATCGTTGGAGGTGCTTACTTTTCCGCGTCGTTTCTTTTCGCGGTTGTACTGGCAGACGTACTCAAGCTCTATGCAGCGCGAACACGGAGCTTGGCCGTTGCATCTTGTTCTCATTCGATGGCAATGATCGCATGCTCGGCTCACTCTTCGCTTCACGGGTGCCGAGCCACGACGTTCAAGCTTGGGTGTCTCTGCTGTTGTGGTCTCCATGGTTGCGTCTGTGAGTTGGGATGACGACTATGACTTCAACCGGCCGCCGTTGTCCCTACATAAGATCAGCATCAGACGGCCCCCACCAAACACGGCCGACGTACTACTTTGTTCCAATGTGGCGACTCAATTCGAGAGCAGCGATTTGCGAGGGAACGGCAGTTTGTGCACGCGGGTGACGTCGCGGGAGTACTTGAGGACGAAGGAGTCGGTTGCCGGAAATCTGGGGACGACCACGGGTCATGCGATACTTGGGGAGCATATGTGGGCCTCCGACAAAGCTTTGGGTGCCGAGGGTACACCCCGATTGTGAAATGTCCTAAGCTGCAAAGACGATTCCAAGGGTCAGTGTGACGATCTGTGGCTTGAAGATTCCATGCGTCCACGCGGGCTTCGAGAAGCGAGATCAACTGGAGAGCAATATCAGAAGACGCAATGTTTAATTCGAGCATTCATGGATGTATGAAAGCTACGACCCATTGGCTACGGCAACCAGGCTCTGGGGCAAGACGTGGCAAGGGTCAGGAACACCGTAGCAGGGGACCGTAGCAAGGGTCAGAAAATCCTACCGCATGATTCGAGCATGGCTAAATACAAATTAGCCGGTGGGAGATGTGCTGCGCAGCGTCGGCGCTAGGAGCGAACCGCAGAGAGCCCCGCTTCTTCGAAGTTCACACCGCACGTCAGCTTCCCGCCAATCCTTGCCTGCGCCGACTACCAATACCTCCTGGCACTTTCTCCAGGTTGTGGCTTGTAGCGCCTGACCATGAATAAGACCCCGAAGCTCTTGCGCAACATGCGTGTCGGAGGTATCATCTTAACGCGCCCGCTATAGCCCCCCTTCGCCGATATTTGGCGCGCCACATTGGGAGCGCTGCTGGTTTGGAATGCCCTCATCTGCTGAAACGGCTTCCGTCCCGTTTCATGGTACCTGGACATAATTGGCGTGCCCTTGCCCGTCAAGGACCAGACGTCAGAACGTCAAAAATATGCACGCTGCCATGGCATCTGAAACCCGATACCTGATACCGACAACGATCTTCTCGTGAAGGCATGGCACGACCTTTGCGCTACGCCCAATGATATCCACACCCGGTCCCACTCCCTTGAAGGAGCGTGCGTGAGTCTCGACCCGCGGACAAGCTTATATTTCAGTATCCACAAAGGAGTCATTAGTACTGAGCGTCGCCGGGCTGCTAACACGAGTATTCGAGCGCACACCGCGACAGCTACGTTGGTTGAAGCGTGAGCTAGGTGTGTCGGTGGATTTTGGCCAAACTTTGTTATGTGGCTTCGCGGTCCCCGCCATGCAGGAGAAGCCGAGCAGTCCTAGGGCCTCTAAGCGACGTTGTAGTGCCTGCAAACCCACCTCCGATATGTGGTCGGCCCAACGTCACCGTTTTTCGTCTATATGCGGAACACCGCGAACTGGCCGTATAATCCTTCTGCCAGCACACCAACAACGTGAACGGTCCAACGACTAACGAACTGGCCGTAATAGATCTGGAACCAAAAGTCCAACATTGGATCCGCTTATAACTTCATCGAACGGAGACTATCCAGGCATCCTGCGCTTATCTCAGGTACGCGCTACACGGCAAGTTCTCGAAGACTCAAACTTGGAAGCCTCCTCGGGTGTCTTGACCAGTTCGTCAGAATCTTGCAGCTGGGTCTTCAGACCCACGTGGGCGCCATCCGTTGAACAAAACTCTCCTCAGCTGAAACCGTTGGCCGATGGAAAGGGATGGCACTGCTCCCTGGCTCCGTGCCAACGATCTTCATAATTCTGTCCAAATTTGTCGTCACATACTGAGAGTTTGATCCACACCAAGACGAGGGCAGCGCCTGCCGGGCCGTTGAACTAGCTTGCAGCCTCGCAGAATACTAGATGCTGCACCACCACTGAAGTGTTGACTTCTCCGGCCCTACAGGTAGACAGTAAGATTGCTTCATTCTGAGAGGCTGCGCGTTGCGACCACGAGGGGGGCCCGCAATACATCTGCAAGTTCCAGTGCGAGGGCCCGCACAATGAACATGCATAAGGGCAGGACCCCTTCACTCTGGCTTCGACAAGATGACCAATCTGTGCCTTCTGGGTCCTCTCGCCTGCAGACAGGCGCCAAAGCTCATCCTCTTTGTGTCAAGCCCCGAGACGTGTGACCATACAGCTTTGGCCTTCCTATCTCTGTAAGAGTCAAGCTGATGCAGGATCCCACTCACATTATACTCATGAACGCAATTGTCCGGATCATAATCTATTGAAAGCCATGTTTCCCCACAAAAGATGGATTTGGATTGCAGTTTGGCGACTGCGTCTGCTCATGCAGTTCGACAGTTCGAGGCCTCAAGGCTTGTTGCCAGCTTGCGACGCTTCACTCGCCCTGGCTTATTCACCACTCACAGACCGGATCCCCGCACGTATTTGCTGGATTTTTGCTCCTTTCCTGTAATATGGAACGACATTATTCCAGCCACACACAGAGGTTGTTCAATATGGGCGGGAGGCGTGTTCAGTGCATACTGTACTTACTGCTAGATCAAGGATTCAACACCAGGACACTCGTGATCAAGCGCAGTTGAGTTCACTATGACCATCCCCAGACTATATACTCCTGAGCAATATGAGCTGGAGCTCAGACTCGCTAGTTAGGTACTATGGCATGCAGCAGGACCTGCCTCTGTCATGTACCCCAGATTTTCCAACCAGTGAAGCCGGGAACGTGGCCTACACCAAACCTGGGGAACTGACAGCGTCGGCTGAACGGACGGTCCACCCGCTTCGCAAAGACGATGCTTGTCTGCCCTGTAAATCTTATGACCCGCTTCGCTCGACTATACTCTAGGAGGTGCGATGTTCACCGTTGAGATCGATCCGTGACAGCTCTGCGGGGGCGCCGCCTACCGCGTCGGCTATGGCAGAGGCGAAATAGCCGTAGTATAACAGCTACGGCTCGAAACCTCACAGCTGGGGCATCAGGCTTCCTCAGACCCTTGAGGCTTAACCGGCTCATTCTAGCGAGCCTAACCGTCGTTGCCGCCGTCGCAGAGCAGCGTGCGATCATGCAGCCTGCAGCTGATCGAGCAATAATGCGGGGAGAGTATCAGACTGGGGAAGGGACTAATGGTGTTGCGGGACGCAAGTCTGACGCATGCTGCATGGAGGAATAACTGATGAAAGGGGCGACGCCTGTTGGTGGCTCAAAATAGTCCGTCCTGCTGATACAGGTGCAGGCACCACTATGGGTGAGATGCAGGTGCTCTGCACAAACCCGGGGCGATATACATGCTCCCCTGAAGTGATAAACACTGCGTGTTCGCCCTTCATCAAACCAGTCAGCAGCCCTCGCACTTGCTCTGGGAACACGACTGATCCTTCTTCGAGCCCCTGTAGAATGATACCGGGAGGCGACGTGTTCCGTACCCGTGGTTATGTCCTTCCATTCACGGATAGGCCGGGTGAGCTGATGCTCCCGGCACACAGGAAGCTCTGATGTCTTTGAGACGAGTAAGATTCAACCATGCCTAGGCGCGCGTTCTTTCTGAGGCAATTTCTGATCCCTCGCTTGATGGCTGAGTCCATGGCTGAGTTTCCAAGTTTCGAGCGGGTGTCACCGCATGGCCACCGTCACGGCAACAGGCGATGCCGTCCGGATCTTGCCAGCCACCTGAGCGGTAGGCACCAGCCCATGCGCGTGGCAGACACTGTCACAAACGCTTGGTCCCTCTGGCAATTAACAGACACTAGATCTGTCTGTTGGGCCCAGACTGACGGTGAGCGTTAGCACACAGGCTGCCATTAGGTCCTTTTGTTTTTCAAGTGTCTGAGTGCAGCTGCATCGGCACTTGGTGGTAGCGTACTCTGGGGACAGCCGGCTTGACACTAGGCTACCCAGCTGTGCGATCGCGAGCAAGCAAGCGTTCCTCAGCTCCGACACCGTACGGGCAGTTTCCCGGGCTCCAACAAAGTCTTGGGACACCCTTCTCGAACGTTTCAGACAAACAAATGTGCAACTTGACAGCAATCGGAGCGTTCGCGGTGTTATACGGGATCAACGGGCCTGACCTCGCGAACAGACACTAGTATTGTACTAGTGTAATGTCCCGTCAACCGTGATGAGCCCGCCACTTTCCATCCATCATTTGTTAAGTTACACCCCTGATGACTGAGTATTACGCAACCAAGCTTGTAAACCTGGATATTCCCTACTTTGTTGACATTCTTGGCAGGCCGCATAGACTTTACCTTTTAGGCTTAGAGTTATGGTGTCGTTCTGTGACTAAGTAAAATGATGAATGGTCTTGAAACTCACC
The DNA here is from genome assembly GCF_023757995.1 of Alternaria metachromatica. Classification (NCBI taxonomy): domain Eukaryota; kingdom Fungi; phylum Ascomycota; class Dothideomycetes; order Pleosporales; family Pleosporaceae; genus Alternaria; species Alternaria metachromatica. The sequence goes on from NW_026055496.1 coordinate 1,335,209, forward strand.
CGAGCTCACGCGAGAAAATGCCAAGATGTAAAAGTTCCAAGTGGGTCATATTCAAGAACGAGCAGTGGGAATGGTGCAGGTCTACCCTGACTTGTTTGGCGTTTCGTAGATGGTACCTGCAGTGATGCGATGGTGGCGCAATGTTGTTTATAGTCTGGAACTTGAGGGTGTTAGTTGGCGTGAAAGTGTGCGCCGTCTAGGACAATTGTAACAAAGTTCGGATTCGGGTTCGTGGTGCGCTACTAGGTAGACTCTAATTTGACTTGATCCGATTGGTCAAGCACCCAGAATCCTTGGATGCGATTGGCTACAGATCAAGGGTTTCAAGGTTGCTTGTCCGCTCCTCTCTCACATGAAGCACCTTCATGCCCAAGGACCTTCACTATGACGAGACGTCGTCTGTAGTCATTTGGAATATGCAAAAATAACTTACTTTTGCTTCTCAGCATCCTGCTTCATGCCGCCCTGGATCCATTTGCGGCTCTTGGCAGCGTACTCCTCCATCTTGTTCTTGTCTGCGAGGAGCTCTTTGATCGTGTGAGGGTCCGGGACATGACGACCCTTTTCAATACCGGGTCGGGATGTCATGCGCTCTTCCCAGGCCTTGAGGGAAGGAAATTCGTCGATATCAACCCCAGCCCAGCCTGCGGACGCCACCCAGCCATAGTGCGAAATATCTAGCATGTATCAGCACATATCATCATGGGTATGCTGGAGTAACCAGCTGCTTGTGAATTTTGGGTAGGAGATGTGGGTTTTGACGAAGTTTCGGATAGATCATAGATGCTTCCATAGATGGTGCCATCATCTGCGGATGTAGATGTCGAGCTCACCGCTCAGTACATTTGAGGGGAGTGCTTACCGGCAATTGTACATTTCTCGCCACACAGATACGGCCTGTTATCTGAAGCAAGATGCTTGTCAAGGACTGAGTACAGACGACGTGTCTCGTTCTGGTATCGGTTGACACCGTACTCAATGTGCTCAGGGGCATATCGTGTGAAATGGTCTGCGGTCCACGTTAACCTGATATCCCAGCTGACATGGTACGTCTCGGCTCCATTGCAGTATTGTGAAGCAGTCTGAAGCCAAAGAAGCAGTAATCTGCGCCACCAGGGTGACTGTGCCTCCAATGGCTTCTGAAAATACCTCCACATCGGAACCGACCCCCACATCGGAACCAAGATCTACAGTACAGCCGCTCGAGCGGTAATGCTGTCTCGTGAGGCTTTCCTCGCTTACTATGAGAAGACTGATTCGATACGGTCATCTGGGTCGATGGAACCTGAGTACCAAAGCCAAGACGATGAACTCGGCGATCAAGCCATGCTGCGCCCATCTTACTATACATAACAACATCTCATTGCCGCTCCAAGTATGGTATTGAATGACGACACCACCTTGAGAGCGGTAACGAACCGTTGTTGCAGCGGGTGACAAGTCCACATGATCTCGGGACTGCCGTGAAAAAGCAAAGGCCAGAAAGAAAAAGCATAGGAAAAGTCATACTTACTAGCTTGACCCTGCATCGGACCAACGCCGGCGTTCTGAAAGTAAAGCCAATTTTTCATGGCATACCAGTCTCGTGTTCCCTTGGGAAAGCTGATCTTGTGATCTGAGTCGTAGCGATCGACAAGGTACTCCATGATGCTTCCGGATTCGAAGAGGTTGATAGTCTCGCCGTCGGTGAAGGTGTCGGTCAGTGTGGGGATTCGCCCATTGGGGTTCATCTTCAGGAACTATCTACCGTTAGCATGGCATTGATGCGAAAGGGGAATATAAGGCTGACCCATTCTTCCTTTTGTGTGTTCTTGGAGATGTCGATCTTGTGGACTTTGTAAGGGAGACTGGGGATATCAGCAAGTTGAGCTAACCTTGAATGCATAATATCCTTTTTTCTATAACCATTGTGGATTATGAGTAAAATGATGTAGCGCTTCGCAAATGTACGTTATTCGGCAATGGCTATCCAAGGGCAATATCCAGAGGCATCCGAAGGTCTGGCACGAAAGTGAACTATCGCAATAGACACTTTCCGATGCGCAGATGCTGCTGACTATACCCCAAGGTACTTCATGTAGGTCGAATACATCGCTTAGCTTGTTTTTCGTTTGCTTCGAGCTTCTCGGAAACACCGAGGTTGCTGTCCCTTTCTCTCGCACTCGTGCAATGACAAGAGCCTTGACAGCGGAAGAGATGGAAATAGAAACATGTACTGCTAGGTTTCCCCAAGGAATATCCCCGAGATTGTAGGAGACGTCTTACATGGTCAGAAAGATACGTACCCTAGTTCCTCCAAAGTGATGGAGACCTTGATGCCATTAGGCGTCTGGGTGGTGTACAGGTTGATGTCCGATTGCTGAGACATTTTTGCGATGGATCGGTAGCTGTAAGTCGACACAGAAACAAGCAAAGAATCGCTGTAGTTCGTAGCTATATAGCTTGAGAACTGACGTAGTGGAGCTTTGTGATCAGACAACTGCGATGATGAAAGTGGGGTGTAATGAGGGGCAGCTTCGGGCGAAACCAGCCTTCATGCTTTGTTAATAGTGCCGACGGCGAAAACTGCGGCGATTCGTAAGCGATTCAAGAATCCGAATCTTATGCTTTAGCTACTGTGGTCAAGAGCCTTGGTGTCAAGGAACAGCTTGTTCAGCAAGCTCATTGCTTAGAAGCGACTGTCAAAGCCTGCATCATCCAAGAGCAACGACAGCCCCAGCACTCGTAACTCGGCCATCAAACGTGTCCCTTGTAGAGGTACAGAAGTTGGTGAGGACTATGTAGAGGCCAGCATTTCGTCGAATAAAACATAGATTTGAATGTGGTAGCAGCTGAAAACATTACCTAGGTAGGTACAGAAGGAACGATTGTTAAGCAAAGCGGAGAACAGAAGCAGCCCCAAGGGTTTCGGCAAGTGAGTCTTCGACACGGCAAAATGGAAACTTGCCGATAAACGCTTACGGCGGTAGCTTCCCTAGTATTACTGACGAAGCGCTGTACAGTCTGGTTGTACTGCACGCGCATAAGGTTGATGTTGAGATACCCGCAGGCTCCAGAATGGGCCAAGATCGTACTCAACGCGGGGCCTCGGATATGCTAATACGATGACCTAGGGACAGGCGCATCATAAAGAGCTTACATAGTGATATCAGGCGGCGAACCACGCGAATATGTGAATGTAATCGTGAGATTTGCGCAGCGGCGTGCACGTGATCTGCCGGGCAGCAGACTGCAGCCTAAAGCGGCCAAGCGTGCTCCCTACTAGCCTGAACCTTTGCCTCGTCGCGACAGCCTCCACTTTCTCACCAACTACACCTCCATCGCAACCACAACCTCTCGTCAACAGCAAACATGTCGTGGCGCAACCAGGGCATCACCGGTTCTAATAACATACCTCTAGGTACTCGCCGTCGTTTCGGTGGAGGCGACGATGATGGCGGCTACAACCCATCAGCGCCCGCCGAAGGCTTGTCTGAGTTGAAGCGCGGCCGCAGTCCTGAGCGCAGTAAGTCGAGTCTTCCCACGCACTCCCATTCATCTGCTAACAGCCAAGCTGCAGACTCTGCCGACGGTCCGCGACAGCGCAAGAAGCGCAACCGATGGGGTGACGCGAGCGAGAACAAGGCTGCTGGCTTGATGGGCTTGCCGACTGCCATCTATGCCGCAATGACTACTGAGCAGCTTGACGCGTACACTCTGCATCTGCGCATTGAGGAGATTACCCAGAAGCTCAAGATCAACGACGTGGTCCCAGCCGATGGTGACAGGTACGTGGCTTCCCTCCTCAAACGTTGGAGATGCTAACATGAACAGGTCCCCATCGCCGCCCCCCCAGTACGACAACTTCGGTCGCCGTGTCAACACTCGCGAGTTCCGCTACCGCAAGCGCCTCGAAGACGAGCGTCACAAGCTCGTTGAGAAGGCGATGAAGACGCTTCCTAACTACCACCCACCTGCCGATTACAGGCGGCCTACTAAGACACAGGAGAAAGTCTACGTTCCGGTCAATGACTACCCGGAGATTAACTTCAGTACGGAACTAACCCCTCTAACTCCCCTCCCCTTGTTTTGCTTTACCCCAGCCTTTGTCTTGACCAGCCTGCTCAGACTGCTGGATGTTCACGTGCATCTAGTGGCACCTGCAGTACAGCTATGTCACTAACCCTAACCCTTTTGCTCACAAATTTTTGATCATACACTAACCACAGCTTTTTGCACTAACAGTTGGTCTACTCATTGGCCCCCGTGGAAACACCCTCAAGAAGATGGAGACCGAATCCCAGGCAAAGATTGCGATCCGTGGCAAAGGCTCCGTCAAGGAGGGTAAAGGACGTTCTGACGCAGCTCATACCAGCAACCAGGAGGAGGATCTTCACTGCTTGATCATGGCCGACACCGAGGAGAAGGTCAACAAGGCGAAGAAGCTTATCCACAACGTTATCGAGACTGTAAGACACCACTCTCTTCCTAATCATGTACATGTACTAACAATTACAGGCTGCCTCTATCCCTGAAGGCCAAAACGAACTCAAGCGCAACCAGCTTCGTGAGCTTGCCGCCCTCAACGGTACCCTTCGCGACGACGAGAACCAAGCCTGCCAGAACTGCGGTGAGATCGGTCATCGCAAGTACGACTGCCCGCAGAAACAGAACTTCACCGCCAGCATCATCTGCCGCGTCTGTGGTCAAGCTGGTCACATGGCTCGCGATTGTCCCGACCGCAAAGTTGGACAGCCCTGGCGCAACGACAACCGTTTCCCCGACCGCGGTCAGCCAGCTCGTATCGCTGCTCCGGAGAACGAGCTCGACGCTTTCATGGCCGAGATGGGAGGTGCCCCTGGACAGCCTCGTGCGGCGATCGAGTACAACGGCAACGGTGCTGCTGGTGGAGACGGCTACGGTGGAGGCGAGCGTGCCGTCAAGCCCTGGGAGCGTGGTCCTACTGGTGGCTCTGCACCCTGGGCGCGCAACGATGGCGATGACCGTGGTCGCGGTGACAGCAACTCTGCTGCTCCTCCCCCCTGGGCTGGTGGTGGCGGCCGTGGCGGTCAGTCTTATGACCAAGGCTACGGTGCTGGCAACGGTGCGGCTCCTTGGGCTTCTGCCACCCCCACTGCGCCTGCGGCAGGTGCTGGCTACGGATACGGTGGTTATGGTTACGACCAGAACGCTGGCATGGGCGCTCCTGGTGCGTATGGTGCCCCTGGCTATGGCGCTCCTCCTCCTCCCTCCGGTCCTCCTCCTGGACTGGGTCCTCTCTTCCAGAGCTATGGTGGTGCTGGCAGCCCTCCTCCGCCTCCCCCGCCGCCGTCTGGATCTGTGCCTCCACCACCCCCTCCGGGCGAGGCTCCTCCTCCTCCCCCGCCCAGCGACGCTCCCCCACCACCGCCACCTCCTCCGGCTTAGATGGACATATGATGCAGCGATCGCGCAGATTCCGGATTGTGCATAGCCAGTTTTCGTGTCTATGCCCACTGGTATCTAGCTATTAACAGCTGTAGCAATATTTTTGTCTTGAAAGCGCAGATGGTGGTCTTTGGGAGTCGTGTACATCTAATTCGAGCAGAGAGCCGCTGGTATATGGCACAGGTAAGCTCACGGGCGAGGTCTAGTAAGTATGTAGCTTCTCGCACTTTGTGCTTGGATAGCTAGGTGCTAGATATACTCTGTACATGAAAAAGCGAGGTCTTACTTAGCATCTTGCTGAATGCATTCCTCTTCGATACTCTGACGATACCGATGCTTCATGTGTGAAAAGCAGCCAGTGATGTCACCGTAGCAGTTTATGATTTCTAGGTAAACGTAGAATTGATTATGGCGATGTAGATGACGTTGTACGCCAAGGCGGTGCTAGGACAAGCGGCGGGACCAGGCATGAGCGTGACAGGGTGGGCACATGCAGACAAGCTCATGTTGACGATACGCGCTTGACTACTCGACCCTCTCATTTGCCTGTATCCTTCTCTCTAGATGCTTGCCTTGCGTGCTTCTCTATTTTCTTAGCGAGTTGCGACCCCGCTCTGGGCCGCCCGCCCTCACTCTCACCCACCCTACAGTCGTTATGGAGCGGATACGCGTGAGCAAGGTACGAGTCGCTGCGAGCTCTACAGGTTCCTCGAAGCCTTGCTGATACTGCTCCTAGGTGGAAGGCGTCTACCTCCTTCGTAGAGGCACGCGCTTCGACGGCACGCTGCATCTTATGCCCCACCATCTCGTCTTCAGCTACCTCCCCAGCCCGCCTGCCGATGCTCCTGCCGACGCGAAACCACCGCGACAGAAAGAAGTATGGATAACGTATCCTATGATCAACTATTGTTCCCTCAAACCGTGCCCGCCAATCCTACGCCAGGAGCCCTCGATCCGCATACGATGTCGCGACTTTACCTTCTTTGCCTTCTTCTTCCCCAACGAGAAGAAGGCGCGTGACGTGTACGATAGCATACGAGCACTCTCGTGCAAGATTGGTAGACTGGACAAACTACTAGCCTTTAGCTACCAGCCAAAACCGCCGGAAGATCAGCAAAATGGTTGGGAGATTTACGACGCCCGCCGCGAGTGGAAGCGACTGGGCATCAGCCCCAAGGACACGGAGAAGGGCTGGCGGATCTCTGAAGTCAACGTCGAATATAAGGTACATCAGATGTGACATATAAGGTCAAACACAGATCTTGACGAGTGGAACAGTACGCGCCGACATATCCCGCCCTCCTCGTCGTTCCCACCAACGTCTCGGACAGCGTTCTCAGATACGCCGGTGAATACCGCTCGCGACAACGCATACCAGCCCTCGTCTACCGACATCCCATCAACAACTGCTCTATAACTAGGAGCTCACAGCCTACACCGGGTCTGCGCGGGAATCGGAACCCTCAAGACGAGCGGCTCGTCGCAGCCATCTGGGCTACTAACCGTGGGTGGAAACCTGCGAATGCCTCTTCTTCAAACTCTACAGAACTCACTCCCGACACCAGCGTTGTGAACCTGAATGATTCCAGTGCTAATGGCTCTTTTGTTGGGACAGTGGACGAGAATACGAACACCGGTAGGACCACCGCAGACGATCTGACGGCGTCTTCGGAGACAGACCCAGACGCACCAAAAGTATACGGAGCCCAGCAGCGTAACCTCATTGTCGATGCCAGACCTACAGTCAATGCCTATGCGATGCAAGCTGTTGGACTTGGCTCGGAGAAGATGGACTATTACCCTGGTGCGGAAAAAGCCTACCTCGGAATCGACAACATCCACGTCATGCGGAAGTCGCTTGATACAGTCATCGAAGCGCTAAAAGAGTCCGATCTAGTGCCTTTCCCCCCCAATCGACAGCTCCTGGCAAAGAGCAACTGGATCAAGCATATTGCCAACATACTGGACGGGACTGCGCTGATAGCCCGAACGGTCGGGATCATGCACTCCCACGTCCTTATCCACTGTTCTGATGGCTGGGATCGTACGAGCCAGCTCAGTGCACTCAGTCAAATCCTGCTAGATCCATACTACCGGACATTAGAAGGCTTCATTGTCCTTGTCGAGAAAGACTGGTTATCGTTTGGACACATGTTCCGACACCGATCGGGTTTCTTGAGTCACGAAAAGTGGTTCACTATAGAGAACGAGAAGATTGAGCGCAAAAGCGACGGCACTGGAGGCAGCAATCCCTTTGAGAATGCTCTCCGTGGTGCGCGGGGTCTCTTCAACCGACACAACGAATCGAACGAGTCTCTCAACCAGCTACCAGAGACGAACGTGCCGGAAAATGGCACAGATGTTGCAGAACCTACTTCAGCTAAGCCGGCCCAGATCGGAGCTGCAGAAGAGCATCGCATCACCAAGGTGAACGAGCTGTCACCAGTCTTTCATCAATTCCTCGACTGCGTATACCAATTGCATTACCAACACCCAACCCGATTCGAATTCAGCGAGCGCTTCTTGAGGCGCTTGCTTTACCATCTTTATTCTTGTCAGTACGGAACGTTCCTCTTTGACAACGAGAAGGAACGCATAGATACCAGGGCTAAGGAGCGAACAAGGAGTGTGTGGGACTACTTCCTGTGCCGGAAGCAAGAGTTCATGAATCCAAAGTACGAACCTGAGATCGATGATGCTGTTCGCGGCAAGGAGCGCATGATCTTCCCTCGGAAAGGAGAGGCAAGATGGTGGGCTGAGTGTTTCGGTCGAACTGATGAGGAAATGAATAGCTTTGGTTCTCAATTGCCGCCGAACCTCACACCACAGACCAGCAATGCCAGTACTGGCAGGAGTGGTACAAGTACGCCAATCATCCAGGAACCTATCGTGACCGGTACAGAGACCGCGGAGGGAGCGACTGGAGCAGGTACGACCGGTCATCCTCCACCCACACACGCCGTCGGGGACCGTTCTCCGATGGCATCGAACACACCAAAACCCCTCGATGCCGCAGCAGCTCTGGGACAAGACCTAAGGCAAGGAGTTATGGCGAGCTTCGAGAAGTTGGGGTTCACTGGCAACGGGAACAGAGCAGCGAGCCCAGCTGCAGCAAGCAGTAGACCAAGCGAAGACGTCGCACGTGACATTGTGAAGCCAAGCTCAGACCTGAGTGCCGATATGGACACGGATCGACCAGCGCAAGATGTCACTCAGGACACGGTCGATGAGAAGCCGGGAGAGCCTATACAAGACAACGAGAATACGAGCTCCGGAGTGAAAACCGAACAGCCCACTGAGCCCGTGTCGCACCAGGGTGTCGATTTGGGGCTGGGAGCGGATATCGTGGAAAAGAAAGCAGAGAACAGGAGTAGAAGTCGGCAAAAGCCTAGTCAGACGATGGCGGCGAAGAAAGAGGTTGAGATGGAGATGCAATGATGATTTGTGGTGTTGGATGGTCAGTAAGCTGATTGTCCTTATGAAGTATGGAATCATGGGAGAGGTTTGACGAGACACGGTAATGCAGAGTCACGATGGATGCAACGAAAGATACCCCTCATCAGTTCTTTTAAATGCAGCTCATCTGTCGGCTGACATGTTTCACGCAACGTCCTGGTCTAGGTCAGATCTTCGCCTCGTGTGGATGCTACACCCTTTCGCGCAGCAGCGAAAGCTCCGAACGAGTTGATGCCAGATTGCCTTTACAGACTTCCACACTGATGTTCTTTTGCATGTTGGTTGTATTGAACGAGTCTGTGGCTTGTCAAGTCGAGCGTCCTTGAGAATGATAGCCGGACACTTTGTTTCTAGCTTTCACTACCCCGCAAGAGGCGCCTGTTATATGTGTTGTTTCTTATCAACTGTTACACAAGCCCCGTCACCCCTTCATCAAACCAAAAAACTTCAGCTTCCTGCAATATCAACTCTACGACATAGTCGTACTGTCGGACAGTGACATGACTTCGAAACCTTCAACATTTCATCTCCGCGATGCGATACGCATTGCGCTGATCTTCGCCATACTCGCATATGGCCAGCTGCTCAGTCCACTGTCACTTTGGGCGGTTATTGTGCGTCTCTACGTTGTAGGCACTACGTGCGTTTCCATTGCGCACTTCAGCAGAGGCTGGGTCAGAACCACCATGGCTTGGGATGTCATTTACGGCCTTCTTGTCTGCTTGTGTCCATTCTGGGGCAGGTTTCTTCTACGCATGACATGGTTGGGGTGCAACATTGATGGCTGGCGCTTTCAACTCGTCTATTACCCCTTTGTTGCTAGGAAATTGATCTATCTTATGCCCGCTAACTATGGCAGCGATGTCGAGGTAAGATACTCCACCCTCTTTCTAGACATACTCGCATTTTAACCGGAGGCTTGCGTAGGCATTGCTTCCAGAATATGAATATGCATATATTCATTTTCGAAGCTGTGTTGGCACGGTCACCTTCGCCATAGTATATCTGGCCTTCTGGCGAAAAGGATATGGTTGGGTGGATGTAGTGGTCGCGCAATCCATCGTGACCTCGTTTGTCGAATACCTTTACCTAGCACACGCGAACTATGTGTAAGTCTGCCTCAACTCCGCATGCAAGAAGAACATTAGTACTCATCACTTGTCAGACATCTGCAAAAGACTGGACGGACGATTCGACAAGACGTCTGGCCGTATAAGGACATGTTCACGAAGAAGTGGGCGACGAATGATCGGGGACAGCGGCTGTACAGGATTAACCATAAGTTATTGGAGCACCTTGAGTGGTTGAGCACGGGAAGGGTAAAGGATAGAGACTGAGATTTCTTTGTATTGCAACGACGCAGCGATTTCTGGTACACAGTCATCGAGTCGCCGTTTCCGAACGAGAGCGCCCATGACTTCCATGTTTCTTTCGCATATCAGCTCTTTATCGTAAGGCTCGGGGCGGGAACTTTTTCTATGTAGTTTCTTCGAAAATTGCACGTAAACGTAGACCGTTTAGCCTCAGTATGTCATCAAAAGCGTATGAATATGCAAAAGAAACTGCCTGGTGCCAAGGCCTCTGAGCCGCAGCTCCTGTATACCTTGGTGGGTGCGGGCGCCGATCTCCAAGAAATGAGGCGGGTGATAGAGGGGTCTTTTGAATCTGGCTAGATACGCTACTGCGTAATACAGCAGCCGAACAACATCTGACATGGCAGCGGGCCAGGCGCAACCAGTCAGCTTCTCGTACACGTGCCAAGAACCAGGTTCTATGCACGCCACCGTTATGCCTGCGTCAAAGGGCGTCGTCGACTTTGGTATCAACACGTCGCCTACTTGTAAGAAACCTCCTGCTCGGTTTGGTGGGCGGTCGTTGCCTACTTATGCTTGTCGTACTAGCGCGTGGGACGCCACCATTATACTTGCGTCAAAGCGTCGACTTTGGTATCAACACTTCGCCTACTTGTAAGAAACCTCCTGCTCGGTTTGGTGGGCGGTCGTTGCCTACTTGTACTGAGTACCAAAGTACCCAGGTACCTAAGTCTCTTCCGACTCAACTCTGCTCCGAGGACAATGTGTTATCAATAAGACGCCAAGAAAATTACAGGAGACTGCGATCGCATTTCTTCCATGACTGCAGACAGAATAGGGGCCCGAAGCTCATTGAACGCAACTGGATGGTTGTGTGCGCATCGTGTGGGTAGGTACCCAGGTACCCGTAGTTCACTCGACGCTCCCTTGCGCCGTGCTCTCCGCTGTCGCAGCTCCCCCCCGTACGTTAGATCCTAAGCTAGCCGCTGTAGGCTACTAACTGCTTTCTTCGCGAGGCCTCTTGTTACACCACTGACCGCAGGTTGCATACTCGGCCGCCAAGTTGTCCCAGTAGCTACCCGACATCTCGGCTCCCGCACCAAGCACCCCAGAAACTGCTCGCAAGTCTGCCACGACACTACGCCACGGAGGGCACAATGGGCTATGTAAAATGACCATGTATCGGCTTTTGCTCAAATCAGCGGTGCTCTGCAGCTGAGAAAGCTTGTGCATAAAGAGAGCGACCCTGTTGCGATATCAGATTCGATGTTTCACCCACGCCAGCTTTCTTTCCCTACTCAACCTGGATATCTTGAATAGCCACATCAATTCACTGAGCTATGATGAGCCACGGTAGCAGTTACAACTACCTCCGCTGGTTGCATTATGTTGCTGGCACATGTGGTCCTTCATGCCCGTACTGCCCCGACTTCTTGTCTGACGAACCTTACACCACGTTGTCCTGTGAGCATGTTCTTCACTATTTGCAAGATGAATTCACTAATCATTTAGCGTCTTCCGTCGCTCCTTATGTAACGAATCATGATAACTTCGACGAAACTCAATCGACTATTGCTAGACCAGCGGATGCCACGAGCACGCTCTCGATTGGAATCGACCATGATGACAGGACTAGTGTAGTTGACACTGGATCGGCATACACTTATAGCACACCTCCAGGTTCATTTCATGGGTATCAGAATATTGACGAGGTCTACCAGCCGATGGGATCACACTATCATCAGCCCGTCCAGAACGCTTACATGTATGTGCTGAGAGCCTATGGCCTCCAATATCCTGGCTGACATCGAGACAGCACTACTGATTCGCCGTTTAGTCCCTTCGATGACGGAAACAACGTGCTCCAGGGAATGGTGGTGCCAGAACTGTTTGACCTCCAAGGTCGAACTCTCAACAATACGCCACTGACTCTTGATCCAACTCTTTCGGGGGTTGCGTTCTCATCAACATCTACTCATCTCCCGCACAGTCGGGCCCTCATGGCGTTTCGCTCGAACCCAGCAAGGATCGACATGAGCGATAACATCAGATACGTACCCGCTGCCAGGAGGCTCATGTTTGTTTGTAGCGAGCCTCAGTGCTCTGGACGTACCTTCGGTCGTCGGCAAGAGCTTGTGCGGCACTATAACGGGGCCCATGCACCACCAGATACGGGCAACATGTTCTGGTGCGCAGTGCCGGGTTGCGACCGTGGTGTCCGACCATTCCCAAGGAAGGATAAATTGAACGACCATGTTCGGAAGGTACACATGTCGATGGTTGGAGCCGCGTCGTCGAGATAACTATGTGGTAATGTAGTGGTGTACAAGTAGATCCTGGTTGACAAGGGTTATCTGTTGTATCAGAGACGAATACCGAGTGTGCCTGTAAGGGAAATGCAAGCAGCCGCACAGTCGTAGTTCTTAGTGCGTATGTCATTTGGTAATGCGATTTGGAATTCCTGGATATTAGAGCTATACCATCTCCGTCACGTTACCCAAGGATGGCCTCCTTTCCCAAACTTGGCATTACAAAAAGCTAACTTCGTCAACCTCTTTTCCAATATCTCTTCCTTGTGCATCTCCATCTCCTCGTAATCCCAGTTCACGCTCACCATACTGCCTCGCAACCACTCTGCTCTTTCTGTAGATAGGAAAAGTGTCAAGCCTCCTGTTAGCATGTGATTGTCAAGGGCAAAGTCCAGATACTGCTTCGGCGGCATCTCCGTTGCAACAAGGCCGGGAAAGAGGCTGAATGTGCGGATGCCAGGCTGCTCATGATGAAGGAACTCCATGAACTTGGTTTGCGCGAGTTTACTGGGGATGTAGGAGGAGAAGTCAGGGTACATGTCGCCCAACGTTCCGGTGGAGACCGAGATCACAGTGCCCTTGCCGTCCGGCGCTTGGGCGAGGAAGTGATGCACGTTCAGATGTACGGCCTTGACATTCACTTCCTAGGCAGGCGTCAGTAACCATCGAGGGCTTCTAGGAAAGAGACGGGAGAGGTCTCACAAAATCCTGCCACCATTTTCCTGGTTCAAACTTGCCAATCATAGCTTGCGTCAAGGATCCGGCGTTGTTGACGAGGACATCGATTCGGCCGACGGCTTCTCCTGCCCTCTTCCACAACGTCGCAACATCTTCTTCCTTCGTGATATCGATGGATCCAGATGAATGCACGATCGTCCCATTATGGACTATGGCGTCCAACTTGTCAACAACCTCTCGTAGTTTCTTTTCGTTCCTCCCGGTTATGACGATGGCCTTAGCACCGGCGGTTACCCATGCTTCAGCAATCGATCGACCAATGCCACCTGTGGCCCCAGTGATCAGGACTGTTTTGCCTGCAGCTGAAAGGGCAGGGTCGCTAGGATCCAGGAGAGGGTTGTTCTTACGATGCACTTTGCTCGTGAGTTGGACGGGCCAAGTTATCGCGTCGTAGTCTGGTTGGTCAGCCATTGTCCTGGTAACCGATATACGGATTATGGTCCAATTGCAAGTCGTTGCTTAAGGAGTATAGTACTCATTGTACAGTAATTTGTGGTATCTATAACATGACGCGACTGCGGGGAATCTGTGCGCGTCTTGTGCCGTACCCACAATATGCGGCACGCGATAAGTACCTTCCGAAGCGGGATGCCGATGCCGACGCACGATCGCGGCGCGGACCACAGTCGCTAGTAGAAAGCACACGTCGCATATCCTTCGAATACGGGAACAGGATGCCGAGCCATGTGAACAAAGTCATCGTGTGGGTGCAATTAATGAAGTAATAGGTATCTCAGATTCGCAGTTACTGTGTTTGTCCAAGACCCCAAGAGGGATCCAATATATCAGCGTTGAACCAGTCCAGAGAAGGTTGCGACTGAAACAGCTGCCACATCATGTCGTCGTTCCATGAAGATGGCATGATACCAGCAGTGTTGTCACTCCCGCTATTGTTCAAGATGCCAGGACCGTTCCCGAAAGCTGCCGACATGGGATAGGTGGTCAACGGTCCAGTCGAGTCTCCAGTTGGGTGCTGTGTCTGTCCATGGGTACCAGAGCCCTGCACCAGGGGCCTACAGAGGCCCAGCAGCGTGGCACACAGCCGATGTAGTCGATGTACATACTTGTTCTCTGTAACGAGTGCAGAAAGACCATCGGTGACATCTTGGAGGAGCTGGAAATCTTGGGCGCTGGATGTACCGACGACGTTGCAAAAGACGACGAAGAAGGGACAGAGTGGGTAAGAAAGCATGCTCCTGGTCGTTGTCAGTAACAGTGTTTTCGCCAATTTTTCTTGCACCTACCAAGCGAGATAAGGATCATAGCCTTCAATGAAATGGTCTAAAGATCTTCCGAGCTCCTCTATGTACTTTGCGCACTCGAGTGCTTTCCGGGCGCTTTGGAGGCACTCTTCTCGTTCCAAGGGATTTGTCGTAACGGTGGGACTCAGGCGGTGGACCGACGTCAGGGTAGAAAAGTATCTGAACTCCATGCTTTTCCAGTGTATGAGAGCATCCGTTCTGCTATCCAAGAGATGCAGTTGCCGTTCCTTCTCCATGAGCTCGTAGATTTCCTTCATCTTTTTCCGTAGTTGCGCAACCTCATCGTTGAGTATAGTAGGCGATGGCTTCGTGTCCAATGTCAGATCCAGGATCTTGTCGAGTACGGGAAGCATCTCTAGAATGCTCATAGGGCTGGCTGGATCGGCTCGTAACAAGTACGAGGCTTTGACCGGAAGTTGAGGAAGAGATCTTGGTCGCAGCAGCAAAAGGCTCATGATACTGTCAAGAAATGCGCATTGGCCGACAAGTGCATAGATTTCGCTTTCGGAATCACTTTCAGGCATTGGATTATCAATGTGGTGATATCCCAGAGCTACAATAGTGCGAGATGCATGTGCCGTGAGTTCCCAACAACTCACTGGGTTACCCATAATTTGCATCATGATGGCCTGCATCTATTAGTAAATCATCTCGAAGTAGCACAGCTACCATAGACGTACCCCAGTGATCAAGGCCTGAGCAAGTAGTAGGGATGGCGCGGTTAGGAAACTAATGCGGTCCAGAGCAGTAAGCGCTGCTGTCAGATGATTGAACTCCATTTGCTGGATGTGCGTTTGGACGGCTGCGCTTTTGGGGCCTTGTAGCTGATTTGCGTATAGTACAACAGCGCCTTGAAAGTGCACAATGACCTTGTACAGATTAAGGGTCTTCTCGTCCGCGTTTCCTCCCATTAAAGCGAGCGCGATCTTCTCAAACGCCTTTGGTGGTACATGATCGACAGTGTGGTAGCGAACGGCAGCGTTGCCTCGGTCTTTGGATTCAGCTAGCAGTCTCATCAGTTCTGTGTCAAGATTCTCCAAGCATATCGACTTACTGCCAAGGATAATGTTAAAGATCTCGCGCTTGGATATTTCAGTAGAGACATGCATCGACTCGTCAAAGGTACTTCGATCAGTCATGGTCGGCGTTGGGGTATTTGATAGCTGGTCAACGAACGACATGGCGGTCTCGAGGACCGAACGCTGATGACCGGACAGCAGTCCATTGGTAGAGAGCTCTTTGCTAATATGTACACGAGCTTCATGTGCTGTCTGGGGACTGTTATCAACATCCGAAGCTGCCACCGGGGCCGGCACGTCTAGCGAGCTTGTTGTTCTCTGCCTCTTTGTCGGTCGGTCTGACGATGCTTCAATGGTCGGTACAGCGAAACTGTTTGTACACTCCTGCTCCTGCGCCAGGCTTGGGCTTCGGTGAACACTCTGGACCGAGTGTTCAAGACTCGACAGCCGCTCCACGAGAGCTTTTATTTTTTCGTCCCTGCATCATCATCAGAGCTGGAACGAAAGGTGCTAATCGAGAAAAAGAACTCCTGTTCTGCATCTGTCACAAGCACGAGAGATGGGCAGTTGCTTACGTCCGAACTTTAGGCTTAGGAACACGCTTGTGTCTGTTGCGCAAGCACTCCGTCTTGGCTGCCACACAGTTTGCACATGGCTCTTTGCGATCACATTTCACCTGCGAGCTGTCAACGCTTCAGTCGCAATGCGGGTAGTGGCCCGATTGGGTCGGCGACTCACCTTTCGGGAATGGCATAAGTCGCACGCGGGGACGCCTCCATGAGCAATCCAATTCTCTTCCGGCATTTTGTAATCCTGAGAGTAGTGGAGAACGCGACAAAGTAAGTAGTCCCCGACTCTAGGCTCGCTGCTGGAGGAGGACCGGCTTGATGCTCGGATATCTTGGCAGATTCAGACGGGGAATGATCCGTCCGAAGCTCCGACGTCATCTGCCCGACGTGCCCGGGACTGCCTTGTCCATGGCAAACTCCGAGGGCAGTAAGACATCGTCAGCAAGCCCAAACCTTGCTGCACGGTTGTTGAGACGAAGGCCCAAATATGATTCTGCACCCCTATCCGTACGTTGTCCAACCACGATGGCAGTCATGGAAATGAAAAGGACCGCTCCCCGCTGACTGCAGCTGCCGTTCTGGCCACGTGATCGCGTTAGGAATATACGAGTGAGCACTCATATCTCCTGGGCCGCGCGTGCTCGAGCGTTGCATGTCGCGTCGTCGCGAAAGCAGAGATCGAGGCACAGGCCCGATGAGAGCCGGTTTTATGATGACAACCGTTCCCATCTTATTTTCAGCACGTGGGAATCCTCCAAAGGTGCGATGACTTGCAGCGATTGCACGCGTGGCAGGATCACAGAAAAGCAAATAAAATATGCGCAGATTTTCACAGCCGTTTCAGGAAGGACGCGATACACATTGCTGGCTGCCCCACGGCTACTCCCGCGAGGCTAGCCTTTCTGGTTGGATGGGGAGTTGAGGGCGTAAGTAAGACGCGATTGAGCGATGCAATGTCATCAAGCGAACACGCCGTGACGGTGCCGAAGAAGGAAAGTGGTATGGCATGTCGCTAAGAGGACGTGGGATACCGACGTTTCGCGACGTGAAAAGATATATTTCCGTGGTCGTACAGATGTCATACTTACCAAGTATCCGGTAGCAGGAGTTCTCGAAGGAGCAAACGTGCAGTCAAAGTCTGCAGTGTTTGGAAGGAACTGGTATCCATTACCCCATCGGTTCCACCGCGATGGAAGCGAAGTCATGGAATTTGATGAACATGCCGCGCTGTGTGGGACGAATCAGTCATCGTGGCAAGCATCGTCCACGTTTCGCCGAGGCCCTGCGTGTGTAACGTCTTTACGTGACGTGGGATTCGGTGGTTGAGCTGGTGCGCGGTCCTGCAGCGCGCTACTTGGAGGAGCGTGCGACGGATTAACACACCGTCTCATGTGACAGCGCGTTTGACAGAGCGCGTTCAGAACGACTATCCTGAACTCACCAACTCTTCAGGCGCTGCGCCGCTTGAGACGATTGACTGTGCCGCCTACGTTGGCGCGAGAGAGGGTCTGTCTCACGAACAAGGGGTGGCGTGTGTGGCGTGTTTTGGTCAGCGTCGACCTCAGAATTGGGTTGAGAAGATATCGACACAAGACTGTCAGACCCCTGACTCGACCAAACGGGCTCCTTCATTACTACGCCGCTGCCTACATGCATCAATGGACATTCAGAGGATGCGGATGAGGCTGGTGCTCGAGTACCAATGGAGCAGGCGCGCCTTGCCACATCGAAGACCCCGTGCAGAAGGAGCGACCGGCATTGGGTCGGGTGCGAATGTTGATGCATGCCGTGAAGCCTGAGTGCCGGGTAGGTGACGGGCATGCATGTGAAATGGCGATCGTTCGCTGCAGCAACAGAAGGCCGTCGGCGGTGTAGAAGCAGCAGAGAAGACGGCGGACGTACAGGCTTCTTGGGCTGTGTGGCATTGAGTGATTTTGCCACAATCGGGCCACTATCTCTGTCCTCAGCGCGCTGGCAAAAAGAAGGCGGTTCCAAAGTTGTTCTGCGTTGATGCGACGGGAAGCCAATCAGATAAGCGAACCCCAGGCTGCGTGGGGTGTATCAGGAAGTCGCGATAAGGGACAGACCACCATGGATCCTTCCCTCGCTCACGGGCGCCTGCGAAGCGTCTGGTACGGGTGACGACCATGTCCATCCAAACCTTTGACGACGCTGCACGTGGACCAGCGTCTACCAGAGCCAGCATCCTCACTGCGGAATCGGGGCGCTGCTCCGCGTCTGCTATGACGAAGAAGTGTTACAAATGGCCTCAGGCCGTCAGGCTCGGCTCGTGTGGGGTTTGGCTCACCGTCCAGAGGCAGGGCATGGCACGTCTTGTGGGCGGTGGAGACAGGCGCATATCAGATGAATGCCGTGGCCGCGATAAAGCGTCGCACAGGGGCGCGGCGTCGAGAAGCCACCCGGTGTGCTGCAGGGCATTGCGGCTGCAGCAGCGCAGGCACGCAATGAGAGGGCACATGGGGCCTGCGGCGACTCCAGGCGGTCTCGGGGCTCCCACGCCCGCCGTGTCATTGGCGCGTTTTCTGGCAGAGGGCGTGAGTCTTATCTCTTACTCCTGGCTCGGCGGCCACCACACACCCCAAACTCCAGCTTCCAACCGCACCCACAACCAGCCCAGCACTGTCCCCGCCCAGCACAGGGCTGGCCATCCCCGGCGCGGGAGCTAGTTCCAATGCCAAAAACAAAGAGTACCTGCACATCCCAGCGCCCCAAAACCTGACCAGCACCCACTGCGCTCCTACGCTCTCTACCGCTGCTCCAACCCTCACCCTCACCCACGGGTGCACAGGTCTGCCGTCCTTTTGATTGTGCCACCTTCCACTCGGATGCTCCCGCGTGCACCGCCTGTCCGGCTCTGAATGTGCGTAGTCCATGATTGCTTATCTTGTGCGCCAGCCCCATACATGTCCGAGCGACATGCCTGTGCCTGTATATTACGAGCCTCGCCCCAGCTAACCGTTGTGCCTCAGGCTCTTGGCTTCGTCTCCCCTGCGTGCGATACCGTAGACACAGTCGCTCCTTCCGTACACCCAGAGACCCTCTCTGCCGGCCTTCCATGAGCCGCCCATTACCCGTACAGCAACCACGCTACGACCACCACCTCAGGTCGACTCCTGATGTTCCATAGCAACATCCAGGCCCCCGTCCATCCGACTGGAAACCCCGCGCCTGGCGACGAACCTCAGCTCCCCCGCGGAGAATGCGGCTTCATCCTTCCACCATCTGAGGGGCGGGGCGCTCGCCAGCGCTGCCCCTGCCGTAGCTTCTACCCCGACTCCATCATACGCTCCCGCTGTGGGTGCGGACACCAGGCGTGGAACCATGAGGCCCAGCCCATCTCGACTGTGTCAACCGAGGCATACATACAAGCAGTAGAGCAGATGAAGCGGCTGAAGCAGGAGGTCAAGCGTTTCGAGACGCTGGAGCAAGACTTGAAGCAGGAGCTGTTCAGGGAGCGGCTTGCTCGAGAAGAGCTGGTGCGGACCAACCATGCAGTACAGGCACGCATGTACGAGAACATGCAACTTCTCAAGTTGTCTATTGACGACCGAGTCGAGGCCGTGGTGGATAGGACAACAGAGCTCAGTGATCAGATCAAGGTGCAGGGCGAGAGGCTCACTATGGTAGACGAGTTCAGCATGGATTTGGAGAACAGAGTCGACCGGGTGGAGCAATTCAGTGGCATGTCGCGAGACGTCACGCCTGCTGCCTCGACGCCAAAAACGCGTCTGTCAACACCAAAGGCCTCGCCTGCGCCGCCAATGCCACTGTTGATGCAGTCAAATCACACCCTTGGTCAACTTCCGATTCGAACTGATAAGAAGTACCCCCTTTCGTGGAGCGTCCGTGTCGTCTTCGTCCCACGCAAATCGCAGAGGTTCGCGTACGATCCGGACAGCAATGGCTACCGACGATGTGCTTCGCGCAAGCTACTACAAACCCTCGAGTTCCCCAGTCCGGACAGCTCCTGTTTCGCGAATGGCATCGAGACTGCCTTCAAGGGCGTGTTCCGTGGCAGACCATGGATGCCAATGACCGGTCATCGCCCAGCCGACGAACCCTATGGCCGCATGGCGCTGACGCTCTTACCACCTGATCTCGTTCACCGTGGTGTATGGGATTATCCTTTCCTGGAAGACCACTGCATCGCGCACGACAAAATGCAAGGAGATCTCCTGTACATCACCCTGCAGTATGAAGATGTCACCTGGAACGAAATCCGATTCTTGCCTCCCGTGACTGGCATCGACGAGACCTGTTGGGAACACGACGAGGAGCTTGACGGCACTGCCAAATACAAGAGCCTGGACTCTGAGATTATGTACGACTACCAGGATCCTCCTCCTACTTATTCATCTCGAACTCACTCGATGGCGACTAGGGCGCCTTCGGGGCTGGACGTCCTCGCCAACTCCGCTGCCATGCTGAGTCCGATCGAGCGCGCTCAGACAGCATCATCGGTCCGTTCTTCTAGGCTGAGCCCTCTGAGCCCTCTGCAGCGTGCGCCGACCCAGTCGTCAAGCCATTCCAGTCATCCGCGTTTCTCCTCTGAGCGCAGTAGCCTTCGCAGCTTCGACACGGAGACCACAGATGACGAGCATCGCGACAAGAAGCCCAAGCTGCGATCGAAGCAGAGCATGCCCAACGTCAATGGCAACGGTCATGCGCAGCAGCCAATGTACGTCTCGGGTCGCTCCAAGCGTAAGATGCCGGTCAGAGAGAAGGGACCCAAGGAGCCTCTGCATTTCAATGTCGCTGGTGTCGCCAAGGGCGGGCTTAACTTCCTGCACCCTCGCTCCTCGAAGGGAAAGGAAGTAGCCCATAACCCGTAAGACAACAATGTCTGGTCTCTCTTTTCCTTATGTACAAAGTTTCTTATCTGCACTCGGTAGAGGCGTTCACGAGTAAAAGCCTCACTTTGTTTACAGGATACCCACTGGCGTTGTATATTATGGTTGGATGTACCATTCCGATTGCGTTTCTTCCCTGTTCTCCTCAGATCTGTCGTTGCGTCTTATGCAGTCATCATGCACGAGACGTATTCTGGAGCTTCAGCAGACACATTTCCTTTCTCGACTATAGAAGACTCGGAAGACAATATGTCCGCTTGAACCAAGAGCCTGCAATGTACTCACAGCTCGCGCGATGAAGATGACGATATTCTGGTACACTCACCGTGCGAACCCTTGGAAAGTCTCGACCCAATCAGTGATCTAACCACAGACGTTCTTGCGCTATCAGGATGATCTACGAATAAGACACGGCCCGTGTCAAGCTGCCGCATCCAGAAAGCTGTCGTGCGCTCATGTTGGGAGAGGCTTGGTTGTGGGTCCTCCGATAACGTATCGTGCTACCCTGCGTTGATAACCGCCCGCATAACCCCATTCCGCATTCAACAGCCAAGGCGGCGCAGCGGAATTGATATGAAGCAACAGGCCTTGGTACTGTGCATGATCGGATTGAGGGGGCTTGATGCTAACGGTGAAAAACGTTTCTTACTCCGACATCATATCTCCCATATCAAGACAGCTTAGAGTGATTGGCATAAGAGAGAAGCCTTGGAACATCAGAGCCAGATGTCACGTGCAATCTGCCGGGTCGCGAACTGTGCCACTGAGATGTTGGGGGCGACCAACCTGCCATCTTGTACAATGTGATGATTGAACATCTACCATCGAGCCTGACAGAACCCGGATCTCTCCCACTCAATTTCTCCAGATCGATAGCTTGATTTGAACTCCTTTTACGCTGGCTGCGACTATTGGCCTCACATAGCTGCCGCTATTGACTCGAGCCTGGGCTTTGCAAGAGCGTCTACTACCACCATGAGTCGTACATTTTGTTGATGAAGAACTTTTCTGGGAATGCACAGATAAAGGGACCTGCAGATGCAAAGCGATTAATTCTCCCACGCGGTATGGCTTTAAGAGGAGAAGTAAATCTGGATTTCTTTCGATGAACGCACCGGACCCCCCGTCCCAAACGAGAAGACCCTTTTGTCAACCGCCTAGCTGGTCTAGGGCTTCGCGCAAAAGTGATGGTTTTGTTGCCTGGTACAGGCATCGAGGAAAACATGTAAGACACGCGCAAGTTGCGGCTGTCTCCGTCACACCAAAGGGCCTGGATCCGGCTGGAGAAGATCACGCTGGATCCGTGATAATATCTGGTAGACGTGTGACAGCTCACCTGGGATTCAAGGATGAGAAGCCTTCTCTACTTGTTCTGAGCAGTATACTACAAGATGATGGCACGAGTCGGAGTTATACCCCTTCAAACTTTTATTGATACCTACTGCTGCATTACAGCGAATATAAGGTGTTTGGGAAATACACCTACATTGAGATCACTATATAGAGTTACTAGACCGCGTTTTGTTGCCCTGCTCTGCATCAACATTCCACCATAATACCCCTTCAAACTGGTCGTTCGATATCGATATTACGCTTGGCCGAGCGATGGAAGTGGTGCTTCTCGAACTGGCAGTGGACAATCTTGAGCTAAAAAAAACATCATCACCTTCTTGTGTCTTCGTTCGGTCGGACACAGTGCTATTCACAACGACTATTCTACTGGGGGCGACATTCCGACGTTTGAAAGAATTGGTATTGGCCAATTCTACCTCTCCGAAGAAGCAATTACTTGTTTCGAGTCTCATCCTAGTACCGTTCGGCTGGTCTAGTTCTCTTTGTCTCCAGCGTTGGCTAGGATTTTGTATGTCGGAATGTTATGGGCCTGCTGTCAAGTGTAAAGAAACATATGAATACTGCATGCAATATCCGGTGTCTCTTACTTGGAGTAACGGGTGGCTTTTGAGTACGTGATAGCAGTGAGGAAGACAGGTCGCAACTAATTGCGGGGAACAACCCCGAATTCCACTCCACCTCCGCTAGCAGACGACAACACGACGAAACGATTACTCGACGTTGCGATAATCGTACATGTATGGCAAAGCTGAATACGAGAGGCACACCGATGGATTATCGCAGGTTTGATGTCAGTTGCAATGTTCGCGGATCCTTCCGATACCGCATGGTGACGGGCCTTTTCTTATCATGCCGTATCTGGTATCTCGGATGAACCCCTCCACTCCTCCATGCCGATCCCTCCATACAGGCATCGCTGCCGAACCACTCAAACCCCGGACGTATGCCCCGACACGAGGCGAAATAATCGGTATTGGTCAGAAAGAGCAGGGAGTTTATCAGGAGGACCATGCGCGACGTGAGATAGACAGCGGAGAAATGTTACCTTGCACTCGCTACCACCGTGCGACGCCTGGATAAACGGCTGCGTCAGCGCTTGGCCTCAGGCCGCATGTAACTCCACGGAATGGGTGCATTTCTTGCAGATTTTATAATCGGAGAGGCTAGCTTGCGGTGATCGTACTTAAGCTTGTGGACGCAGTTGGTTCGTTCGACGTTGAGTCGCATTGCACCTTCCTTCACGACAGCCTAAGAAGCGCAGCTCGATCGCGTCGCTCCAAGCTAGGACTTGGTCAAGCATCAACAATATCACAACGCTTTCTCGACTCTCGGCCTGTCAGTATGTTGACAAACAAAGATCCCGAACTTGCGAAAGACGGTCTTGAAGTCACGGCATCCCTCTCTTCCTCCAAAGATGCCAATGCGCCCGTGCCAGTCGAAGGCACGACCGAACACCTACCCACATACGAGCACGAGAAGGCTTTGACATGGAAGTTCGACCTCCGGATACTGCCCATGTTGGCAGTCATGTACCTCTTCAACGCGCTCGACAAGGGTAACTTGGGCAACGCAAAAACGGACAACATGGACAAGGACCTTGGCTTCGTTGGAAATCAGTACAACATCATGCTGAGCATCTTCTACGTGCCATACGTTATCTTTGCGCCACCGATTGGTATGCTCGGAAAGAAGTATGGACCGCATCGCGTGCTGCCGATCATGATGTTCTGTTTTGGTAGCGCAACTCTGCTTGCTTCTAGTGTGCAGAACTGGAGTGGAATGATGGCTTTGAGATGGTTCTTGGGTAAGTACATTAATTAGGATCTCGAAAGGTTCATGACTGACCATGTACAGGTATGGCTGAGTCCGCCTTCTTCCCGCTCGTTATCTACTACTTAACCACCTTCTACCGTCGAGGCGAGCTTGCAAGGCGACTAGCCCTGTTCTACGCCGCGTCCAACATCGCGAACGCGTTTTCAGGCCTCCTCGCCTTTGGCGTATTCCAGATCGAATCGAAGCTCGACTCGTGGCGCTATCTGTTCATCATTGAGGGAGCGCTTACAGTTTGCTTCTCATTCTTCGCCTACTGGTACCTTCCCAAGAACGCATTCGAAGCCAAGTTCCTCAACGAATCGGAAAAGCAGCTCGCGTTTACCCGTATCCAGATTGACTCCTCATCAGTTGTTGACCAAAATTTTGATCTGAAGGACGCGCTTGGGATCTTCAAGGAGACCTCGACCTATGGTTTCCTCGCTATTGAGGTCTGTCTGGGTGTACCACTTCAGTCCGTGTCACTCTTCCTGCCGCAGATTGTAGCGCGACTTGGCTACGACAAGATCAAGACGAACCTCTACACCGTTGCGCCCAACATTGTCGGAGCTGTTGTGCTTCTCATCTTGGCCTTTGCCTCCGACCACACACGTCTCCGTTTCCCTTTCATCGCCCTCGGCTTCCTGCTCACGTTCATCGGCTTCATCATCTACGCCACCATCGACGTGGAGCACTCCCTTACCGTCGCATACTTCGCCTGCTTCATGATGACTTGGGGAACATCCGCACCTTCTGTCCTCCTCTCAACATGGTACAACAACAACGTCGCCGACGAGAACCGACGTGTTACCCTTACTTCCGTTGGTGTGCCGCTGGCGAACTTGATGGGTGTGGTCAGCTCCAACATCTTCAGGCCGCAGGATGCGCCCGAGTATATTCCCGCGCTAGCCACCACTGCGGCTTTTGGCGCGACTGGATGTGTGTGTGCCGCGCTGCTAGGTGCTTATATGGTCGTAGACAACAAGAGGAGGAACGCGAAGCAGGGCGTCAACCACACTGCTAGGGATGTATCGACTGAGAAGCTCAGGGATGGGCCTAAGAACCCAGAGTTCAGGTGGTTCTTGTAGGGCGGGCATGAAGTTGCGGTTGCTCAAAAAATCTTTCTTTTGGATTGAATACGTCGACTTTGTCATTTTTGTGCCTTTGGATAGATCTAGATACCCTTTGAATCCATGTTTGCGTCTTCAAAAGGAACACACGCGAGCCGCGCATTGATCCGATAGCGGGAAAGCTCCTCGAGCACGGGCGTGACCGACATGGTCACGCGTCACCATCATCCAAACCAGTGTGAGACAGGTTGGGAGGATCAACGCGGACTCGAACAGGCCTGGAGACTATTTGCTGCTAAGAGTGTAGAAATTTGAAGCGACAGTTATGATGTAGTTGTTAGATGAGACATGAACCATAGATGCATACATGAAGGCGAGTTGCAGCACAAGACGCAGCTGCAAGGGTGTTTCCGTCCAGGGATCGTCGAGAACGCGGCCAAGCGTTAGCGCCATCTCTTATCGCCGAGGCAGCTGCTACATCACCCGTCACATAGCCTCACGCGCCTCACTCGACAGTCATCACGGGTCGCAGCTCAGAGCTGCCTAGTACCTTGCTGTCGCTGCATCTATCTATACTCTGTTCTGCATTCATCTCTTCTGAGGTTCATCTGGACACTGGACACTTCTTTGTCCATAGCCCATCACTTGCGACACCGCGTCCGATAAGCGTCGCTGAGCTCCGGGAGCTCGACTCATCACTACCATGGCGGTCAAAGCTGCAGTGCCATTCCTGGTGGCCATGATGCTGCTGACAGGTGTGTGTAATACACTGTTAACCAAGTACCAAGTATGTGAACTCTTCCACACAACCGCCTCGCTCGAAGTCTGGTGCTGACTGCGCGCGACCAGGACATGCAATGCGTCGACAACTGCGACTCTCCCTCGCCGAAATACCGCCAGCACTTCGAACAGCCCGTCCTTCAGACCCTACAGATGTTTGTGGGCGAAATGGGCTGCTGGCTCGTCATCGGCCTATTCACCCTCTACCAGCGGTACGCGAGCGCGAAGGCAGGCTACGAGGCCATCCCGGACAACGATGGCGCTGCTACACCAGGTTCAGATGATAGCGAGACCGGCGCTGTTGCCAACCCGCTGAAGCCTGCGCATCCCGATGATGAGGGCAGGATACCACTCGAGGGACGAAGCATCTTCTTGTTGGCGCTCCCAGCATGCTGCGACATTGCCGGAACAACGCTCATGAACGTTGGTCTGCTGTTTGTCGCAGCCAGTATCTACCAGATGACTAGAGGTGCTCTGGTGCTTTTCGTCGGTCTGTTCAGCGTCTGGTTCCTCAAGCGTCATCTGGGATTGTACAAGTGGTTTTCGCTCTTTGTTGTCGTTACTGGTGTTGCGGTTGTTGGACTCGCAGGCGCCATCACCAAAGACGACAAAGCATCGCCCGGGCACCAATCCATTCACGATGATACCACTGGCTCCGTTGGCGCGCAAGCTGCCACTACTCAAGCTGCCATGACCATCATCGGTGTACTGCTCATTGCTGGTGCGCAGATCTTCACCGCGACGCAGTTCGTGCTCGAAGAGAGGATTATGGAAAAGTACGCCATGGAGCCGATCAAGGTTGTCGGCTGGGAAGGTGTGTTCGGCTTTTTGGTTACGCTCATTGGCATGATCATCCTACACTTCGCAATTGGAACTGGATACTTCAACGCGAGAGAGGGATTGTACCAGATGACGCACTACCGCGCTATCGCAGTATCGTCGGTGCTGATTATGATCAGCATTGGGTATGTCTTCCAACCTCCTCCCTCACTCTATCTCTTACTGACCCGCCACAGTGGCTTCAACTTCTTCGGTCTATCCGTGACTCGCACCGTCTCTGCCACTTCGCGCTCGACCATCGATACTTGCCGCACCCTTTTCATCTGGATTGTGTCGCTTGGCCTTGGCTGGGAGACCTTCAAGTGGCTCCAGGTTGCAGGTTTCGCTTTGTTGGTGTACGGCACGTTCTTGTTCAACGACCTCATTCGCCCACCGCTAAAGGCGTGTGTTGAGAGGAAGGCTGAGCCTCTGCTACCTGAAGGTCCGATCGAGCACCTTTAGTCTGTGGAGAAGAATGGAAGCAAGGAGGTCGAGGAATACTGTATATACTGTGCATGAGATTGGCGTTGGTTGGCGCAGGGTAAACTTCTCTACGCGGGCATCGAACATATCTTTTGCATCAGGCCTACATGAATTACGTGCGTAGACATTCATTAATCGTGAGACCCCGAAAGCGCCTCTTCGTGCGAGGGAGATACTTGAGAATACTCTTCACTTGATCGGGTAATAGATGTGAAAGGAAAGACAGTGTAGTACGGTATCTACTTCTGCTGTTCTTGGTAGGGAGGGGCTGTCTAATCATGGTCGGTGGTGGAGGTGGTCCGAGCGTCAGTCCACACCACTCGCTTAATATTGTGATTCCCAAGTCCATCAACTACGACTTCAACAACGGCTCGACCTTTCTGAACACCCACGCCCGGAGTTCAGATACGCCCTTCCAAAGTTCGACAAAATGGCCACCACTCAAACCACCATGTGAGTTTATCCGGACGCCTCCATGACGCGCAATCGGGAATGAGTACTGACGGCCTGCAGCTCCAAGAGGAGAAAGTTCGTAGCTGGTACGATATACCCTTCCCACACGCAGTAGACGGAGAACAGAAGGAGACGGCGATCATTGGTGTTGCTGCATGGCAAAGAGCCTGCGAAGCCTAGGACGTCGAATGCGAAGATCGCGGGACATTGCGCACACAGAACGGTCGCTAACATATCCCCTCACAGACGGTGTTTTCTACGCCGAGCTGAACGAGTTCTTCCAGCGCGAGCTGGCCGAG
Organism: Alternaria metachromatica; assembly: GCF_023757995.1. Taxonomy (NCBI): domain Eukaryota; kingdom Fungi; phylum Ascomycota; class Dothideomycetes; order Pleosporales; family Pleosporaceae; genus Alternaria; species Alternaria metachromatica. The sequence goes on from NW_026055496.1 coordinate 1,363,218, forward strand.
GAGGGCTACTCCGGCGTCGAGGTCCGCGTCACCCCCACCGTCACCGACATCATCATCCGCGCCACACACACCCAGGAGGTTCTCGGAGAGCAGGGTCGCCGCATCCGTGAGCTCACCTCGCTCATCCAGAAGCGCTTCAAGTTCCCTGAGAACTCCGTCTCCCTCTACGCCGCCAAGGTCCAGAACCGTGGTCTCTCCGCCGTCGCCCAGTGCGAGTCCCTCCGATACAAGCTTCTCAATGGTTTGGCCGTCCGAAGGGCTTGCTACGGTGTGCTGAGGTTCATCATGGAGTCTGGCGCCAAGGGTTGCGAGGTCGTCGTTTCCGGAAAGCTCAGGGCCGCCCGTGCCAAGAGCATGAAGTTCACCGTACGTACACACATTGGGCACATCGCAATGACATACTGACGTTATCTAGGACGGTTTCATGATCCACTCCGGTCAGCCTGCCAAGGACTTCATCGACCACGCCACCCGCCACGTCCTGCTCCGCCAGGGTGTGCTCGGTATCAAGGTTAAGATCATGCGCGGCTCCGACCCCGAGGGCAAGGCCGGCCCATCCAAGACTCTTCCCGACTCCGTTACCATCATCGAGCCCAAGGAGGAGCAGCCCGTTGTCCAGCCCATGTCGCAAGACTACGGTGCCAAGGCCATCGCTGCTCAGCAAGCCGCGGAGCAGGCCAGGCAGGCCGAGCAGGGCGAGGGCGAGGCCCAGCCAGCTGGTGGTGAGGGCTACTCTGAGGAGCAGTAGGTTGATACTTTGCTGCGGGCGCAATGAGGTTACGAAAAGGCATTTAGCGGAAGGATATGATGCCATGACGAACCCTGACACATCTTCCTTTGCACATTCGGAATGGACTGGGCTGCTTTTTTGACACGGGAGGGAAAGGAGTCTGCACTGCTTTACTGCTATGTACTCAAATGAAACCACCCAAACATCAAAGATGGCTCTGACCATGAGTATGTTCTGATCGACGTCACTGCTGTCTCCACTACATCTTTTGACTTTACGTATTGCCCATTTATATTGATTCAAAGGCGGGCTGATGTCATAGAACGTGCAGGTGGGGGCTGTCACAACATCCCACACGTGGTGTCTTTGAAGTTCTATCGTACGCAATATTTACAACTTCGCACCTCACACAAGAAAAAAGCTGAATAAGTCTGAAGCCTACATTAACTCTAGGTCACCTACTTTGCATGGTTTTATCTTAATGTAGGCCCCACAGTGTTCGGGAGAACGGCGATGTCGCTCATATGCTGGCGAACACAGCCAAGCTACTCATGACCTTACCATCGTCACCAACCATCAAATTCCACCCACAGCTGCTGCCCAGCCCAGGGTTTGCGATCCAGGCCGGCTCCCAATAGAACAACCCAGTACCCTTGCCATTCGGCACAGCAGCCACACGCTTCGCAATCTCTTTCATCCACTGCGTCTGTCCATCCACACTAATCGGAATACTCTTCACGTCCGCGGGGAAGGCATTCGACGGGTTAGGGCAGTAACTCGGCCAGTTGGTCTCTACAACCATAACCTCCTTACCGTACTTCTTCGCCATGTTGTTCAAACTCGTACTGAGCGCAGACAGCGTAGCAGCGCTGTTGTAAAACGGATAGTAAGACACGCCCTGAACATCGTAGTCTGCAGCCGATAGCCCGCCGCCCGAGCCCAACACGGTATCGTACCACCACTGCTGCGTATCCCATTTCCAGCCATTGTCCAGATGAATCATGATCTTGGGCTTGGGGCTCATGGACGATTCTTTGATAGCTTTGGATGCGGATTTGAGCAGGGCAGCGACATTCTTCGGTCCATCGGTGCCGGAGAGCTGGCCGATGGGAAATAGGAGTCCGGGTGTGATTTCGTTGCCAATACTGACGAGGTTGAGGGCGATGCCGTTGGTAGCGAAGGTGTTGAGTACGTTCTTTGTGTAGTCGTAGACTTGCTTGATGAGGGCTTCGCGGTTCAGCGACTTCCACGCTGCGGGCACGACTTGTTTGCCTGGGTCCGCCTGCAGAGGTAGAGGTACGAAGTCAGTAATTGTCTCACATGCATTTCGGACAGTCAGAACTTACCCAGTTGTCGCTGTAGTGGAAGTCGAGGTAGATGCCTAGGCCGGCTGTTTTGGCGCGCTTCGCGAGCTTGATGTTGTAGTCGAGGTTGTAGTTTCCGTCGGACGGGTTCACCCAGATCCGTTGGCGCACGGTGTTTACGCCACTGTTCTTGAGGATGGTTTCCAGGGGCTGGACGGTCCCGGCAGCATTTTTGTATTTTTTTCCGGCTGCTTCTTCGATCAGGAGGGAGGACCAGTCTGCGCCTTTGTAGGGGAGCGCTGCAAGTGCCGTGCTGGCGAGGAGGAGGAGTAACGTGAACCGCATCGTGAGGGAGAGTGATCGATACAGAGATAGATGCCCCTTACCTTTCCAAGGATATAGCAGCTATATACCAGAGAACATCCCGTAACCTGTTACTGATCAACGACGTTTTAGAAGTACGGACAAACCTCTACATGTGGCAACGCATCCCCTCCTCCAATTTGCACCGTTAGCTGTATGCATCTGAACGTGACACCAGAACACTAAACAAAATGCATGAACAATAGTACTTCCTCCAATAACACCCGGTGCCACTATACAGAGCGCAGTTTCGAAACATATGAACTACCGAAGCGAGCTTTGCCGTGTGGGGAAGTTGGCCGGGGTAAAAGCTCCGGAGGAAATCTAGCCTAGGATGCCGCGGAACACGTGGGAGCGGGCGGAGGAACGAATTCCGGAACAAGTAGCTTATGAGTGCCTTGCTAGGCTCCTAGTGTTGGGAAGAGGTTTTGGGGGGTGGTGTTTTGTCTGGGTGAGGTTGTTCATATCGAAAATGGCACGATTGTGACAAGGATGCTGGAAGAAGTGCGCAAATGGTCTGTGAGTGAAACAGACCGAAGACGTGCAGGAGGGAAAGCATAGGGGCAGTTGTAGGCATTATTTTTACAGGATATGGTGACAAAGGCGCGATTTCTGCTTTACTGGTCGAAGTTCTTGATCTCAGGCATCATGCCGAGACCCTTTCCTTCCTGTTTTGTGGTGCCTTCGCCTTCGATGACGCCTCCCGCTTTGCGCTCGTTGACGTGCTTCCGGAGCAAGCTGAGAATCTCACTGCCCTTCCACCTGCTAGGCACAGGCCTGTACGCGGGCTTGAAAGTTCCGACAGTCTGCGCCCACTCGCCCTCTCCAGGTTGTCTCTTGCGCTCGTCTTTCTCAGGCAGCTTCGTCTGTGCCGTCGCGTCCATGCCCTGTGCATTGGGGTTGGACATAGCAGCGCCACCGCCCTCAGCTGTCTCGTGAGACGTAGGTGTGGGTTCTTGAGTCGCCCAGTAGTAGATATCCCAGTCGTTCTCGTCGAGGAAGGTGTCGTATTGCTGCATCAGGGAGGGAGACATGGTGCTTAGGTGGGCGTCGGCGAAGGTGCTGAGGAGGAGATCACTTTCTAGGGTTCCCCTCTTGCGGCTCTGATCTGATCGTGCGTTAGCCATGTTTCGTCCTGGTCACCAAATCGTGTATTCCATGGGAAATAGGGAATGGGCAGTGTATGAACGGACATAATAACCTCGCACGCATGGTGTTCGCGTCCTCGCCAGTCCTGCGGATAGGTTCGACCTTGAACTTGGCGCCCTCCATCTCGCCAACACCCAGTTCGCTGTTCGCTCCGCTGACGTCCTGATCCTTGCTGCCCTGTGTACCGCCTGTCATGCGCTCCGTGTTCTCGGGCACAGAATCCTTGGGTGCGAATTTGGCGTCGGCGTTGGTGATCAACTCGGGTGGGGCTGCGTCATTGCCAATTGAAGGCATCTCATTGGCAATGGTAGATGTGGTGTTGGTCAGGTGAGGGTTCAGAGGTCTCTCGATCTGGTATTTGCGGTACGTCTCGGAGGTGTCGTTTGTGCGCTTGTTGAGAGCTTCAAACTCATTGCTACGGATAGTGGAGATGCTGAATGTGCGGCATTGGGTGCGCGGGAGGGAGAGGAGAGCGCGCGATGAGCGAGCAACTAGTCTTGAGGACGCCATGGTGCAGATAGTCTGTCGTGAGGCTTCAATTGGCGTTTGGACAGATTATAGAAGGTGGGTGTTGCCGAGGGTTGTAGAAAACGTCACCGGGCCAAAGCTCGCTCGAGGATTACTAAGACGAAAATGAACCCTGTGATCGCCTCGTGAAGTCTATTACTCCTACACATCGCCCAATAGCATCGGTCATTCAATGCGCAAATCCCGCGACATAACCGATACCATCAAAGGCGACCACACGTCCGTAAAATTATCGCACCGTCACGGGTCATGGACATTCGCAGCAACGGTCTAGCGGTAGTCGCCGCGCATCGCATTCATTCCTACGCTAGAACCGCTTTGGATGAACGTCTGCCCCAGTGCCTACTTGAGTCCTTGTTTGGGTGCTATGAGCCAGTACGCAGTTGCCAACACGGGAGCCTAAACAACCGTGCAGCTATGACCGGCCAAATGTATTCGTCAATGCACTCCTCAGTATCACTACGATTCTTACGCTCCTCAACCGCCCTTAGTATAAGACTGGTCGCCAATGCGTTGCTTCTATTCTTCACAAATGACCAACCCAACTATCGACTCTAACCTCAAGTTCCTGAACAAGAATAAGCAAAACGACGATACTATGGAGCAAGCAGACATCAAAGCCCAGCAGATTCGGTGCTCCAGTCTCGTCACATTACCGGTCGAGGCAATGGCCAGAACGACCACTTCACGCCCCCCTCTCCTCGCTCTACCGGGCGAGATCAAGTTGATGGTACTGTCTGAGTACCTACCTTCCAACAAATTCTTTGTTCGCCCGGATTTCGAGAGAAATCAGCTCCATACCTTCGATTTCGCGAAACAAGTCTTGCCACTCTTGATGGCCATTCCAGAACTGAAGTATTTGGTATACGACGTGTTGTTGAAACAGAATAAGATCCTAATAACGACCTCTCCTCGTGGCGGCATACCATACCCTCCGGGGTGGATAAACGCGCTAATTCCGCGACTATGCGTGCGCATACACATGACTGAGGAGGGTATACAATTTCTCCGCCAGCTAGCGACGGGGAAGCTTGGGTTCGAGAAGCTCGTCGAAATCGATATCAGACTTACGGCCGCAAGGATGAAAGTCATCTCGACAGAACCTACACTCCTAACACGTCGGTCCAGCGAGCCTCTAGTACCGCATGTCGCAGTGGTCTTAAAGAATATGGAGTCTATCGTATTCCCTTTCAAGACCATCTCAGTATCTTGCGCATATGCTGATAACGTAGGCTACAGAGACAGCTGGAGAGATTTGTCGGGTCGAGCAAGCATACTAGGTGCATTCGCAAACAAAATACTGAGCAAGATCAGCCTAAGCGAGGGAAGAACAAACGAGGATGTTTCGGAGAGGTATAGCTGCTATAGGAACAAAGATGGCTCCATACTGAAAGGTGACGAAGACGCGGTGTGGCCTTATGGGCCGGTCTGCGAGTTGTTCGAGTACACCCATGTGTTACAGATAACGATTAAGTAGGGCGAGCACATCTCCAAGTCAGATAGCTCATCGTTGCTATTGAATGAGGCGATTCGTGGAGAGACGCGGGCGACGATACTTCGATGTCATGACTGTAGGGCTACGGAGCATGAAACCGGATATGAGGTGTCAAAATCCAATTAGAGGTATTCAAAGTCGTCACAGACTATTTGACCGTTCCCGTACGAGGCAATTCAGTGACTCTTATCACGAACCCAATGAGTTGTTATATATACTTTTTCAAGCTCAGCAGTTATCTACCGAAGGCGGTGTGTAGGTATATTAGAACGAACAGGGGTATTGCCTCACTGCCGACTTCGGTTCAAAATCTATACTCAGCTTCTCATCTACTTGATCAGAAGCTTGATTGAAGTGCGCCCGAAGCCACGGTCAGACAAAGGTATACCCACCGCTTCTCTCTCGGGCCACGTATCCACGTATTCTTTCTCTGATTCAGGCGATTCCCCGGAGCGGTAGTATCGACATAACTTCGCATCGCTGTTCTGAGCTTCAGCTATCGCAATCTTTTGCAATAGCAGCTCTTCCACAGGATCGCAGACTTGGGTACGTATCCATATCAATACAGGGTCCGTGACAGTAAGCCAGGCATGTTTGTATGTGATCTTTAGTTTCTGCGTGTGGAAAAGCATTGGTGCCATAGCTTTGAGAGAGTGTCGCATTTCCTCGATTGCGGGCGGGAACTCATTTTGGTCGTCCGTGAGGTCCAGTGTTTCGGTTGCCTCTACCGACGATCGGAGGTACGGCAAAACACGACCATCGATGTCTATCTCCACGGAGCGTAGATCTGGAAACCCCATATCGCCATTAGCTAGCCGAGATATGTAGTTCAGACTCTTGAGTGTGAGTGTGATGTTAATATGGAGATGCCGAACAAACATGTTGATTGAGTGCGGCGGAAAAGCGCGATTCTCCATCGCAAAAGGATTGCAGACGACCATGGTGTTTTGACCGTAGAAAACTTCATAGATCATTCCGGCCATCCCAGGGATTGCACGCACAAGATTTAGCCAGCAGTCTTTGTAACAGGCGAGTCCATCGTGTGTATAGGACTCGCGGATTCGACAGTGACACGACCTCCGAAACTTTTGTCGATTGGGTAGAGCTAGGCGCAGAATTTGTAACTTAAGCTCATCTGGAAGAGCTAGGAAATAATCGATGGAGCGCTTGGACCGAATCAACTTCTTCAATCTGTTGATGCCGGGAAGACTGAAGCGAGCGAGAAAGCGCTTGATAGAGCGTTTGGGTTGAACGACCAATTTTAGTTCCATAATGCGGAGAGGCCGGGTTGGTTGAGTCGATAGTGGTGGAGTGGAAACAGTTTCTAGGGAATAATTGCTTGGGATTAAGAGTAAGCCTGCAGGAGTGAGTGGTATAACATGAGTGCAGATTTGCGGTGGCAGCCAGCATGTTGCTCGAGCTTTCACTAAATCACAGGCCCACGCCAACCTAGGAGAAGCTGAACACCCTAGAGCCTAGGCTGACGTTAGGTCACCTACTTTGCAAGATTTTGGTCACATGTAGCCTGTAGACCTGTTCAGCTTTGCCTTGTATGAGGTGGGCCGTGAGATAAGCCCGCAAAAGCTCTCAAGATCGTGCTTGGGGCAGCGTGTAACCGCCCAAATCATTGAAAAACTTGCCACCTCTCGTCATGATGTCAGAAATCTCTTCTCCTAACCAATCTTTCGTTGACGTAGTTCTTGGCTCTTCGATCTCTCTGACCAAGTTGCCTGCAACCTGTGACTCGATCAGCACTACTTCTTCGCTACATGTCGAGTCATCGCAACCCACCATCATACTATGACCCTGTCTTGCGGGATCCACGCTTGTAGACACGATGGCATTAGCGACGTCCTCGGTTGTGTTCGCAGGTAGACCACTCTCTTTCCACTTCTCTGAGTAACCCGAGGTAATATGCGTAGGGGTAAAGAAGGGTGCAACGACATTGACTCGGACGCCTAGCTGTCGGGCAACGGATTGTGATGCTCGTGATAAGCCTACTACGCCATGCTTGGAAGAGATGTATGAGACTACTCCAGTCCCGCCAAAGTATCCGGACGTCGAGGCGATAAGTACAATAGAGCCTCGTGTACCGTCCGCGTCCGGTGGGTTTGATTTCATGGAGTGCATAGCCATTCGGAGAGCTACATGATGTTAGAGATAGACCAGGAGAGTACTAGTGAGACAATGTAGCTCACTGTTCATAGTCCCCTTGAGATTAATGTCGATGACCCTGCCAGCTTCAGTCGCCTCCATCAATTCCCCATGTTCGTCCTCTTCGAAGTCAAAGAACCCCTTACTCTCCATCGTCCCTGCATTCGAAACAACGATATCTATCTGACCGAATGTCTCTTTCGAGAGACGAAAAAGAGCTTGTATATCGTGCCAACTAGTGACATTGGTGGGGTGATACCGGGCCCGTGATGGCTCTGTGAGAGATGCGATGAGGGCATTGGCAGCGTCACTGGAGGAAGGGAGATCAGCTATGATGATATTGCAGCCATGGCCATGGTAGGTACGGGCTGTCTTGGCGCCGATGCCGTTTGCGCCGCCTGTGATGATGACAGTCTTGGGCTTGTTGTTGGGAAGGTGATAGCACGAAGCGCTTGTATTCATGTTTGATCCAAAATGAGTATACCACCCAGTCTGGTTTTCAGATATTCCAGCCTTGTTCTCGCGTGTATTTGGGTGGTTTGAGAGAAAAGGCTGCCCCCGGGGAAAGACGCGTTTCTCCGTGGGGCATGGTGATGGGTGGAGGTTTACCCCGCTTTAGCGCGACGCGCCCCTCCGAAGACGCGTCGCAGTCGCGATCGGTCCTACTTGTCCACCCCGACTATCGGAACACGCAATGACGACAGCCAGCAATCATCCAGCAAGGCGCAACATCCTACTTCGAATTCCGCCTTGATCGCACGAATAACACCATGTCGACCAGTACTATTCCGATACCTCGCGACCCAACCGATGACGAAGCTCTTGCTCTGTTCAAGGCCATAGAGGAGAAGTTCCCATCGCAGTCACTTGGAGATGACAAGTGGTATGTTCTTCTGGTATGGTATGTCTTTTATACACAGACGAGAGCATTGACTAAGCCATTATAGCTCGCGGCGATGGTAGGCGGCGGGCAGCCGGGCTTCGCGCCTCTGCTCTACAAGGAACTCATCAAACGACCCGAATGCCAAACACCCGAACAGCGTCAGGCGTTGATGCGGAGGATCCGAGAGACACTGTTCAAGCTCATCGTCATCGTGGGCGTGTGCAAGCCGTTGGAAGCCATCTTCGATATCGATGCCATCACGAGGCCAGAGGACAAGGATTATACATTCTCTAGGTATGAAGTCATGCGTCGACAACAGGGCGGCTGCGGAAGCTGACAACAAGCAGAGAGGGATGGCAGTGTGACGAAGCCAACTCAAAACGTGGTGCAGCATGGCAAGGTCGCTTATACCAACACAACCAGGAGGGCATCGACAACGTGTTGGCATCACAAAAGGATTTCGGCATGTAGCCCCTGGCCGCTTCCTGATCCTGAGCTAACGCAGTATAGATTGGACGAGCAAGCAAATCACCTATGGCCTCTATCTATCCGATCACAGCATCCTCAACGACGTCGAGACCGAGCTCACCGTACTCAGCGGCATCATGATACAAAATCTGCCGAGAGAGACAGCCTGGCATCTGCGCGGGACAAGGCGCATCGGTGTCAGTAAGGAGGACGTGGAGATAATCCAGCAATGTGTAAGACAGCAGTCAACCTCTGTCTCGTAACGTGCACTGACCAGGCATAGATCGAGCTTGTCGCCAGCTTCTGTGGCTTGCGGCTACATAGGGTGCCAAGGGTCGCTGAAATTGAGCATGAAGTCTGAGCGGACTGGTCACAGTCATTCCGCAGATTATGTGCCCTGCTGACATACAGGAGCAAACTTCTAGCTATGGTATAAGATATGCTCATTGACCTTGAGTCACAACCAAATCCAAAGTTATCATATGCCGACAATGACCCAGCAAGATCAAGACGGCATCACAACAGCAACAGTGTCTCCATCGCTCAGGCAATGGGCAGACCTTCCCGAGGAGCTGAAAATTTATGTCTTATGCTTTATCGTTGGTGACATTCCTGAAAGCCCCGTGCCAGACAGTAACTATACAGTCATCTTCCGCAAACATATGGAACCTATCTATGAGGTGCGGAACAAGGAACTGTACCGGCTGGCCCGGACCGCTTACTACAATAACAATGTCTTCGAAATCTGTATCGAGGAGAAACCGTCTCATTCGTCTCAACGAGTCACCTTTCGTTACCCTCCTGCAGAAATAGCAAGCATGATTCGGCACTTACGCGTTACCGTTAAGGCTTACACCATGGATGTTTCACGACTGGAACATATACTACTGTGCAATTCGCAACCTTTGGCCTTTATGCTGCAGGCAACAAGGCCCTTATTACAATCGAACGAACTGGGCCTGCCTTTACCAATCGTGAGATCGAGATGGCTCATGACGGCACCCCACGACAATGTCTGGCAAACTAGATTCACGAACCTGCATACTCTGAAGCTCAGCTTCCACTTCTTTGATGATGACAATCTCACAGAAGGTGATGAAGACTGTTGTATGTCGCCTGGATTGATAGAGGAAACGAGAGCGTGCTTAGCTGACACAAAGACGTTGTTCAAGGCGAAGGAGGTGGAACTTGACCTGACGCTGGAATGCCACAATAGCATTGCGAGTGTCTATTGCAATAAGCACGCCAACATCATTCAACATTGGAAGCTGCTGGCAACGACGAAGAGTGATGAATAGCATACGAATCGCTCTAGTTCGTACTAAGTCCAAGTCTGGATTGATACGAACAGGCAAAAAGAGAGGTGAACCAAGTCTACCACCATACTGACCCGCTCTGACACCGCTTTTCTTGTCGACGGTGACGTTATCTTGCGAGCTGAGCATGTAGAGCAAACGCAGAGGTTGCTGCCTAATCCCTGGTCACCGTAGCTTTTGACTCTCACCTGTCGCGTGCGCGGTCATGACGCGCGCACTAGTTGGCACGTCAACAACTCATATCGCCAGCTCCTTCTCTCTCTGCTACAATACACCAGACGCCGAACCTCACGGCTACCTCATCTGTTCAATTCCCTCTTTCACAGCTAACAATGCCTCAGAACATACCCTCCGGCGGCACTCGCGTCGGCTTCGACGCCCTTCCCGATGAGCTCAAGGTCCAAATCCTCACGTACGCCCTCAGCACCAGCAAATTCATCATGGCAAGGAACCACAAAGCCATCGAGGGAGGTTTGAACCTACCAACTTTGCTACTCGTCAACAAGCGCATGCATGCCCTTGCCGCACAAGTGTACTACAGCGACAACACCTTTGTCATTAGGCGCTCTGGCGTGTCTTGGGGGCACGTTACCCCGGGAGCCGACGACAAGTGGCGTTTCCCTCCGTTTGTGTTCGGTAGTCACGTTCGCAAACTGGTGATACAGCTGGAGTTGTACAATCGCATTGACAACGCGGCACAGTGCCTGGAGCCGTCGTTCGAGAACGATTGGCTGGTGCTTCTCCGTCCCCGACCTGTCCACAAAGCTGCTACTCCCAACGCGCCACAGCAGGCAGGAGGGCAGGATTGGCAGACTCGATTCCCCAAGCTCACCGAATTGACGGTGCGACTGAGCACTTCTCTGCACTTGCATTTACAAATCAACAGTGACAGCGATGAGTACCGACGAGCACTACTTGACCTGCCAAACAAAGCAACTGTTGTGCTGCAGCCAAAGCTTTTAAAGCTCGAGAATGAATCAAGCGCGGAGATCAGGTCCAGTGACCCTATGCATGGCGCCATTCACAAGATGGTCAAGCTCAGAATTTAACCTGAATACCAGAAGAAAGGTGGTGGAGGTATGAAGAACTTGGAATGACTTGTCTTTCAGCAGATTGGTGACATGGGTCAACAATAAGAGCGGCCATATAGACATTGCTATTCAGTTTCTGGAAAGGATTGCTGGCTGGTTTTGCTGGACAGGAGGATACTAGCCTAGCGTGCAAGGAGATCCGCCAGGAAAGCGGAAGCTTCGAATATGGATTGTGTTCTGTCGAGATCGTTCTGCACAAGCTAATGTCCATTGTCAATATCACGAGCAGTCAATTCCAGTACCAGTTCTTACCCATAGGCCAAAGGTGATGATAGATCATGCTGTCGCACCTTATCTAGTGACATCGTACTTTAGTCCTTCGCTAGCGAAATCTTTGAGCTCGAATACGGCGATGAGTACCGTCTCGGCCCGTTGTTTGATGACGGCCTTGCATCCTCCAATTTTGGCAAACCATCCGCTCTTTTCGCACTCAACGTACCGGTCGCGAGTGACATCTTTGACTTCCTGCACGAACTGAACTGGAGACCATGGCTCGGTCTCACCTCCGGTAGGCGGACTGAGGAGTACTAGTGACTGCTCATTGCTTAGTCCAGAGCGCTCAAGAGCCAGCAGCTAAAGATCTGGTTTCTCAATGCGTGGTCCTTGACACTGTCGTGGTCCTTGACACTGTGGTGATATTATGGTCGTCGGATGCGATAGATTTTAAACCGGCTGGTCGAGAGTATGGGTTAATAGGCTCTGTGGTATCGCTTGAGGCTCGGGTTTGGGTGTAAGAGGGATCAATGATTCAGATTCCGAACGAGAGGAGCTGGTAGCAGACCGCTTCTGCCCGCTGTCGACGTGTCCGGAACTTTTGTTTCTTGCAAACAATCTTCTGCCGATAGAATGCTTCATGACGTCTGCATCGACGGGACATCCAAGTGAATTGCAAAGGAAAGTACCCGTTCTTGCGGACTGAACGAGATCTGGTAAGCGTGACTAGATGGAATGCATCCATGTCGTCGCCCCTCACGTCGGCTGCTGCAGAGCAGATTCGTCCATCTAAACCCGAACCAGTCGTTCCACTCGAAGTACCACGCCGCAATATAGTCGTTAGCGTTGGCGTCGCACAAGAGAGGGGGAGCTGCAGTGCACCAATGCGACTGCACATCGTTTGCGACACTGCATCGCGATAGCAGAAGGCACGTGCAGTGCTGTATTGCGCAAGGCTGGTATTCTTGCCAGGCGTTCATGACGCTCGTGGGCATCGGTCGGTTGTCGTCTTCCATGGATGTTCGCGGGGTTATTGGGCGCGTCATCGCACCGAGGAGGAAGGAGGCACCCGGTCGGCACACGATATCTGCGATGCAGATCAGTAAACAATACACGCTCACGTACCTGTGCATCACCAACGTATTTGCTCAACGCAATCGACAACGTGAAAAGAGGTGGTATTCCAAGTGGCTATCCTTGCCTAACAATTCTCATACATGATCAAGGAAAGCCGTCTTTGATGCACGTCCCACCCAAGTCTAATATAATGATGTAACATGCTTGAAAAATCGCTGTGCAAAGACGTAACGATAAGACATGGGACGCCTGTAGACGCCGACAGAAAAGTACTGCCATGAAATAGCAGCGGCGTATATGATGGTTATATAAAGGTCGTGCGTAAATGGCGCAAGATTGGTGAAATAAAATGCAATGCGCGTGCGCGGGGTGAGGGTCAAAGGCCGTTGCGAAGTTCAGAGTCGTCCTACCACCCTTCATCTTTCTGGTTCTTGCCCTGTCCTTTCTTGGCCGCTGCCTTCTCCTCTTCCGTCATCTCGATGAGCTCCGCGCCCTCGAGCTTGAAGCCCTTTGCGTCGACAATGTGCTCGCTCGCTGAGCCCAGGTACGCCTCGTGTAATCGTGGCAGGAAGTACTGCATGACGCTGTCCGCCAGGTTCTTAGCCACCAGGCCCTTGTCAACCCAGAAATGTCGTACAAAGACGCCCTTGCAGCCGCCTCGGTTCGCAGCCTCGGGTGCACCGTTGGCTTCGACGCAGGGGAGAACGCGAATGTCGTCCGGTCGGTCGTAGTCGTAGCGCAGGTAGTTTCCGAAAGCAGCCTGTTCGTGTGCCCAGTCGGTCTTCCAGTGCGCGCAGCCTTTGTACTTGGTCTCAGAAGGGCATTCCGCCCAGGCCTTGTACATCTCTTGTGTCCTCTTGCTCTGTCGTGCGATCACGAAACCAGTGTTCAAGTATCGGTTGCCCTTCGCATCGTAGTTTTGCGGTTCGTTCGGGTCAATGGACATCATCGCAAGGGTATCGTCGGTCATGTTCCAGTAGTTGAGCAACCATTCGAGAGGCAGATGCGGGTAGTGGAACATGACATCAGAGTCCATGAAGACGATGTACTCGTGGGTCTTGAGCGCCTCCTTCATCATGGGAACCTTGACCCAGGTGCCCCACCGGTCGGCGTAATCGGGTGCGCGGATGAACTTGTAATCGTAGCCGTGTATTTGCGCTGTCAGATGTTAGCCGAGTCGCTCGTTGTCCACTCCACGTGCCGAATGGCCCTGGATGTCTCCTCCTGTATGGTCGACAACGTACCAAACATGTAATGCCCGAGCATGCCCGCACTCAACGAGCGCATGCCCTTCCACTTCAATTGCGGGTCCATGAGCTGGCCCTTTTCCGTCAACGGCCGACTGTCGATATCCAGTATGAGCACCTTCTTGCCCAACTTGCTCTTGAACTTCGGTTCCCCTGCTAGTCTGTATATATCTCCGTCCTCGTCGGTAAAGTTGGCAGCATCGATCGGATGTAATATCGGGCCGTAGAGTGCTTTTATTATCGTCGCCATGGAGATGTCGTCTTTGGGGAGGGAAATGTTTTGCGTATGCGGGAATCTGCGCCTCGTCGTCAGTTGTTGCAAATAATCAAGGATCGCGACACGTACTGTGCCCGGAGACTGCTCGGCACGTATGAAGGAGAGCTGAAGTAAAGCAGAGCCAATGCCATGGGTATTATGGCAATCAACAGCACACGCCGCCATCTCCCCTGTGGTCCCATGTTGGCCAGCGATTGGTATGAGTAGTCGGCCATCGTCGCGGCTCGTCGTCTGGGGTTCAGAGGCCTAGAATGCGATCCAGTTCGCCTGCGCGTGGGAGTCGAGTATCACGCCCTCGTTTTTTTGCATCCAGATCCAGTTGGTCCAGTCCAATCCAATAATTTCCCAAAGATGCCGAATCTGAACAATGGAGCGTGCGTCGCGTAGTGGACACCACGGAAAGACGGTGGTGTATGCAAAAGATGACAATGTATGCGGATACCGGAGAAGCGCTGCGCCGGGTGCCAAAAAGGAGCGGTAAGAAAGGCAGGATGACAAGCAAAGTGTCCCTCTGCCTCAAAGGAGGCGGCCGACACGCCCCCAGTTTAGTGGCAGTTGTGTCAGTCGGTAGATCCTTGCTTCCATCCCTAAGCAATGCAGGGGCCACTACCGTCTGATTGGGCTTAGCTGCCGCGCCGGGAGAGGGCTGGAAGGCTGAAACGCCGAAATCTGGGATGCGCGCCCTGTGGCTGTGCTATGCTCCCCGTCGACGCCTGTGGGACTGCGATGAGGGTATTCGAGATGCAAACATGGGCCTGTTATGTATTCACAATTTGGTTCTTGTGCGGAATGTGTCGTGCACTGTATTAGCCCAACGAGCCGGTGCCGCATGCGCCTTTACGATAGTCAGCTTAGTAGCCACTTTGTACACGCAAGCCTCTCGTACTCGGCTGTAGATGGCAGGATCGACACGGGTGCGGCGGTGCTGAAACATCACCATCAGTCGGAGCAGAAGACGCGACCATCCTAGAAACCGCAAGCAAGGCTCATCGTGTCTTCCTTCGTCTCGACCTTCTCGCAATTGACTTTTGCTGAAACGCAGACTTGGTCGTACGTTGAGTGCCCAAATGCGACGACGACGGCTGACAAAAGCCTGGCTCGAGTATCTGTGGTACCGTGTTACGTCTGGCAGCGTGACGCAGGGTCTCACGCGAACTCGTTATGAATATAATCATGTTGGCTGTATACCTACGGACTACACTGACGTTGCAGCAGCAATCTGTAGAGTTTCGCGAGCGTGTCCATACTACACGTCTGGAGCTAGGCGTCCAACAAGCGCAATAGCTCGTAGTCCTTTGCAATACCAGGACTGCTTCTCGCACAACTCTCGATCAAGGTCATCATGATACCTACCCACTCGCGCCATCCTTCCGGCAGCGTTTCTCGTAATCTTGGGTCTGGCAACTGCGCTACGGCGTGAAACAATAGCACCTGTCCAAAGCACTGACAACACCACCCAAACTTGATTGGTAGAGCCGACAACATTTGCGTGCAAAGACCCATGGTAGTTGGCCAGTACATGCCACCGCGCAGACCCTCGCGCACCTCGTTGTACTCTGCATCACTGGTGAACGCTGGTGCATGCAGCGCTTTGTAGAGGAACGGACGGCCAATGTGGAACTTTGCGACGAGGTAGCGGCTTCGCAGCATGGCCTTCGCGATGACGTGTGCAGGGCTGTGTGAGTCACTGGCGTTGTCGGTGTCGGAGAACTGAAGCGACGGTGGGAGGTTTGCGCGCCACTGCTCTAGTTGGTGATGCATTTCTGCTGTCAAACTGGCGCTGGGGTAACCGTCTTTCTCCGCAAAGGTATACAGGCTCTGCTTTACGCGTGTCAGGATGATGCGATGGGCCGCTTGAGCGAGAAAGTGGAAGTTGAAGAAAGAGTCCTCTTCATCGGTAAGCAGTCCCGATATGGACGTCTTTGGCCGTGGGCATTGGGTAAACTTCGGTAGAGGCGTATCTGGCTCGTAGTCTAATAGGCCGCTATGCGGAAGTAGGTCCAGTTCCTGTGTGATGACTGTTTCGTACATCAAAGTACACCAAAACAGTCGTGATAACATATCGCCCTCCCATGTGTCATAGTCAATCGCTCCCGTGCGGGTGAGAATGCTAGCGCAACAGAGGGCCGCCCTGTTCACGGTGGTCCAAGAATCGAGAGGCCGGAGAACCTGAGCATAATACAGAGTCGAAAGCATGTAAAATTGACCTGCTTGAACATCGTTATCGCACATGAGGAAGCCGAAGCGATGCCTTGCTTCGTTGAAGAATTTGAGCCCCGGTGGATCATCTGCAACGAGTTCGTACCAATCCGGGTGCACGAAGCCACGTCTGGCTGGAGAGTGGCGCGAGGGAAGAGCAAAGTCGCCTTCCTCGTGAGCCTTGACAGCTAAGCAACCTAAGGCAAGCACATTGAGTACCAGCGCAGACTCCACGTCGTACCCGAACTCGTTCTCCATAGCTGTGCCTAGTGTGCTTGAGAAGAAATGATACTTGTCAAGGATCGGCGTGTTACGGTGGAAGACGGCAAAATAGGCATCTGCAAGGCCTTTGACTGCCGATTGCGGGAGGCTCATCAGCCAGCTCTCAGGGACAGTGCCGTAGGGACGATCGATATGTATCGGCAGCTGCGCTCGCCGGTTCTCAATATCGACTATGTAGTCCTCTGGAAGCTCTGCTCGGACAGTGACGAAACCGCTAGGAAGTATTTGCTGTATGGCCGGCCAGAGCGCGACACGATGTTGGCTGAAGGAAAGATTTACTGCGCCTTGGACTTCCATCACCGGGAAAGGACTTTTGGCGGGAGATCCCACGACTTGTGGCGACATTGCTAACTCGTGTATGCTTAGCCTGCCATTATGAGAGTGGTGAGAGGGCATCGCTGAGATGTGATATCCTGGACTTGGTTGTGAGAAGATGGTGTGAGGTGACTGATGGTCGTTGATAGGCCCTGCCGGTGAAAGTGGTAATGTAGACGACGGCTTTGGCGTATTGATCGCTGTTGTCAGGTCTTCGATCTTTGCTTCCAGTCTTCGGATAGCATTGATTGCCAAAGTCAATGACTGGTCTTTCTTCGTACTGCGTGGTGCCTGATACGTGCACTCCAAGTTCATGTTCCTACAGTAGCCGCATCTTGGCCGATCTTCATCACAGCGCGTCTTCCTCGATCTGCAGATGTCGCAAGCCTTCTCTAGTCAGCAGAGCAGTGCATGTCATTTCTTGACCACATACCAAGGTCGCCATGAACGATCGCGGCTTCTTCAGCGACGAGCCATCCCCGTCCTCGTGGCTTCCGCTACGCTCCCCATCGTAGGACGTCTGCCGCTCTGGAGGTTCTGCTTGCGAGGAGGATATGTTGGCATGGGACCTCTTGGTCATAGCATATCACGATGTATTGTCGATTTCGCGCATGGGAAGCGGTGTGTAATTGCCAAGGTTGTAGGAGATGACTGGGAGCGATCATGGCCGGCGACGGAGATGACCATGCTAGCGTGCACAGACCAAGGCGGAAGTTCAATCTTGCCCAGCTGCCTACGGCCTCCATCTTTCCTACACCAACACCTTGCCTCACTGCCTTGCTATTGACCTGTGAAATTTGCACTCATTGACCTCAACTGATACAATTACAGATCTCTCGCACGGTATTGCGACACGACAGTACGACCAAGCTCGTTCTCGACGTATCGCGATCCTGATACCGAAACTTACCCTAAGGTTATGCGCTCTACGGGCGATGTAGCAGTGTATATCCTGGGGTACGTTCGAGGTACGGTTCGCAGACCACGAGCTTGTTCGTATGCGTGCCATGCGCCCATGCACCCATTAGTCCTGGACCTCGAATTTCGCGTCCGCTGATGTGTGTCCTGCCGCGCAGCGTGGCGACTGCGACCTGTTGTCTCTGATACTATTGCCATGATTCTAACGTGATTTGCCAAATTCCGTCCTCTGTGACCACCGACTAATGTATCTCCAGGTTCACATGGCTCTTCTCCGCCGAGGCTTGCCTACATGGTGTCCTGGTATCGCCTGTGCCCGGCCTGCTCTCTGGCTCTCTTTTCGATGAGCATTGAAGTGGCGTCTTCATGCTGCCATCGCGCTGTCTTCCACAGCCGCTTTTCATGTCCCTTCTCGTTGGCTTGTTGCGACACCCTCCCGCGTCGAAGCTGAAGAGTTTTCTTGCCACGGAGTCACCACTCTTGTCTCCTCAGCTGGCCTGTCTTGCACAGTGCAGTTGTTCGGGCATTCTTCTTCTTGTCATCTCATCCAAGTTCCTTCAACTCGTTGTCGCCGCCGTTGCGGAGAAGAGGGGGGAGGTTCGTCGGGGTTCGAGAGGAGCAGGCGCGGCAGCTTGCATCGGCAACGACTGCGGGCAAGGTCTGGTTCGTCTCGTGAGAAGTATGCGATGGGTACAGCTCACTTCCTGTGCTGTCGCTTCGTCAACTGGGGGTGCAGCTGGTGCTCCAAAGTTTCGGCGTTGATATTGGTGGTCGGTGTTTGGTAGCAGCTTCCCCGCGGACGCAGCCAGCTGTGCAGCGCAAAGAACTACCTGGCAAACGAACGCCATAGCTGACTCCAGTCAGCTTCATGGTGCTTCCACCGCAAGTAAAGCAAGACTAAAGGCATCGGACGCTACTTGAGCTCTTCTTGCAGGATGACACGGCCTTACCGACATGTGCAGCCTTCTGGAAGTTATTTTTCCAATCTTTGGAACGCTCCTCTACCTCAGCGATTGCTTCGGCCTCCCACCATCGTAGCCCTCACCCTTTCACTTGGTACCAACAGAGCCACGCCGTCGTCTAAGTGTCTTGATTCGCTGGACTCGTACGGATGTCCAAGGAAGCCACCTACCCCTTTTAGATCTAGTCCTGGACATACTCGATTCGTTCTTCTTCCATCGTCGCTGAAAGAAGCATCATTAGTGATGGATTCACTGCCAAGGCAGCATTCATACTGCCAGAACGTCTCCGGTAGCCTTTCTGCCGCCAATCGGAGCCCAAAGAAGAAGTCTAGTCAGATATGAAGGCTACTAGTACGGTGAAGGACACAGAATGGACAGCCCCAGGACGAATCAGAGGCCATATAATAGGGCAAGGGCCCGGTTTCATCGCAGACTTCATGCTTCCATTCTGCAGAATTAGGAAGCTTCAGACTTCCTCGCTCTTCTTCAGCGGCGTACCGTTCTTCTGGAGGAGACGCTAGAGGGTCTCCCTCTGTCTATATAAACTGGCCTCCCCCTGCCTCCCTTCAGTTCCCTCAGCCTGAAAGTTCCTCACTTCTCCAGTACAAAGTCGCCTTCAAACTTCTTTTTCCGAGCACTTTCAAACCTCCTCACACACCTCGAAACACAACACGCTTCCTCATCACCTCCACTCACATCGGCTACAAGCACGATGTCTTCTCCAAACACCATCACAATGGTGACGCCCGCGCCTCGTCCGAGCGTTGTTCTCCCCAACGAGATCCTCAAGATGATTCTCATGAACATCCTCATCTTCTCCACGGTCTCGCCTCGGGGCAGGCCAATCAACGCGTCCCGCTTCGCCATGCTCCACAAGAGCATACTGCACAAGCTCTGCGTCGTCTCTCGCCAGTTCCAGGCGGTCGCTCTCCAAGTTTTCTACGAAGAAAACTATTTCGAGTTCATCTCAAAGACATCACACCGCGCGCCACTCATGCCCTCTGTCCACCTCCTCCCCTCCCTCCGCCACATCCGGGTGCAGCTTGTCCTCACCGACAGCTACGCAGGAGAGCCGACTGTACTGCCCGACCGCATCCTCGACAACAGGATATACTTCCGCAACACTGCCGACCTCTTCAAGCACTGTCGCAGTGCCCACACCTTGCGGAAGCTCTCTGATCTGATGACCATGCAGAATCTGAGGACGATTCAGCTTCACATCACTCCCATCTTCAGCAACCCCGACTCCGAGGCGGCGGTCGCTATCTACCATCAGGCTCGCTTCATGATCGGCGCTCGTGATGAGTTCAACATCACCGTCGAGGCTGGCCTCTCCGACTTGAGGAGCGCCATGCTGAGCGAACTCTGGGCAGCTTTGTGAATTGTTTGTGGTGGTTGGTGGGGTTTGTCGTCTCCTGGCTTGGTCATTGCCATAGTGTAGTGCAGAATGAGATTCTTTGTCTTCTCCAACATGCTTTTGTGCATGGTGAATGTCGCTTGTGATTACTGTGAGTACCTCTTGGCTATTGTGACACGTTTCAATGCGACGATTTCCGATGCTACGTATGTCTTCAGGCTCAATCATTATGTGCATGATTGATCTCTGATAGTAGATTAAAGAACTCCTGGCTTACTTATGAAGTTCCTTATGACTGCTAATAATGTGAGGGAGACTTCTACTCGCGACGTACTGTTATATCCATTTCACGACCTCAGCCTCCACCTTGATAAATGGCTCTGCCTGCCACCAACCTTCAATGACCACCTCTTTCTTCGCCCTAATCACAAAACCCTCATCCCCTAGTCGGTTCAAAACAGTTTGTTCTCCACAATACATGCCCGGGGCTTCTTTTATCACCAAGCGCAAGAATTCGACTCTAGTAAGTCTGGCCCTCCCAGAACAAAGCTTGACAAGTGTCTGCCATTGGTATGAAGTGGTAAAATCCCGACTAAAGTATTCCAAAGAGATCATCAACTCCAGTCGCCGAATATGCTGTCTGGCATGTGGCGGGGGCAGCAAGACAGGACTTTCCCGAGGCTTATCTTCCATCCACGCCTTCAGAGTTCTCCCGCCTGAGGCGCATCGAAACTCGTTCTCGCGGTAAAAAGCCTCTAGAACGAGGGGATAGAGTGACTTGGATATAACCAGATACCTAGCCAAGCGACCGTTGCGAGATATATGGCTCTGAAATCGATCAGCGCAAACAGGTAGTCGTGGCACGGATGAGCCGAGGCCGAGACGAAGAGCGTGATGGAGGATTTGGATAATCAGCTCGTTAGGGAGGTGCGGATTCGTAGTCGATGGGGAAGTCATCTCTTCGGATTGGGTTGAGGAGATGGGTCGGCTTGATTTGTCGTTGGAAACTGATGATGGCGCGTTATTCATCGGCAAAGTCGAGGGTGGTGATTCCGATGCGGGAAGAATGGTGTGAGGTGAGTGGGACTCGATCTCGGCCATAGTCAACCCTCCGAACAGTTCAACCAGCTGCCTGAGTGGGGAGTCGACTTGGCTGTTAATCTCTTCTGGGTGTGTGGTTGCTGCGTATCGACGTGATCTTGACCCGATTGCACGGACTTCCAGTTTCACTCACCTTTAGTGCGATATATGTATTACCGGACTGTCCGAGTATGGTATGAGAGATCGATCCAAACGGACAGGATCTTCATTTTATTAGCATCGCATAATTCGAAGTCACGTAACTATGGGAAATGGCAGCATGGAACCGTGGTTTGCAAGTGGGTCCCATCATGGTCTCGAATAAGGTATAAATCAAAGGTGACCTTGGACAGCTTAGTATGAACAAAGAGACAGGTCGGCCTGAACGGCAGGATAGTTCTTCTTGGATGGAAACGTTGGTAATGCCAATGGCAGACATTGCAGGCGCGGGGGTGGTGAACAGCGACTTGGTGAGGGCTTGTCTGGGGTCTCAGCTTGAGACAGCGAATTTGGGGTAAAGGCATCTTCGCATAACTACTGTACATGGGCGGGCTGTCGCTGTGTCGAAAGGCGCGTCAAGGTATTAGAGAAGAGTGGAGGAGAAAGTCGGAAAAGTATCCGTCGTGTGTTTGGCCAGAAGGCGCGACCCGCGCGGAGCGTGTCCCCGCTGTCTGCCTTGCCTTCCTCTCCGCGCTATCTTCCCCACCATCGTACCCGGGTCCCCCATTGAGTCACATCCTGAACAGTTTTAATCAGGATGCATCCAGCTCATCGCCGCTCTCGTCAGTGGCAGCCATGTCCTCCTCAGCTCTGCATGCCTCCCTGACGCGCGCCTCGGTCGAAGCCGCCCACGCCCTCATCAAGCCGCACATCCACGATACGCCCGTCTTGACCAACACCACCCTGAACACTCTCGCCAATAAGCCTCAAGCTCCAGAGGCACTCCAGGGAACCCAATGGGAAGGCCAAGAGCCCGCTAAGCCCAAAGTGAATCTCTTCTGCAAGTGCGAAAACTTCCAGCGCATCGGCGCCTTCAAAGTACGCGGTGCTTTCCATGCCGTCACGCGATTGATCGAGCGGGATGGATTGGAAGAGGTGCAAAGAAAGGGAGTGGTTACACACAGTAGCGGTACGTCTACTTATGACCATACCAGGCAGGCAGGACTAACATCAACAGGAAACCATGCGCAGGCCCTCGCGCTTGCCGCAAGAACCTTCTCCATACCCGCACACATCGTCATGCCCTCCATATCCACGCCCTCGAAGATAGCAGGCACGCGGTCACAAGACGCCAACATCCACTTCTCCGGCTCCACGAGCACCGAACGCGAAGCCGTCGTCGCAGACGTAATCAAGGACACAGGCGCTACCCTGATCCCTCCCTACGACCATCCCCACATCATACTCGGCCAGGGCACCATGGCGCTGGAGATACAGCATCAAGTCAGCAAGCTTCTGGGAAGCGGCGAGAAGCTCGACGCTGTCATCGCGCCCTGTGGTGGCGGCGGCATGCTGAGCGGCATCGCAGTCGCTCTCCACGGCACTGGGGTACGTGTCTTCGGCGCAGAACCTAGTTTCCAGGGTGGTGACGATGCGAGGAGGGGCGTCGAAGCGGGCGAACGCGTTACCAGCGTCAAGACCTTGACTATCGCGGATGGTCTGCGTACGCCCCTCGGTGACCATACATGGGGTGTTATTTCGAACAAGGAATACGTGCATAGTCTATACGCCGTCACAGAGCAGAACATCAAAGACGCGATGAAGCTGGTGTTGGAGAGGATGAAGTGCTTCGTCGAGCCGAGCGCGGTTGTGGGTCTGGCGACTATCCTGTACAACGAGGACTTTAGGAACATGGTGGAGAGAGAGGCTGGGGATAAGGGCTGGAACATTGGCGTCGTCTTCAGTGGGGGGAATACCACGATTGAGGCCATCACCAAGATCTTTGCTGAAGTGCCGGAGGAGAGGGCGCAGAGACAAGAAGGCGTGTTGGGTAAAGATGGGCGGAGGGTGGCTGAGAACGTTGCCGGTTAGTGTTGTTTCGATATCACAGTAGAACAATCAATCTACGCAGACATCACGCATGCTTCATGATTTACATTACGTAGTCGCATTCATTGCGTTATACCATTAAACGGGCATACTGATAGTCTAGAACCACTTCTTGAACTCTCCACCCATGGTCCCTAGATCCCGAGAAACGATGCTGGTGTCGTTGCTCTGCAGGATCTTGGGCAGCGTGGTGAAAGGCTCCCGGCTGGTCAGGCTCTCAATACGTCCAAGCAAGAACTCAAGCTGGCGGTACGCGCTGCTAGGCTGGTACTGGGGTACCATGTGTCCACTCAGAGCTTGCTGAACATATGTGAGCTTCCTCTCGGTGATGGTCTTGCCCATGAGGCCCTTGGCGCTCAAACTGGTGAGGCTCAAGTCGTCGTGGTAAGGAACGTAGAAGTCATCGACAGGTGGGTTCTGGAAACCTTGCATGCCGCCCCAAGTCATGTTCTGGATAGCCATGAGAGTACCATTGTAGAGCAGGATGTAGTCGAGCTCGCCGTGTGCGATGACGGTGCGGTCTAGTGCGTCGATAACGCGGGGGATAACTTCCCAGGACGACTGGGGAGACGAGTCGGTGTCGAGAACGCCGTTGGAGCACTCAGCCCATGGCTGGATGGGCGCGTTGATGGCCTTTTGGACTTCGGTGCGGTTGAAGTAGATCTCGGTGTTGGGAGGGAGGTAGTCGAAAGAACCGGGGAAACCGAGAACGTCCCAGAGGAGAGGGCAGGTGGTGGCGATGGCGTAGACGTCGAAGCAAGGGTTGGTGTAGAAGACGGCGTTGTAGATGTCTTCCCACAGCCCGCAGCCTTCAGTCTTGGCGTCCTTCTCGGGGTACGGGAGCTTGCTGGGAGGAGGGAAAGTAAGGTACTTCTCCATGTACTCGGTGTAGCCGCAGGCCTCGGAGCGGTTGTGGATGTCGTCCATGAAGGTCTGGTTGAAGTTGAAGAGACCGGCCCATTGGTCGACGAAGGGGACAGCTGGGATGTCCTCTAGCAGGACGTCCTCGGCTACACTGGGGTCGTAGAACATGATGCCCTTGACGTCGTAGTAGCAGGAGTCGTTCTTGCTCAACATGGCATCGGCGATATAAGGGACGTAGCGTCCGGCGTACGACTCGCCAGTGATGTACACCTTGCGGTTCTGCAGACCGAATGTGTCGACAAAGTTCTTGAAGAAGCCGAGGAACTCCTCAGCGGTCTCCTCCTGAGAGGTAGCGGTAGCGTTTCCTTGGGTGAATCCGGTTCCTACGGGCTGTTCGACCCAGACCATGTTGGTAAGGTTGGCCCAGTTCCAGGGGTTGTATACAGCTGCTGGGCCGCTGCCGTATTGCCAGGAGATGGGACCATTCTCTTGGAGGAATCCCTCTAGAGAAGAGCAACCTGGGCCACCTATAAAATATGTTAAAGGTTGTCGATCATGTACTTGTGACTGCTCATACCGTTCAGCCAGATGGTGATCTCGTCATCCGCGTCTGGGTTCTCGGATGGGAAGAACCAGAAGTACAGTTCAGAGGTCTCGTTGGCGGCATCGCTGATGGGCAAAAGACCAGCGTAGGACTCGCCAATGTCGAAGTCGACGTCGGGGATCGCTCCCGCAGTTCCGTTGACAGCGAATGCTGCGAGCTGTTAGCTAGTGGTGCGTAGGATTAGACGTTTACCATACCCTTGGACGCCTCAGTGGTGATGATCTGAGTGGTCTGACGCTTGTGAGGGCGAAGACTGGTCTCGGGGACAGTCAGACGAGGACGAGGAAGTTCCGTCTTCTTGCCGACAGATCGAGCGCTTCGTGCGGAAACGCTTGCTGTGAGGCCACCAACGGCGAGGAGTGAAAGAAGCTGCATCTTGACGTGCTTCGCGATCGCAGTGCCGGGGTTGTTCGTTAGTCAAGCTCGTGCTGTGACTATCAATGGCCGTGAAGAAGAGGGAACCGAGCGGGCAGCCCAGCCTTCTTGAAGTAAAAGCGTGGAGCGCCAGACCGACGTCACTTCGGGTCTACCACGCACGCGACGCGGCCTACATCTTCCTGTACCTGCACAAACACAGATAGCTCATGGCGAACATAGCTCCAGCTCTTTACCTGATTAGGCAGGCGTGAAGTTCCGTCGCATATTGTTGCTTACCCCCGAAGCACACCGAAATCATTCAAACGCTTGACCCTGCGCATGAGCTCCGTTATACTCTAGTATAGTTGTATGCGCACGATCGCGAAGTTGTGTAGTTGAGGTTTGAACATGGCGCGATGGTAGTCGACATTGCTGCGATTGCTCATGATGCTGGTACTGTTTTCCAGGTACGACCGCGATAGAGGCGGGGAATGCATGCGACTAGACACACGACCACACTGGTGGACCGAAGCTAACGGCGCAAAGCTTCTCCAAGGCCCGCCAAAGACGCCGCCACTGCCTTCAAGCACTGGCAGGTCCACTTCGTATTTCTTGATAGTGGACGGGGAACTATCTCTTCGGGCTTTTCGACACCAACTCTTATCTCTGGCCGCAATCCGGGGCCACGGTAGGCTCAGTGCGCGTCATCAGGTACTGGGGCAAAGGATGGTCGAGCTGCGCGATTGGCTGAAGTCGGCCTTCGAGAAAATCGCTCCCATACAGGTGTCGAAGGATCAAGCACCATGGCGGATGCTTGTCATGCTTCGGCGCAGATAAGTCTTGTGCGCTTTAACCGCATGGGGAAGCTCGCGAAAATTGATGCTGTGGCGGGTCGCTGTGACGAAAACAATGTGGTCAATCAAACACATGGGCTTTCCCGTCTCCTCTGAAGGGTCTGAAGCAACGACTGTTGAAATGATGTCTGCAGGACCATGGCTTGAGGTGCGTTCAAGGTTTGTGAGAGTGTCAGCATGTCAGCAACAATCGGTTGTGGCTTCCGCGCGTCAAGTGGCTGATTGGTCGCGCACCCGGAGAAGCCGCCATCGTCACTGAGGGGCGCGTTTTGATATCGATTCCACTGAGTTAAAGCAAGCAGACTGGAAAATCTCGCGTCAAAGTAGACACCAGGATGTCAATTTCATGACAGGAATTGCTCTATGGATGAAGAATTATCTAGGTAAAGAAGGTCACAAGTCTTTGCTTGCACTATGCCTCTCCACGTAGGCCTCCACGACGAACGCGGCGCTCACCGTATTGCGGCGCAGTTACGAGGCGAACCAGTTGCTCGAAATCGGGTGTACCATAACCAGTCACAGGATCCCATCCCTCCGTCGCATTCCAGGAAGCGTAAGGCACAAGTGCGGTTGGAAGTCCGGAGTAGATGGAACGACCAGTGCAACCACGAGAGCCTCCATCGACAATGTCGTTTAGACCCTTGTAGCCCTGCTCGTAGATCCAAGGGTTCAGGAAACCAAGTGAAGGCATGCCAGCCGCAATGCGAGCGTTGTTGAGAAGCGCAATGACCGATGCGAAGACGGGCGCTGAGGCACTAGTTCCTCCAACAGACGACAGTCGACCCTTATCAACGACCTAGAGAAGGAAGTCAGTATCTGTCTCACATGCAGTTTGTACAGGGAGTATAACTTACCTGGAAACCGAGTCCTTGAGCGGCGACGTCAGGGAATCCACGGCCGTTGGGGTTGTAAAGGCCTTCCCATTGAGATCCGAGCTTGCCAAGATAGTCGGAAACTGCCTTCTCTTGGTATGTTGGGCGAGGCCACAGATCAGAGAAGCCACCAGAAGAGAAATCAACAGCACGCTCAGGCTCTACTCCGCGAGTGCCACCTACGGAGGTGACGTAGGGGCATGAGGCGGGGAAGATTGGCTGGAGACGGGTCGTGTTCTTGCCGTCGTTGGTCTGACAAGCGGAGCCTGGACCAGTATCACCGCTGGCTGAGTATTGTTAGCACTCAGGTTTACATTGATGGAAGCTTTGAGTGAGAAAATACTTACAGAAGATGACTGAGACGCCACGAGAACCGAGCTGACCGATCATATCACAGACCTTCTTGGCGTACTCGGCAGGGACGCTTTGCTCCGTCTCACCGTACGAGGTGGTTAGTACTTGGGGCAGCTCTTCATCCTCCAGACCCACAAGGTAAGTGAAGAAATCCAAGTAGGGCTCATTGTTGTTGTCGTCCTCATCGGGCTGATCAAGATCAGGGACCAACAGTCCTCGTCCTGGAACAGTGTAAAACGTGGTTGATATGTTCACCAGGCCGGCTGTGTACTGGATATCGAGATTGGCCTCGACGCTATTGGCCGATGAGTTCTGGGGAAACGGTCCATCGTTGACAGACTGTACTCCAAAGCTTTTACCAGCGAGACTTTGAGAAAACCTCTGTGTGAACAGGTCGAGATCGTTGAAACGAGCGTATTGCTCAAGGAACCCGCTCACTCCGATCGTTACGTTGGCCTGGTCGCTAACGTCATAGTCTTGGAAGTTGTATAGGTCTGCGAGGCAATCAGGCGTGATCCTTGTGTTACACGTGGCATTAACAGCAGCAAGCTTGGAGAAAGGCGCAATTTCCTGTGTGAGGACTTGGCTATCTTCGGCGCGCATTTGACCGAAGCGAGTAGTAGGTTGGATCATATCAATGTGGCTGCGAACCTCCACGGGGACAGAGTAGCCCAACGAACGAGTCCTCTTGACTCCAGGGCGTGCGTGGCTCTGGTAGGTCTTGAACGTGGTGCCCATCATCTGTTCTGCGCGCTTCACAGGAGCGAGGAAGTTGATCCATTCGCCGTCATTCTGGATGTCTCGAGGCTCGACGCCGGATTGCTCCAGCCAATTAAGCACATTTGCAGTTGAGTCGGCTCTAGGCTTGATGAGATCCTTCAGTTCGTCTCGCTTAAGGTGCTGGCCGTAGCGGGGGTGGCTGGGAGTTGAAACCTCCAAGAGCGTCCTCTCAAACAGGTCTGGGTTTGCCTGCGATGATCAGTATTCGACTTTCAACATCTCAACCATGGAGGCCTTCCTGATCTGCTTCGCGATGACTTACCGAGCGTACTGCAATGCGGAAATGGAGCTTGCGCTCGGGCGCTGGAACACCAATCTCGCTCCATCCCTCAGGTACAGTGTTCAGACGTTCGACAACTTCGTTGCCCTCGATGTGAGAAGTACGGGAGGTAGATCCAGCGCTGACACCAGAAATGGCCAGTAGGCCTGTGAAGGCGGCAGTGGTGTACCTCATGCTAGCCGGCGACGTTGATCGTGTGGAACCAGAAGTGGCAGGACAGAAGGAGATGTATGCTCGACCCTGGTTGCTTGGCAGCAAACGAAAGCAACGGATGGGTTGGAAACTGCGATGACAACCACGGCGAGAGCGGACATATACTGGGCTGCCAAGCCGTGGAGATTTAGACACCCAACGTAGTCACCTGGGTGACCTATCGTATCCAGATGTTTCAAGTACATGATGCAGGTAGCCTCCGGGATCAACGTGATCGGCTCTTGATTGGAGTGATGGCTGATCACCCCCAGCCGTGTTTAGGTAACAACGTTCTGAAGCACCTTCCCCTTTGCCTCTCGCGGTTGTCTCGAATATAGAAAGTAGGCCGTACCGCTCCTCACAGCTTTGGGGATGGGTATCGCTGTTTATTGCAGGGCTCCATGGTCCACGGGTGCGGAACGGCCCAATTTTGTCTAACTCCGTTCCGTTCTGCTAGAAGGAGCACAGATCTGCGCAGCATGCATCCTTTTATCCTCATACCAATAGCCGGCTCATGCATGCAGTGCGCTGATCTCCAGGCTGGCTCAATGCTTACAGGATCTGAACATTGGCGAAAAGAAGCGTGGGCTCATGCATGGTCTCAGTGCTCTTGTCCCGGATAGTGTGCAGCGCAAGAATGCTTGTGAGAGCTTCATGGGATTGGCGGCGGGTCGGCACTGTGACGACAAGTGGCGCTCGAGGGCGGCCCGTGCTGCACCTCAGCCTGCACGCAGCCTGGCCCAACGATCGCAGCGAAGTTGCTCCAGCGACCATCAAACAACGAACAGTACGGGCACGATGTCTCAAGACGCATAATGACGGACTTCGTTAATGCGTATTGCACATCAGCTCTTACAGACAGCTTCCTCTACTGCCCTCCTGCATCTACTTCTCTTCGCTAGATTCAACGCGTCCCTCGAACCCACTCTCAAGGATGGCGATGAGATCATCGAGCCGCTGAACGACGAGATCCGTGTGCTGGTGCTCCGCAAGATGCTTGTTGACGTCGTTGACTAGCAGCACAGTCGCAGCTCCCGCACGATGACCAGCCGTCATGTCGTCAAT
This sequence comes from Alternaria metachromatica, assembly GCF_023757995.1. Taxonomy (NCBI): domain Eukaryota; kingdom Fungi; phylum Ascomycota; class Dothideomycetes; order Pleosporales; family Pleosporaceae; genus Alternaria; species Alternaria metachromatica. The sequence continues at coordinate 1,392,897 of NW_026055496.1, forward strand.
CGAATCGCCAACCATGATCAGACTCTTTCCTCCGTCTTCGTGCATCCAGTCCTTCGCAATGTGCAGAATGCCTGCCGGGTCGGGCTTGGGTGGCCTAAACTCTCGCGTCACGACAGGGCTAAATTTTGATGTTGGCAGAAAAGTAGTGAGAAGATGAGTGACGGGTGCGTCGAAGTTGCGTGTGCAGATGCCCTTCTTGATGCCACGAGAGTCCAGATATTCCATGAGCTCTACGAGCCCGGCCTGCGGCTGTTGGGACTTCATTGCGATGCGCTCAATGTCCCGGATCTTCTCCTGTGCTTCTTCCTGCTCGCCCTCGGGTAGCGAGTAGATGTGGTCCAGGATGTCCGTCGGCTTTTCGATCCCCAGGGCTGATCGCATCTCTGCGAACATGTAGTTTTGAGGCAGACCTAAGTCATTCAGTACATGAACACAGGTGCACGATATCAGAAAACATACATAACGTGCCGTCGACATCAAACACAATGCCCTTTAGCAGTGGTCTAGTGTCCCCTTCCTTCTTTTTCGCGGGATCCAGTGGTGCAAACCGCCGCGGTCGCACGGGCTGCGACATGCTGTTCACCGATCGTGTCGCACGCAAGCAGATCCGGATGTTGTTAGCTCCAGATGGCTTGCAGAGGCCCCTAAGCTGGTTGGAATGTCGTGATATGATGGCATTCATGTTGGTGGGGTTGTACAAGCCGGTCTTATTCTGGAAGTGGGTCCGTTTGCAGCCGCAGCCTTTGCGCGTGGCCTCTGGCCTTCTGGGCTAGTTTGGCGGGGATGACGCATCACCACGACTCCCTTCTGTCTTCATACCAAACTTCGACTGCGCGCTCCAGCATCGAAGAGATCACTTACTTGTGCATCAGACTATGAAGTTGGCTACACGATGATGACAGTGCTCCAGCCCAGAGACTGCTCCTATTTGGGACATGTTTCAACAGTACTACAAGGTCAAGAAAGGGCAGGGAAGGCAAATATGGTCAAGTCAAACGTCTATTAACTCTTTGAGCGAGCTTCTCGTGAATTTGCATCACGTGCGTATCTTGCATTAAGGTCTTGCAGTAACAGTGCAAGTAAAAAGGTTTCTAAAATAAGGTTCTCAAGAAAGGAAGTGCCAAACTGGGGATCAACTAGCTGATCGCATTACTGCGCCAGAGACGCTTACAACCAACTATCTAGAACAGGCTCAAGGTAGAGTTGGCCGATGGGCGGATGTTGTAGTACTTCGACTTGGGGTAGTACAGGTTGTTCATGTTCTGGACAAAGCTCTCGGGACCACCCAGCTTCTTGACAACGGTAGCAACGATGCTCTTGTCGCTGGTGGCCGGGAAGTCACCAGATGACTCCCACCACCAAGCACCACCGAGACCCTCCTCCATCAAGTAGTCAGTCTTCCAGGAGGCGACCTTGGGTGTGTCGAAGGTGACGAGCTCCTTAGCAACAGGGTCCCAGCTCCAGCTGGCCAGAGTCTCCTTGTCGGTGTAGACCTTGCTGCCGTTGACGGGAAGGACCTTGTAGTCAAGGGTACCGGGCTCCCAGGTTCCTGCAGTAGATCCGTTGAACTTCTGGCCGAGACCGCGTTGGTCCTTGCTCATGTCGATGACGTTGGCGAATCCGCGACCGTAGAGGGGCATACCGAGCTGGATCTTGGCGGGGGAAGCGACGATCATCTTGTAGTAATCGATGGCCTGCTTGGTGTTGAAAGGAACAAATGACTTTGTCTTGCTGTTCCAGCCGTCGGTGGACTTGGGGTTGGTGGAGCTGGGGTACACGTTGCTGAGGTGTCCAGTGTAGTTGGAGAAACCGGGGCCCTGGTAGTCGAAGGCCATCAGGTTCCAGTTGTCAACGTAGGGGTCCATCCTGGCAATGGGCATAACGACGAAACGTTCGGGACCAGCTGGGGCGGAAATGCCGATGTCGAAGTGGTAGCCGGCGGCGTTCACAGCAGAGTAAGCATCGAAAGTCTGTTAGGGCGTTAGTTTTGCGAATATTCGAATCTTGAGGGCACGGTTCGTACCTGGCGGCAGCGCATGAGAGTGTCGACAAAGTTGTCACCGTCAGTCTCGTCTTCTGGGTACTCCCAGTCGACGTCGAGGCCATCAATGCCCAAGTCGGCGATGAGTTGGATGGCACTGTCGCAGAACTTCTGTCTGCCCTCAGCAGTGGCAAGAGCAGGCTTGAAGTTGGCCCTGAAGCTCCAGCCACCGACTGAGAGAATGACCTTCAGGTTGCGGTTCTGCTGCTTGAGCTTGTAAAGCTGGTTGAAGTTACCAAGCAGCTGGGTACCGTTGGTGGCGACATCTCCGGGGTAGGGGAACTGGGTATCAGCCCACTCGTCGGAAAGGATGATCTCGCCGGTCTGGTTGTTCACATTCGCGAAACCGTAGTTGACCTTGGTCAGCTTGTCGGCTGGGAGGTCGGTGACCATGTGCTTGCGCGCGTAGATGGCCCAGTTGGTGTAGAAGATACCAGACTGGTACTGACCACCACCGTAGCCACCACCGTAACCGAGATCACGTGCGTGTGCGTGCTTGTGGCCATGGACGGCTGGAGCAGCCGAGCCTACAGAGGCCAGAGAGAAGAGAGCGGCGGCGTTGGAGAAACGCATGTTGAAAGAGAGGACGGCGAGTAGCCAAAAAGGTCAAAAAAGAGGTTGAAGGGAAGCTTGCAGGATGTGCGAGTGATGGATACTGCAACACTCACGAGGATGCAGCCCTTACATACCTCTCATATTGGCCGCTGCCCTACTTAGTGGTCTTTCGTCGGTCTACGTCGGTGTCCAAGCCCCAAAGCTTAACATTTGGCCGTGGCGTGGACTCGAAACGGCGAACAACTCTCTTTCGCTGTTCATGCCAACGCTCCCCAAGCCAGGTTTCGCAGTGCTCTCCAGAGTATACGGACCGAAGCGATCATGTTCATGGGGTGTGGGTAATTAAACCCAGTCCAAGCGCTGAGTTTATTCGCTAGTCTGTCAGAGTCGGGCCTTCTTGGGCTTCTTCGTTTCGTCTAGAGTGTCCCTTGATCTTTGACAAGGCGCCCGCCTCATCCGATTGCTCCCCTGATCCAAGATGATACTTCGACCGGAGGTTACCGTCACAGCGCATGAACATAATAGGGCTGACGTTGGCGACGGACGTCAGATGTGACCGCGCAATCTAAGTTGGGATCTTGGTCGCTCTAGCTTAGCTTGACAACTCAATTCTCGTCGCCGTTAGGCCAACCCATCGACTTACTTCACGTTTGACTTGCTGAGAGATCTGGTGGTATTCCAATCGGGTTCGCATTGTTGGCGGTGTAATGTAGCCCGATCGCTTGGCTTTGATGCGAATTCACACTGGTCTCAACTCGCGGTCGATCTTCCGGCTTCATTTCGATGCTGACAATATCGACTGTTCCACCCCACCTTGGTCGCGACGATGTCAAACGTAGAAACGTTCTCGTACAACCTGTCGCGGAGGAAATGTCGGCACTAGAATGCTGTCAGATCCACGGCCCGGTTCGTTCAAATAGACTGCGCGAGTGCAGGCGCTGGCGTCGCCTCCGAAGCTGCGCGCACACCGATTCCTGTCCAAGTTCTACCAAGATGTCTTGTCAGCTTGTATGAAGCATCTCAGACTATACTTACGGCGCGATGTTGATGTAATCAACTACGTCCCCTCTCTTTGCAGTACAATGATTTCCTACATCGCGCGATTAGATCTTTGACATGAGCGCATGCCCAATCTGTCACGAGTCATTTGTGCTTACTTCGATTGCTCATCTTCGCGCTCGAGCCCCAGCAAACCCAATCGTTAGCGTCGATGTTTCCAAATGCGCATGAGCGGCCACAACGTGCTAGCAGACAATGCCATTTCGAGAACGCCAGAACAACGGCCGGGTCATTTTGGCTCTCTCTATACACACCCACAACGTCCTGTCATCGGGCCTACGAACAAGACGCGTAAACGAAAGCTCTTCTCACACTGCTCACGGGCGCAATACTCGAAATTTCTGGCTATGCTCAGCTCATGCCAATACGCGATTGAAGGAAATCGAGTGTGTCGTAAATTGACGTCAAAAATGTCAATTTGACGAAACGCTCACGCTCAATACCTTTTCCTGCTGTTTTAGTATTACCTCAGCGTCTTGCTCAAGCAAGGTCATACTGATCGAGTAGTTACTGCGTGGCGCTATCGTTGAAAAGATGGCGCAGTCGTCTTGTTAACATCTCGTTCAGCCTGAAACGGTGCGACGAACCAGCTTCTCATACCACTGAATGCGAAGGTGAGCATCTGACTTCCTATGACAACCAGTTCTCATATCCGAATGTTGCCTGTCTGGAGGACACCTACTGCAACCTTGACGACCAAGGATAGAATGAACAGAGTCTGAACCAGCGCACTTCTGCCGCATCGCGAGGCGACGAAGCTTACCGCAAAGCTGATAGACTGCAAACAGGATGTTGCGAGTAGCGGATGCACGTGGTACCAAGACCTGAGAGGCGTTTGATCGTGGGGTGAGACATTGGCGATGTGCTTGACAGTCTCAAACCGCTTGTTGGCTTCCAGTAAGTGAGGCTAACAGGTGAAAGAGCTGGACAAGGAAACATTACCTGTACCCTGAGAACTACCTGTATCTGTAGCTTGGCGCTACACTCACATTGCGGTTTCACGGCAATCGCACTCTTCCGACGAGCTTATTTCGATATCACTGCGACAACCGCGACAACCGCGACAACCGCCAGTAATTCAACAGGTCTTTCGCTGGGTACTTTCACAATATACTCCATCCTACTAGTGGATCCAGAGCTCGACATGAACCGACCGCAATGCTTCAATGTCGCTCTCCAGGTACCTACCAAACTCATGGGTCGGCTCGTGAGTAATTTCCGATGTACGAACTGCATGTGAGATGAACACTGACTTCGTACATCCATCTTTAGGTGACAGATAGAGTTGCATGCCGCCAACATACCGAAGTACTGCAAGAGAGACCTCAAGATGCCCGAGCGTGTGCGAGGAAAACTGAATATCGGCGCAATTTGCTGAATGCGCTCGTTGCAGCGTGTGCGCAGACAGAAAGCTTTGCTCAGCGCGATGTTGCTTTCAAGCTAGTCGAGAAGTTCAGGACTCTGGCGCAGACACTGGATAGGTCCAAGGCTGTCGCATTCACCTTTGGTGTCGAAGAAGACGAGGAGATTGTAGCTTTGCCGATCGAGGAGCAAGTTGCTGTGAGTGGGGATTCGTCGCCCGAGCCACAATCTAGTCCGCTTGAGCTTTCTACCTCAATGCCTGCCGGGGAAGACGCGTTACACCCTCTCTTGGTCGCGCTCCTTGCCTTCAAACTAGGCGGTCCCATCAACGCAGCCTTTACTGGACACCAACATGAATGGAGGCCCCCAATCGACACTGCGCGCGATGCACCAAGCTTCTATTCTGAGGGCGATGTAGGTAACTTCTTCGATGATATTCGAATAACGGTAGTATGGGAAATGCGCGATGATAAAGCGACCGGTCCTTCGGGGAAACACAGTGTGTTCCTGACAGGCGATGCCACGCCCCGACCGCTGGAAGCGCTGACAGTCCAAAAGCGGGCTGAAGCCAGCTCACCAGTTACTATACTCTACGACTGCGGACACGCAGCGTTGTATTACGTCTGCGATGATCCAGACGCGATACGTGAGAGCAAGAGCTTGGATGTCCATCTGAATACCATCTCGGACAAAGACGTCCGCCTTCTGAATGCAGCAAGAGGCGACAAGTCTCGCGGGAAGCCATCACTAACAGAATTGGTGACCAATTTTCCCATCGAAAATTATGCCAACCACTTTCACGATATTCTTTTCGACAGTGTCTCAATCAACGCCATCTTCACCAAACTTGATATGTTCGACGTACCGCCAGCGCCAGCTCTTCCCACAGACCGGCAGCATCTGCAAGACAAGCGATTTGACGCATACAAAAAAGACAACTTGGCTCATTTGCCAATTGACATTAAGAGACTGGCGGGCGACGTATATCTAGAAGGCAGCTATCCCACAGCAGCCAGTTTCCTAGATAAGGTCGTTCTGAAAGCACGCCGCGACGTTCATCTGCCTGTTGGGGCCAGCCTTTTTCCACAGTCCCCTATGGAAGAGAATATGGAGTGGGCACGGAAATCCATTCGAGACCTAAGCGAAGACCTGGTGTCGAGTCGCGTTGCACACTACGCAACAGCTCTCGTAGATTCTGCGTATGCAACCAGAGATCTGATTTCGACCGCGAATTTGCGCAATTATGCGAAGATGCTGGAGCGGCACTATCTGGAACTCATCGGCACCGGTTTCACAGACGACGCACGCTCGCTTCCGTCGATGGCTGCCTTAGCTTGTGCTTTCGGTAACGCTATCGATGGGCTCAAGGAAGTGCAGATTGTGCCGGAACCATGGATCGAAGAGATGGATCTGCAGGTCTTTCGGACGCGCTGTTTGTGTCTCTTTTGGTGCGCCGACTGGTTAGTACGCTACCTGGTGAAACCAGAACCAGGACCGTTCATGATCATTGATGAGAAGACGGCCATAGCAGGTGCGCAAGGTATGGGACGAGCGGTGCGCCGGATAGCGACTATGCTGTTGCGCAATTGGGTAGCCTGGAGTCTTTTAGTAGAGGGCTTGCCACAAGGTGGTTTCTTCGTCCGAAAATCGTGAGCATAGCTGCGACTATGATTACTCATAGTGTCCAGAGCGGCGTGGCGGTGAAAAATCTAGGGGTAGATCCGAGATTTGAGCCTATACCTAATTACTTCCCGTGTCCGACTGGTTCGCGGACCGTGTGCCTGGGAGCCGGAGTCGTGCTGCAATGCATGTTCTGCGAGTTCACGACTATGTTGATGCAGATGCAATACAACTGATGCAACAGTCTCTCAGTGCGCGTCTGGAGAGATGGCGATGAGATGGAAAAGGGTTCATGCAGGTGCGGGATATCGCTGCCGTCACTTTCGGTGACGGGACGCTAGTCGGGCGCTAATCCGGATTCGTTTCTAGAAACCCCTCCGGAAGTCATGCAGCTGTCCTTTCACTCAAACAATTCTCCGTCAATCCTGCGCATCGCTCCAATCCTACGAAGGTCTCACGGTGTGGCTGGTGACATTCCATCAATCGGCGGCCGGCGGCGTGAACGTGCTTTCTGTATCCGCAATGGCGTCTGACCTTTTGCGCCACGCGACAGCGGCGCCACGCGTCTGGACCAGTTGTTTCGTTTCACCATTGATCTAACACGGCAAGACACGAACACCTGATAGTAGTCCAGATTGCCCGCGTGCTGTAGAGTATTCAACTCTGGGTAAGCTGTATGCTTCGTCGCAGTGAGATTCTGCTCAGCGCTACGAGGCTGGCAATCGATTTGACGGAGAATTGTCACAGAGATCGCCCACCACCATCTGCGATTCGGTCACATCCAGATCTCGTTTCATTTATACAAAGCGGAGTAGCCCCAACCGAAGATCCACCTGTTACATGCTGCGAGAACACCGGCGCAGGTGCCATCCGCTTTGTGCCCTCATTTCTCGCAGACCCTAGACCTTCTGCGATGACAAGCCTTGCCCAGCAATGACAAGCTCAAGGAATTTGAGCTTGTCGACGACTCGTGTGAATCCTCCGATGTCTCCACCTATCAATACGTACCACTGTCGATGAAGCCCTGGTATAAAAGGCATGGTGGTACGTCTCTACAGCACCCAACAACTCACTCATTCATTCATTTTCTACACAACAGCCTCACATTCACTTCAATCATCCCCATTTCCAAGCTACATTCATCATGGTTGCTTTCACACTTACCTCTCTCCTTCTCGGCGCTGGTGCGCTCGTCTCGGCTGCTCCTTCCAGTCTTGACACTCGTGCAAGCTGCACCTTCTCCGATGCTGCTACAGCCATCAAGAACAAGGCGTCTTGCTCTGCCATTGTCATACAGGGTATGACTGTTCCAGCAGGAACGACCCTTGACTTGACAAAGCTCAAGTCAGGCACCACCGTCACCTTCCAGGGCACCACCACCTTCGGCTACAAGGAGTGGGAGGGCCCTCTCATCTCTGTCTCGGGAACCAACATCAAAGTCATTGGCGCCGCTGGCCATGTCATTGACGCAAATGGTGCTAAGTGGTGGGATGGCAAGGGAAGCAACGGCGGCAAGACGAAGCCCAAGGTATGTTAATACTGATCTTTTGCTGAGCTACAACTGACTTCGCAAGTTCTTCTACGCCCATTCCATGATCTCGTCTTCCATCACTGGACTCAACGTCAAGAACACCCCTGTACAGGGATTCTCCATCAACGGCGCGCAGGATCTCACCCTCGACAAGATCACTATCGACAACACTGCTGGTGACATCACCAACGGCGGGCACAACACCGATGCTTTCGACGTTGGCAGCTCCACCGGTGTGTACATCACCAACGCGAACATCAAGAACCAGGACGACTGCCTGGCTGTCAACTCTGGTACGGACATCCACTTCACCGGCGGTACCTGCTCTGGCGGACACGGTATCTCCATCGGCTCTGTAGGTGGCCGCAGCGACAACACCGTCAAGAACGTCGTCATCTCCGACTCCACCATCAGCAACTCTGACAACGGTGTCCGTATCAAGACCGTGTCTGGTGCGACCGGTGCTGTCTCTGGTGTCACATATAAGAACATTACCCTCAAGAACATTGCGAAGTACGGTATCGTTATCCAGCAAGACTACCAGAACGGCTCTCCCACTGGCAAGCCTACCACCGGTGTCCCGATCACTGGTCTTACCATCCAGAATGTCAAGGGTACCGTTGCTGCCAAGGGTACTGATGTCTACATCCTTTGCGGCAAGGGCAGCTGCTCCAACTGGACCTGGACCGGTAACAGCGTCACTGGCGGAAAGAAGAGCACTAGCTGCCTCAACATCCCTACCGGCGCTTCTTGCTAAGTTCCAGAATGAGACGAGTGCTATACCTCGGAGCACCGTGAAGTAGCTTTTCAGCGGCCTGTGGCCTTTTCTATTTTCTCTTGTACATCTTCCTCTTTCAGTAAATATTTAGTCATCGCAGCAGCTACGCTGCTGAGCGATACACATATCAATCCATTGCTGTAGCAATCTGCATCTTAAATTACAACTGTGACTGACACTAAATCACCAATGCATTCATGCGCGGCCAGTACATCTCAACGTATGTTTGAAAAGCGACTCTCATATTATCCGTTCTCAGGTGGAACTCTATCTCAGCCCGTCTTTGTCATCATACATTAGGCCATTATCATCCCTATCCTGTCTAGACCCTCGGCGGCAGCACCGTAGGCACCGGCCCCCTAGTTGTCGTCCTTGGCAACTCAGGCACAGCAAGCGTAGGCAAGCAAGCACACGCACTGCTAACCTGCGCAACCACTTGCTCACCCGCACAAGCCTCCTGCGCAAACTCCGGCACGGCACGCACATCGTCAATCAGCCTCTGAGTGAAGTTACCGCAGAACTCTTGCGAAGCCTGAAGTCTACCCTCCACGTTTGCTGTGCGCATCGACGTAAGACAGGAGTCTACTTCGCAAACGGCTGGCTTTGCACACTCCTTGCTCGACATCTTGACGACGAAACTACCACGCTCGATAGTGTGCACGAAGATGAATCCGCTCTTGAAGTTCGCGTAGCTGGACCAGGAGCCGAGGAAAGCTACTGTACCACCACCTTCGTTCTCGTCGTCTTCGGGGTAGATGTCGAAGAATCCGGCTTCGCAGATACCGTCGCCGCTGGGATCTTGCGTGATGGTGTGGATGTCCAGGACGTTGAGACCGTTTCCGTAGTTCGATTGGTAGAGGTAGTCGCCAACGACGTATTGGTTGTGGTCGATACTGCGGCGCTTTCCTTCATAGTTGCCAGAGTAGAAGGGGTTCTCCAGGTCGCGAATGTCGAAGATGTGGGTGGTAGGCAGACCCTGTGTCATGGGACCGACTTTGGCGTCGCGCTCGTCGAATTCATCGTCGAGGAAGATGTATTCCTGCCAGGTTGCGTTGTTGACGACGCCCTGATGCACGTACTCTGCTCCAGGGTATGTGGTGCGAGAGATGATGTTGGTAGTGTTGCCGGCTTTGTCAGTCACGTCGTAGATGGTCAGCGTGTCTTCGTTGTAACCGTAGCAGATGTCGCGGCCGTAGTACTTAGTGTCTGGTCCGCGGTAGACGATGCATTCGGCATCGTGGACATAGCCATCAGCAGAAGCACAGCCTGGACTCGTCGGGTTTTCAGGGTCGCTCATGTCGATGAAGATGAGGCCTCCGCGGCATGGTAAATCGCCACGGACACGGATAGTCTCGTTGCCACCAACTGATCCAACTGCCACGGCGTAGTTGAGTTCTTCGTTGACAACGATGTTGTGGGTTCGGCCAACCGGAAGAGCATTCCAGTCATCAGTCAGACCCCAGTGGCCAGTCAGATCGTCTTGGGTAAAGTTTATCGGCTCGCTGCCGTCGAGGTCCAATAACTTCTTCATGTCGAAGATCTGAACACCGTGGTTGATGGCCTCACTACCAATGACGGCATAGTCCCTCATCACGCGAATCTCGCGCCAGCGGGATCCGACAGGGTCGAAAGGAGGCAGACGGCCCAGATAGATCAGCTTTCCTTCGCTGCTGATCTCTGCAAAGGCGGTACCGTCGAACTGGCCGATTGCTACAAACTCGCGTCCATCCTCTGATGTCCAGCCCCAAGAAGAGGAGCCTTGTCCATCAGAGCTGCCAAGGAGGGAATGTGGGAGGAAATGGTAGAGGTCGATCTACGCACATTAGCAAGCTGATAAGCGTTTGGACGTAGAGTCAACTGACGTTGTGGCACCTAAACGTATTGTTGAAGTCACCAGGGATTGCAGCAGCGAAGCCGTTCTCACATGGTGTGTGACCTAGTTCAGGGTAGCGGGTGCTATCCATCTCTCCCGAGGCAATCTCAGCATCCCATTGCGCCTGTTGGGGTCAGTATGAGCATGTATCAGTGTGCATCGACAAGGAAGCCTTACGATCTTCATCCCCATGATCCTTGCATGCACGGTACCATCAGCATACTCCTCCGCAGTACCCAAGGCGGCCGCATTACTCAGCCCAACCAAGGCAGAGCCAAGAACCGACAACGAAGATACGTGAACCATGACGATAGTGATTCTCCGTCAGCCCAATGGTGCGAGATGTTCCTGGTACCTCACATATTCAGCGTCACCGCGCCTAGATATACACTTTCCCATGTTCCTTCCGGTAAACCACGAGCCGATATCCTCCTTGGTTCTGCGACCATACTCACTACGATATCCTCCAAAACCTGTTAATCTCTTAGCCAACTGCTCGCTAAGGTACAAAAGATCTAGTCGGTCAGCCCCGATGACCTGGTTAAGAAGGTCGCTAGATACCATCTCTTGGGACACAGAAGACCGCTTGGAAACCGCTTGGTAACCAAGACCCCAATTGTCGGTAAACACTAACCCACACTACTTGCCGTTTTCTCAATGGTGGGTGCTAGCGCTTGGCCCACGTTGAGCTGCACTTGGCGGCTTCGGCGCCGAAGGTGGAGGTCTAGGCACGGCCTTGGAAGTCTGCATGGGATTTACCCCGCTCCGCCGGCCTACCGTGGTGGCTGGGTGTCTGTGCTAGGCTCCACTGAGGCTTCGTTTTAAGACCATGGCTTCTCTTTCAATTCTCGTGCGTCTATAGCTGGCCTAACTCTAACGTGGGCTTACCGTTCACTAAGCTAGGTCAACATGGATTTCAGCCAGCTTCTGGTGTTCATGCCAGAGCATTTTCAGCAATGTGCGTTGTACTTTAGTCTTTGTAAGCTATGCGCGATACCTAAGTATCGCCTTCAGTCAATTTACTAATCTACGGCGTTACCCGTTACTGGCTCGGACAAAACGAGTGTGGTCCTTCAACGCACTTCTTCCAACCTTCATGAGTATCTTCGTGGGATGCTCAATATGCACTCGCAGCCGCGAGGTCCGTCACGCTCAAAAAGTCTAGCTTCTCGAACGCCAAATCCAAATCGAAGTCTTAAAAGCCAAAAAAAAAAATCAATGCTGAAATGCATTGGACAGGTCGCGATCGTAGTGGACTGAAAAGTCACAACTACGTCAGTGAGGCTCTGTCCTCACCCTACGCATACCGTTGGAAAACGCTTAGCTCATCGGTGCCAGCCGGTTGACAATGGGGTATAATGCTTTTGGTAGACTCGCAAACGCCGGAATAAAACGCTCAGTGTACTAAGGAAAGATCGGCCGTAATCGTTGTGTGGGAAGGAGGGCGCAGGCGAGGGCACCGCTCATAGTCGAAGCTGATGCACATCGATAGACTGGACTCAACATGCTTTACAACAAAGTAGAAAACAAACGTTAAAGCGTTGATAGCCCCGTCCAGTGGTCTGCGTTGTGTGGGTCGACGAACTAACGCCATCCATTTTGGCCAAATTGGGCATTGTTCAGCGATGACCTCCCATCATTTATGTTCATCGCAGGGTCCATGAAAGATTGCGACCAGTCTTCTTGATGCATCAACTCATCAAAAGGCATGTTGCTGGATGTTTGCATCGGCATACCCTGCTGAGGTGGATATCCGCGGTATTGCTGGTTACCCTGCATGAAATACATGGGCATGGAAGTAAAGATCTGTGCCTCACTGTCCATGGGTCGAGCTTGCGAATTGGGCGTGCTCGTGGGAGCAAACATGGCCGGGTGTCCTTTCATCTCCATACTGGTCGAGAGCTGAGGAGGATGTCCGCTCACCGGGGTGCCAGTACTGCGGTCGAAAGTTTGTGGATGTTTGTTTTCGAAAGCAGTCATGGGCTGGTTGGGGTAGGCGAGCGGGTCGGCAGACGGAAACATCATTGTTGAGATGTCTGCGATCGGGACATTAAGACCTGACGGGTCTGCCAAAGGGTTGCCTAGACTTGTTGGACCAAAGGCAGATGATGTCTGCTGCGAGTCATGAATAGGAGCCAAGCCAAAGCTCGGTAGGCTATCGTTGGATGATGTGGGTGTAAGGCCTGGCACACCATCGAATAGATTGGGGTTGGAGACCGAGTGTGCGGGATAGGAAGAACCCAAGCCAATGCTACCGAAGTCAGGGCCGCCAGACTCGAATGACTGGGCTTGACCAGCAGTCTTGACATTAGGAATACTATCGGGATAGGTGCTCGCACGGCGGGGCGCGGCAGATTCGCTTTGACCAAAGAAGGTAGGGCGGGTGCCAAGAGAGTGCGGCGAGCTTCCTTGTCGGCGCTTCCGCGATGCAATGATCTCTCCACCATGTCTGATTGATTCCGGGAGACGTTCAAACATGCCCTAAGAAACATTGTTAGTGTTGTCAATCAGAGGAAGCTAGTGCTGTGCTTACCTTTAGTGCTGTGCTGCACCTATCAGCAGCGAGACTCCTCTTCGCGAAGTACGCCAATACGTCCTTTCCTTCCACTGCATCCCGTAGCAATTCAAAGCTGGTGGGACTTTGTGGGTTCTCCAAGACGAAATACAAGATTGATACAATAGCGAAGAAGGTCGTATACATGGAAAACCAGTATGCACCAGCCAATTGGCCGCGATTTCGCATCTCCGTGGAAATGTGAATAATGTTGCGCGAGACGTTGACGCAGGCAGAAGCGCACGCAAAGGCCCTCTGGTCCACGGTGTTCACGTTGTAGGATTGCGAAACGTAGTGTAGGAATGGCCGATAGAGTAAAAGCTGGGCATGTCCGAACGCCATACGGAGAAGTTGTTGCACCCTGCGTATGTCAGCAGCTGCAAGAATGATGTTAGATATCCAGCTTACCTCCTGATAATTGGAGGGGCGTCGCCGCCCGGCCTGAGCGCAACAGGCAGCTCGTCCAGCCATCTTGCTAAATCCTGCTCGATTTCGCGAATCTTGGAGTAGCCGACAGAATAGGTCACAGAGTTCTTGGCGCCTGATTGTGTGCCCTTAATAGGGTACACGTACTTGCAGATCTTGTTCAAGATTTGGACGAGACGCGTGTGGGCATTGAAGGCCGCCATGACAGAAATGCTTCCATTGGGCATGGGCAGAATCTCCGTCTCCGTAATATACTCGTCATCGACCTCAACCGGCCACTCCTGATCAATGTCCTCATCGTCCAGAAATCGCGGTAAACCGAGCATGGCTCCAACGTATGTGTCCATCCTTCGAATCACCCAAAATATGCGTTTGCGTGTTTCTGCCTCGATGGGATTGAACTTGACGTTGAATGAACGGTGCAAGCCCATGCGCAGTGCTGAGCGCAGAGCAACCCCGATGTAGGCATAGCAGGTGCTAAGCTTGGCTGACGATTGCAAGAATTGAATCATGAAAATGATGGCTTGAAGTGAAGTCAGATCTCTGCAGTCGGTGATGTCTAAAAGCTGACGCGAAGCTTTGAAGTACTTGAGTCTGGATCGTATTAGCATGGACGAAGTCCGCAAGGAGGGCTTTGCTGCATACCCCTCATCAGTCAGGATGTCGTAGCTTGCTACATCGACCCCGGTATCGTTTTCGGAATAGAGTTTGCCTAGAGCCAAAACGGCGTAGAATAGAGGTAGAAAGCTAGTCTCGGCACTACTGTAATTCTCGGGGGCGACTTCGTAGAGACGGCTCATTTGCTTGTAGAAAGTGGGGAGGTGGACGACCCGCAGCATGGCGCTATACTGGATAATGGCACTGTCACAGAGAATGCGTGCATTTTCCTGGCTGGGCAGGGGCACGTTTGACGGAGCTGTAGTGGATCCAGCGATTGAAAGGGAAGGAGACGGCGGTTCGTAGGACATGGATTGGTGACGGAGGGACGGCGACTCGTCCGAAGGGATTTGGAACATGTCATCGAACTGCCGCAGGCCCCTCATAAAGCTGAGCCCTGAAGAGTGGCCCTGGTAGTCCCATTTGCCCTCTTCGTCGAGATCAAGCTGGCCCGTCGCTTTCACCATGGCTTCCAGGTGCGAATCAGGCTGGTCTTCGTTGTGGGCCGATGCCTGGTGTTGCGCGATCCGGGGGTCTACAGGCATCACGGGAGGCCGCGCAGCTGCTTGGGGCAGCTGTGGTAACAGACCATTCTGGAGGTGGGCGTCTATGGCGGGGTCATTCAAATCCACGGTTGGCAGCACTACGTGCAGTAGCGCCTTTGCGCGCTTAAGCTGGCTTTCGAGAGCCTCAATGTACTGGGGCGTCGCATTGCGGCGGCGGTTTGAGGGCTGGTCATAAGTGCTAGAGAGGGTCAGTTCTGTGTGCAGTAGCGAGTCCGTCAGGGGACATTATTTACCATTCTGTAGGCTGTTAGCTTGCATTCTCCCACACAATTCAGTGTACACACAGGACATACCATAGCTGTAGACAGTGCAATGGGTGCACGGCTGCTTGCCGTCGCACTTGATCTTCTTGCGCCGGCATTCGTCGCAGGCACGCGTCACTCGTCGTCGCTTCTGGGGTTGCTGTTTCGGTGCGTGATCGTCGCCGACGTCATTGGTTTCTGAGTTTTCCTCGCCAAACTCAGAGGCGTCTTCCTGCGGGTTGTCGAAGGGGCCCGAGCGGCCCGCGTCTGCTGGAAGGCTCTCAGTTGTCGTGAGGGCCGGAGAAGTCATGGGTGTCGGGAGGAGAGTGTAGCCAGCTGTGGCTGGGGGGAACGCTGCGCCTAAGAGCAAAGTGGTGGATGCGCGCGGCAGGGGTGTGTGAAGACGGCGGAGAAGCTTGTGGGTCAGGGATTAGAGTTGGGTTAGCGCCAGCGCATGGCACCGTCCCGCCCTTTGGACGCCGGAATCGAATCGTTGCTCTCCGCCGAGTCGTCCGCTTTTCTCTCCTCACCTGGCAGCCAAGCCTGGAACTGGTGCATTCATCTCGGCGAGCTCCCTCGACGCTTTCTGGAATTGCCCACGGCCGCATCGCACGCTGCCAACTGCCCGCTGCCTCTGCACAGTATACACACCGCTCCTGCGGGCCCCACTTTCCGATAAACCTCCTCACTGATACACCACTCTTGCACCTTGCCAAGTCGTCAAGCACAGCCATGCTCACCTGTGCCCTGTGGCGTCATACCGCTGCTGGCATGTGTCCTGGGGACGCCCATGGGTTGAGACAGAGGTGAGGGGTCCTGCTGCGACGCCACCCAACAAGTCGTGGAGCCCTGCGTCCAAGCGAAGCCGAGCCTTCTCCATGGCTTTTTGGAGCAACTCAAGCCGCATTAGTGGTCTGATCCGCCATTCCGTTGCAGTTCAGTCGTTCCCCGATATTCCTCGTGCGCTCTAAAGCCACTACTTCGAGCAAAGATCAGCCACCGATAGACTCGCTTACGGCTGAGGTGTCGAGTGGCACCGTATTCTCCTGCCAGCCATCTGTCATACGCCCAAGCGAAGACAAATATTCACCCCAGATGTGGGCTCTTCGGTCTCTCATCCAGGGCGAGCTTCCGAAGGCCTGTCTCCCCACCAGCACCAACCAGCATGCAGCCTTGCGCGACAGATCTTAGCGCCGGATAAAGTCGCCATGATGGTGACAGCGTGGCTTGACTGCGGCTGGTGACCCTGGCTGTGGTCTGCAGTACACCGGCAGACAGACGTCGGACACGGCTCTGCCATGCCTGGGCTCCTCCCACAAACAGGAAATGTACAACAAGCGAAAGATTCACATCCGCATCCAATCCGTCGTGGGCATTCGGGCAATCTCAGTCAATTCACTTGTTTTCCGTATCTGTTCGCTTTCGGGTGACGACCTTGAAATGTGCTTAAAACGTTCAGTGGGGCCAACTACCGCTTTAGTTTCCCCATGAATACAATCTGCCAATATTGTAGAGCGTATCGACTCGCCAAGCGGGAAATCCTTTGAGATATGAGATATCTTGAAGGCAAACTCTGCTCAACCAGGCTCGTTTATGCGTGTTCTGCCTGGCGCATGTCGCCTAATTCTCCACGACCGTTTGCGATGCTTGTCAACCGATCTCTCGCCACAACTGCAAACATGCATATATATGGATTCCCACGAGTAGTCCTGTCGGAGGTACCGATGATGGACTCATGTCATACCGAGGTCCCTTGGCACTGCCACGCTTGCGGTTATGGAAGCCCACACGGTGGTTATTGGAACACCCTACGAGGTTTTAGTGGTGCTTGTCTTGAGCTATGTGTGCCGACTTCCGGATGACTCAGCGGATCGCTTGTTGCACCCACTTTCGCCCGCCGGGTGGTCGCGCGCTGACTCGGCGGGTGCACTGGCAGGTCACGGTCAGCGTTTAATTCGAATGCCGTTGGCATTGGCATTGGGCTGATCGTATTCCTGCTCTAGCCACAACACTAGCCACACAGCCAAGAGGAAAACGCACGATATTTCCTGCTGATGGTCACCTGCCAATGGGCCAAGCTACGTCAGGAGTGGCGCAAAATTGTCTGGGAGATGGGCCAAGTCATGACTTCGTCTTGGTGAAACGTGGCTGAACAGGAGAATGTGTGCATGACGCCAAGCGAATCCAGTCTCGCGATCGGTTCGAGTTGTGGCGCATGACGATGCATATGTCGTTGCGAGAAACCTTGCAAGGATGCTGTCCATGTGCTTAGCTTGCTGCTTGCGCCTGTACGTAAAAGCCAATGTAACCTACAGGGCGAGGGGCCGATCACCGGTGACTCGTCCGTTGGGGCTCTCAGGCAACATCTCGAATCGAGGCGTAGCGTGATGGACCATCAGGATATGGATTTACCTGAGGCTCCTTGGCTCTCTAATGTGACGTTCACTGCAGATCCATGCAGCCTCTGTGATCGACAATTTAAGCATCACACCCGCAGTAGGACCGCAATCGACATGCGTTTAGTGAACCACGATCAGCGCACCCTGCAATGTGTTGGTAATCGCGAAAGAAAATTCTGTGTTCTTGTCATGTCTACCAGCAACAAGCTTCGGGCTGAACACACCCGCCATTGGTACCAGCTTTAGATTCACCTGCATTAGCTTCATCCTGGTCGTGAATCCGACTTCGGCATCGAGACAGCCATGAGATCCATCATCGAAACGTTTTCCCCATGCCGTGACGTAGTGGGCGATCTGGCTCCGGTAAAAAGGTCGAGATCAAAACTACGGCTTGGTAGCACAGGCTAACGGATTAGCCTCCGGAATTCTGGACTTTGATGTTCTTGGTCGAAGGGTGAGCATCCTTATGACGAACTGAGTATGATTGTCAAGATTGGCGTTCTTTGGAGCGCCCACAACAGCATGGCTAACACTGTCTGTATCCCCAATGGAAAGCGTATCGACGGCTTCACACAAGCGTAGGTTCGTCGAAATGCATGGCTGAGGATAGTGGTGCCTTGTCTGTCCTCCGTCCGATGCACAGTCGAGGCGAATGACGAGATTGTGACAGATGTTGAAACTAATGGAGGATGCCGAAAGTAGTGAATGGGTTACCGGATTAGTTAGATAGCCCGATACTACCAGCCATTAGCGCCAGGCATCTATACATTGCCAAGATCTCTGTGTTGTAAATCGAGCAAGTATACTACGGACGCGAGAGGCGAAAGACATAGTAGCCGTCGATTCCACAAACCTTAAAGACGACCGGGATGTACCGACTCTGGTACAAGCAGTCTGCGTCAACTAAGAGCCGTTAGCATCCGTTCAAGAGCCGTGATAGAGAATCTAGACCTACGTGCCGAGGCTACCGAATGCGTACGATCATTGCGTGTGCAATACAATGGTGCCAACGACGAATGCATCCGCTTGCAAGTTGGGATATGCGCTTCGAACATCATCAGCACAAGCGACGAGGCAGGGTGCAGCTATCGTCGAAAAGAAATTGCCGGGTGAGATGATGATGGCTGGCGAGATGGAAAAACGCGTTGCGATAACGTGAGTCGTGGCTCTTCTTGCAGACGCTTCTGCTTACCAGAACTGATGATGCGCGTGGTAGAGCTGGGAGGCGTGCCTGCCTAGCATGAGCCAGATGGGGCGCAAAATTCATTTTGCAGCTCAGTCTGGCAGGAGCGAGAGCGTACGCTATCGTGACCTTCTTCGATTAACAGAATACCTGTAGGCCCTTCCCTTCAGCCAGAAAAGTATTGCGATGTATACCCTAGTACGGTTCAAAGACAGAGCCGACTGTGCATTTGTGAGCGACGATGTTCAAAGCCATTAGACCCACAACATCGTCGTGCTCTGGCTCTCGCTCGCTCTCTCCTATCTCTAACCAGAGTTGGTCATCGCAAAAGCGCTTACATCGTTGCTGTTCGACATGTTGAAAACAGACACATGCTGGACATCGATAGAAACGTACGCATCTAGGAAGAGTATCGGATCAGAACGATAATGAGTGCTAGTCCTTGAGTCGGACTTGGAGTATTCGCAGCTTGCAGGTCGGCAATGTATCCAGATGTTGAGATCAGTTTGGATTGGCATGGTCGCAGTAGTGGCAGCATCAGCAGCTCAGACTGGGGTAAAGGACTGTCGCAAAAAAGCACATGGAGTTGTGCGTTCAACGTGTAGCCTAACCACGCCGCAGAGATCGTTCAGCAATCCATCCCTCACAAGATCACACAGGCCAAATCTGAACTGTTATTTCTTTCGCAGTCGAAGCCGTTCAATTAACCTCAACGACCCTGGAACGCGCGCGTCTGACATGACGGGACGAGCAGGCGGTCCGCCAAATGCTGCGACAGTTCGCCGCAGCGACATGCGTGCATTGTATCCGGACTGCTACCTCACAGGCGAGCGACAAGACGTGCGTTGGTTGTTGGCGTTGGCTGTCATGCAGACGTTGGTGATGGGCAAGCTCACCTCGTTGGAGATGAAGTCACGCTAATGGGTCCGTGCACCACAAACTCGAATATTCAGTTCGCTTAGTCGAGCCACCTGGAATTCGCATCCATCGAGCTCTCCATCACGACAACTAACCTCACAGCACACCGGAGTCGAGCAAAATGTCGACATTCGAACCCGTCATTGTACGTACGCCCCGATAGACGCAGCCCGATATCCCAGGCACTGGCCTTCGCATGCCGCCGCGATGCCAGCCTGCAATCCCGTCAACACCACGCATCTTCCTTGGACGTCTCGCTGACAGCGCACGCAGGTCATCGACGGCAAGGGCCACTTGCTCGGTCGCCTCGCCAGCACCGTCGCCAAGCAGCTCCTCAACGGCCAGAAGATCGTTGTTGTGCGATGCGAGGCCCTCAACATCTCCGGCGAGTTCTTCCGCGCCAAGTGTACGTACACCCACCGAACGAGCGAGCGAGATCAGGAGCAAGCCATGGAGTGCAATTGGTACATGGGGCTACAAGAGGATGATGTGGCCGGCGATTTGCACTTTGGCTGCTTTTTGGCGGAGCGCTCTAGGGACAATTTTCTGGCAAGACAGCAACTGACATGACCCTACAGTGAAGTACTCTGCTTTCCTGCGCAAGCAGACCCGTTACAACCCCACTCGTGGTGGTACGTCTCCCCGTCCATACATGGCGCATTCGCGGTCCAACGTCGAATGTGCGCGTTACTAGCCGTCATGTGCTGACCCATCTGCCAGGTCCCTTCCACTTCCGCGCTCCCTCCAAGATGTTCTGGCGAACCGTCCGCGGTATGATTCCTCACAAGACTCCCCGCGGTAAGGCCGCCATGGAGCGCTTGAAGACCTTCGAGGGTGTCCCCGCTCCCTACGACAAGAAGAAGCGCGTCGTCGTTCCCCAGGCCCTGAGGGTGCTGAGGCTCAAGCCCGGACGCAAGTACTGCACTGTCGGCCGTCTCGGACACGAGTTCGGCTGGAAGTACCAGGACGTCGTTGCCCGGTATGTCGCTCCAATTCCTGCATGCGAGATCAGAAATGCTAATCCATACGCAGTCTTGAGGAGCGCAGGAAGGTCAAGGGTGCCGCATACTACGAGCGCAAGAAGGCTATCCGCCGGCAGATGGCTGAGGCCAAGAAGACGGCCTCCGTCGACTCCAAGGTCCAGCAAGAGCTCACATCCCTCGCATACTAGAAATCGGCAGTCGATGAACAGTGTCGGTTTCAGTTTCGGTGACGTGGTTCGGCGTGGATTGCATTGGGCTCATGGGATGTTTATTTCCTCTACTATACTCCGACCATTCGAAAGGGTGTCCAGGCTAAAAGAGCACATCAATACCAGGGTGCTTACGTGTTCATGGGTCTCTTCGCGGTCGGTCTGCTGTGTCTTCAGGTACTCTTCCGGCTAGAAGCAATACGAAATGAAAAATCCCAGCTGATGTAAAGCATGGTGACGGCGTTGAGCATTCAGCAATAGACTTGTGGTTATGTTAATTCACTCACGATTCCCTTTATGCTTTGCCACCCACCTTGCCGTGACTTGATGGACAAGTACCTTGCATAACAGACTCGTAGTCCGACATGTCTGCTATCCGACGCGGTCGGGAGGATAGGGTATGCCTACTGGCGCTTAACCTCGGCTGTGACGTCGTGCCGCACCGGAACCGGTACCCTTCCCCAGGTTTCCCCATGGCTGGGAGCTTCAGGGTCGGCTGTCAGCCATTGCGCCCTGTAAGAAACGTATCAGACCACGTTGTTCAGAGTATCGCGACATCCTTCTTTCCGCTGTCGCGCACCCCTGTCAAAAATCGCGTCCTGCAGCCCTCTCATCGCTCAAGACCTCGGACATCTCTCGCATCTCGTCCCACAGCGGAGCTACTCCGCACTCTGGCGTCTGTAGCTTCAGCTCAGCTGGGCCAAACTGTAGATCAATATTTCCGTCGCGTGTATATAAGCTGCTATTAAAACGTTGATCAACCAGATCCTCGTGCAGATACCATGGAAGGTGCTAAAGATCGTCTCAAGCAACTCGCGTCGCATTTCACGTCCGCCAACCCTGTCCCTGGGCCACCGCCCATCCATCCCGGCGACAGCCACGAATACCATCATCGACACAACTTCCACACCCTCAGCCCAACATGGTTCCTCTGGCGCGCGGCGCAAATCGAGCCAGACGCCATGGCAATATACCACAAGACGGCGAACGGCAAGATCCTACGGCGCTCTTACGCTGAAGCTGCGGACCGCGCACGAGGGCTGGCATACTACCTGAGGAAACACGGGTATAAGAAAGTTGGCATATTGGCGACGAACACACCAGCATTCCTGGAGAGCACATTCGGTATCGCGGCGGCTGGAGGTGTGAATGTCGCTATCAACTACCGGTTGAAGCATGATGACATCAGTTACATCTTCCAGCACTCGGACGTGGACATGATCATTGCGGATGCCGAGTTTGTGGGCTTATTGGACGAATACAAGAAGGAAAGACCAAACGTACCCATACTGATTGACACAGACACGGATGCGACAGAAGGTGAACTCTCGGGCCCTTTCGACGATGCAGTACTCGAGGGATTGAAGTACGATATTGAGCAAGGAGGCAAGGGCTGGGCAGATCTGGAGTCGCAGGCGAGGGACGAAGAAGACGTCATGGCACTCGCATACACCAGCGGAACAACAGCACGGCCGAAGGGGGTCGAATACACACATCGCGGCGTCTACCTTGCTGCCATGGGCAATGTCATCGAGTCTGGGCTGAACTATCATACCGGCCGCGCAAAGTATCTCTGGACTCTGCCAATGTTCCACGCGACGGGTTGGACATTCCCGTGGTCAGTCACCGCCGTCCGTGGAACGCACTATTGCCTCCGCAAGATCGACTACGCAGAGATCTGGCGCCTGCTCAAGGAGGAAGGCATCACGCATTTCAACGCCGCACCAACCGTCAACACCCTCCTCTGCGCAGCGAAGGAAGCAGAGCGCCTACCCCAGCCAGTCAGAGTCACCGTAGCCGCAAGCCCACCGAGCGCATGGCTCTTCGAACAGATGTCCAACTTGAACCTACACCCCGTCCACGTCTACGGTCTTACGGAAACGTACGGTCCGATCACGAAAGGCTACCACATGCCCGCATGGGAAACGCTCCCCGAGAAGACGAAATACGATCGTATGGCACGACAAGGCCACGGCTTTATCATGGGCAAAGCGACGCGAGTCATCAAGACTGAGCAGCCGGAAGGTGTCCTCACTGACGTGGAAAGAAACGGCAAAGAGATTGGGGAAGTCATCTTCGAAGGCAACATCTGCGCAAAGGGCTACTACAAAGATGCCGAAGCGACGCGCAAGTTGTGGGAGGGCGGCTGGTTGCATACAGGCGACCTAGCTGTTTGGCATCCAGATGGAGCAATCCAGATTTTGGATCGTGCGAAGGATATCATCATCAGTGGTATGTTGTTGACTTTCCGAACCTCACTCTTTTGAAGCGACTTGCTAACCGAATGGCTCACAGGCGGCGAGAACATCTCCAGCGTAGCGCTCGAAGCTATGCTTTCCACGCACCCCTCCATCCTCGAAGTCGGCGTCTGCGCCGTGCCGGACTCACACTGGGGCGAGCGGCCCAAGGCTTTTGTTACCACAAAGGACGGCACAAACAGCGACACATTGGGTGGAGAGGTGATTCAGTGGGCCAAAGAGAACAGCAACATCAGTCGCTTCATGGTGCCCAGGGAGGTTGTGGTTGTCAAGGAGTTGCCTAAGACGAGCACAGGGAAAATACAGAAGAATGTCCTTAGGGAGTGGGCGAGGAAGGGCAGTGTAGAGTAGCTGTGCTCATGGAAACGTATCATACCTCCTCCATGGGGCCTCTCAGTCACAAACACAGATGCGGAGTCATGTTTCTGCACCACGCGTGAAGTCTGAGCACATGGTGAAGCAGCGTGGTAAGGGAAGCAATCGATGCTGCTTCTCCATTGAAAAGGAACTCAATGAGCCTGGGGTTCTGACTCAGAAGTCAACTGCTCTTAATCAATCCATCATGTTTTCACCTGACGGAGCTTTCATCAACACGAGCGAGATACTCAGCGATGCCGAGGCTCAAGCAATCCACAATAGAGTTCAGGACGAGGTTGCCGCTGGGAATATTGCTGACGGACGTGTGGGAAAGTTCAAAGACGATCCTCAATCCGCAGCAGCTAAAGCATATGCCGATTCAGAAGTTTCCAGGCGACTGCGCGCGGCTATTTTACAGGCTGAAACTAAAGCTAGGGCCGGACAGGGAGATGAGGATGCAGGTAAATATCCCTCGTTATTCTGCTTAATGCTGATCAGCTGACTCATTGAACGATTCTGAAGCATCTGCAACACAACTACTGGAACAGTACAAAGGCTTTGTCCTCTCCAAGCTGGCTGTATCAGAGGAAGTTCAGAGCCAGATACGCGGGCTGTTTCAAAAGTACGGTTGGCCAACAGTCTGGCAGTCTCTTGACTCAATCGAGGGCTGCGGAGATGGTCCTACATGGACTTGGCAAGATGTGGACAATGACCTGCTCGTGAGGCTGGGGGACGAGAAACTGCTGGGAATGAATAAGATAGGAGAGTACATTTTCATTGGTATGCGAGTCAGCCAGTGTCGTGACCAGTATAATTCTCTGACAACGGAATAAGAGGGGGGTTTAGGATATGTGTATAGTTTTGCTGTATACACACTGGATTAGCTGAATTAGCAAGATACTGTCGTTGTGACCCTTCGCCGAGGATCGCACCCTCTGTTGAGGGTCACCGGAAGTGCCGGTACGATTTCAATACCACGTGCCCCCTTACAAACGAAAGAGTACCTAGGTAAACACCAATATGAGTCCTACGTCAACGTAATATCTTGGGTCGCAATGATACGCCGTGGCAAGCACGACCCCGTCCTACTGACTGATATCGCATCAAGTTTGTACGTCAGCAAACGGAGAGTATTATATAGCGCTGAAGCCATCCCTCGTGTAATTCCTAACTGATACCTATCATGGCCTCCACATCATCTAGTGCACATGTTCCCGCACCAGGCCCAACTATGGCGCCTACAACTCAATCACCTGGTAACCAAGCGCTAAATGATATCGAGAAAATCCGGGATCTGGTCGCACGACGCAACCGAGCGCTCGACTCCTTATACCTTGACCAAGAAGAGAAAGATGAATTACGTAAGGATTTGAATCAGACAGGTTGGCCGGTAACTCTTTGTAAAGGTGGCTCACAGGCAATGAGGGTCATGAATGAGTCGTTCGATACCCGCGATCTCTATGCACTGCTCTGTATCATGCGACACATGATCATACGACACCCCGATGTTGTGCCCGACGAATTGAATCTCTTCTTCTTGAATCAGGACAGCAAGAAGTTCAGCAATAAGTGGAGCAAGATGCAACAGAAGTGCAACGATAATTGGAATGAAGCAGATGACGAGGACCTGATAAGGCTGTACGAGGGCGTCAACAAGACTTTCAAGGATATTGCTAGTGAGAACTTCCCAGACTTTCGAGAAGCCGCGAAAAAGTTTCCGGAACCAGGTATCCTGATCGAGATTGCGCATCTGACAGCTAAGAAGAGGTTGACAGCTAAGGAAAGGAAAGCGAAGCAGATGGCGTTAGCAGATCAATGAAAAGCAGTACAAGGGTAGTGGGAGTCTCAACAACTGTTGGGAGTACTCAAAGCTTACCGCAACTCTATGAACATCCCAAGTCTCCCAATATCTGTAGAATGAATAGTACATGCCTTCATTGCAGTCAGTGATACCTGTGTGCGTACTGCGCGTGACGTATGGAGCACATGGCGAAGCCATGCGGATACGAAAGCAATCGATACTGAGAACGTAATGGGAATAAGAAGACATTCAACTCACCGAATCTATAGCCAACTCCACCTATCCGCCATCACTCACCCTCAATCTCAACCACATCCACCAACCACAGCATGTCGTCGAACGACCCAGTCGCCACTGCCTCCGGTAACACAAGCACGATACTCAGCAACCTGGAGTACTTGTTCGTCTATAACGGTCTAGCAGACGTGATAGCTACCGAGAGTCAAAGAGACGGACGGACGGGCCCGTTTGCCGATGCGTATGCTAACGCCCAGATGTCTCTACGATTACCTGCGGCGGTTGTACGTGCTGAGGAGCAGAAACTAACCATGGTAGCCCATCTCGCAGCGAGAAAGAAGAATGATCAGGGATCTGGTGGTAATAACCAAGGAGTTGAAGGTAATGAACGAGCTGGCCAGGACTACGACGATGGCACAGGTAGCAGTGCAGGTGACAGAAATTAGGTCGCCAGGCGAGAACAATACTGTGTCGCCGCCCCAATTGAAAGATTACACGGAGCTGTAGTCAGCAGAGATACATAATGGATGTAGCCTCTTGTTATTGGGAGGTGATGTTACCAAGAGTGTGAGAGATGGATGCTGGCACGTAGCTTTCAATTCCACGATCGCTGAGACTTCCAAGCTAGCGCAAGCTGCTAGCCCATCTGGGCGTGTGACTTCCGTAATCCCCATAAGCTTGGAAGGGCGTTGATCTCCAGATAACTGAGCTGAATCACACCAAGCTGTTGCATCGACGCCTTCGTCGCAACATGACCCTTCTTGTCACCATAAGCACTCACATCACCCACCCGTGAATCCCCACGAACACCACATCGAACCAAGCCTGCGCCGCCATGAACACTACTGCCCAATTCGGTGTCTCAAGCCCTTCACACCACATCTTGTATGCCTGCCAGATCGATACATGAGCCGCTGCGAGCACCGCCTTCCCAGCAATCCCAACACCGATAGTGATCTTGCGCTTGAGAACCGAGCCGCTTTCATTGTCATGCGCGATAAACACGAGATAGGCGATCCAGAAGCACGTTGATACTACGAGAGAGATGGATGCGAAATACGGAAGGAGGGGCGCGGTGTCAGTGTGTGGGGTGTGAGGCTGCGTGAGACGTCAATAGAGGACTATCAAACCTGGTTGATTACTTACGGGATCCGCTTGCGTACCACTGCTTCGACTTGCCCAGATAGTCGCAAAGATAGCGCTGACACATGAGACAAACACGAAGAGAGTATTCATCAGTGCGCGAGCGGCATTGGTGTGCTTTCCAACAAGACGGTATTCGCTTGAGCGGGGGCGCTGGGTAGCTGCGCCGTAGGAAGGCAGGAGAGGTTCTTGTGACATGGTTTGGAGTGTGTACTGCGTATGTCTTGATACTTGCTGCTAATAGAGAGAGTGTGCAGTTTGTGTTGGAGCTCTCGAAGAGGAAGTGGGGTAATTGGGGCGTGGTGGTACAGATGAGTAAGGCTCAGCTTGACTGCTGTCCGAGCTCATGAATTGAAGCTAGTCTAAGAAAAAAGGTATTCTCTATCAACTGCACAAGAATCGTCTACCGCTTTATGAAGTCAGATTATCCTCTAGCAGTCTCAAAAAATATGTATCCCAACTCACATAATCTATCGTTTCCTCTTCTCCTCCTCCAACTTCTTAGCCGCAGCCTTCTTCGCCTTCTCCCTCCTCCCCACCGCCGCTTCCGCACCAATACCACCAAACACTAGTCCAACACCTAGCCACTGCATGCCAGTAATCTCATGACCGAACCACCACACACTCCAAACCATGGTCAGCATCTTCCTCGTAACCGTCACTGTAACAAGCAGCAATGAGCTAAAGTGGGCTAGGGTGTGGAAGATAAAGACCTGGCCTATAGCGCCACAGGCGGAGAACATGAGGACGTCCCAGCCGACAGCGGGGTATGTTGTTATGAACGAGAGCGCGTCGGAGAGTTCACCGGATGAGGAGCGTGGGTCAAGGCCGATCCAGCCAGCGAGGGGCGTGGATGCAAGGAGAGGTGTGATGAGGAGGTACGACACTGTCAGGGCTGTCGACATGATGTTCTGGGCGCACATCATCTGGGGTCCAGTGAAACCTTTGAAACTGCTGAAGATGTGATCTTGGACCGTGTTCGTAAGGCCGTCGAAGAGAAGATTTACCCCGAGCAGAATTAGACCAATAGTTTGCGAGGCGTCTGCGCTGACACCCTTCTTCGCGGCCTTCTTCGCCGTGGACGGGCTGTGTAGTGTAAAGACTGCGACACCGAGAGTCACGAAACCGACGACGGCGTACTTGTACATTGGGTATCGCTTCTGGAAGAGCGAGATGTGGAGGAACATGACCGGGAGCAGTTTGCAGCTCTTGGCTAGGATGAAGGTGACGTAGTCAATGTGCTTGAGACTTGCGTATCCGAAGGGGGACGCGAGCGATGATGTGAGGGCGATTCCGAGGAGCGGCATGAGGATGTCCTTCGAGGGGAAGATGGGTAGCACCTTGCGCACGCCGGTCTTGGGGTCTTTCTTCGCGGAGAGGTTGAGGTAGAGGAGGCCGGTGATGGCAGCGAAGGCGGATTGGACGGTGTTGAGGAAGATGGAGTACGTGAAGCGCTGGTTGCCGGGACCGTGGGTCGTGGTTGTCAATCGCTCTTGGATCCATGCCCAGGTCATGCTATCCTGTGTTAGCTACCTCATACACGGAAAAAGCTGAACATGCCTGCAGCCTACATGGACGTAAAAACGTACAAAGTAGGCGACGTAACGTCAACATAGGCTCCAGAATGACTTACAAACTTCCATATATACCAGCGACACAGATTACCAACTGGAACAGCCCTGCTTCCTTTTGCTCCTGAGGGTTCCGCGCATGGAGCTCTGCTTGCTCTTCCAGCTTCTGCTCGATCGAATGCACCGCGCCGTCCAATTGGTGGGCGCCATCCAGTTGATGCGCATCTCCCTTCGCGATTCCATTCGTCCCGTTGACCTTGCGACGAGAAGCTTCCGCCATTGTGTGCTGTATCGTGGGTCTCGCTACTGACGTCGTGGGAGTTGGTTGAGGAAGGCGCGCGCCGCGTTCGTGTTGGGGCGTGTCGCGCTTTGTCTAAAAGAGTGGACTGCGCGATGATAATGCGCGAGGGATACAGAGAAACAATGTTTCTTGAGCGACTGTGGGTCAGTGGAAAGTGTACACCTGGCTTTAGGTTTAGATTACACCTGCGCCATAGGCAGTTCTAAGCTTCAACCGTGGCATCAAGTGGCCGGGGCTAAGACGGAGTTAGAAGCGAGCGAGCACGGGCCGTGTTTGAGCCTCAGGGATCGACTCGACCGGGGCGCGCCACCCACTCGCTAGTGTGTGGAGCGAGCGCCGCTTCACTGCGAGCTGGAGGAGCACACACATGATGCAAAGGGCGCCAATCTGGCGGCTGAGTTTTCATGAGGTTGTGTCATTTATTGTGGGAGAAGGTATCTACGCATAGTCTGGAAAAGGCATCAAAGCCTTCTCCGCGCTTACCGCTCCAGCCGTTCATAAGGTCGTGAAAATATGCTCGCTAAAAAAGAAGATCCAAGGCCAAACGCCAGCAGATGCAGCCCCCACTCTGTTCCGGGGCCCAGAAGGCAAGCTCACGCCTCACCTCTGACAATCTTCGAAACAGCGCTCTTGACCAGCACCCACATTGGCCCAGCGTTGACTTCCTTGCCGCCGCCCTCCTCCATCCCGCACTTCCTCTTCCACGCATCTCTCCACCCTCGCTCCGTATCCTTTTGCTTGAGCCTCATCAGCTGCCCCGCTCGCTTTCCTTGCCTTCTGTACCCCGCCATGAATGCGTCCCATTCTTTCCTCTCCTTGACGAAGACGACTACTCCGTTGCCTGCATCGATAGGCTGGCTGCCTCTAGATAGAATCCGCGCTTCCCATGCGCTGCCCATGGACTGAAACGTGAAGTTCGCGCTATGCAAGACGTAGTAGCGCTTCCGCTTGCCGAACTTTGACGCAGCGTTGGAGGAGGGCGTGATCCAGTGTGTTGCGCGTGAGTAGATGCCGTCTGCCAGTGCTTCGTGGAGAAGCTCTGAAGGGATGTACTGGCGGCACTGAAGAAGCAACTTGTTACGCAGCAGACTGATGTCGATGTCTGGGTGGGCGGTAGGTATTTGTGGCGAATGAGACAACAGTGCTTTGGTCTGCGTACGCGTTGATCGCGCTGGTGGCTTGGATATGCGTCCTGATGCTCGAATGACAGTGACTGGGTTGCTGAATTGGTGAGGGGTAATCGTCTGCGTTTGGATGGGCGCCATGATAGTCGTGGTGCTCAGTTGAGAGTGGTGTGTGCTTTGTAGGCGGTGTCAAGTCTCGTAGGCTTCAAACCGTGAATCCGTATGGTGTCGTCTGGTAAGGAAGTTGCGGATGGAGTAAGGAATATTGTGGAGGAGCAGAAGCGAGGCAGAGAGGGAACATGCGGTCAAGAAATCATCTTTAACCATCATGCACCCCTTCCTAGAAGAGCTAGCTCCTGAAAAGAAACAGCTACTACCCAGCCTTCGGAAATCAGTCGGGGTGCCAAATCTGTCTCTGCCCTAGTCTACCGCCTGCCCGCGTCTGGCGTCTGGGCGATCCTGGAAGGATTAGCGAGGCACACGAAGCCTGCCTGCCGAACCTCACCGTGGGCGAGCATCCCGCGCCTGCAGCGTTTGTCGTTCGAGCTTGTGCTGCTCCAAGGACTTCTTTGACGGAACACCTTCCTCTCACTGCTGAACCCTCTGTGGAAAGCTCAGTTGTTGTGGCGAAGACATCGTGCTCAGGTGCTCAGCGTCCGAGCGTGACACTAATGACGTATTCCCGATTGGAGGGTCCAACGGTTCGGAACATCTGGGCAGCCTCGTTCTGCACGTGCAATGCTGCACTCATTTCCCCTTGGGCAGCACCATCATCAAACGTTCGCAAGTACCACATCACGTTACGAGTAGTTCGCAGTCTAGACACTATCATCATAGAATTCTAAATATTGGTAGTAGATGTTGTTTGTTTGTATCGGAGTGTCGGTAGGGGAGCAAGGGAGAGGGAAGGGTTTCGGGTAAGGAGTGAGGGAGTGATTAGGAAGGTACATCGGAGTGTCGGAGTAGAGCTCGGGACGTGGTGAGAAGCTTCTCACTTCTTCCCAACTCTTCTTCGCCAAGAAAACCCAAAGATGGATGTCAGAGCTGCTACCCTTGAGCAGATGTACTATCCGGATATCAAAGGCCATAACGTCATGACATTCGTGAGCCGCTCAGCGTGCACTCAGTTCTCTCTCGACAATAGTAAGAAAAGTAAATAATGCTCCAGACAATCCGTGGTATCCATCAGTAACAGCAAGTAAGAAATTCAGCAATTCCATGCTTTTGTTGTCGGTTTTCGTGGTCTCCGTTTTGGGAGACATGAATGCAGATGGCGACGGACGTGAAGAGCTGGCGACTGATAGCGAGGCCTGCACGGCCTCAAGCTATCTTGCACCTCCCAAGAGGGTTGGCAATACCCAACGGCGCCGACGTTGGGTAGCAGATGCGCTAGAGAGCGGTCTACTCCTGGGCCTGGCTGCGGCGCATCTTCTCGGCCTCCAAGTTCTCGTACAGCAGATAGAGCGCCTTCTCATTGGCACTGGCACTACCAGTGATGGTGAACATGCGCTCGCCGGTGTCATCGTGAGGTGCCTTGGCGATGGAGATGCGGGCGTTGGACGTCTTGCGGATCTCGCTGATCTTGCTACCGCCGCGTCCGATGATACAGCCGACCATGTCAGACGGGATGCTGATGTTCTGGGTCTGCATCTCTTCGCCATCCTCGGTGTGCGTTGGGGGCGGGGGCCTGCTGGCGGCATCGGAGCCAGATCGTCGAGAAAAGGCAGGAGGCGAGTCACTGAAATCAGCGCCGTGACCAGTGCGGTTGTACGAGCGTCCGCCCATACCACCGGCGGGTGCGCCACCGCCGTTGGACAGAGGGACCGGACCAGCACCAGGCTGAACCCTGACGGCGGGGTTGTAGAGGACAGTGCCGTAGCCGCGCTCGTGGTCGTCGATGAGGCACTTGCCAATTTCCCAGATAGCCTTCTCGATACCGCCGGGCGAGCCCTGGACTTCGACGATGCGCTCGGTAGACTGGGGGAGCATCTCCTTCTGTGCGACCATGCGCACGCCGGAGGCATCCTGGATCTGCTTGATCTTCAGGCCCTGGCGACCAATGATGGTGCCCATTTGGTTGTGCGAGATGAGCAGGCGGATGGCTACAGAAGTTAGCTTGGTATCAGCGCTTGAACGCAGCCATGTCGCTGGGAAGCGCCGGGGTGTCGCAATTGTACGTACGATGAGTGCCGTCGGTGCGGATAACGCCGCCCATGCCCATAGCAGGGGCGCCCTCGAGCAAGCCTTTGGCGACTAGGCCATACGCCTTGGAGATGCCAGAGAGGCTACCGGTAACGGAGAGGACGCGATCGTGGACACCTTGGACGACCTTGCTGACACCGGCGCGCACGCCAGTCTCGTCGCGCAGGTCAGCGACGTTCTTGCCCGCCTTGCCTATGATGACTCCGGCCTCCTTGGACGAAACAATGGCTCGGAGGGTAAGCTGCGACTCAGCGTATTCCTCTTCGGTGCGCGGGACTACTTCGCCCTCGCCGTCCATGTTGAGGCGGTCCAGCTGGTCGGCGACGCGGCTAGCATCCTGACCGGGGCCGGGTTGGGGCTCTTCTGAGGACATGTTGTGGGGATGGCCTAGGGACGGGCTGCAGCTGCGGTCAGTGACGTAGTTTTGCGACGCGCGCACTATCGCGATACTTACAAGAGAAGAAGGTGGGTCGCGGAGACAGAGAAGAGAGCTGGGTGTGCTGCGGCGGAGGGGTAGGAGAGGACGAGTCGAAATTATCGAGGCTATCGTGCTACGTATCAGCAATTGTGTCAAAGGCTCGTGTTTGGGAGTGTGCATGGAAGCTACTCACTGGCGACTACGGAAGTGGCGGGGGAGGTGGTCGGTGCGGGATAGCGGACAGATAGGTAAGAGGGGGAGGGCGCAAGGGTAGGTGGGAGGGAGCGGAGAGGAGGATTGGGGGACGCGTGGGAGAAGAGAAGAGGCGTGTTGGCGGAACCTCTCTGGAGCGTGCAGATAGAGTGGAGGTAAGGTGACGGAGGGGAGACGAAGCCCTGGGTCTGCGCAATATTAGGGCGGCAGGATGTAGCTTTCCTTAGCGAGACGGACGAGCCTTGCCCTATTCACAAACATTGCAGGTGCTGGGAGACACTGCAGGGGATTCGGCGCAATCGCTGTCCTCGTGCAGCAGGCGGCACTGAATCTACGGGAGCAATCACCATGCATGGCCTGCATGCCGGCGTGAATGCATCAAGCTGTTCGCAACTCTCGCGCGCCCCATCACCGAACACAGAACAGAATAGACCCCGCGTGCACGAGCCCCGAAAACGGCCAAGGCCCCGCGAAGATGCAGCTAAATCCAGCATTTTCAGGGTACTGGCTAGCCACGACTAGAATGTGAATGTATCGTGCCGCTGAATTCCATGATTGGCTGAGATGCGCGGGTTTTCTGCCTTCCATTGTTCGATTGAGACTAGGCCTTCACCACGCCTACGTATGCAGCGGCCTCCCAACACCACCCAATGCGCGCTCACACATCAACCAACGCCAGCTCGTGCTTTATCCACTCTCTCAAACGCCGTATCATAGCCTCACACCGCCTCAACACCATTCAATGCAGTCAACCTGCATGCGCCCTACTTTTGCGCCTCGAAAACGACCTTCTGCACCTTCATCTTGTCGAATAACTCGTAGCCCTCAATGGCGTCGCTCAACGGCATGACTTTATCAGCCATAAAGCTGTCACATATTAGTCAGCGGCTTACACTCCTGCATTATCATCAAACTCACCCAAGCTTATCCTGATGCCTCTTCAAGCTGTCAAGTGCTTCCTCAAACACACTTCTCACAGGGCACCTTCCCATCTGAACTCTGACGTTCTTTCCATACGCCTCATTTCCAGACCAGGGTATCTCGCCGTTGTGAACTCCGACCGAGCTGATGACGCCCCAGGGTCGGATCAATTCGTATCCCATTCGAAGCGCAGGAGACAGACCGACCACTTCGATGACAATGTCTGCTCCCCGGCCGTCTGTGAGCTCCTTGACGCGCTTATCGAGACCCTCACGATCAGTCTGGAAGTTCCAGGGTTCCGCACCCAGTGACTTGGCAAGTTCGAGGCGCGAAGGTACTGAGTCGACAGCGAGAATGTGCTTTGGCTTGTAGTCGGTGATGTTGCAGAGCGCGCAGAGAGCTACGGGACCGCAGCCAATAAGCACAACGACGCTGTCCTTGATCTCCTCGGGAGTGGAATATTGGAAGCCGTTCTTAGCTGCAAACATGCCTGTTGGGAAGATGTCTGCCATAAGAACCAGTGCCTCGTCTTTGATGCCAGGTGGTGCTTTGACGGCTGTGGAGTCTGCGAGGGGAATTCGGACGTATTCTGCCTGGCCGCCGTCTAGGGCAGGGCATCCAAAAAGCTGACATTTGACGCATCGCGAGGAGAAGCCGTGGGTGCAGTAGAAACACTCGCCACAGCATGTTGTGAAGGGAGAGACGACATGGTCGCCAACTTTCAAGGTCTTTACCGATGAGCCTACTTCGTGAACGTGACCGGTAAACTCATGGCCCATTACAAAGTCGGTAGCAGATGGCTGATGACCGCGGAAGACGTGTAATTCGCTTGGAGTAAATGTCAGAGATGCTGTTGTTATAGGTGGTGACTTTCAGTACCTGCCGCATAATGCCGTCTGAAGAATAAGAATTAGTAGGAGGTGATGGTATTGATCAGCGTACGTGCCTTTTCAACTTTCACGACAACATCTCCTGCATCTTGAATCTTCGGAATTGGTCTGTCTTCAATCACCACCTTCCCCGGTCCCTTGAATACGACTGCTTTCATGCCGTGCCTCTTGGTATGTTGTCAGGAGTAATTATCGTTATTGAAAGTGAAAAGAAAAGATTGTGATCAGGAGATTCAGGAGAAAAGCAGATGTAATTCAAGAAACTGCCTGCAACCAAGTGGAGCTTGTGGACTAAGTACAGGGCGCACGCCCTGACGACATCGGAGGCGCGAAATGCTCCTCGGTGATGATGTGGTGTGGTAGCTCCTACCCCGCCGAGGTTCGACTGCGGGGTAGAGAGGATGGGCAGTGAGAGCACATTGGCTGCAGGCGTGTATAGTAGCTTAGATAAAAATCGCTAAGACAGTACGCGAATCCTGAGAGGTTGATCAAGGAATGTTTCGACCCGCGTCTTGGGTTGCTGTCGGGTGCCCCAGTTCGCGACGTGGCTACACCTTATCCAACTATTAGATTTTTGTAGGTAACTATAGCCGCTAGCTAGTTAAGGTTGTTAGGGGTAGAATAAGGCGTAAGCGATAGTTAGATTAGATAGAATTATTCTCTATATAGCTTAGCGTACTATATATAAAAGAAAACTAAAATCTAGCTCTAGAACGTATTAATAATATATTTATATTTTATCTTTGTAGAAACTATAGAAGCGCTAGTACTCTTTCTACTAGTATTTAACGCTAAGTAGCTTAAAGTACCTTTACTACTCTTTAAGAACGCGTTTAAGAACCTAGATATAGCCTTCTTAGACCTTAAAATAGCTAATAATATACTAAGTAAGAAGAGTAACTCTAAGCTAATTTAACCTATATACTACTTATAACGTCTTTATATTACGTTCTTAATATAATTTAGAAGAACTTTATTCTACTCTCTATAAGTAGTAATAGTAGTCTAGGTCTAATAGTAATATTATATAAGTATATTATAAGTATACTAATATAGCCTAAAAGTACACTAGATAGCTACGTATATATTATCTACCTACTACCTACTTATATAATATAAAAAGATACCTTAGGTAAGGCTATTAATATAAGAGGCCTAAAAACGTAATATTAACGTGTTTCTAACATAATCTAGTTCTAATATAGAAAGGCCTAGAAATATAAAGAGCGTATATTCTCTTTACTTTTCTTAAATATAATTATATAACGTTAGAAGTATATTTATATAGGTATTAAGTATTATACTACACTTACTAAGCTACTTAAAGCTTATTATTATTCTAAAATTATACTTAAAGTAGAGAATATACTTAGAAGTCTAAGAGATACTATTATATCTAATAATAGAATAACTTGCTAGAAGTAGGTAGCTAGGTACGTTTAACGTATACGTAACGTATTCTTAACGCGCTTCTACTAACTTTAAAGGCTCTACGCTATAACTCTTAGACGCTTTATAGGTAGTAGATCTTATAGTAACTAGTAACTAAACTATAGATCTATATACTTCTAATAGTAATATAAAGTAAGAGATACTATAAATAGAAATACATTTATAACACGTAGTAACTAAGTTATAGAGTCTTACTAGTAATAAACCTTAGTTTATTAAGTGTATAGCCTAGATATATAAACTTAGATATACTAAGAAGTATATCTTCTGCGCTGTTAGTTCTAAAATAGACCTAAAATACCTTAAGAACTTATTTAATAATAGCTCTCTAGCAGAGAAAAATAATAAAAGAGTATATAATACTATAGTATTAATATCTACTAGAACTCTAAGGTATAGTAAGTAACTTTATACTATATTACGTTTAGCGCACGTTTATAATACGTTTTAGAACATAACTACCTCTATAGAAATAAGTAGCTAGTTAAATAAGTATATAATAAGGCTAAGTACTATATTATAATTCTAGTAGATCTAGTATCTTATCTATACATAATTATAACGTGTTATAGAGAGTATATATATATCTCTTCTTTTTCTTTAATTCTAAGTAAAGACCTAAAGGCTAAGCTTCTTATAGTTATTCTTTCTATGTTAACTCTAGGTCTTATACGTAGTAAGTCTACTTTCTACGCTTCTATAATATGTTATAATAACATTCTAATTACGTTTAGCTAAGGCTTTAGTATTCTTCTAAGTCTAGGTATAAGTTAAGAGTAAAGGCTTTAGGTCTATTAAGAAGATATATATTATACTAGCAAATAAGAATAAAATTAGAAGCTTACTTAAAACCTGCAAAGCTATAATATACCTCTATAGCTCTAGTGTAGAAGGCGTTATACACAAGCTTAGAACTAAGTATTAAGATCTAGCTATAGTAAGTAGCTAGTAACGCGCTAGAAACGTGTTTCTAACATAATATAGGCGTATATCTAACAAATATACTCTACTAATAATAGTATATTTATATACTACTTTCTTAATAAGTAAGCCTTTCTATTACTTTAATAAAATACGTTCTAAATAGACATATTATATAAGCGTATCTATAGTAAGTAGTCTAAGTTACTCTTTGCTATCTTTAATAAAGATACTATAAAATATAGGTAAAAGTATATTAACGCGTCTATAATATATTCTAAATATAATATAGTAATTTCTTTTAGAAAGGTTATTATAGACATTAATTCTATAGAAATATATATAGAGGTATTTACTAAGTTCTTTAAGCTCTATTTAGAGGTGTTAGAAAAGCTAATTTACTTCTACTATCTTTATAAAGACAGTATTATAAGTATTACTATTAATATAGATAATAAATAGTTATAAGGTTAGTTATATTTTAATAGATTATATTAAGAATACGTTACTAACATAATTCTATAGGCTAGAGACTCTTTCTCTAAGAATTTTTAAAAGTTAACTATAGATAGAAATAGTATTATCTTTATATAGTTTGCCTATATAAAGCTTACTTTCTCTATAGTATTAACTACGCTATTTCTAATGTAGAGTATATAGAATACTCTATTTAGAGGTGTATAAAAGCTCTTCTTTATTATAAATTACTAGATAAGTATTATATCTATATTAGGCTTCTATAAGGTATAAAACTTCTTTTAATTATAAATATAATATATTCTTATAATATAGTAGAGAATAAATCTAAGGTAGTTGTAGATTAGGTAGCTTATAAGGTATACTTTATTATTATAGGTAGTCTTGTAAAGTGTAATAACTATATAGAGTAACGTATTTAGAACTTGTTAGAGCGCACTTCTAACGTAGCTAAGTAAGCTAGTATAAAGTTATATTATAATAAAATTAATAAGACTTTACTTAAGGCTATTCTAATATAAGTACGTTTAAATATATTAAGAACGTGCTAGTAACGTGTTATAGCTTCTATAAGTAAGACTTCTAGAATATAGAGAAATATAAAGTAAAAATAGTCTATAGCGTCTACTATAAGAATAGATTACGCTATAGTTATATATAGAGATACTTTAAGGCTATAGAAAAAGAGAATAAGTCTGCTGCGTACAACGTATTTTATACGTAGTCTTATTAAGTTTAGAGTAGAAATTAGAGTACTAGAATCTTATTATTATTAATAATAATAATAGTATCTTAGAGTAGGCTAATTT
The DNA here is from genome assembly GCF_023757995.1 of Alternaria metachromatica. Lineage (NCBI taxonomy): Eukaryota > Fungi > Ascomycota > Dothideomycetes > Pleosporales > Pleosporaceae > Alternaria > Alternaria metachromatica. The sequence goes on from NW_026055496.1 coordinate 1,430,948, forward strand.
ATCTAGTTTTATTATATAGAGTAGATAACTAAGAGGTAGAGGCTGCAGGCGCTCTTCTCTAGCCTGCTCTTCTCTAGTCTACTCTTCTCTAGCTTACTTCTCTTTAGCACTAGAAGCTAGCCTAGAGTAGGTCTACTATATTGCGTTCTTATTACGTTTCTAATACGCTCTTAAGCCTAACTCTTCTTAAGCTCTAAGGTAGTAGATACTTAAGAGTAACTAGACTATTATAGAAAGAAGAGCGCTTTTAGAAATTAAAAGAGAGAAGATAGAGCTATAGAAGTAAAGACTACAACTAGAGAAACGTAAGGTAGAACTAGAAGAGCGTAGATAGTAGCTTTAGAGAGATAACTCTAGCTAAATTATACTATAAACGCGTTCTAATTATAATCTAGTATAGTTACTATATATACTAAAGTCTATAGATAGAATACTAGCTAGTAGAACGTAATAGAAATACGTTATATATATAATCTAAGCCTATATTAATCTTTACCTAATATAGTAAGGCGTAATAAATTTCCTCTTACTAGCCTAGCCTCTTGCCTTTCTTTAGAGTTAAGCGCCTACCTACTACTATTCTTTCTCTCTCTACCTTTTCTCTTTACTCTACTATAGAACTTAAGACTATATATTAGCATGTAAGTCTTCTAATAACGCGTTTCTAACGTAATTTAATTATATTTAGAATAACTATCTATAGTATAGCTAACTTAGTGTTCTTTCTTAAAAGATACTACTATTTAGTAAATATAATAGAAGTAGATATTACCTTATCTACTAGAGAGAGATCTTTTATTGCGTTTACTATTACTAGCTTAATAGGCTGCTTTATAGTGTAAGTGCGCTAAAATTATATATAGAATATATACTTATAATATTATAGTAGTAGTTTAGTAACTATAGTGCGCTAGTAAACTATATTAAAAGATACTACTCTAACTACCTAGTAGCGCTTATACCTATAGAGTAATTATTAATAAAGTAAGAAAGAGAAGTAATATTCTTCTTTAGAGGTATTATTTTACTAAGAGACTCTACTTTTAGAGTATCTATAAAAGACTTACTAGAACGTATTTCTAGCGTAATTCTATTACGTTTACTAGCTAAGATATAGGCTAAAGTATAGTATAAAGCACTACTTTAGCTAAACTAACCTCTACTACTCTAAGAACGCGCTTTTCTAGACTTAGACTATAAGCTTCTATAGGTAGATAGCTCTAAGTATAATATCTTACTATAAAGTAAAGCTAAAAATAATATAAACGTATCTACTACACGTTCTATATTAACTCTACTAGCTACGCCTCTAATAAAAGTAATACGCAAAAGAAAGAAAGATAAAGCGTAGAAGAAAACTATAGAAGCTTTAATTTCTATTCTACTCTATAAGTCTACTAACTTAAAGCGTAAGTAGAAGAAAAGTAATATATATATCTTCTCTAACGCGTAGTAACTACGTTACTAATATATATAGGTAAATTTAAATAAGGTTAGACGCCTACTTTTAAACTAGAAGCTTCTAACCTAATATAAGACCTATAAATTAAAGAAGAGAGATAGTTAGTAAACCTATCTCTCTAGTAAACGCGTTACTTATATATTATAGAGTGTTATCTAGAGGTCTTCTACTAATTAAGAAGATACTTTACTTTTCTAGATAGATAGTTAGCTTCTTTTTTTAATATATTATTATAATATTATATACTTCTATAATTAGATTAATATATCTATAAGAAATATTATATAAACGCATTATTAGCGTATTTTACTACTTAACTTAGTAATAGGTATAAGTTTTAGTATTTCTATCTATGCGTAGCTACGCGTAAGCTACGTATATGCTCTATAGCTATCTAGGTTATATAATACTAAGCGCATTAGTTATAGATTAAGTAAGTTTAAGTAAAATATAATAATATTATAATTATAACGTAATAGTTTTTTTTTAGCTACTACTAACTCTATTACCTACTAACTACTACCTTAAATTACTACTACTCTCTATAATACGTTATTAATAAGATAGTAACACGTTTCTTAATAAGATAGCTAATTATAGTTATCTACTTTCTCTAGGCTCTAGCGCTATAGTAAACTATATAAGTTTTATATAAATATAACTAGAAGACGTATCTAATATATTTTAGCCTGCCTATTACGCCTACCTTACTTTACTTACTCTACTTCTTCTATACCTACTCTTTAAGAAGAACGCTAATAGTAAGATCTTAATTTAATATACTAAGCAGCGCTATAGGCACGCTCTAGAGAATAGAACTCTCTATAGTATAAGTCTTTAAAATATATCTTCTATATATTACTAATATATTTAGGCTATTATAGGTTCTTATAGCTCTCTTATAACCTACTATATTAACTAGTATAGCTCTATTATCTAGAGTAATACTTACTCTCTAGGTAGAAGGCCTAGCGCTGCCTTTATCTATAGTAAAAAGAGTACGTAAATATATTATCTATATATTTGTAATATATACCTCTTCTCTTCTAAGTCTTTTTCTTTTTTTACTTTTTTCTTTATTTTTATTCTTAAAGTTTTTCTCTTTCTTTTTTTTACCTTTTTTCTTTATTAGCAAAACGTAATATAATTATAATTCTAATATATTTTAGAGTTCTATTAAATCTTAATAGATAACTATAACTTTAAGTATAACTACTTACTTAAATAAGTACAAGACAACGCCTTAGTTTAATAAAATATTCTAGCCTAGGTCTAGTACCTTATAAACCTAGTCTACTATTAAAATAGTTATTTTTAAAAATAGGTAACGTGTTCTCTATATATTTACTACGCGTTTCTATACTTATAATTCTTAGCTTTATCTTACTACTATAAAAGATATACTTAATACTTATACCTTTTTTAATCTCTACGCTAACTACTACGTTATTAGCTATAGTAAGCTTTCTTAAAATATATTTAATACGCTCTACTAATATATTATAGCGTATAACTTCTAAGAGAATAAAGATAATAATAAGAATTTTTATCTCTTTTATACTTACTTTAACTAGGCTATAGGCCTCTAGAGTATTTCTACTAATACTTACACTAATATACTACTCTAGCGTAACACGTTTATATTATATTTAGTATATAATTTAATTAGTAATAATAGAACTATAATACTCTAATATATTTTCTTTACTTACTCTTTTTTATTTCTGCTATAATAACTTATAAACATATTGTGCAGTATTTATGCTAGTAAGCGCTAGCCTAAAAGAAGTCTTGGCAATAGTTAGGCTAGTTTTTTTGATGGTCGGATAAGCTGCGCTCTCGTTCGCGACGGACTCCGACAAGCTTGAAGTTCGACGTAGCTCTCCGTCTCCTTCCGCACCAGTACTTCGGTATAGCGATAGGAAATTGTAACAACGCTATAGAGTGCAACATACCATGTGAATCCACATGAACGCCTTGTCCAAAGCTCACCAAAATCCAAGCGTGTAAACACCATCCGGGTAAACAAGCCGTATCGCAGTATCCAATCCAAAACTCCCAGCAAATGCCCTTTCAATATGACGTCGATGCTGCGTAGTAGAGTTCCGTCTTCAGGTGACGGTGCACAGAAGCTCTTCCTCCAAGATGAACTTGCCCTCCTTGTACTTTTCACTGGCTTCATACGCCTTATCGTATTTCCAGCCGACGGTCTCCTTGCATTGGCGGCAGTGGATGTCGCGTACTATGTGACGTCCCGTGGTCATATTGCGCTCGTTGGGGTCTGACTCGGTGATGTTGACGACGGTATCGAAGAGGTACGCCTTGCCGTGTTGACCGCGGAAGTTCTCATGACGGTTAGCGATATGGCTACGTGTGGGAGTTCAATATGCGCTCACCCTGCTGAGTATGTCGTCATGGTTGGAGAGATGCGTCTTGCAGTTCTTGCAGCCATAGATGCGCGACGTGGTCGAGTTGAGGTAGATGTTGTACGTGAGGCCCATAGTGATAGACAGGCGATCCGACGCGTGAATCGAGGGCTGCTGCGGCGTGGGAGTTGTGTCGAGACCGTGGCGGTAATCAGAACGGTAGTCAGAGGTGGCCACTCGTTGTTGGTCGCCGCCGGTCATACGTGCTGTTGGCGCGGGTGCAAGGGGAGAAAGGTGGCGGGGAGCTAGCGGTGAAGCGTTTGAGGGGCCGATGGTTGTGGCTCCCGCTGTTGCGCCCAAGCGCGATTGCTATCTTGGGATGTGGAGTGAAGCTTTGGACCTGGAGGTGACGGCGCGGTCCCTGATGGCACGTGCGCGTCAGTTGGGCGGGATGACGAAGACGAGGGGCACAGCCGGGTAAACACTTGGGCAGGTATGAGATCGGATGCTCTACGGATATCTATGTGGCATGTGCTGTGACTTTGTGGAACCAGGTAACGAGTTCCATGGGAGCCTGACAGCTGCTGAGCTAGTGCATGGTAAGATGGTGTGTAGTCAGCTGGTGACGCACGTGAGGGCACGCTGAGCTGGAATACCCAGGTAGTCCGGATACAGTCGTGTCAATGAGAACCGATAACATGAACAGTCGACTAAATGGAAAGCATCTCCTGCATCAGATCATTGACAGACACCCTGTGACAAACCACAGCCACGTCAATTTGCCTGTTCGGGAGATCATTGTCGGTCTTGCTGCCTTTGAACGTCTCTCCGCAACGGCGAGTCATCGTATAAGCGCTTGTCTACCTCAAGTCATCTTCTCGGTGTTGTTGTTGCCATGGCCGAGTGTGTGCATGCACCTGCAAACAGAGAGCGTTTTACATTGGCACACAAAGAAGCAGGCTGGTGGTTGAGAGGCCAGCGCATCGACGATGAAAAGGACGATGAGCGTTGGTAGTGGACAGACTGTCGCATCCTCTATGCAAGGTATTGTTGTCGTCTGTTGATACTGCGCGCCCCAGCCTCTCTCCGCGGATTGGGCGAGTCGGATGCCCCACTCGAAGTAGTCCTGGAGTCCCACAGCGTATAGTCGCGTGTCGAGAGTGAGAGAAAGGTAATTGCAGAGCGTTTACCGCTTCCGCGACGTGACAACGGGCAGTAAGTCGGTGCCGCATGCAGGGCGATTGGCGTGGTAGGCGACTATCAGCCCAGCCTTCCGATGCACGTCCGCTGCGGCTTGACTCTGTGGCAGAAGTGCTAGCGGGCTTAACCTCGCTGATATGGAACATTCTAGCAACGTTTTTAGGACCAAAATCCCAGCTTAATTTTTATCCGCCCTGGATCTCAACCAACAGTCGCTGCAGCCAGACTAATTTTCTAGTGACACCGTCCAGGCCGCTATCCTTCCGCAGCTCGCCCCCATGGTTCTTCCCTCCTTCTTCGCATCCTCAAAGAAGTCGTCCAAGACCAGAGATATCCCCAACCTTGCCCCCCGACCCTCCCCCCAGGCTAACTCAGGCACCCCTCCGGCCTCGCCTGACAAGCACACCCACTCCAAGGTCAAGGACCGGGAACGCTCCTCCAGCCGCCGCTCGAGCTCCTACTCGTCCAAGCGCTCGTCCAAGTACGACCGCGACTCCCACCCGCTAAACCTCCCGCCCGAGGAGCGCCAGCGCCTGTCCTCGCAGATGTCCGCCATGGACCAGCCCACGCCCCAGCCAATGGACGTGGACCGGGACCACTCGTCCTCGCCCGCCCCCTCGAGCCCCGTCGCCGACACGCCCAAGACGAATGGCGCCAACGGCGCCCCCGACGGGCCTGCTCCTCCACCACACCGCTACACGAAGAGCCCGCCGCCGCCCACTGCAAACTACGCCGCGACCCCCGAGGCTGCCACCCCGCCCGCTGAGCCCCCGACGATAGACGCCGAGGAGTACAAGGCGGCCGGCAACAAGTTCTTCAAGATCAAAGACTACCCGCGGGCCATCGAGGAATACTCAAAAGGTGCGTAGTGATACTGGCCATGCTCTAGCCGAAGCTTTGCACTACAGTACACCGGGAGAGCTTCTGGCTAACCAATCCGCAGCGATCGAAGCCGACCCCAAAAATGCCACCTACTACTCGAACCGGGCCGCCGCCTACATCTCCGCCAACAAGTTCTACGAGGCCATGGAGGATTGCAAGATGGCCGACGAGCTGGACCCCAACAACATGAAGATCCTCCTGCGGTTAGGCAGAGTATACACCAGCCTGGGCCGGCCGGACGAGGCTGTGCAGGTGTACGACTCCATCAATGCCACGGCCAAGGACAAGCAGCCTGCGTTGACAATGCAGAAGCACCTCCGCATGGCCGAAGACACATCACGGAACGAGGGCTCGGGTTCCATGGTCATATACGCCCTCAACGAGGCTGAGAAGGGTCTCGGCGCTGGTGTAGACAAGCCCCGGAAGTGGCAGCTTATGCGGGGAGAGGCACATCTGCGCATGGGCAATGCCAATGCTCTTGGAGAGGCACAGAACGTAGCCATGTCGCTACTGCGGTACAACAACCAGGACCCTGACGCCCTCGTACTGCGCGGCCGCATCCTATACGCCCAGGGCGAGAACGACAAGGCTGTGCAGCACTTTAGACAAGCACTGGCATGCGACCCCGACTTCAAGGCCGCTGTCAAGTACCTGCGCATGGTGCAAAAGCTGGACCGCATGAAGCAAGAGGGCAACGCTGCCTTTAAGTCCGGCAGGTACCAAGAAGCCATCGACACCTACACGCAGGCACTCGCAGTCGACCCCTCGAACAAGGGCACAAACTCCAAGATCCTACAGAACCGAGCCCTGTGCCACAGCCGGCAAAAGAGCTGGAAACAAGCCATTGCAGACTGCGAGAAGGCCCTCGAGCTCGATCCCAGCTACACAAAGGCACGGAAGACCCGGGCGAAGGCCCTGGGAGAGAACGGCAACTGGGAGGAGGCAGTACGTGATCTCAAGGCTATCCAGGAAGAGAACCCATCGGAGCCTGGCATTGCCAAAGAAATCCGCGATGCCGAGATGGAGCTTAAGAAGAGCAAGAGGAAGGACTACTACAAGATTCTCGGTATCGAGAAGGACGCCACAGAGACACAGATCAAGAAGGCATACCGAAAGCTGGCCATTGTCCACCACCCCGACAAGAACCCAGACGACGCGGATGCTGCGGACAGGTTCAAGGAGATTCAAGAAGCACATGAGACTCTGAGCGACCCACAAAAGCGCGAGAGATACGACTCCGGCGCTGATCTTGTCGATCCCAACGACATGTTCGGCGGCGGAGGCATGGGAGGAGGCATGGGCGGCATGGGTGGCGGTATTGACCCAGAGATCCGTAAGTATTCTCATAACCATGAAAGCAAGTTCACGACTAACGCGATTCACAGTCATGCAAATGTTCGGCGGCATGGGCGGAGGTATGGGAGGCGGCCGTGGCGGCGGAGGTGGTTTCCACTTCAGCTCCGGCGGCGGTGGAAGTCCGTTTGGCGGTATGGGCGGCATGCCCAGCGGTGGCCGAAGAGGAGGACCGCCCGGTGGCTTCCCCTTCTAAACGCCCCGATCATACCCACGTAACGACAACCACCACCACGCTCCGTTTCAAACACATCATCCGACCTTTGATTCGTGTGTATACCCTTGGCAGAACATTTCCGACAGATTTCATTCATGGCGTTGGATACAGGAGATGCGCGAGCAGTAGATGCATAGACGGTCGTTTGGATCGCTCTCCTGTATTTGGGTGCGAAGCATTGATTTTCACATTGGCCTTCGAGGGATTTGAGCATTGCCTGGCGTCTCTCATTATTATCTTATGCACGAGATCTGCTTGAGGAAATGAATGCCGCTTGTGACTTGTTGGAAGAAGTAGTGTAGAACGAAATTTCAAAAGTTAACGATCAAGAAGAGAGCGTCTTTGCACATGTTATACTGTATGTATTCGTGATTGTTCTTCAGGGATTGTGATAGTGTCACGAGAGTATACTTGTATGCCGAACGCATCAAGACCTCCATTCCCAGGTACCTCATCCCCCAAAATGCTCCTCGACATGATGCGCAACCGCCGCCTCGTCCCCCTCGAATTCCCCGCAAACTGGGCACGTTGCCATCTCCACCTCCACCCCCCTCACATCTGCATCCCCACCCTGATGTCTCCGATCCGCCTCTTCCAACGCCGCAAAAAGCCCCACGTCAGCTGGCTGTCTCCGAGTCCTGCCTTCATCATAAAGGTACTCGTCCTCATCCCTAATATCTCTCTCCACCCTGCCTCCAACCATCCTCCCACCTGCTCTTCTCATACCTCCGTCACCTTCACCATCCCTACCCAGCCCCGCCCCAGCGCCCCCAACAACAGCCTCGCCCTGCTGTCCCTCGCTCTCACTGACAAGCTTCTGCACCCTCCCCACCCTTCCATCTCGTAACCTCACTTTCACACCTCGCGGATGATCACCCCGCGTTAGCAGATCGGCGACGATACCGCGGACTTGGTGTCCGGTGGGTTGATCCTGTTTGAGAATTATCGAGACGCTTGTTCCGGGGTGGATATATGTGAATGAGGGGACAGGGGGTTCGTCGGGGTCCGGTCTGAAGTTTGGTCTGCCGCGACCGCGGCCTTGTCCTCTGCCTCTAGATGCTCCTCGTCCTCGTCCTCGGTCTGAGATGAGGTTGGAGTCGCCGCGGCCGCGACCGCGGCCCGTGTGGGTACCTCTTGATGATTCTGAAGAAGGCGGTTGCCGGTTTGGACGGCCTCGTCTGGAGGGCGGTTGTTGCATGATGTGTATAGGGTGGGTTTGTTCGCTGGCTCGGAGATGCTGGCGCAGAAAGAAAAGCAGCGTTTAAAAGCCGTCTTAGCGAGCCCTTTGTTCCTCCAATGAACTTTCAATCTCTTTCTCAGGATGTGTTCGGATAGTTATTGTATTCGCCTTCTCAAAATCGCAAAAGACGACTTAAGAACAAGTGCTGGTGAAAATGATCTTAGCTTAAATTGGCACAGAGCTGATCTGATACAGAAAGAAGAGTTGGCGTGAAAGCCCGCATTTGTCGGAAAAACTATTATCCCTGTACAAGGAAATGTTGATGTTGAGATCTTAAACGGGATGAGGATGTTGTAGGATGTTGGTGTTAGGGCAGTTTGCACAGTATTTTAGTGCGCATTACGTCATTCGCTCGCTCCCTTCACATTATGTAGCAGTGCGTACCGCACTCCAAACCGTGAGACACACAGGGATATAGACAATAGCCAAGCTCCCGAGGTCGTTTGGAGATTTTTCTATGTACATGTACGTCTGGTTAGAGTAGCGCATCGTTATCCTCGCGATATCAGCGTCTTTCATACAAACCACACACATCACACCGTACACCTCCCGCCTCCATCGTCATCATGCCTTCCGCGAGCAGTACTCGTTATGTAGTCATCATAGACTCGTATATACGCCCCGTTCGTCCCGTCAGAACATCAGTTGTAGGTGACGTTGACCCCACGTTGACCGTCAAGGTTGTTGAACTCGTCCCGCAGAAGCCAGAACCGAACACCGTTCCCTTCCTGAATGCGTCCATGAGCCTTGTGATGCTTTATTAGCTTCTGTCGGCGATGTGTATACCCTCTCATGAACTGTTCATCATCCTGCCAATCCCGAAAGATGTCCTGTGCTACTCTGACAGCGGTAGGCCCATACGATGAGTTCCTTCCGTCAGGGACATTCCTAACATTATCGTGCTCGCAGTCGAAGGCTCGGAAGTTTCTGTTGGCTAGATCGAGGTCCATCACGTAGTCGAGTGCGTTCCATCTGAGCTCAGCGAGCTTGTCCTTGATGATATCGACCTCGTTCTCTGCTTCCGGGTCCTCATCCACACGGCCGTCAGAGGATGGAGGATGTCCGGCAGCTTGGATGTTCCTGTCTGTCTGCATCTGCACCTCTGCTGCACGGAGCCTGTGACCATGTTAGTAGGTGCTCAATGAAAGGAAAAGTTGTGACTAGGTTTTGGGTAGGCCTGGAGGAACTCGCAGCACTCTCATGAATTGTGAGAGTGGTAAAGATACACTGAAGGCCTTCTGGGCTCACCAACAAATCCCATAAAGCGGATAACAATGTGATGTAGTACGTACCGATCGCTGGCTGTCTCGGCATCAACGAGTTTCTCTTGAAGATCTTCGAGCTCTCTCTTTTGACCGTCGATCTTGCTCATCAGGCGCTGCACATCCGTAGTGTTGATGTTCGCCTCCAAAACATACTGACGATTCTGAGCAGACAGCTGGTCGACCCGCGTTTGCAGATCGTCAAATGCCGCTTGATTGATGGCCATTTCGTTGGAGCGTGTGTTGGCATTGGACAGCTCGCGCTCAAGAGAGTCGACTCTACTCTGAAGACGACGGACGTTGGCCTGTAACTGTGTACGGGTCTTCGCTGCATCTTGTTCCGCTGTAGTTGCAGCGCGTCGTGCGATGATCAGTTCGGTATCCTTTTGCTCAATGGTGGATCCGAGCACCTGTACTCGTGCGCGCAGTGACTTCGCTTCAGAGACCGTGATGATATGGAGCTCATTCGTCCGCTCCAGATCCCTTTCCCGAGTCTTACTGGCGTCGACTTCACTTTGCAACCGCTGAATCTCCCGCTTCAGATCGCTATTGTTGCGGTCCGCGATAGTCAGCTCCAGTGATAGCCTGAACAAATCCCTCTCGTCGTCGCTGTCAGAGCCATTGTTCTCAGATGCGACGGCGCTGTTGGGGAGGGGTGTAGGCTGCTGCTGTCTTCCTAGATGACTGCCGTCATCATCGTTGTCGAAGGCGGAGGAAGCCATGTTTTCGCGAATTCGATGACCGATTCTTGCGCTGCGTGTGTGTGCTGTGGTGATGGTGGGCGAGCACCTCGGGTCGTACCTACCAGATGCAGAGTAGGGCCCATGCTTGGCGTAGCGTCCTCACCAGGGAGGAAGGCACGCCAGGCGCAGATGTGAGCGATGAATGGTGAACTACGAAAGAGAAATTTGAAATAAGAATGACAGCGGCTGGTCTCTATAGGAGGTCAACCTGCGAGGTTCGCGACAGGCTCTGACGCTTTCCAAGCAACGCGACAGGATGATGGCCGCTTGCTCACACCGTCTGTTCGCGCGGGTGAATGAACACAGCCCATCCAAGCAAGCCATGAGAGTCATTCTTGAAACGCGAGCTGCAGAAATGTGATCATTGTACAGATAATCATATGCAAATGAGGAATACAAGCGAAATGAACAGAAAGGGTTGACACATCCTTGTGTTGTCAGGCGGCCAATTATCACTCATTACCTGCCAGTGTTGCTTCTCCATTGGCGGCGATATTGATACCGTTTGACCCGCCGATTGACTTGCTGCCGTCGGAGCCCTGCGTGATGCCCAGGTTTCCACCGAGGTTCGCCGCGGCACCGTCCTCGCCGAGGGTGATACCAGATTCCTCAGAGAACTTCTCGGACTCTTCAGTAGCCTTGACGCCGTTTGACTTCTCACCCTCGGCCTCTTGAGCTTCCTGTTCAGATTCTTTCCTTGCTGCGTCTCCTTCGGCGCGTCCGGGCTGGTTCTCCGTACCAGCGCCAGCGCCAGCCGCACCTTCTTCTGACTCTTGTTCAGCGGCGACAGCAGGCTTTTCACCGGCGGCGGCGGACTTCTCGCCCTCTGCTGCTGAAGACTTGGGCTCCTCCGCGGCTGCCGCAGTACCATTACCCTGCTGACTTCCGCCGAGCTTGAGACCGTTGCCAGTAATACCACCGCCTGAGCCACCTAGAGTGAGGCCTCCGATCGTGAGACCACCTCCTCCACCACCTTGCTTTTGAGCCTCGCGGCGGCGACTTCCTCCATGGGTCAACGAGTCCAAGCTCTGAAAGTCTGCGTCACGTCTGACAGGGTGTGCGCGATACGAGCGAGAGGCAAGGTTTGCTTTAGTCTAGCATGAGTGTCAGCATACGCAGTGAGTGACAGGCTTTAACAAGAGAGATAACGTGTTGAGTAGCCAAGATGGTGCATCGGATCAACATACTGCCCATAGCGTGCGAGGGGGAACGACGAATGCATCGACGCATGATACGGCCAGTAGACCGAGAGTCAATTCCAGAGAGAGCTTCATATCGAGAGAGTTTGTTGATTAGCGGATCGAAAGAAGACGTAGACGAGAAACAGCTGTCCGGCAGCAAGATGAACAGATGACTGTGAAGTAAAGCGATGGTACTAGTGAACTCATCAGGTGCACCTCCTGAGGCCTACTGCGAATAAATGCTTCTCAAGCCCATGAGTCTCAGTGACATTTGCTTCCCTCAGCCACCCGTCGTTGGCATTGCCGGAATTACATGATGGAACGCTTTCACAACGTTTACAGGCCAGCTTGGCGATCCAGAGTGGTCGGAACAGTGTGTCAAACGCCAGTGCGCGGCGGGGCCGACCGCTCGCTAGGATGCTGGGGTTCTTCATGTCGCACAAGCGTCGCAGCTCCCGTCAGGGCCATGATCTTCGGCTCTTCGGAATTTTCGGCCTCAGATGAAGCCGTCTTTGAAAGCCCAGATAAGAGCTATCCCCATGGTTAAGCAATCCAAGTGCTGTCTTGTGTGTAGTGCCATGAAAGCCAAGACCGGATTTGAATGGGATCCTGACAATTGTGTACGGTGTGTTGACTGCTGGGTTTCGAATCAGAACAGAAACTAGTTGTCGTACGAGTTTCTCGGTTGTCAGAGAGCCTCGCGGTATTGCTGCGTGCATCGCGGGATCCCGAGGTCTGTCTAGCAAAACAAGACCACGTGTGGACAGACATGATCACGAGCTCCACACATCCATCTTGTGACTGCCTCTATGCCACGGATGAACGCATGTTATTCGCGAAAGGCATGAAGCGAAGTGAGGAGAATGTGCCCGGAAGGAAATGGGATGAGATGCGTTTGGTGAGAGGACAATGGAAATGACGACTGGCGGCCACGCGAGATTGACGCGCTAATGTCGATGACTAATCCCGCGCAACACGCGCCTCACGTCACGATAACTCGTCATTCTTTCCAGTTGATTCATTCCGACTACCCATTCAATATTCAATACACATCTGCGTCGCGGACTTGGGCTTGGAGTCGTTTCCTGTTCGGACGCGACGATATGCAAAACATTATCGCCTTTCCGACGTATCCTCATACTATGGCCTGATGGGGCACAGCGCTATATTACCCATTCAATCCAACAAGTTCACTGACGTGAAGCCAGCATCCCAAATCGCATCAATGTCCTCCGTTCGTCCAACGAATACGTATACGTCCTACCCAAATCCAAACAACACCGGTCCTGCGCACCCTTATCCGTTCAACAAACGCTCTCCTTCATTTTTGTACAACTTGAACGCCTCGTGTAGTGACTCCGCAGTCTCACCAGGAAATAGATGCAAAAAGAAAGGGTAGCCCTTCTTGCGCTTTACTTTCCACATGAAGAGCTCTCGCTTGGCTTCATCGTTCCAGCCGGTGAACACGAATTCACCATTGCTGCTAGGTGATGGGGCTTTCACGGTCTTTCGAGGAGCCACAGGTGTACCTCGCACGGCACTATCACGGCTACCAGGAACTGGAATCGGGAAGGCTGCGAAATAATGATTTAGCGGGAAGACTACCAAGGTGTTTTGAGTCATCTTACTGCCTGGCTCACGCTTCTGAAGATCTACTGGAGCTTGCGGCTGTCCAGTGAAGTCAAAGACACCAGGACTATGTAGGCCCCTCGGTGCTTGGCTTTGCCTAGGGTTTTGTGGAGCTGCAGCTGCAGTTGAAGATCCAGAGGTATGCGGATTGGCCCTGGCTGTCCTTGTATCCGGCCGAGTACGACGGGAAACTACGAAGGCCTCGCCGGTCCATACCCTGTCGTCATCCACGTACCGCCAAGCCTGAGCCGGGTCTTCCCATGGGGGTGGATTTGCCGCTGGGGCTACGCATGAAAATTAGATTGAAGACTACAGTATCGTTATAATGGCTTACGTCGAGTGTGTAGGCGACTGGCTGGTCCATGTGGCTGCATGAATGAAGGTGCAAAGTCCCCGTCGTTGTTGGGGAACAGAGATTCGTCCAGGTATTTCAGGGGGCGATATCCAGCACTACCAGAAGGTTCTTCGTGATTGGGGCTGTTAGAGTTCGAGTTATTGGCCATGATACTGTATATGATGATTATTCGTTATAAGTTTGAGGTTGCAGAGGGAAGACGATGGTAAGAAAGAGAACTTATAGACACTGAAGCTATGAAAAGTGAGCCAGAATCGACCGTGAGTACGACACTCTTCTGAGTGTATATACCAGGTGAAGGCAGGAATAGTTGAGTCAAACACCCCTTAGCTATTCAAAGACGATGTGACCTTATTGTTCCTCGGCTCACGCGTGTATATTCCTTCTTTATGTAACAATACGAGTACGTTTGCTTGTTCCGCACGTACAGAGGAGTTGACCACCTACTATCTGAGCAAGCTAACTATTGTGTAGACTATACTAAACGCTGGTAATGAAGTTACATTCACGGTCGGTATCATGGCTAAGGAATCAAGAACTAGGCAGCCTACCGACCAAAGGCGAAGAATTCATGAAACATTGCAACCCGACTAGCTTGTTCGTACAGAATACCACGAATGTGTCATCACAACCAGCCTTCCGCTACGTCTTGCACGAATGGGCCAAACTCTCGTATCACTCACTGATACCGACCGAAATATGGACCTCCTGGAAGTACCGAGGGCGCCTCGTTCCTCTGGCTAGCCATTATAGGACCTTGGTAACCTGGGGAGACAGGAGATATGTGGTTCGTCGACATCACACCTGGCTGTGACGCGTTCCTTAGGGCGTTATCATTATAGCCTGAGCCCCACGGCAGTGGATAATTCTGAGTTTGGTAGCGTGCTGCTACCGGGAAGTTATAGTGTTGGCCAAAAGGCTCGCCGGATGATCGAAAACCTGGGGCAGAGTACTGCGGAGGACCGATATGTACGGTTTGATTTGAATACGGCCCATGGACTTGACTGTAAGTTGCCCGGGCGGGTGTCGCATACTTGACTGAGAGGTTCTGTCAGCGTGGAACCATATTGGACTCTCTGTAACACTGACCTCGTTCCATACTCAGAACGCCGCCGAATGCTCGTCGAAATGTCATGATAATCTCGACCAAAGCCTTGCTGTCAATGTGGTACGACAGCCGCTGAAAGCTCATCTGCAGCGCAAGCATTGTGTTACCTGCGGCCGCCGGCAGTAGGTCGAATGCACCATTGAGAGCCGTCTTCAGCGCGTTCTCGTTGATGTTTAGAGTGGCTGCGAGTACGGCCAGAGCAGACTGCGCTGCTGGGCTGCCTTCGTTCGTGCGGACGGCGACTACTGACTCCATGTGGGCGACTTGAAGGAAGTGGGGAGAATGGACTGACCTTCGAGAGAGCCATAAGTGACATGCGGTGAGCGGAACTAGGCAACTACAGTGAAATGTGATTGTGGAGGTGTTTCACGGTGAATTTCGCCTTGTCTAGTTTACCTACGTAGTTCAACATTTCGACGACTTGACTGAAAATCATGCAATCAACAGTATCGCCTCCGTGACTTACTATCAGATTGCCAGGGCTCGGTGTATTCTAATTGAGCATGTCACTCGGTTCGCCAGTAGTTGATTACTGCACGCCCCTGTCACCGATCCACCGAGATTTATTGAGAGTTGATGGCTCCCTGTCCAGCTCGGATACCACCTGGGAGACACGAACTTGAGTCTGTGCTATACCGTCTCCCGGTAGTGAGCTCTTGCTGTGCTGACGTCTTTTAACCGAGCCTGGGAAGCCCTGGGGATAGACAAGAGACCCACGTCAACCAATGTAAAACTTAAACACCCTGGGGCCTACATTGGGTTGAGCTCAGCTACTTTGCATGTTTCCATCTTAATGTAGTCTGCAGACCTATTCAGGTTTTTTTCTTGCATGAGTGCTGTCATTGTGGAGATGCTGGCGGTGGCAGGCCGAATAGGGCTAGGGTGTCGCGCCTGGCTCAGCCGCCAAAACCAAACAACGTCATTGTTCGCGAGTTTCGCTTCGTGCCCAGGTGGGAACTGCCACGCCCTTACCCTCCAGCTCAACAGAGCCCATCCCCCGTCCACAACAACCATGGCAACGCGTCGAAAAGCCGACACCGACATCAGCAATGGGGCTCCCATCACAGCCGGTATGCCCAGCGGTACCGTCCGCTCTCCGTCCGCGCGACGCTCGCCGTTTCTCCCCACCCGCCTCGAGGCGCAGCTCATCGCCATCTACCCATTGACGCTCCTCATGGGTAGCGTTTTCAGCATAATATCGCCGTCAAACCGCAGTGCGCCCTACTCCGCTGTCCTCCAGTCCCACCCCGCCGAATTCGCGCCCTCGTACTTTGCGCAGAAGAAGAACATCTTCAACGTATACTTTGTCAAGCAAGGATGGTTCTGGACGACGCTCGCGTTCGCCGTCTTCGTCACCTTTCACCCTGGATTCGGTCAGGGTGCCAGCGCGAGACGCATCCGAGCGGTGATGCGATATGGCGTCGTGACAACATGGTGGTGCTTCATGACGCAGTGGTGCTTTGGGCCGCCGCTGATTGATCGCGGGTTCAGGTTCACGGGAGGCCAGTGCGAAATCATCAGGGACCCGGAGGCGAGAGAGGAAATGAGCACCACGAGAGAGTACATTACCGCGGCGACGTGCAAGGCCGTTGGTGGAACATGGAAGGGCGGACACGATATCTCTGGACACGTCTTCTTGCTCATACTTGGCTCGTCACTCCTGTGGCTGGAGTTTCTGCCTGCGTTGACGCGTGTAGAGGGACTGAGGGATGGAAGGCTCATCACCTTGCCCGATGGCAAAGTTGCGAGCGTTGCAGTGGAGAAAGACCTCGTCAAGTCTGAGGGCGAGGCTACTGCGCGTGGCGTCAAGTTCGCGCTTGGTGTCGCCGCACTGATGTGGTGGATGCTCCTCATGACGGCCGCCTACTTTCACACTTGGTTTGAGAAGTTCACGGGCCTATTGGTTGCCTTTGCAGCGTTATGGACTGTTTACTTCCTTCCAAGAGGCGTCCCACAGGTCAGAGCGTGGTTGGGCATGCCTGGTGTATGAGAGCCCTAGCTAAGAATCAGGCTATGGGTGATGGCTCTCATCTTGCGGAAGACATATCAGAGATAGATCGCAAGACGGGTTTGTGGGTTGACGAGTCAAGCGTTCGAGCAAAAGCTTATCCAGCGTCAGTATAGTTTAATAGCATGCATCACGACTTTGGCCCTTGTACAGCACTGACAGCTGGGCGCTCTAGCCTCGAGCATACATCCCGAGATTTGCACCCGTGCCATGTTCTCCAGCAGCTGGCACCTCATTCAAGGAAAAATTGGATACCCTGGAGCCTACATTGACCTTGGGCCGTGTATTGCAGCTTTCCTCGTTAATGTAGGCTCTAGGGTGTCTAGCCTTTCCCTAGAATGAGGTGCTGACGCTACTTGAACGGCTTTTCTGCGGCAACCATATCGTTTTCCTGTAGTTTTCCGCTCAACGTTGTGCTAGTGTACCTGATGAGCGATGGCAGCTGCAGCCTTCTATGGGACCGTTGACGACATCAACCGCGGCTAAACGTCGCACCGACCCAGAGTCGCCCCGTCCCTTCTCCATCCGGCATACTATCCGCCGACTTCCGCAGCTGGCCCAATCACTGCAATTTACGCAGAGTTCCATGGCAGAAGAGCTTGTCTGTCGACCCCGGACCCTCCCCACTTCCCCTCACGATGATCAGTCCACTGCATCCCCGATGTAAGCTAGGCATGCGACCAGGGTGGTTGGGAGTGTACTTAAGCAGGTACCTTGACGAAATTTCGTGATGCATTGCTCACCTGTAAGATCTAGCAATGATTGCAATGAAGGGTCTCGCGTTGAGCCTTTTGGCCAGCGTTGTCGTGGCGCAAGATGGTAAGATATAGCTGTGGGTTACAATAGAGGCAGTCGCTAATTCGAGGCAGCTGTTCAAGCATCTGGCACGAACTTCACACTTGCCGCCGACGGCATGTCATACCTGTTCCACGTTGATACTGAGTCTGGCGACCTCATCTCAGATCACTTTGGAGGACCAACCGACGACTTCACACCACCAGCCTACATCCTACCATCCGGGTGGGTAGCTGGCGAGATAGGCAACGAGCGTCGCGAGTTTCCCGATATTGGCCGCGGTGACTTCCGTTTACCAGCTATCCATATCGAACACGCCGATGGCGACACGATATCCGCTTTCCGCTACCAATCCCACGACATTGTGCAAGGAAAGCCTTCTCTGCCAGGACTACCTGCGACTTATGGAGAAGCTGGCGATGTCACGACGGTAACCGTGCACATGTACGACAACGTGTCGGATGTTTCCGCTGCATTGATGTACTCAATCTTCCCCAAGTACAACGCTATTGCACGTAGCTTCAGCATTGCGAACAACGGTACTGCTGATATCGTCATCGAGAGAGCGTCGAGCTTTAGCACCGACTTCCCCAATCTCGACCTCGAGATGATTGAGCCCCACGGTGATTGGTCGCATGAGTTCCAGACCGTGAGGAGGAAGATCGATTATGGCGAGACTTCGTGAGTTGATATGCCTAGGCGTTGCTGTATAAATACTGACATCTATCAGATTCCGAAGTACCGCAGGATATGCATCTCATCTTCACAACCCTTTCTTCGCGTTGGTTTCGCCAACCACCACCGAATCTAGCGGAGAGGCTTGGGGCATCAGTTTAGTGTGGACTGGTAGCTTTGAAGCTACAGCACAGCGCTTCTCCAACGGCTATGTGCGCGTTCTCATGGGCCTTAACCCGCTTCATTCCAGCATTCGCGTGGCACCAGGGGAGATGTTCCAGTCTCCCGAAGCTGTTGGTGTGTACTCCTCTCAGGGTGTTGGTGGCGTGTCGCGCTCATTCCATGATCTCTATCGCAATCACCTCTCTCGACACAAGTTCACGGACCAAACCCGCCCCATTCTGCTCAACTCGTGGGAGGGGCTGAGTTTCGATATCAACGAAACGTCCCTTGTCAGCCTGGCCGGCGAGGCGGAAGAGCTTGGAATTGAACTGTTCGTGATGGACGATGGCTGGTTTGGTGTCGAATACCCACGCAACAATGATACTATGGGTCTTGGAGACTGGACGCCCAACCCGGCAAAGTTCCCCGATGGTCTGGGCCCGTACGTGGAGCAAGTCAATAACTTCACGGTGTTGAATGCGTCGTCCACGCCTTTACAATTTGGTATCTGGGTAGAACCAGAGATGGTAAACCCCAATTCGACCTTGTACCATGAGCACCCCGACTGGGTCCTGCATGCTGGAAAGCACCAAAGGACGTTGACGCGAAACCAGTTGGTTCTAAACGTAGGATTGCCGGAAGTCCAGGACTACATCATCAGCTCGATTTCTCGTGTACTCGATTCCGCCAACGTCCAATACGTCAAATGGGACAACAACCGTGGCATGCATGAGCTTGCCCGCCCATCTGATGACTACACCTACATCCTCGGTCTGTACCGTGTTATCGACAACCTCACAACGAGCTATCCTGATGTACTCTGGGAGGGTTGTGCATCAGGTGGAGGCCGATTTGACCCTGGTCTTCTACACTACTGGCCTCAGCACTGGACCAGTGATAACACCGATGCTTCAAACCGTCTCACGATCCAAATGGGCACATCACTGGTCTACCCGCCCTCCGCAATGGGTTGCCACATATCTGCAGTTCCCAATGGCCTTACCCATCGCAACATCAGCATCGAATACCGTGGTCACGTCGCCATGATGTGCGGCTCCTTCGGTCTCGAACTCAACCCGTCCGAACTCTCCCCAGAGGAAGCTTCTGCCGTGCCTTCCATCATGGCCCAAGCCAAGGCGGTGAACCCCGTTGTCATCTCCGGTGATTTCTACCGCCTTGCGCATCCCGACAGCAGCAACTGGCCTGGTGTGCAATTCGTCAGTGCAGAAGGAAACCAGAGCATAGTCTTTGCGTTCCAGCAACAATACATGATCAAGCCGGCAGCACCCCCGCTTAGACTACAGGGCTTGGATCCTAAGGCGAGGTATAGTAACGATCTGGACAATGCCACCTATAGCGGGGCTACTTACATGAACGGTGGGCTCAACATCGCGTGGCCAATGGGCGACTACCAGAGTAAGCTCATTTGGCTGAACAAGGTCTAAGTACGTTAGTCTAATAGTACTTTAATCGAATTATTATCTTGATTGCGGCAACGCGGTACACTGCGAAGAATATGGGTGCTTGTTCGATCTTACGCAATACTGGTCATTGCTCACACTTGCTATCGCCTGGCGTTATCACGTTGGCTGCCATATCTTGGTTACGAATGTATAGCCAATGGTAACGAAAACAGAAGCTTTATCAAACTATTCTAAGTCTACTTCGATGAAACTAGTGATGAGTCTAAGACTGCGCCAGTGGCTGACGGCATATAGCCTGCCATCCGTTCTGCGCAATAGCTCGAATTTTGTCGTCTTTCACGGCATCCAACAGCTTCGCACATTTTGCCCCGGCAAGCGCGACCAGATATTGGTCTTCTATGTCCCTGCTGACCAGATGGTACCGACACAGATAAGCGACATAGTTGGCCAAAGCGTCCACGATAGGATCTTCTACCGTTTCCTTGCGCGTTAGCTCAGCCACCAGGACCAATTCCTCTGCTTCCACGGGACGGCAGATGAGGCCGCATATGTAACCTTTGATGATCTGAGACGTGTATTGCGTCATTCCCAGCACCTGCGCAGCAAGACACAGCTCTAGACCCTCCTTGTCGTCTTTGGGTATGGGGATATCAGTGTACTGCTGGTCAGTACAGATTGTCCGCAGCCACTTAGCGATCGTCCGCATGGAGTTGAGAGAGACGTCCTTGTGGCAGAATTTGACCCAGGTATCATCTGGGTTAGCCTCTAAGTGTTGGCGGAAAGCCGATGAAGCAGCGAAGAAGGCTAGCTTGGGCATGTTGACGTTCACTTTGTTGCCGTTGGGGTCTAAAACCTCCACTTTGATGGTGATGTTAGGGGCTAGCTCCTTGCGCGCGGAAGCTGACCAGTTGCGGAGGTGGTTGCCGCCGTTCAGGTTTGCCATGTCTGTCAAGACTTTGTTGACTTGGCCGGCGGGCGAGAGGGTATTGACGTAGGCCTTTGTGTTGGGACCGTTACGGCGACGGAAGTTATTGCTCTTCGTAGGGCGGCTGCCCTTGGACTGTTCTGAGGTAGTAGACATCGCGGTGGCTTGTATCGAATGAGCTCTTGTCAAATCGGATGTCGAAGCTTGATGTTGCCGAAGTTGCAAGTGGTGTCAATACGATAGAGAGCAAGCGAGAAGGGTTAAATGCTCGTCTAGACGACTTGTAAACCTACAACAGTGTCCTATCGCTGCCAGTGACTCGTGCCTGAAAAGAGTGAAACTATCGGATGTGAGTGGATGAAATTTAGTACTCTGGTAGAGATCATCAGTAGGTAGAGCGGAGTGAATCAACCCAGATCACTATGCGCATAAGGGAGTCTGGGTTCTGATGGTGAATGATGATGTAGAGACCAACGATCTGGTCCTCGATGGCGCTGGACGGTCTCATTTGCGTAGCAGACTCGTTACCATGGAGACGAAACTCTGCATTCCAGCCTTCACTGTTGTGTACTGCATCACTCGACATGGAGATGATGCCGCTACGATGCGCGACGGCCATCGCATCCAGAGGTACTTAGCTTCGCTCGCGAGCGCGATTAACACAGCGGCACGGTCTTCTGTTCTGGCCACACGCGTGGACCATTCTTAACTAGAGCTTATGAGCTGTCTCATGAATGAGCCGGATGAAACTCATCGGTCTTTGTGCCCAGCAAAAGACTCACGCGTGAAGATCGGAAGTTTTCAAACGGAACCGATCGAAAGCCATATATCGATGCGTGGCTGATGGTACGGGTAACGAAAGTTCTCAAAGAAGTGCGCTTGATGACAATTAAGGATGGGGGAGATGAGACGCCCAGTGGTGTTTAAGCGGGGCCCGGTATGTGACCTCGCCCGGTCGGAAACGCGTGCGCACGTGCTCTCGATGACGTGCCTAGCTCGACTTTCCAGCCCTCACGAGAACGTGGCGCGGCCACTTTCCGCCCATCTACCGAGCGGCGCTCTTTCACCACCAATCCTTCCATTCACGTCGTGCGAGCGTATCTTTGACTATCCTGCAACACGCGGTAAACCTGGGCTCATAGTTATTCACATCGCATTCTCAACCCGCCCGACCTGATCAGAGCGCTGCTCGCCAGGCTTGTCACCTAGCGCGACGTGAACAACATCATAGAAACCCTTTGCCGGAGAACGCATTCGAGGTCTGTGTCTTCAAGCTCATTCAACCTTAACAACAACACCATCCGATTGCGCGCGATGTCAAGCAACGTTCACCTGACGCGAGCGGTATAACGTTGCCGTTGCTCTACGGCTACAAGGATATACGCAGTTTTAGGCCTCTGTCTCATTTCCTTTAGCAGGGTGACATCTCCCCCGCGGGGCCAGCCCCGACAATTCTTGTAGCCCGCCACGTTCCCTACCGCGTTTCGGAAACAAGGCTGCGTTTTAGTCTCTTCATTTGGGTCACGGGGACACGTTTCTGAATGTCTGTGCCCTGCCGAGTTGACGTAGATCGCGTTTGCGACCAGTGAAGATTATTGCCTAACCAGGAACCAGGATGCAGGGTAGTGAATTGAGAGGTGCAGAGTTTCTTGGCGGCTGGTTGACTGTAAAATGAGGCAGACTACTTGTGGCGTCAGCTCCAGGAAGAGTGATCTTACGTCCCTTGAAGAGGAGACTGCGCGCCGTTCCCTGCTCGCAACTGGCGTTCGGCGACCTCGTAACTGAAGCCAACCACATCACAGGACAATATCGCACCCAACGCCGACAATGGCTTCCCAACAAATGTCCGACCGGGTGGAGGGTATGACCACGAACCATACGCTGTCTCACAAAACCTCTCTTGTCGTCATCGTCTTCCTCGCCCTCGCCGTCTCCCATACCCTCGAGGTCTTCGTCAAGATCTTCCGCCTCTTTCGCACCTATCACGGCGTGTACTTTTATACGCTCATCGCAGCCTCGGTCGGTATCGCCATACATGCCTTTGGGTACTTCATCCGCAACTATGGGATATCCGACTCGGCCCCGCTGGAGATCGCCTTGGCCTGTGGCGGGGGTATGCTCATGATCACTGGCCAATCCATCGTACTCTGGTCACGACTACACCTCATCAGTTCTGGAAAGAGAGATTGGTGGTTACTCTGCATGATTATAGCAGCCTGCATAATCGTGCAAGGAGGGGCGACTGCGCTTTTTGCTGGCTCGAATTCACCGAATCCCAAGAGGTGGCTACAGATCTACGAGAAGTGGGAGATCTTCCAGGTTACCTGGTTCGTCTTCCAAGAGTGCCTCATAAGCGGCCTCTATATCTATCGCACCTTCGCTCTCATGCGCAGCTCGGCCGCCTTCCGAGGCCCACACGCCAAGCGGGTCTTCAACCATCTTATCATCGTCAACACGGTGGTCATCTTGCTCGACGTCACGATCCTGGTCCTACAGTACATCGGCCTGTACGAAATCCAAACCAGCTGGAAGACACTCGCATACGCCATCAAGCTCAAGCTCGAATTCGAGGTCCTCAATCAACTTATCGCATTCGCGACGAGGGGCTTCGATGCGAATGCTGAATCGCACGATATATCCGGAAGCGCGGCCTTGAAGGACGACACAGGAGATCTTACACGGAATTCTCGATTTGGTCACTCGGCGCATCTCCGTATGGACAACGATGGTACAACAGCGCTTCCGATGGGGAATGTGATGAAGAAGACGGATATCCAGATCAGCGTTGAGCCGGATACTCTGAGCGAGAGAAGTGCAAAGGTGCTATACGGGAGGGATAGCGGGGCGATGTGTTGAACACATGCGGACGGGCCGAGGGCAAGAGGCCATTACTTGACGACCATTGACGCCAATACACTACACAATCCTCGGGTGCCGAGCCGCGAGGCTTGGTCCGAGCTTCCCCGTACTGTCGAGGATACACTGCATTTCTTTTGTTTTACGATCTTTTTGATACTGGTAGAGGGCTACACTAGACTTAGACGATTTCTTCACGATACCCACTTGCTCTTATATACTCATTTTAATGAACTATACGATTGTCAACACGATTTAGTCAGGCTGATGCAGCAAGTATTGAAGTAGTGAATGTAAGTTTTTCTGCGTTACTTTTGGGGATGACTGACCGTGAAGAAGATGGACAGGTGGTCGCAATACAACGTCATGGGGTTACAATACATCTAGACGACTATAAACACCGGTGATTACCCAACGTATGATCACTACACTTGCAAATTTACTAGCCGCACGCCTCAGTAAAACATGCTTGACACCTACAGTGCGGAGCGCGGGAGCGACGATCGAGCTCGTAAAGGTATCGTGAGATTTCAGACATTTTAAAAAGAGAATTCAGGTCTGCTCCGTGTTTACCCGGATAAGAAACAAGTGTGCGCGATGTGACACCAATATCACAAACCAGAGTGTCGAAGGCTAGTTCTTCAACCCTGATCCTGACCGAACAACCCATCCACCCATCCATCTTCGGCCCAGTCCGCCTCCCACACTGAGCCTTCCTTCCGAGCTAGAGCCGCGAATGCTCCTGGTGTCTCTTCAACCACACGCACATCGATACCAAGGTCGTTTAGCTGCGCGAAAACGTATATCGAGACGTCGCCTTCGAACTCCTTAAGTCCAGCACCGTAGCCACATCTGCACAAAAGCACGATCTTATTCAGGGCTGGCACCTCCGTCTTGCGCTCGACTATCATGTTGAGCCATGTAAGAATAGCCTTGGTAGGACATATTACGGTGAGTGACTCGAGGCTTGGAGGAGGTATAACACCGCTAAAGTAGTGCAACTCACCGAACGTATTGCGGGCCTCGAATACAAGTACACCTTGCAGAACCTCCATCTTCGTCAACTTGCGGAATGAGCTGAAGCTGTGCAGGTTCGTACAACCACCGAAACAACGCCTGGGATCGAAGTGATCAGACTCCTCGTAGTCGATTTTGATGAATTGTAAGCTTGCAGATACGTTTGTGTCCTCACTCAGAGCACGCGCGATATGCTCGAAAGTACCCAGCCACTGCTTGACAACAGTCGGGCTCCTCACAAACAGTATCTCCAGACGGGTGATGGTAGATCCAGCGAAGTCTTGTAGCAGGATAGGAAGCTGGTAGCCATGACTCATATGGGCGTTATCGTTTAGCTCATTCCAGTCGCTTCGTATGATGAGTGAATGGAGGCTGGCACAGCGGGGTAAAAAGCACCGAGTTGATTTGTTGCCGAAGAAGACATGCTCCGGAGTGGGCAGATCCTCACTAAAGTACTCCCACGAGAAGTCGATCTCGAGGACTTGGAGGGAGATGAATGGGAATCTCAGTATGTCGATGCTCAAACCGGAGACTCTCAGGCGCTTAACGTTGTGGAATTGCTTGAAGTCCGACCAGCGGCTTGGTGGTAGCTGCATCAAGTCGCTGTAGATGCCATAAAGCGAGCGAACGACGTCGAAAGCGGGTATATCTATGTCGTCCCTGTGATAATTGCCCATACAAAGCATGTCAAGATTGTCGCAAAGAGCAAGAAGCAGTCCAGCTAGCGAACTCAGCCGACCGAGTAACAGAGTGCACCGCCAATCAATCTCTTCCATGCTCTGAAATGGGTTCCCGGCTCCGAGAATGCTCAGACTATCGAGACTTTTAGATATTTGTAGCACCAAAGCTCCAAGCTCGTCGCGAGATGTCGTTGGACGTGTTCTGGTGAATATGCTTCCGACTACCACAGTGTCACCATTGCTGTCGATACGCCAGCTGGTCGTGGAAAACGTTAGTTGACGGATCTTGCTTCTCAGTTCCGGTCTTTCAACGATGGTGCGCACGAGGTAGATGACGCTGTCACCTCGGTTACGAGGCAAGCTGATCGTCCGATATAGGAGCTCATCACCGATGGCTTTGAAGCGACGCGATGTCCGAATCAGATTGCCAAGCGTCGGGTTGTCGCCCTCAAGGTGTTTGGCTATCTCAAGCAGCAGCTCGTCGGGTAGGTCGTTGATCGAGCGGAGGTCGGGTCGAAGAATATCCAAGGACAGCTCGGTGACCGCGTTTCTCCGCTTCTCTTCGATCACTGTCGGCGGAAGATCCATCGCAACAAAAGTCCCGGGCGGGTTCCGTTGGCGATGTCAAATTGCTAAAGCAGTTAGCCAAGGCGTACGATGAACTGACGTGCATGGGGTGACTTACTTCTCTTCGAAGTTACGCCAGGATGGCGGGTAACAAAGGCTTGTGACGACAGTTAGAAGGTTCGCGATAAACTTTTCAGCTTTACCAAGCTGTGTATTCATTGACCACCTAGGCAACCAATGAGCGTGCTGCAAACGCCGGTGTCAGGCACGTGATACGGCGGCGACACACCGCCCGCGTCCGCTTGTAGCACGTCAACCTAGGGAAAAGTGAACACCCTGGGGTCTACATCGATGTTAACACACCCACTTTGCATGTACACATGTTAGTGTAGTCTGCAGACCTGTTCAGCTTTTCCCTCGTATGAGGTGGTAGCGCAACGTATTCCATGCTCATCTTTTGATGTCGCGTCCAATCTGAAATGACTTGGCCGTTTTGTTCCCATTGTGACTACGTACCTAGAACCGGGGTATATAGGGCTCGTCTGAGACTTCAATCTCAGTAGACGGGTACAAGTATGGACCTAGATCTTCTGGAATCCAGACGCATCTCCCGTTTACCCTCTCGCAATGTCCTCTCCAGTTCCATCTAACGAGGTGGTGCTTAATGACGCGCCACTTCACTGCAGCCCAGAGATCTTTGTCGTACTCATCACCCCAGACTCGCTTGTTGTCGAGCTTGTTATGGATGCGCAGAACCTCGTCGAGATCAACATCTCTGATGTGTTGGCCTCTGCAGTAGTTCTGATACCATGGCATGCGATAGTTAGGAGCATTGGGATGATCTCGAAGAAGCTTTCTCAGCTTCATACGCTCATTATACACCAGCGCGTCGGCTACATCGTCTTTGCCGCGGTTGTCAAAGATCCTTGTGCCGTCTTCCCTGTAGGGATTTCTGGGGTCGAAGTCTTTGGGATTTTGCTTGGTTCCTATCCCTTGGTCCTTGGTCCATTGGTCGTATGGTACAGGTAGGTAGTCGTCGTCGATCTCGTCGAAGCTTTTTCCAACGTGCTTTCCATAGGTGAAGACCCACTTTGAGCCCGGCATTTCTGGCTCTCTATCGAGGAAGTGATATTTTAGGGCTATCCGGGTGTAAGTGTGTTTGTGCCCACCGGTGGCGTAGATCCAGGAATTGATCCATGAAATTGGTGCTTCACCAAGTTTGCAACCGTTGTAATAGCCGCCAAATTCACTATCGATTTTGTAGATGTTATTCGCCCAATGAATGAGAGCCTCACGTAGACCAGGTTTTGAGTTCACCACGGCATCGTCGTCTGATATTCTTGCTAACTCTTCGTCGGAGAGGTCCTCAAGGGTGCGGCCTTTGTGTTCTCCGAAATCGAGCTGATAGACCTCAACTTTCACGCGCTTGTTATCCGGCGACAGGGAATCTTGTCTTGAAAGGAGGTCCGGAGTCTCCTCGCGCTCCCTCTTGAACGACATGGTGGATGGCTGGACTGCAGTCGCTTCTTGACGAGAATCGAGCGTTCCACGTTGCCAATTGCAGTACGTCAGTAGGAGATACTATGTGTTGCAACCCTTCCAGCACATGTAGTATGAAGAAGAGAGTTTTAAGATATGGTAGCTCAATAGAGCAATGAGTGGAACGTTGGATGAAGTGGATAAAGAGGTTACGGGTCACAGTAGACGAGATGGACAGAAGCGGGGTGCGCGCAGACCGTCGAAGCTATCCCTGCTAACAGCCTTCATCGCTGGGCATTGTCCAGCATGTTCCATCGCTTTATCTTCAGCCTATCACGGACGTGCTGCTCCGCATCCTTAACGTTCCTTCTGCGGCGTCAGAGGGTCTGCGATGATCGCTGCCGTTTTGCCGGCGTTTCGTCCCCTTGTGACGTCAGACCCGTCCGCGCCGGCGCCGTTCCAACCACGCACGTTTCGTGCCTTGCATCGACGGGTACCACTAGGCCCGGCTCGATCCATCGCGCGGTGAGTGAGCCCAGCTGTCGCAGCATTGCAGTCACGAATATTCAACTACAGAGCTGCAACAGAGGAACTAAGGTTAGACAGTGTAGTTTAGCTAACCTCTAGACTTTAGTTAGCTAACCTTTAATTAGACAAAATTAAACACTAGTAAGCTAATCTTAAAAATTCTAAGGTTAGCTAGCTTTTTAGTTTTATACTTTTATTACCTTACTAATACTCTATATACTATATTTAACTTAGTTATATCTTAGTGTACTTAGCTTTACTACGTAGCTCTATATTATATTATAATAAATATACTTATATAGCTATTATTATTATTAAGCTAATATTATATAAAATAATAGCCTACTACTATTAGTCTAGCCTATTACTATAACTAAAAGTTAACTTAGTTATAATCTAATATTATAATAGCGTCTAGAAAGTAAAGCTATAGTTCTAATTATATCTAGACTACTTATAGTAGCTATATAGCTTC
Source organism: Alternaria metachromatica (assembly GCF_023757995.1). Taxonomy (NCBI): domain Eukaryota; kingdom Fungi; phylum Ascomycota; class Dothideomycetes; order Pleosporales; family Pleosporaceae; genus Alternaria; species Alternaria metachromatica. Next base: position 1,459,537 of record NW_026055496.1, read on the forward strand.
TATTTATAGAGTTAGATAGAACTAAGTTACTATTTAGTAGACTAACTAGCTATTAGTTCTAACTAAGTTCTAACTAAGTTCTAACTTAGTTCTAACTTAGTTCTAACTTAGTTCTAACTTAGTTCTAACCTAGTTCTAATCTACTATAACTACTACTTTCTATTTATACTTAGTATATATATATATATATAGTGTTAACACTTCTATATTAGAGTATACACTAAGTTTATACTTAGCGTAATTATATTTAGCTCTACCTATATTTTAAGAAGTAGTACTTTTATATCTAGTAGTCTACTATCTTATATCTCTACCTTTACTACTCTTATTAGTATTTAATTTATCTTAGTTATAATTTAGCTTTTTTACTTAGTTACCTAAACTCTATATATTTTTATTACTATAGTAGTAAGACTTATTTTAGTTAAGCTAGAGCTAGTTTATACTATATAACTATAAATTAAGTATTATATTTTATAGTCTATCTATAATAATACTAGCCTTAACTAAGTAATTTATCTTAGTTATATTTATATTAAATAAGCGTATTTATATAAATAGTATACTATCTTATTTAGGTATAAAGTTATTAAGTTAAGCTATATTAGAATTTAACTTAATTTAAATCTATTTAGAGAAACTTATTCTTAAAAATAAAATAAACTTTAACTTTAAGTAAGTATCTAACAGCGTATTAATACTAAAGCTACTAATACCTATATAAAACGTAATTAATTATTCTAAAGAAGAAGAGCTAGTAAGTAGCTAATAAGGTAGATACTTCTAGGTTTAGTCTAATAAGACTAGATACTAGAACTAGATTCTTTACTCTTATTAGATAAGTCTAATACTTCTTTTAATAGTAATAATTCTAAAGACGCTATAGTATATTAACTCTAGATATAACTTAGCTAGGTCTTATATATTAGTAGTATACATCTAGTTCTAAGACTATTATATAGATATCTAGGTAAAAATAATCTAATTCTTAGATAAAACCTATTACTATAACTTACATATTTAGAATAGTAGTAGTACTAATATTTTTTAGAATATCTAAGAATAGAATAGTATATATTATTAATATTTTAGATATTAAAACTTACTAAGACGCGCTTACACTTACTAAAGTATAGATACTATCTTAGTTTCTTCTATATACGCTAACTATAATATAAAATATATAGTATTATACTTTCTTATAATAGAAAACTAATTATACTACCTATAAGAATACTTAGAAGAATCTTACCTAATATATATTACTTTATAATATAGAGTACTATTACTATATCTATAACTATACTAGTATTAAAGTATACGTAGTGTTAAGCCTAGTAGTATAAGATTTATCTTACTTTTATTATAATTATAATATTAGAAATATCTTACGCTAGATTAGACTTAAAAATAATATCTCTATACTTTAAGATATAGTATATAGGTAAGTAAATAGTCTTAGAATCTATTTTAGTGTTATCTAATAGTGTTAAGTATTATCTAGGTTATATTAAGGCCTACTAAAGAGGTAAAGTTTATAGTTATAACTATAATACTACTATCTACTATTCTATAATACTATAAGAGAATAATTTATATATACGTATAATAAGTCTTAGTTACTATCTATTATATCTCTTACCTCTATATCTAATAGATCTTACTAAGTCTATACTAATAACTATAGATACTAAATTCTAATCTAGCTTAGTATATAGTCTATATTAACTAGCGTATACCTAGTATATACTATAGAGAGCACTAAATTAGTAAGATTAATCTATATTACTACCTAGAAATTACGTTCTTACGTAATTAGTTTAGTAAGAATTAGTAAACTACACTTTTAGCTAAGTGTATAATAGTTTAGTAAAATAGTAGTAATAAAAAGTAATGCTATATATATATTATAGACTATACTAAGATAAATCTAACTATATCTAGTAGTTAACTACTTCTAAGAAGCTTAGAAACTCTATTTATTCTCTAAGAGATACTTATTATATAGACTCTACATATACTATTTTTATATATTTATTCTAGTAGAAACTAAAAGATATCTATATATAGCGCTTGTATTCTATAATATTTATAATTACCTACTACTTTCTTTATCTAAGCTTCTCTAGATAATAGCTTTTAAATTATCTAAGATTATATAGTAAATTTATAATCTAAAATTAAGTATAAGTACGTACGCGTGTGCTATATTAGAAATATACTAAGACTAATTCTATAAAGTAACCTTTTTATAGAATTCTTACCTTATTAACTAGCTTATAAAGAATAGTAAAAAGTTTATTATTAATGTATATATATTACTAGTAAACTATAATTAAATATAAGCTATTATATATAAGAAAAAACTAACTATAATCTAGGCTAGTAAGTATATAGATAGCGTATAGCTAAAGTATATAACTAATCTTTATAAATATAATTTTATAAGTATAAAATAGGTCTTAGTCTAATTCTAGCTAACATAATATAGTATATTAAATATTTCTATTAGAATAGCTATAATCTTCTTATAGTTTACTTTTTCTAGTCTTAACTTACTTCTATTAAGAATAGTATATACTACTAATTATTTATTAATATAAGCTTTAAGTAGGTATATTAAGCTTTTATATAAAAGGTTATATTTACTATCTATATATATAGTGCTAATAAGCGTTAGTTTCTCTATAATATAACTAAGTATATACTAATAATATATACTAGTCTATACGCTATATTGCGCCTTTATAAATAATAAAACTACTAAGTCTTATAAAAAGATGTTTAAGTAGGTATTTACTAAGATAGAAAGCGTAGACTTTATTATATATTAGTACTATAAAGATAGAACTAGGTTTAAACTAGTATATATAGATATATACACTAAATAGCTACTAGGTTTATATCTTTAGTACTAGATTATTCTTAGTGTACTTATATATATAGGCTTTAGAAACTATCTTACTAGTAAGTATAATAATAGCTAAATATAGAGATACTATATTTTCTATATAGTTATATTCTATTACGTTTATCTAAAAAGAGAAATATAAAAGATAACTAGATTAGAGAATTAGACTTAGTTAAGTCTAAATAAATTTACACTTAATCTTACTAAATATAAAACTAAAAATAAATATAAGAAGTTTGTTTACGTAGTAAAAGATATATTAGAATATATCTTAGTTACTTCTTAATCTAACTATTATAGACTAGTACTCTAATACTCTACTTATAAACTAGTTTAATAATAAGTATTTAGTATATACTACTAGTATATACCTTACCTATTTAAGAATACTAGACTATATATAAAACTAGTATTAGACCTATACTAGTAACTATAGTAAGTAGAATAATTTTAGAATAAACTTATAAAGTAGAGTAGTAATACTATTAAAAGTAGTTCTAGAGTAGATTATACTAGACTAAACTAAGACTATACTCTACTAATTAGTTCTAGTAGTAAAAAAGTAGATCTTAATAATACCTATTAGTTTAACGCGTATAATAAATAAAGTGTTACTTCTACGTAGTCTAAAACTAGTATTAGTAATTATATAGCTATAAATATTACTAATTAAGGTACTATCTCTAATCTAACTTAGACTATACCTAGTTACTAATTATTATAGAGCGTATTAAAAAGAATAAGTATAAGAATAGATAACGCTATAAAGAGATAGAACTAAGTAATAATAAGACTAATAATAAAACTACGTTTTCTCTATTCTATAGTTAGAGTAAGAGGTTCTATATAATATCTACTAAAGTAATCTAAATACTAATCTCTAGTACTAGTATAGATTTATTTTAGTCTAGATTTTATAGTTAAAGTAATAGATTCTACACTATATCTACTAGAGTAATCTAAACACTAACCTCTAGCGCTAGCGTAGATTTGTAATAGATAGAAATATAAGTTAAGATTATATTACTTATAAGATACTACGTTATTAAACAAACAGCTATATACGTAAGGTTTTAATGTTCTTTACTTAATACAGAGCTAGGCCTAATTAGATAGAGATTATAGGTTTAATCTATAATACTATCTTCTCTCTTTTTTAGAGTAGTTCTATTACTTTTTAAGTCTTTTTACCTAAAGTTAATAACTTTTTAGTTTAGTATGTTGTAAAAGTAATCTTATGCCTAAGCGCTTATTATAAAGAAGACGCCTGTTTCGCGAAAGCTATATAAGCTAAAGCATCTTCTATATCTTTTATTATAACCTAGACTAGTATTCTATATTCTCTACTTATATTCTTCGCGTTAGAGGCCTAGAGCTATTAGTTAGAGCGCTTAAGCGCTAGTAGAGGTGCGTTAGAATACTAGAGTAACTATATAGAATATAGAATATTCTGCTATTATTAGCTTGCTTTAGGCGTAGTTATTCTATACGTGTTACTTTTAGAACGTTATAGATCTAGCTACCTCTATCTTAACACTAGTCTATAGAATTATAATCTCTAAGTTAATATTGCGTAACTAAGCGCAGCAAAATTCTATTATTAGAAGATAGCGTAAGAGAGTAAGCTATAGGCCTCTAATGTATTAGTTTATATAGTGTAAGTATTAGTGCTAGTTAAGTATTATATACTAAGATAATACGTAGAGGTAGCCTTTCTATTACGTAAGTAACATGTCGCAATAGAGTGTTATGTAACTACTTATAATATAATAGTTTACGTAGTTTATAGTAAGCTCTAATTATTATTCTAATAAAGTATTATTATTAAAAGGTTCTACTTACTAGTTAGCGTGCTAAATTTAGCATAGAGTCCTAGTTTTCTAGGTTAGTAGTAGTAGAACTTAGTAATAAGATTAGCTAAGTCTACTAGATTTATGTAGAGCTTCTAAGAGAAGTTATTAGGTCTATTAGAGTAGTTAGCTTATTAGACTTTATACTATAGAAGGCTCTTCTAATTATCTAGTTTAGAGTCTAATAATTATCTATTAACGCAGCTGTTAAGAACAGCTTCTATAGAGTAATTAGTATTATTATTAATATTAGAGTTAGCAAGTTTAATAGAGCCTTTATTATTCTATAGTTGCTTAGAGAGCAGCTCGCTATTAGCGTAGTAGAGTAACTAAGAATAAAAGACATTATAAGCGCGTATTCTAGAAGCTAGAGCTACTTTATAAGCTATATTATTAATAACTTATATAATAAGAAAGAGCCTATAGTTCTTAAAGTTAAGAGACTAGTTTAGGTAAGTAGTGCGTAGATTCTAAAAGTCTACTATAACGTAGTCGCTAACCTTAAATTTAGAAGCTAGTAAATAGTAGTTATTAGCGTACTCTACTTGTTTAGACTAGGCCTACGTAATCTATTCTCTAAGGTAGAAGCAGAGTTTGTTTAATTATTCTATAAACTTATTAGTATTAAGGTAATTATAGTAGGCTAGAGTAGTAAGGTAAGCCTTAAGAGCTTATGTAGGCTTAATACCTAACTATAAGTTGTACTCTTTTATAGCAACAAAGGCAGATACACTAGTGCTTACGTTTATAGTAGTATTAGCTTTAAACTTAGCTATTAGTAATAGAAGAGCTTAGTTATCTTAGTTATAGTTAATATAGGCGCGTAAGTATTACTTAAGAAAAGCGTTAGCGTTCTTAGTTTATTTATTAGTTTTAGAGTAATAGGTAGTTAATAGCTTAGGCTTAGTACCTAGCCTCTAATAGAGTTATGTCTAGAAATAGAAGGTAAATTAGAGTCTATAATCTAATATAATATACTCTAGGTAGCTCTCTTCGCGCTATATAAATTTAACAAACGCCTTTACTAAGGTATTAATACGTAAGTTAATAATAGAGATAAACTTCTTCTTCTTGCTAAGCCTATTAATAATAACTAGAATATTCTTATATATGCGCCTGTTGTCTATGCTTAGAAAAAGATAGGTAATATAATCTATTAAGATAGAGCTCTAGTAATAGTTAGGTATAGGTAGTAGATAGAGGAGTCTCTATTTCTCTTTATAATATAACTTAGTTTATTAGTATATAAGATATATATAGGTATACTAGGCAACATTATAGGTTATATATAGCTAGTAATACTACCTTATAAGCTTAGCGTATGTTTTATACTTACTACTATAACCTCTACTATATAAGAACTAGTGTACTTAGTTAAAGACCTTTATACGTAATTAGTCTATATTAGAAACGTAGATCTTGCTATAGACGTATAATAGTCTATTAAGAAGAGAATAATTACCTAGCTCTATGCGTAGCTTATAATTTAGGCTAGTAATATTAGCTAGTAGTTATTATAAACTATCTTGCTTAGCTATAATAATAGCTTATAGAAGTTTATTATTAGAGTAAGTAGCGTAAATAACCTGCGTAAGGTCTATTAAGTTATTAACTAGGTTGTTATTTACGTTATCTTTCTCTAGATAAGCTATAAGCTTAGTAGGCGCTAAAGAACTAAGAGAGAGAGCGTTAAGTAAGTAGCTTTTAGACATAGTCTCTATTTCTCTATTATAGTATATATAGTAGGCCGCGTCTAGTATAGAAATACTTATATAGTAGAGGTAGTAATAAGCTAGAAATAGAGTATACCTAGTATCTAGGCCTTATTAACTTATTAACGTCGCAACGTATAGTAATAGATCTACCTAGTAAGGTTTAATAAGAACCTACTACTAATATTAGCGTTACTTATTATTAGCGTCTTCTAGTAAGTTACTAGGTCTTCTAGTTAACGCGTTAGGTTTAGTGCTCTAATAGCTAGGTTTGTAAGTAACTTTAAAATTAAATTTAGAGAGAAACTTAGACTAGCGTGCCTAGTAGTAATTTAATCTCTTGTTTATTATAAACGTCTACAGCGCTTAATAGTTAGTAAGAACCTTAACTAGGTTAATAGTACTAGCTAGTTTAAAACGCTACTCTTTAAAAGCGCGCATAATTACTAAGAGTTTCTTATTATAGATCTTATAGTTATATTCTATAGAATTTATCTTATGTAAGAGAAACGTAATAGAGCGTAGAACGCTGTTAGGCTCTATCTAAGATAATATAGTAGTAGTAACAAAGTTAGAAGTATTAGTCTCTAGCTACGTCTTATAGTCTATGTTAAAGTAGGTAAGTATCTCTATAGTGCTAAAGGCGTTCTTAAGCTTCTAAAAAGAGTAAACAGCCTTTAAGTCTAGAGCTAGTAGAAAAGCCTTCTTACTATTAGCCTTAGTTAACTCTATAAGTAGTTTAGCTAGCGCGGAGAAGCTCTTAATAAAGCGATAATAGAAGTTCGCAAACCTAAGAAAAGCTTATACGTTCTTTACTATCTAAGGTATCTACTAGTTAAGAATAGTAGCAATCTTTTTAGAGTCTATTTCTAGGCCTTCTATTATAAGAATAAGCTCTAAATAGCGCACGCGCTTAGTAGAGAAGAAGCACTTAGTAGCGTCTAAGTATATACTAGCGCTACTAATCTTGCCTAAGATAGTAAGTATATAGTCTTTGTACTTGCCTTTATTATCTAAATAGATAAGAATATTATTAAGGTAAGCTATATAAATAACGTCTAAGTAGTTCTAAAGCGTCTTGTTTATAAATATTTAAAATGTGCTAGAAGCGTTATATAGTCTAAAGAGTATAACAAGGTACTTATAAAGCTTATAATAAGTAAGAAATACTATCTTTTCTTTATATTCTTTCTTTACTTACACTAAGTTAAATACAGTAATAATATTAATAAGTATTATAATCTAGACCTTTGCTATTCTTACTAGAGTCTTCTTAATAGTAGGTAGAGCGTTATAGTTCTTACGTATAATAGCGTTAAGGCCGCAATAGTTAACGTAAATCTAGAGTTCTCTAGATAGCTTCTTAACTACTAGTACTAGCAACGCGTATAGAGATATAGAAGGTTAAATAAAACTCTTTCTAATTATCTTATTAATATAGGCCTTTATAGCTATTATCTTCTCTCTAGTAAGCCTATAGATATAGAGCTTAGAGATACCTATTCTAGAGTTAATATTAATAGTGTAGTTAACACCTAGTTGTTATAGTAGTAGAACGTTAGCTAGTTATAGTAAAAATAGATTAGAAAACTTATTTAAGATGTAGAAGAGAACAAGCTTACGTATCTTCTTCTTACTTATAGTAGGTTATTCTATCTTAGATATATAATGCTTAAAGTTCTCCTATATTACTAATACTAGCTCTACTACTTATTTCTAGAAGGTAGGTAGGTTATAGTTATCTGTATATAGGTTCTTAGGCTACTTAACCTTATTAAAGTAGTAGAGCTCTAGCTATATAACTAATTCTAGGTTGCTTATAGTAGTAAGATAAGTAGCCTTAGCGCTAATTATAGAAATCTTAAAGTTGCTTACTATAGTGTTAGTAGAAGTAGTCTTTTAAGATAAGCTCTTAGGTAGGTAGTTCTTATAAATAGTATTCTAGAGACTATTCTTTAGGCAATTAACTTTATAATCTTTATAGTTAAATATTATAGAGCGTAAAGTTCTAAAACCTAGAATAGAGTAATAATAATTAAGCTAGTTTATTCTAAGAATAATATTAAACTTATTTATATTTATAATATAATACAGAGCTATAGAAACGTAGTTTCTATACTTAATAGTAATATTAGTAGCGTAGGTTAAATAGGCTACTTCTTTACTATTAGCGAGAGCTAACTATATTAGCTTTGCTACACAGTAGGTAGTGTATTATTATTATTTAATCTAATCTTAACTAATAAAGCATGCGCTTGCGCTAGTATTAACAAAGATAGTATTCTATTACTAGGTACTCTGCTATTACTTTATGCTACAGCGAAATTAAAGTTAATAACTAACGTTAGTCTAGAGGCTATAGAGAGTAGTAGTAGAGATATAATAAGTCTTCTAAACTTTGCTATCTATAGTATAGAAGGTAGTAGTAAGCTTCTAGACTTTACTCTATCGCACGTAATGTTATAAGACCTTAGCTAAGCTACGCTAATTATACTTCTATTTGCAATTTTAATTAGAAGTATCTAAAAATTTAACTTATTATTATCTATTCTACTAACAACGTTATTATAGTCTTTGCTATTACTATTATTCTTCTTCTTAATATTAATAGTAGCTAGGTAGAAGATATTACTTAATAGTATAATAGGCTTACTACAGTAAGAAGCGTTCTTATTAAACTAGATATAGCTCTTCTTACTACACTTATAGCACGCTAATGCGTCTTAAAGTTTCTTCTTCTCTTTAGTAGTATAAGTATTCTAAACCTTACGCTTAGTGTAATAGTTTAATTATTATTTACGCTTAGAGAATTAATTACTAAAGGCTTATTAATAAGGCTTTAAGGTTGTAGAGGTAGTAGTAGCTATAGTTCTACTAATTTAGACGTTCTAAAACGCTTTATTAATACTTTACACTTAGTAGAGAAATTTAGCTAACGTCTTATAATTATTTAGAACTATTACTATTATATTACTAAGGTAAGTATTTATTAGACTCTACGCCTTCTTAATTAAGGTGCGTTAAGAGTAGGTATATAGTACGTTAGCAACGCTAAGAAAGTAAGCTTACTATTTAGTAAAAGTCTTACTTTACTTCTATTATAGGCTACTATTTATAAAAGTAGTCTTAGCTTTGCTAAACTAGTTATAAGTAAAATATATACTATTAAGAGCGTTAAGATAGTTAATAAAGTTAGTAGCCTTTATCTTCTTAATAATAGGCTAAGCTTTACCTATAATATAACGCTTTAGGTAGGTAACGTAGAGTAAAGAGTCTAGAATAGTGTTATACTTGTCTATAGCAGTCTTGCGCTATTACTTATAGTCTTAGTTAGATTTACTTCTAAATTTCTTAATGTTTAGTATCTTATATAATGTAGAAGCTATGCCTAGAGAATAGACGCTACTAGGTAGGCTAGTAGTACCTATCTATAGTAGTAGTAGAGCGTAAGTAGCTAGCGGGGGGAATATCTATAGCTCTAGAGAAGCTACGCTATATAGATTTAGTGCCTATAGTAGAAACGTAGTAGGCGCTAGTTATTCTAAGTTCTAGAAGAAATAGTTATAGCTTGTACAAGCGTTGCAAGAGTTATATAGTAGAGATATACCTTAGTAAGTGCGCTAGTTAGTGCCTTAATTATAATAGAAGATAGAGCACTCTTAACCTAGGTCTAGGCGTCTCTAAGAAAAGTTAGAATAATCTTAGTAAGAGTTTAGTTGCTTATAACGCTTATATTATAGAAACAAGTATAGCTAATAGCTAGGCTTATAATACTAGAGCTTAATAAGGTAGTTTCTATTCTTACGTTATACGCTCTATAGGTCTAGCGTTACCTAGTCTAGTTACTACTATAGGCGCGTAACCTTAAGATTCTTTACCTTAGTTAGATTATTAAGTTTATTCTTATACTTGTTATATTTCTTATATTTATATTAGAACTAAGCGTACTAGACGTCTACGTTACTATTTACCTTATTAAACTTTGCGCGCATAGCGTTAAAGGTAGTAGTGCCTACTATATCTTTAAGGCGTTTTTTAAGTTTATTAACTTTAAGCTAGGCAGTGTTGCGCTTAGAGACTATAGCCTTATAGATTAGATATTCTATAAGGCGTTCTATCTTAGAGGCCTATAGCTATATTATAGCCTTCTTAAGAAGCTTAAATTTCTTATACTTAGCTTTATAGACGTTGCTACTAACTCTATTAATAGTCTAGAACTAGTTAGTAGTCTTAGAGAGCTTCTTAATACGCTAATTCTTAAGCTTAATAGTATATATAGCGTTGTAGAGAACTGTAAGAAGTCTAGTAACGTAGAAATACTAATTATAGAGGTAGTCTACAACTTACTTACTAAAGTTCTCTACGTTAGTAATAGTAGATGTAACAACACCTTAATAAGTGTTATTATTATTACTAGTAGAGTAGTCTTAATCTACCTAGATTATAAATAATCTAATATTAGTTTTGCTATTATTACTAGAGTTATTATATTATTATAATTTAACCTAGTTATAAGGCTTATTATTGCTATTATAGAATAGAATATATGCCTTATAGAAGTTATTCTATAAAGCTTCTATAGTAACGTTGCTAATCTTAATATATATATACTTGTTATTGTCTAGAATAGTAGGTTCTTTGCAACTGCTATCTAAACCTACTAGCTAGAGAAGTTGCAGGTAAAACGCCTAGAAGAAGCTCTTATGTCGCTAATTAGATATTAGTAAAAGTAGAAGGTAGAAGCTCTTGCGCTGCTAGCTAAATATTAGTAGAAGTAGTAGAGGCCTTATACTTTCTTAGGTATTACTTATAATAGTCTAGAACTATATAGCGTTATTACTAAAGCTAAAGCTATCTTAGCTAGTAGAGAACGCGCTAAGAGCGTTAAAGCCTTAGCTTGCTATAGAGATGTAGAAGATAAAGTTATAGTATTGTAGAGACGCTTCTTTGTTAGTTGTACTAATAGCGTATACTACGTCTACTTACTTAGTAGTTATTTGCTACCTTCTTATTTACTAGCAGAATAAGCTAGTTCTCTACTAGCTCTGTAATCTAATATTGTTTATGTAACTAAGCCTAACACTTCTACTATATTCTCTATTAACAAAACTAACTATTGCGGTAGTAGGCTTCTAGCTAACTACTAATCTATTTTGTCTTTATAGCTCTGTCTTTAGTACGCTTATATACGTAACGTTAGACCTATAAGTTCTACTCTATAGTTATGTAATAGAGCTCTATAGTCTTTAATTAGTAGCGCCTATAGCGTTATTTCTAAAAGAGTATAAGTATCTAATTTACTTAATAAGCGACTGCGGTAGCAGCAGCAGCGCTTCTTTAGAGTTAGTAAGTTATACGTAGATAATAGCTCTAATTGCAATATAACTTAACAAAGTTAACCTATAGTATTCTAGGTATAGAGATTTAAACGTAGTATAGTATAATAGATAGAAATATAAGTTAAGATTGTATTACTTATAAGATACTATATTATTAAACAAATAGCTATACACGTAAGGTTTTAATGTTTCTTGCTTAATATAGAGCTAGGCCTAATTAGATAGAGATTATAGGTTTAATCTATAACAGATTTATCTTAGTTTAGATCTAGATTCTAGAGTATTTTACGTAGCTATAGTTATAGCTATAGGCGTAGTACTAAGTCTAGCTAGTATAGTAGCTCTAGCTTATAGCTAGATTTTAACTTAAAGATAACTAAAGAATATATAGTAGAACTATAAGATAGATAAATACTACTTTTAACTTAGTTAACTTCTACTAATTAGATATAGTCTATTTATAGTACTATCTATAACGCTATTTATATAGAGTTTCTCTAGTATACTATTATAATAGAACTCTATTTTACCTCTATAACGCTAGCTATTCTAGAATATTCTTAGTTAAAACTAAGTAGAGGCTAATACTACTATAATTACTACGTTAGAGCTCTATAAGCGTAAGATAGCGCTAAAGAAGTAGTATATAGTATTAGAGAAGTAGCGTATAGTACTATAATAATAGAAGCTAGTTAATACTTAGAAGTTACTAAAGTAGTTAGTAGAAGTTTATTAGCGTAGTTTAAACTTAGATAACTTTCTAAAGTTATAGTATTTATAAATAGTCTTACTATTATACTATATTATAAATACTATAATAGTAGTATAGTAAGGTTCTAACTAGGTTAGAACTAGGTTAGAACTAGGTTAGAACTAGGTTAGAACTAGGTTAGAACTAGGTTAGAACTAGGTTAGAACCTTTAGTAATTACCTAGGTAATTACCTAGTCTTAGTATATAGCGCTAATACGCTAACTAGGTTCTAACTTAGTTCTAACTTAGTTCTAATCTAGTTCTAACTTACTTTATTATAGTGTTTTAGCTTTAGAAATAATAAAATAGCGTAGCTATTTCTTTAGCTACTAATATACTTTCTTTTACTTTATCTAGTACCTCTAACTATAAAATCTATCTTAGTTCTATCTAACTCTCTACGCCTACGTTACTACTATAGGTATTATAGTATAGTTACTATAGAAATCTATATAGTAATTACACTTAGTCTACTCTATATATACTAACTCTCTTAGTATTTCTATACTAAGCTAGTAAAGTTTCTTTATTTAGAGTTCTTCTCTTACTTATATTATATACGTATAGCTAGTAGAGAGACTATACTAGATCTAATCTATAGTAAAACTATTTATCTAATCTTTATTAGTATATAAAGAGTTAAGTATATTATAATATTAATATTAGCTATAGTAGAGCTATTCTAAAGATATACCTAGTTAACGTAAGTTAACTTAGTCTATTTATATATTATATAGTTTACTAATATATTATAAAACTCTTTTATAAGTAAGTTATCTTATATATAGTATATAGAGAGAGCGTATATATAATATAATCTAAAATACACTAAAACTAGTCTTACGCTAGTAGAGTATTATAGTTAGTAGATAAACTTAGAGAATACTAGCTTAATAAGCTAAGAAGGTAAAGTATATATTTACTACGCGCTTAGATCTGTTAGAGTCTAATCTAACTAGTATATTAGAAAACTTTTCTTAATTACTTTTAGAATACTTATAAGAAGAAGCTTATTATTCTACTTCTACTAGTTATCTTTCTCTATAAGAGTAGAGTATAACTTAGATAAGACTAGATTAAGTTTAAAAATAAATTTGCGCTACCTAGTTTATATAATAATATAGATAGTGTATATTATATTAACTAGTCTACTTAGTGCTATTCTAGTCTAATTTCTATTAACCTATATATATATAGAATAATAATAGTCTTAATACTCTACCTCTTCTAACCTCTATTAGTAATATAAACTAATTACTATCTATAGGCGCTAAGACTACACTAAGTAGAATCTTACTAATACCTATAACTAACTTAGCTAACTAGCTAATAGATAACGCACTTATAGAATAGTAATATAATAAGTTAGCACTAAGATTAATTAGTATCTTAGATAGTAATACTATAGGTATACGTATAGCTAACACTATTCTAGACAACGTTAGTATAAATAATATAGTAACTATAGATACTATAACTATACTAAGTTTTTACTCTAGTAATAAGAATGTAGTTAACTAGCGTAAATAATATCTAGTAGATAAGAATAGAGTAAGTATATACATATTCTATATTATAGTAGAATCTAACTAGGTAGAAACCTAATATAAGTCTTGTAAAGAGAAGGCTTTAAATTAAAGCCTTATACTAGGCTTACTATAAGAGAAAACTTAGTATATACTCTACTCTCTTAGCTTAGATATTACTTAATACTTATTCTTTTCTAGATTACCTATTATAGGCACTAATATTAGTCTATTATATTACTAGGTAATATACTCTACTATAAACTAGGCTAAGTTAAAACTAATACTTTTTATATTATAGTACTAACGTATATATTAAGTTCTAGCTCTAAAGAGTCTAAGCTAACTTAGTATTAGCTATAAATACCTTAGAATTACTATTATAGCTTAGTAGTAATTTATCTCTAGTCTTTTTAAAATAATATACTTAATTATAGTCTAATATTATATATCTAGTATTTAACTAACTTTATTATTTAATATTTAAATTACTCTACTCTATAATACTCTTATATATACTATTTAGATATAATAAGCTCTAAAGTAGGTTTCTCTAGCGTAATATAATGTAGTAGTAAGTAAGCTATACTATTCTTACGCGCAATAGATAATAACTAGAAAAAATTAGCTTCTATATTTTTAGAAGTAGTAATACTACTTACTAAGAAACTTATAGACCTATTAGAAGCCTCTTTAGATATTACTAATCTAGCTTTAATTATTAGAGATAGTAATACGCTATTAGAGTTTATTTTAGAGCTAACTAGGCTTTTATAAGCTACTACTACTAAAAGTAAAGATAAATAAGCTACTTTAACCTATAAACTTAAGAAGTTATATAAGTAGAAATAATTAGAGTATACTTATTAAGACGTAGTCTATCTTAGAGAATTAAAGTACAAAGTACTTATAAGTAACTACTTAGCTTTTAAAAAAAATATTACCTACTATATCTTAGCCTTAAAAGGTAAGCTTTAGTTAAACTTAAAAGCTTTATACTCTAAAAACCTAGAGATATTTACTACGCGTAACTACTTATAGTATAACTACTAAGTATATAATTATAAAGCTATTTTTAAAGAAGCGTCTTCTACCTTCTTTATAGATACCTAGAAAGTAGACTTTACTATAAGGTTTTTAGACAAAACTACTTACTCTACTTAAAATATCTACTTCTAGAACTATATAAGACTTAAAGCGTCTTAGATACTTACCTAAAAGAAACTTAAAATAGTTATACTTAATATACTTAGTCTTAAGTTATTATAATACCTTATAGCTTATAATAGACTTAAATAGGCTAAATAAAAGCTAAATTAAAATTTTAACTCTCTTTTAGCCTACCTTAATATACTTTAGAGTAAACTAAGTAACTATACTAAAAAGTAGCGCTATATAAACTTTATAAGCGCTTTTTTTTCTAATATTTAGAAAGAACTTTTACTTTAAGATCTAAAAGACTATAATATAGTCTCTAAGCTTAATACCTTAGCTTACTACTATTAGAGTAAGATAAAGTATACTACTATACTTTTTAAGTATCTAGCTTATAAAAATAAATTTTATAGCTATTAGACTTAGAACTTTTTTTTAGAGCCTTCTTAAACTTAGAAAAAAGCTAAAAAAGCTAGTTTAGTAAAATCTAACTTATAACTAGCTAAATTAGACTAAAATAGTCTAAAAAACTCTAATATAATTTATTAGAGATATAATAAGACTAAATACTTTTAAAGAGACTATCTAAAGTCTAAAAAAAACTCTAAAAGCTTATCTAGTTAAGAATTAGAAAAAAATAGTAAGTAAAGAAGCTAGAGTTCTTCTTAGCTACCTATATTACCTTAGATCTAGTATTCTAGAACTTAGAACTTCTTTATAACGCGCTTTACTCTAAGCTAGTAAAGCTACTAATAGTAAAGGTATTACTTAGCTAATTAGAGCCTATTAAGGCTCTAGTAGATAGAAGTTTCTAGTTAAACCTTATTTTAGTATTACTTACTATAGAGTAAAGCTTACTAGTTTACTCTCTACTTAAGCTATTAGTAGATAGAGTAAATAGTAAAGAATTAAAGATTTATAGCACTACTATAGTAACTATAAAGATAGTAAATTCTTATAGAAAATAAAAGATCTAGAATATTCTATATATTATTATAAAAGTCTATAAGTATTAGATATACTTAGATTTACTCTAGATAGACGCGTATTACTTAAAGATTAGCTACTCTATATAAAGGCTGCTTTTTTAGAGTACTAAGTCTAAAAATAAAACTATTTATAGAAAGATTACGCTAGAAAAAGCTAAGAAGTTTAAGAAGACTATACGTAATTCTATAGTAGATATATATAGCTATTTTATTACTTTAATACTCTAGTCTAGTCTAGAAGAAGCTAAAGAAAGTAGTTTACCTCTATAATATACTAAGTTTACGCACTTTAGGTTAGAAGATAACTTAAGAGTTTTTACTAACTATAGTCTATAAAACTTAGCTATTAATCTACTACTTAGAACTATAGCGCTTTATTAGCTATTATATAACCTCTCTAAAATAGAGTTAGAGCTCTTATATAAGTATTTAGATAAGTACTTAGTATAAGAGTAGATTAAGTATAGTAAGTCTCTAGTAAAAGCGCCTATACTCTTTACTAAGAAGAAAAATAGTAGTATATATTTATGCGTTAACTATAGAGGTTTTAATAAAGTTACTATTAAGAATTAGTACTTCTTACTACTTATTATAAAGTCTTTAGAAAGATTAGCTAGCGCTAAATTTTATACTAAACTTAATATAAAAAAGGCTTACTATAGAGTATATATTAAGAAAAGTAATAAGTAGAAAACTACTTTCTATATAAGATATAGTAGTTTTAAGTATACTATAATACTTTTTAGCTTTATAAACGCTTTTACGTAGTTCTAAACTTATATTTATTAAGTTTTTATAAAATTAATTAATATAACCTATATTATATACTTAGATAATATTTTTATCTTCTCTAATACTAAAGAGAAGTATAAAAGCTATATTAAGAAAGTTTTATATAGATTACGTAATATAAAGCTATTCTTAAAGCTTCTAAAGTATAAGTAGTATACCTAGCGTACTAAGTACCTTAGATACGTAGTTTTCTCTAAGAGAATATAAATTAATAAGAATAGAATTAAGATAATCTAGAAATAGCCTAAACTACGTATAGTATATAAGATTTAGGTATTTATTAGCTTTATAAACTACTATAGATAGTTTATTACTAGATTCTTTTAACTTACTCTACTATTAACTAAACTAATCTAAAAGAAGCTAAAAGTAGCTAAGAGTAGCTACGCCTAGTAAAGAGAGAAGAGTTAAGTTCTTAACCTTAATAAGAAAGCTAAAGAGGCCTTTTAGAAGCTAAAAGACTCTTTTTTAAGTATTTCTATCTTAACTTACTTTAAGTAAGATAGAAAGACTAAGGCTAAGATAAATATCTTAAGTAGCGTAATTATAGGTATATTAAGCTAATATATACTAAATAGAGCTAGAGAGTACTAATAGCGCCTAGTTAACTTCTTTTTATATAAGCTTATTATAGTAGAGTATAATTATAATATATATAACTAGAAGCTACTTATAATAGTTAAGAGCTTAAAGTATTAGCGCTAATATTTAAAGAGTATATACTTTAACCTCTAGACTAACTATTAGAACCTAAAATAGTTTATAAAAACTAAGACTTTTAACTATTAATAGATTAGGTTTTATATTATACTATTTAGGTTTAATTTTAATATTTACTATAAGGTAAAGTCTACTAACTCTATAGATAGGCCTTCTTACTACTCTAACTATATAGTAGAAGTTTAGAAACCTACCTAAAAGTATAATAAAGCTTTTATCTAGCTTATAAAAGATTTTATAACTAATAGTAATAAAACTTCTCTTTTAGTAGCTATAGTATAGACACGCTTTACTAAGTATACTAAGAAATAATAAGACTTTACTAAGAGTCTAGAAAGCTTTAACTAGACTAGTAGATATACTATACTAGAGCTCTAGACTCTAAAGAAGTATAATAAAATAGATTACGTCTTTTTAAGTACTTTAAATAAGTCTAAGTCTAAAGCTAACTAGTCTAGCCTAGATAAAGCTAAAACGCGCTATTATATAGTAAGAACGCTAGTAACTACTAAAGAAAAGTTATAAGCTCTCTAAAAATATTATAATAACTCTTTAGTAGGCTACTTTAGAGTAAGATATACTTTAGAAAAGCTATAAAAACGCTACTTTTAGAAGAGTATATATAAAAACATAAAGTAATACTATAAGAATTATCTTATATATAGAAAGTCTACTTCTATAAAATATAAGCTTTATAGCCTACTATAGCCTCTTCTAATACTTAACTACTCTTAAAAGAAAGTAATAATAGACTTTATTATAAAACTACTACTTAGTATAGTTTCTAGTATAAAGTATAACGCTATACTAGTTATTATAAATAAATTAACTAAAATAGCCTATTACGTGCTAGCATAAGCTAATTAGAATAGTACTAATCTAGTATAGGCTTAAATACGTAAAGTTATCTAACTTTATAGTATACTAAAGCGTATTATCTTAGATTAAGGCTCTTTAATAAACTCTAAGTATTAGAATTCTTTTCTTTACTACCTTAATACTAGAAGAGTCTTTACTTCTACTTTCTATTCTTAAACTAATAGCTAGACTAAAAAATAAAACTAAACTTTAAAGTAGTATCTTTACTACTATTACTTTCTAAAATAAAATAATTAGGCGTACTAAATATCTATTAGAAAGTTTACGTATAATAATAGTATCTACTCTACTACTAGAGTTACTTCTTTCTAGGTTTACTATAGAAGGCACTTTTATAAAGTAAATTAGCTTAATTTAGCTCTTAGTAAGAGAGAAAGCTCTATAAAAGCTAGTCTTACTAAATAAGTAATTAAACTATAGTAGAAGTACTATAGAAAGATTAAGGTAGTAAATACTTACTAGAAAGAGTATACTAATAAGCACTATACGCTAATACTCTTTAAAGTAGAAGACTAAGTTCTAGTTTCTAACTAATATATTAGAAGTACTTACCTAAAGAAAAAGCTAAATTAGAAGTTTCTTAGACTTAGAAAGATTATAAACTAGATTAGTCTCTTAGCTTTCTAAGTTAACCTTCTAAAACTTAATAGTGTCTATCTAGTGTTTTATATATTACTTTTAGAGCCTTTTAATCTAAAAAGTACTATTCTATACTCTAAGGCGCCTAAATAAAATACTTTAAGAGAATTTAGTAATAATATATATAAAGTAGAATATATTATTAAAAGATAGCGTAATAAAGATAACTAATAGAAGTATCTAATTAAATAGGTTAAGTACTTAGAGAAAGAAAACTTATAGAAACTAAGTCTAAATATCTTAGCTAATACGCTATAGAAGTTTTAGAATAAAAAAGATATCTAGTAGTATAGAAAGTTTTTAAAAGTATAGTCTATAAAGTAATACTATAGATAGCTTTATAAAAAGAGAGAATAAGTTATATTAAGCTATAATAGACTATTCTAGTGTAAACTAGAGTATACCTTTACTTTTTTTTCTCTATATAGAGTTTTTTAGAGTGTTTAATAGTGCCTTAGACTATAATAGCTTATAACTATCTAACTCTAACTTACTTTCTAGCGTAAGAATTAATAGTTTTTTAGGCCTTATAATTAGTTTTAAAGAATTTAAATATTATACTTTAGGTAAATTTATATAGATAAATAACTTTAATTATAGATATAGACCTTTTTATATTTATAAGAATAGATCTATTTATAGATATTAATCTAAACTAGACTAAGCTATAATAGCTTATATAGAGCTAAAAGAGGCTAGTTTTAGTTAATACCTCTTAACTCTAGTTAATTCTATATAAACTCTATTAAACTCTACCTAAATATACTAGAAGAGCTTATACTACTCTAGAATAAGCTAAAATAAACTATAAGAGACTATTAGAAGTTATCTAAAAGTAACTTAGAGAATACTAGCTCTAAAGCGCTTAATCTTATCTTTTTTACTTTTAATCTACTTCTTAAGCTAGCCTTTCTTAGTAGTAGCCTTATTACTTTTTAGCTAGAAAGTAAACTCTATCTAAAGTTCTTAAATAGTATTTTATAAATTTTTAACTATAGAAATAATAGTCTACTTAGTAGACTTTAAAGTAGAATACTATAAAAAGAGTTAGTATAGACTAAAATAAGCTATAAAAAGCTAAAAAGAAGTAAATAAAAGTAAAGTAGCTACTAGTAATCTATAAAGAGCTAATTAGAGCTATAAGAGCTTAAAAGAGAGTATTTTAGAACTTACTAATTACTTAAATAGTAATCTAGCGTTAAGCGCACTAGTAACTTTATTAGCTCTTTTCTTAAATATATAGAAAGTACTATTAGTAAAGCTAGTAACTATAGCCTTAGCTTTAGTCTTATTATTAGAGCGTACGCTAGACTTAGTAGTAGTATAGCTATAAAGTACACTAAAATAAAATTATAAGTACTTCTAATTAGAGAAGTAGTTACTACTAAAGTTAGTTAAAATAGTCTAGAATAAGCTATTATAGGCTAATCTAGCTCTTTTAGGCTCTATAAAGGCTTTACTAACTCTAGAGAAAATAGAAAAGTTTATAAGACGCTAGATTAGGCTAGAATAAACTAATATAAGTTAAAACTTATTTAATAATATTATTATAGACGCTCTTACACTCTTCTACTAAGTCTATCTTTAAGTAGCGTAAGTTACTATACTTAAAGTTCTCTATAGCTAGTAGAGTAAGTACTAAGGTATTATTAGAAGCTTAAAAACGTAGAATAATAAGTCTCTTACTAGAGAGCTTCTAGTTAGTAGATAATTAGTAGATAATCTTATATATAGTTTCTAAGTTAATAAAATCTTTTAGAAGCTATATTAGTTAGTATTAGCGTAAAAAGACCTAAAATAGGCTAAAATAAACTAAAACTACCTATTCTAAAGCTATTTACTATATATTAGCTTTATAAAAGCTAATAAAAAGTAATAGTAGCTAAAAGAAGATAAAATAGGTACTTATAGTAAAGTACTACTTATTTATAGCCTAATACTAGCTATATAGAATAGTTTAGATAATAGTATCTCTAGATAGTACGCTAGTAACCTTTCTAATTATACTAGCAAAGATAGTATACTCTTTCTTAGTTTTAAGAACTAGAAAAGTATAGCTATAGTAGTTAAATATATAAGGCTTATTAAGCTTCTATAACTATAGATAACTAGTATATAGTACGTAACTAATCTTAAGAAGCTTAGGCACGTAAAAGTAGCTTATAGTAATCTAATTATTACTAACTATAATTAAGTTAAGGTAAAAGAAGCTATTAAGGCTTAAAATAGAGTAATATAAAGTATAAAAAGTAAATATAAGTAAAAAAAGAGTAAATTAGTATAAAGTATACATTAATAGTTTTAGTTAAGGTACTAGAGGCTAGTTAGTAGTAATTTAGTATAATTTGCGCTAGAAACCTCTAATTTAGACTAAACTACTTTATTATACTCTAAAATAGGCTATAATAAGTTACTTTAGATCTTCTTAGAATTCTAGAAATAATAAGTAAAAAGAGCTAATACTTACTATTATAGAGTAATTAGAAAGTAAAAAATAAAAAAAAAAAATCTAACTAGCTAGAAATACCTAGAGCGCATAGGTCTACGCTAGCTTTACTAGCGTAGGTAGTAGTCTTATACACGCGTCTATACGTAATTTTCTAGAACTACTACTTTTTATAATAAATTCTTACCTTTTTATAGACATAATATACCTATACTAGCTTAGAATAGGCTATTATAGGCTAAAATAGCCTATTATAAGCTATAGTTACTTTATCTAGCCTATTAAATAACTTTAAAGGTAGATTAAAGGTAATCTACTCTAAGAGAGAGAATAATATTAGATTCTAGCTCTAAAGAGTCTAGGCTAACTTAGTATTAGCTATAAATACCTTAGAATTACTATTATAGCTTAGTAGTAATTTGTCTCTAGTCTTTTTAGAATAATATACCTAATTATAGTCTAATATTATATATCTAGTATTTAACTAACTCTATTATTTAATAGTATATCTCTATTTTCTTCTATTTGTTATTAGCTATATTCTAGAATATTACTAAGACTAAACTTACTTTATAGCTATAGCTAACTAAGTGTTCTAGTATAATAGTATATTAGCTAGATCTAGTACCTAGAAGATATTATAGTTAGAGTTATCTACTATAATATATAGATAGGCTATATAGTATTAGCTAAGATTAGACTAAGTTATATCTAATACTTACTACGCTTCTCTATAGTCTTGCACTTATTATATTAAGTAATGTTTTTAAAACTAGTAGTGTCTCTAGTCTTTTTAGTTTATATAGTCTAATAGCGCGTTAGCTAGATTAAACTAAGGTAAATCTAATAACTTACTATATTAGTATTACGCTTAATATAAGTCTAACTACTAACTAGAACTTACTATATAGAAGCTAGAGATAACTATATAAAGGTAGTTACGCTACTAATATATATTAGCTACTAGAATAGAACTAGGTTTAAACTTAGTTCTGCTAGTATTAGCTAATAAGATATACTTAAGTTTAAGTTTACTACTAGCGTATTAGAAAGAGCTTAGACCTAAGATAGAACTTAGCTACCTCTTACTAGCGTTAGCGTTAACTTTAAGTAGAATAGAATATTAGCTAGGTAGTATATTATATTACTATTTATCTCTACCTTATCTAAAGACACGTTAACTAAGGTTCTATACTAATCTAGAATATATTAGCTAGAATTACTCTTAGTATAGTCTAACCTTACTAATTAATTCTATTATAAATAGACTTTTTATTTTACTACTAAGTTAGCTTATAAGAATAAATTCTATATTAAAATACTATATAATTAGTAGATAAGACTATACTAAGTTAGAACTAATATATAGCTTAATAGTATACCTTTATAATATAGTAGGTAATACTTAATAGTATAATAAACTAGGTCTATATATTATAAGCTAAGAGTAGACTAAGTTAACACTAATATATATAGTATTGTAATTACACTATATAGGTAGTAAGAATCTAATATTCTTATCTATAAAGTAGTCTAGTATCTCTTTTAGAATATAGTATAAAAGTACTCTATTAATAATAGCTTATAACTATTAGTAAAAGAAAACTTAGTTAAAATATATAACACTTACTATATAAAAAAAGAGTAGGTTTAGTAAAGAGTTACTTATAAATAATAAAGTAATATACTTCTTATAGAGCTTTTATATAATATAAGCTATATATTCTCTATATAGAGTAAACTAAGTATATACTAACTACTTAAGCTTTAAGGTACGCTTTGTTTTAGATATAATATATATATCTTAGTATTTATTAGAATTCTCTAAGAAGTCTTACTTACGCTTTTAAAATAGTATAGTAGATAGAACTTAACTAAGTATTCTTTTAGTGTAGGTAGTACCTAGAAAAGAAACTTAATAGGTAGTAGAAGTACCTAGACCTAGCTAAGTAGTATCTTTACTATTAATATAGTCTTTATAGTTAACTAGATTAGCTTATTAAAGTTCTAGCGTAGCTTAGATATATTCTAACTTAGTTATATCTAGAGCTAGGTTCTTAGGTTCTAGTGTAGCCTAGTCTTCTCTATCTTTAGGTAGATGTAACTTAGTTATCTCTATAGTAGTACTATCTTACTTATAGGTAGCTTTAACCTAGCTAGTAATAATAGAATAATCTATATTACTTAGTTTTAATCTAGTCTAATCTTATATACTATATAGAAGTTAATATTAAACTAGTAGTAATACGTTAAGCTAGTTATTAATTTCTTTAGGTAATAGTAATAGTATAGTGTATTTAGTAAGATAATTATTTATATAAAATACGTATAAGTAAAAGCGTAGATATAGTATAGAGAATTAAGTTAAGGTAAGTCTACTATTAGAAGCGCCTTACGCTTTAACTACTTATAATATTATAAATATATACTTTTAATTATACTAAGTCTATACTTACTTATCTTTATAGAGCTATCTTTAATATATATAAAATATTTATATAAACTTATAGAATCTATCTTAGTCTATACTAGAATAGAGTCTAGTAAATAGGTATAGTAGCTTTTATATTACTAGGTTTCTATAACTACTTTTGCCTATTTCTCTCTACTATATATTTACTATCTATCTAGTTACTTATACTAGTGTTAACTAAGACAAATCTTCTATAGCTTTAGTAATAGCCTACTTACTCTCTTTAAATACTAGCACGTTAACACTAACTTAACTTAGATTAGACTAGAATAAATCTAAACCTTCTTTACTAATAGACTCTCTATTACTAAGCTTTATATTATTAAAATTCTTATTATTAATATTTTTATTATTAATATTTTTATTATTAGCATTCTTATTATTAGAACTAATATTAGGTTCTAAACCTACTTCTAACTTAGATCTATCTAAGTTACTACTAGCAGCCTTCTTCTTACTTTTCTTAACTAATTAAGTTAACTTCTTTATAATACGCTTTTACTTCTTAGGCTAAGACTTATAAGGTATTTAGTTAATATATAAAATAGACTAAGTTTAAATATAGACTTACGTAAAATAGTATACTTCTATAGACTTATAGATATAATAGCCTAAAAGTCTATAGTCTAAGTTAACTATAATATCTAAGTATACTAGTATAGTTAGCTTAGTTTACACTTAGACTTATTATAAACCTACTATAGTAGTTAATATTATACTTAATACACTATAGATACTTAAAGTACTTAGCCTAGGCGCGCGCTATAGTAGTATATAGCTAACTAGAATTATAGATAGTAATATTAACCTAGCTATTAGTATTTATTAGAAATAGTTTCTATAGTAGTTAGTTAGATAATACTAAGTCTAATCTTAGATATATATATAGCAGCCTTTTTTATAAAAGTATTCTTAGTAAGCTTCTTTAATATTAGTTTACGTAACGCCTAAGACTATTAGTAAATATTATAAGTAGACGCAACTAAGAATATACTACTAGTAGCTATTATTACTTAGACTTTATATATATAAGTACTCTTAGTTAAGAAGAAGCTAGTAGATTTTTAACTATAGTAGTATATATAAGGTTTATATATTTATAAAAGTCTAGTTAAACTATTAGATATAACTAAGTTAGATTCTAGAAAGAGAGAGCTACTAGAGAATTTATATATCTACTTAGTAGGCACGTTACTAAGTAACTATACCTACTTAAAGAATCTAGTATTATTATACTATATAGACGCGTTAGTATTAATATAAGAATAAACTTAGTATAATTTAAATATATATCTTTTTTATAGACTACGTGTATATAAGCTAAAGTAGTTTTATTAGTTTTATATATAAACTATAGACTATAAGCTAGAGTTATAAGAGATATATCTAAGTATATACCTACTTAGTATATATCTTTAGTTAGGCGCTAGACTTATTAATATTCTTATTAAACGTATAATATTATAGTCTCTTAATATAAAGAAACTATCTAGTTACTATATTCTTTCTAAATATTAGACTAAACTAAGAATAATCTTATACGCTTACTATAGGTAGAAATAGTATACTAAGTAGCTAAAAGGCGTAAGTTAAATAGTAGTAGTAATATTTCTAATAATATATATTAACTAAGTAGTTTTAACTAAAAATAGTCTATACTTATATCTACTATTAAGAGCAAAAATTTCTAGACCTATTTCTTATCTTTTTCTTTAATATTACTCTTACTCTAGCGTTTATTATTAGAATTAGACTAGAAGTTATCTCTCTTAAACTAGAAGTTATCTTTCTTAAACTAAGAGTTATCTCTCTTAGACTAAGAGTATTCTCTATTAGATAGTAATAACTCTTTATTAGACTAAGATAAAGCTAGATCTAACTAAGTCTTATCTTTCTTTCTACGCTTATATTTAGTATTCTACTCTTTTAGTCTAGAAAGTAACTTAGTGTCTTTATAGTTAGAATTTACTAATATAGCTTTATTATTACTATCTTATACTATAGAATATAACTAAGTTAGTACCTAGCTACTATTATACTAATAAGCCTATTATTTTAAGCTCTTTTCTACTTCTTAAAGCTTTAGTTTAGACTAAAAAGTATCTAGCTATAGTACTTTCTTATCTTTATTAGAGAAATTAGAACTAGAACTTAATAGACTTCTCTTAATTATAATTAGATTAGTAGACGCTCTACTAGAAATAAATAATATAGATTTACTAAGTTAGTTAGAATTAATCTAAGTAGAATTTAGTTAGATAAGTATAAGTAGTGTAAAGAATATAGTTTAGAAGTTCTAAAAGAAGTTCTAAGAGAGATACTACTAAAGAGTAAGATTATTTAGATAGAACTTAGTAGTATCTAACTATAATAATATAAACTATTCTATTAAGCTTAATACTTTAATATTCTAGACTATATTATTTAACACGCTATAGCTAATTAAAGAAGATATATCTAGTTATAACTTAGTTCTATCTAGACTATTATAGTATATAGCTAGCTATAAACTTTTATCTTTTTAGGTTAGTATAGTTAGTATAGACTTAGACGCATTAACGTAGACGTCTTTATTCTACTAGTTACTATTAGACTTAATAATCTTAGCTATTAGCGTTATTACTATAGTATTAATTAGATTTAACTTAGTTAAATTATTATAAGTGTACGTTAGGCTACCTAAAGAAATAAGAAAAGTAGATAGTTAAAGTAATAGAAAACTAGATAGGTAGTTTCTTATATATCTACCTAAGCGCTAGCTAGTATATAAATCTATAACTTCTATAACTTTATATCTATAAAATAAAGATTTATCTAAGACTAAACTCTCTATAGATATAAATGCCTATAGCTCTAAACCTAAATAAGAAGATAATATATTATCTCTATATCTAAGAAACTATTTAAAACTAACTATACTTAGTTAGACTTAACTAAGTTAAATATTACTAGTATAACGCTTTTATTTCTTTTTATTTTTCTTCTTATTCTTCTTCTTATTTTTACGCTTTTTATTATTCTAGTTTACCTTCTTAGCTTTCTTCTTATTATTACTACTCTTTTATTAGTTTAGACTCTACTAAGTATTATTATATTAATATATATAGAGTAATTATTATATTCTTATAGATAGCTAAAGATACTTTAGTAAACTTAATAGAAATATAATAATATAGCTTATTATTCTAAAGAATAGCTAGATAAGCTATAAGAGTTAGCTAAGTCTAATCTTAGTATACACTTAACCTACTACAATTATTAGCCTTATAGTAGAACTAGTAGAACTAGTAACTCTTCTTTAGACTAGCCTAGATATAGACTTTACTAGCTAAGACTTTTTATATTATATTAGAATAGGTATAGACTAAGTTAATTCTATTTATACTTATACTATTCT
Organism: Alternaria metachromatica; assembly: GCF_023757995.1. Taxonomy (NCBI): domain Eukaryota; kingdom Fungi; phylum Ascomycota; class Dothideomycetes; order Pleosporales; family Pleosporaceae; genus Alternaria; species Alternaria metachromatica. The sequence continues at coordinate 1,487,117 of NW_026055496.1, forward strand.
TATATATAAAGAGCTCTAGTAATTTCTCTATAATATATACTATCTACTTATTTACTTCTTAGGCCTATAAAAGTTAGTTATAATTAAACTAAGATAGATCTTCTATATATCTTTTAAGTAGCTAGCTACTTAGCTAGCTACTTATTATAAAAAAATAGTAGAAGTAGAGCGTCGCTAAAGCTAGGCTTTTCTAGAGTTTTATAGTTAGGTAGTTAAGGCTTAGTTTAGTCTAACTTATACTAGACCTTAACTATATTCTTAGCTTTAATATATTTTTCTATAGTCTTTATATAGTTAAGTATATTCTAGAAGTAATTTATTTAAGTTAGCTATAATTAATCTAAGTTAAATTCTTAGTATTTATACTATTAATTATTTTATAGTAGCTTTTACTTATCTATTTCTTTACTTAATTTATAAAGAAATATCTAGTATAATAATACTATTATATATTAGTAGGCTTAGATAAAACTAAGTATAATCTAACTTACTACTTTACTATAGGTTTATTTAAGATACTTTATAAGTATACTAGTATTATTTATAGTAAACTATATTACGTTAGTTAAAAGTTAACTAAGTATATATAAAACTTCTTATCTTACCTAACTTATATCTACGTAGTAGTTTTCTAGTTCTAAAGTTAATATTAGCTAAGTAGTAAATTATTTCTTAGACTATAGTAACTATTTTAGTTTTATTATTCTAAAGAATATTAACTAAGATATATCTTAAAAAAATATAAGTATAGCGTATAGTCTAAAAGTAGAGTAGACTAGCTAGACGTAGTAGAAGTACTTAGTAAATCTTAATAAATTTTTATACTACTATTAGTTCTAAATATAACTAAGTACTATTTAGATAAACTTAGTCTTTAAGTTTTTCTATTTTACGCACGCTCTTTATTATTACTTTATATTTTTATTTAGCTAGATCTAACTAGATTAGATCTAGAGTTAGCTACTTTATATTATAATTAGAATTTAGATTATTAGATTCTAATATTATTAAATACTTTAAAATATTACTAAGAAAAATCTTAATAGTAGTATATATACTACTAGTACTACTTAAAGGTATAGTATAGTAGTAAATAGTAGTAAGAGAGTATAGTTACTAAGTATATAAGCTTTAATTAGTAGCTTAAATTACTAGTATACTAGTAGCTATACGCTAATTTAAGTAAAGGTTAAGTTACTTTTACGTAATAAATTAAGAGTTAGCTAAGTTAAATCTAGAGGTTAGCTAAACTAATCTCTGCTAAGGTTACAACCGGCAGCTTCCTGCCGCTCGCTACTGCAGGGGTTAATGTATCGTATGATTCGATGAACTACCGAGGCACATCGCCCCGGGCCTTCTCGACGCATCGCACCTCCTCCATTTCGCGGCTCCGCCACGCGCACACCACAAGCAGCAACGACGCCATGCGGTACTCATCCTTCACATCTCTGCCTGTATGAGATGCGCATCCACTGAATTTTACACGCGACGTATGCGACAAACCCTTTGGTACAGGCGTTTAGGACACAGCGGCATTAGCTTCGTCAATATTGTGGATAATTTTCGCATCAATTTCATCTTGTTACACGCCATCCATCGCACGATAACATTACGAGACCAGCAAACTTCCCATTCGATCGTCTCTGAGCTGCGTCCCATACCACCCACCTCACAACAGATCTACCGCTAGCATCTCATGAACAGCTCCATCAAATCTCATCGAGACCTCGCCTCAGTGAAATACTGTATGCGGGAATGTCTGTTGCCCCGTTCGCGATCGCGACCTCGCGGATCATGGTGTATAGCATCTTGGTCTTGGGCCAGCGCGCCCGAGGCGGCATTGTGGCTCCCCTGCTCATGAGCAATTCCAGTAACTCCTTGCTGTTTCGGTTGAGAGCAACTTCCATCGGCGAAACCGTCTCTGTGGACCGCTGGTACCTAGGAAAGGCGCCATTGACGTCTGCACCTGCATCCAGGACCGCGGCGACGACCGGGATGTCGCTGGCCTTGATGGCGCAACAGAGGAAGTTGGTGAAAAGGGTTCCGTCGTTGATGTCCAATTCTTCGTCGTCCAGAAGCAAGTTGACCATGTCAACATTACCAGTACGACATGCAATTGTGAAGAGGCGATTATTGACCAGGCTGCCTGATGGATTCAGGCGTAGGATAGACTCTACTATGTCTGTGTTTCCGTGCTCGATGCCCATCTCGAGCCACCCGTTGTACGTGCGCTTCTCAACCCTGCGAAAGATTGTCTGGCGGAACTTGACAAGCTCATCCACGAAGCGTGTGTTGCCAGCCCGGATAGCGGAGCAAATCGCTTCTGCAAAGTTGTAGTCGTAAGAACCTAGAGTATCACGTTTGACCGACTTCTTGAGGTTATTCAGGTGGTGTAAGACTGCATCGAAAAGCTCGTCGTGTTTCGAAGTCACAGCCATCACCAGAGGGCCTTCGCCGAAGGTCGTGTAAGGAGACCAAATCGCGGGAGGCATTTGCGCTAGCAGAGGGCGAACCAAGTCAATCGCCTGAGTCGACATAGCCGCTACGATCTTCTCCCAGTGGTGCATGTCCGCGCCGTTTTCTGGATTGTTCCTCAACTGAATGGCTGGGTGGCGGTAGGAACGCCTCCAATTCATCATCATATACATTACTTCGTCAGGACCAGTGACTCGGACAAGACCTTCAACCATGCGGGTCTCAGTCTCCTTCCGCTGTCCTTTCGGGACTGAGAGTTCCGAAACCAAATAGCCAATCATTCGGTGGATCGTATTGAGTAGCCGGTTGTCGACATCGGCGGGCTTGTTCAGATGGGCAAGTATATACGTTGTGATGTTGGCAGTGATGACTCCCGGGATCAATCCAACGATATGCTTGGGCTGATTGCTGAGCAGGTCATGCTTGATTTCGCCAGCGAAAGTGTGACAAACGCTTCGAAGTTTCCAAGTGGCCCTGGGGCTATCAGAGTTGAGCGAGTGGATAATGTTTTGGAATATCTCCGTGGGTAGATCCAGAAGTTGCGCCATGTTGAGTTGTTCTTGCGCTCGGTTGATGTCGTATACGGCGACTGGGTCGTTGGAAGATGGAGAGTTATATGTGGAGGAGCTAGTGGCTGGGGGTTACTTTGTCAAATACGCTAAACAGCGCGCTAGTGCCATATTAAGGTGTTCGTGTGAAAGGCCTTCGACCCGCCTAGGGTAGGCCCAAGCGCTGAAGAGTTTGATCACATTCACTGCCACCATCACGAGAAGTGGCTCGAATTCGTGCCACATAGGTAGGGTTTGCTGCATACATCGTGTCAGATCTTAACAAGTAAACTGCTTCCAAGACAATGTATCCTTCTATTCTGCATGTCGGGTGTCAGGATATGGGAACAATGGTCCGTACCGTGGTAGAAATGCAATGAAATAGCTCTCGGGGTAATTATGTGCTAGGCCTCCAGCGATAATGGTGGGTGTATGGCTCTCGCTACTTGAAGCATTACCAACTAGATACGCTTGCACCGTGTGTACTCGCATAGCCTGCCCCGTGACAAGGTTCCCTGCTTTCCATGCTGCAATCTCCCAGTAGCCGTGTATTCCCCCACGGATGTACCAGAGATCTTAAGACAGCAAGGGCTCTCTACTGCTTCTGCTTGGTCGTTTTCTCCTGAGAGGCTTGCGCATTCCGGATGATGACTTGCATCTTTTTTGAGAGGTGCCAAGTATAGGTAGCAGGAACGCTGGCTCCACATTTGATCAAGTAGCACACGGCGTCAAAGTTGTTCAGGTAAATGGCGTACTCAAGTGGTGTAATGGCATCGCAATGCTTCAGGCGATGGGTCGTTATAACCAGATCAATGTCTGCACCAGCTTCGACGACTGCGCGAATTACCGCAACACCGCCAGCTCTTATGGAAGCCGCCAGGGCTGACATCTGGGCGCTACTAGAGTCTAGCTGAATGCTTCCGTAGTTGATGAGAGTGGTAACGATAGCTGAGTCTCCGGTCTTGACGCCCCGTTCGAAGATAGTAGTGTTGATCTTGAAGGGCTTGGTGTCGGGTGCGGCTTGGAGAAGAGTTCTGAGGACGTTGTTGCTTCGTGAGAGAATAGCACGATCAATCCACTGACGATAATAGGTTTTGTCGGGAAGAGTCAGGTAGCGACGAATGTAGCCAAGCAGGAGCTTTACCATGTCGACGTTGTCATCCGCGATAGCTGGTTGCATGGAGCCAAGCATACTGTATGGAGAACCGGAATTCATTACCTGAGACCTTTTGAACCTCTTGGACTTTTGTTGGTCCAGAACTGTCATCATAACAGTGATCATCTTGTGATCATCTTGTAGAACAGCAGCTAGCGTTGGCTCTTCAAACACATCCCGCGAGAGTGAGGTAGGAGCTTGGGGTAGAAGTTTTGCGACTACGTCGTAAGCACCTACACTTATCGCCGCGATGAGCTGATCATGATAGGTGATATCCTGGCTCAGTGCTTGGCGCCGTTTTTTGTATCTTTGCTCGCTCCCTGGCGAGGTTGAGCTATTCCGCCAGAGAAAGGTTTGAAGAAACGGACATGTCTGCGCAACGCCTGCACAAACCTCCAGGAGAATGTTACGGCCGTCGAGATTGTCTGTTGCGGTGAGCTCCTTGGTGACATACTCCACCATTTTCTGTATCTTGGCGGGAAGCTCCGGTAAGACATCGCGTGGACTCTTGACGTGATATGCGAGGTAGTGCTTCATGTTGTCTTTGTGGGCGAGTAGGGACCAGGCGTAGTAGCCGCGAAACGCCTGTCTAGGTTGTACGGCTAGAATGTTTTCACTGATGTCCTGATCGAAGGTCCCTATAGAATGATCAGCCCTGAGCATCTGCGCGACTACAGGAGTGAGAGTCTTACGACACACGCTTCGCAGTTTCCAGGCGCCTAGCACACCAGTATCACTGACGAGGCAGTGAATTATGTGCCTGAAGATCTCAGGCGGAAAGTCGAGCAAGTCCATCGCAGTGACTGAAGTCGTTACTCCAAGCTCGTCACTTCTCGAATCTGGCTGATGTTAGTACATATCGCAATCAAGCCGACGGGGATTGTTTACGTAGGGGTTTCAGTCGTTGCAGTCGCGACACAGTGCGGTGGAGAAAGGAAGGAAGCAGAGTGGGTTGCCTCAATAGGGAAAGGGCCTGTGTGCCAAGCTTTCCTGGTCCAGGCAGAGGTAAAGGTAGTCGCAACCGTCGATCACCTCGACTTATGTATAGCCCTGGCAACTGCAATTCGAGGCGAGCGCGACTTTGATGACGAAATAGGCCGTCATAGGTACCAGGCAGCCATGATTTTGAGCAGAAAATAATGACTTCTAAGATAGGTACAGTACGAACCCCAGCGCCCGCAGATCCCATAAGTAAAATAGTAAAAGAACGTGTCCAAAGGGAGCTGCCCGCCGTCATCGCAAATGATCTAGTATGGTCGTCCAATCGTATGGGCTAGATGATGGCTCCAACCTTGTGCTGCGCCTGATATTTCTCGATATCTTCCTCGCTCATTCTCTTGAAGCGCTTATACTTTAGGACATGTTTGCCTCCATCTTGGCTGATCTTTGCTTGTCGCAGCACCTCGTACGTAGCCTCATGCATTGGCCAGCCCTTCATGTTGGGCAGACGTGCGCCTGCATCGATCAGACGCTGAGTTATGATCGGATTCTTCTTGAATATCGCGAGTTCAATCGGAAGCATGTCTTGACGGTTGAACTTCGACTTAGTGTTCACGCTGGCTCCAGCTTTCAAAAGTAACTCGACGATCTCGATACAGTCCGAGCGAACGCCCTCAATCATAGCAGAAGCTGTTGTTTTCGTCTGCAAGGGATCGATGTAGCCTCTATCGAAGAACAACTCGACGATGTCCTCACGTCCATGCGTACATGCGATAGAGTACTGAGCGAAGGTGATGCGGGCTGCGGACCGGTTCCTATCGCATGATGTGTATGCTGTGTCCAACACGTACTGAAAGACGATCAGAGTCGACTCGCGGATGGCTTGCTCGAGCAAAAGGTTGTACATAGCCTTTGAGAAAGTGAGCCCTTCTTCTTTATACCAGGTAACAAGAATGGTAAGTATCTCCAAGTCGGAACGTTCGAGAACACGAAATATCACCTCCATGAGACGAAATCCGTTCTTCTTCTTATACCGCCAACGAAACGGATGTGCCTTCAGAAGCTCTTGCACTTCTTCCGTTTGTTTTGGGTCCTTCAGAGCAGTGCCAAGATGATGTAGCATAGCTTTGAGAACGGGAATCTGTCGATCTGTGCTCGCTCGCTCAAGTGGACTTCCGAAAACAGGATGAGGGTCGTAGTTGCTGAGTGATTTCATCACAGTTCCAACAAGATCATGATGTCCAAGGCTTGACGCAGCTATAAGCTTGTCCATTTCTCCAAATGGTATGTGAGAGAGGAAATCCCCGTAGTATGCATGTTCATCAATCAGAGCACAAAAGACCGTGCTAGCCGAGGTGGGGTGACCTAGTTTATCGCAGAGATCCCGCCTTAATACTTCTTTCTCACTCTTCTTGGTGATTTCTAGCTCTTCTGCAAGGTAATCGACCATGTCATTGATTCTGTCGGGTAGATAAGGCTGGGCCTCCAGAGGATCCTTGCTGCGGTAGTAGAGATAGAGACCAAGATTCCGAGAAAAGATCGTGTGTAGTGAACGCCAAGGACGGAAGGCTTCGATGGACTGTTTTGCGAAGATGTCGAACGTTATAGCTGCCTTGAATGTGCCTTTACTCGGTCAACTTGCGCTCGGAATATGAGACCTCACCACCGTTGTACTCACGACAGACCCCACGGAGCTTCCAGGCTTTGCCGACACCAGCGATAGAAACCAGCTCGTGGGCGACATTCTCAAACACTTCCGGTGGGAAATCTAAGAGCGGCATTGTAGCAGACGGTATCGACGATAAATCTTTGGTGCTTCTAGCCTGCGAGATGCTGACGTTAGCTTCTTATAAGAGATTAAGGCCGCTGTGGTACCTTTGTAGTCTGTATACTTGCTTTTGCGCGCTTCATGGTGATATCCCCGCTTTAAGATCGCCTCAGTGAACAAGTCGGGGAAATGAGGATGAAGAGAAAGTTGGAAGAGGAGTACAGTAGTTGCCGTGCTAGATATACTGCTCTAGTCTGGCGCTAGCGTAGTGGTTGTACTCTTGGTAAGAGAGTCGTCTCGGTGGGTAGCAAGGTACCCAGGTAAAGGTAGCAGTGATATATACACGTCCCGTACAGCTGTCCGGGTAAGCCCAAGTAGCCAGTGAACTGGCAGGTGATGTGCAATGGTCAGTCCTGCACCTCGTCCTCCATGTACTCCTGCAGCAGGTCCTTGCGGCCGGCGTACGGCGACGGCTCGACATACGTGCCCTGGAAATGTGCCATCCAATTCTCTCCTACTCGCGCCGGCGTGCTTTCCCGGTCGACTGGGATTGCCGTGTTGCTATCACAGACGCTCAAGTCGCCTATGTCGAAACGAACATTTCCCTCGCCTTGTTGTATCCCTCGCATAACGCGTGTGAACGATTCAGAAAAGAAACAGCAACTGTCCAGGAGGCTAAGCGGGCTTATGGGACGTGGAGCGAGCGATTCGAGTGTTCTTTGCCACCTGGCATCTTCGAGCATTTGCTCAAGGAGAGCGAGCGTGCTTGCAGTGTTTCTGGAGTGGAAGATCAAAGACAAGCGATCGGGAGACAATCTCGATGAAAGAGCCACGGCTTCCTCAAACCACCGCATGAAGGCCTGAGATACGCGCACTCGTTCTATCTCTCCGTCGATGTCCCAGACTTGACCATCGTGGTATTGATCTACGAGTTGCTCGAAATAGGGCTGACCGATCTTACTCGTGATGGCCATAGTCTTTGTATCCACTTGGCGACGAATACTGATGCGGGGATACTGTTGCAAAATGCTGACCAGACCCAGGCCATGGCACTCCGAATATGCTATGCTGGCGTGGGCTTCATCGAGTACAATCTTGCGAACAGCGGATAGAACGCTCGGGTCTAGACCGTTGAGAAATTGTATGGCAAGCGCAGCTGCGGAGAAGTAGCGCTTAATGGGACCGTCCTCATATATGGGGCTATCACTCTTTGATGAACTCCAGGAGATGCATTGTTCTTTCAGCGAGGCGATTTCTGCTGGGTTGGGTATCATCCAAGGGTCAGGGGTCCCAGCGAGCAGTGATGCTACATTTGGCTGTTCAGGCCGCTGCCCAAGGACTTCGTCATCTTTCCAAAACTCCCACCACCTTCTTGTCCCCTTTCCCCGGGACAGCATGAACTTGACGAATCCACGATGAGTGGAAGGTGGATGACGCCAAAGTCTCCAGTCAACCACCATTTGCAGGGGGGTCGGTGCAATCGTTTCATGACCTCCGCGAAGGCGGTGAAGCAGCGAGAGACATTGGGGAAAGTCGACTCCGGCATGCTCAATCATATCTTCGGTGATGGCTTTACGAACCTTGTAGAGTTGGTAGGCGGTCTTTATATGAATCCATTTGAGAGCGATTGCAAAGGACGCGGCTCTATCGCTCGTCTCACGGTCGACCCAGCCCGTCCGAAAAGTGACGGTATTCTTTTCAAAGATGACGGGTCTTAACTCGTGGGCTACTTGACTGCAGGTTTGCATGAATGCGAGATTGATCGGGTCGCCGTTGGCTGTGCGTAGCCTGCGCGTGCGCTGATTATAGAGATAGCCGCCATCCTGGGCGGCATAGTAGGTATAAATCTCATCCCGTAACTCTCGAGGCAGATCGAAAAACCCCAGCATGGCAATGTTGTAAGTGGTGACGGGTTGCGGGATAGGTTGAGTGTTCTGATGAAATGGGTGAGTGATGATGGACAACTAACGAAGGAGCGAGCCATGGACCCCACACATGTCGCCAAGAGGAAGCGGTAGCGAGAGCGCTCAACCATGAGCTGCGCTGAACGAAGTGAGACTAGCGACATCGCTGTGCCAAACAACACCGATGCCTAGAGCACTGCGTTGTCTCTGTGGCAATGCGTGCAAGTGCAAAAAGCACGAAGATTGACCGAGACAGTGTCGGTTGAACAATTGATTCGCGTGCCAACACACCTCAACCGGCATGACGTCTCTAGTGTATCGTAGATAACCCAAACGCCATGAAAATGCAGCCTGTATAAGGATCGAGACCGATGTACACCATATGATACATTCCGTCATTGTAATCCATCCGTCTCTTCTGTACACCCGCTCATGATGCCATCACCTGAAGTTGGCTGTTCCTGGCACGTCCTTGATCTCCTCAAACTTGGTGCCCATCTTGACGACGCTGTATCTTATCAACCGAGGGTCCAAGCTCATGGTTCGCCGTAAAGCGTGCTGTGCGCGGGCGCTCGCATCGAAGCGCATGATGAAGTGGTGGCCGTAGTGGTGTGTGGTTTGCAGCTTCTTCGCTGGCTTGGGTAGGAGGAAGGTGCCCCAGTTGGAGACGCCGCGGACTACGCCTTGTTGATCGAGGACAATCTTTCCGGCGGTTTTGGCGATTCTGGAACATATCGGGTCAGCGTTTGGCTGGGGGTGTTGGAGGGCGAATTTACTCTTTAACTTCAGAGAGGCGGCCGGGCCGTACCTGCACTTGTCAGCATGTACTCTGTTGATCAATGCGACGCTCCTCATACCACTCCGATCATCTCGTACAGCATCTTGCCTCGTTTGCGCCGTGGTGTTGCTGCCGTCGTGCCTTCCGTCGCGAAAAGTGTTCGAATGCGGCCAACCTTTCCGTAATCGCGGAGGAGCTCCACCAATGTCTTGGCGCGTGTTATCACCTTTCCAGCGCCCGCAACTTGAAGCTTCACAACCCACACACAATCTGCTACAATGGCTGCCCGGACTTCAATCGCACGCGCTGCGCGCCAATTCACCTCCGCCGCCGCGAAGAGGCCATCACCATTCGTCTGCCAGAGGTGGCAGCAGGCGACTCAGAAGCCACGGTTATTCTCGGTATCTGCCGCACGTACGCACATCTGAAGCTCTGAGAAGCAATTGAGAGGCGAGCATGGGTGCTGACTGAGGGTAGTGAAGGAGAAGAAGTACACCGAGGACCATGAGTGGATTGAGATGTCTGCAGACGGCAAGACATGTATGCGCACCCTCCCCCACATCCCCACATCCCCATACGCCCTTACTGTCCAAGCGCTCTGTGACTGACACACCGCGCAGGCACCCTAGGTATCTCCGAATACGCGGCTAAGGCCCTCGGCGACGTCGTCTACATCGAGCTTCCCCAGATCGAAATGGATGTTAGCGAAGGCGATGCCATTGGCGCCGTCGAGTCCGTCAAGTCTGCCTCAGACATCCTCACACCTATCTCTGGTACCGTCGCTGAAGTCAACTCAGCGCTGGAGCAGACTCCAGGCAATGTCAACAAGGACCCCGAGGGCGAGGCGTGGATCGCCAAGATCACCGTGTCTGGAGAGCCAAGCGGCAAGACCATGACCAAGGAGGAGTACGCCGAGTTTACTGAAGAGTAGACGTGCGGGAAGGAGTTCGGGGGAAGGATGGATGCATGGGATTCAGGCACCTAGGCGCATACTTCAACATGAAATGCGAGACTTCAGTCAAAATCTCCTTCTGCGCGTATCAGCTATCGAAATCGCCATACCTGCGAGAGAGAGACTACAGAGCATTGACAGCAAACAGGATTGCACTGACATCCCAGGAATTTCGTACATTTCTACGCCAAACGATCCTCCTCTTCCCATGCTGTTTCCGACTCCCCAATCCTGTCCACAGCTTCAGTCACCATCTCCGAAACCTCCAAATACAGATCACGAAAGGCTTCCTCCTTCCCTATACCCCTGCCCTCAAGTATAATCTTATCATCAACGACAAGATACATGACTTATGTGCTGTCGCGCGCAGGGCGACTACCCATCTTCCGCAAACGAAAATACACGTCTGATCTGATGTCCAGCTGAGGGAAGTAGCCTTGCTTATACAGCCAGGCCATATTTGCTACTCAAGGGGTCAGTAAACATACAGAATATTTGAATACGGCCGATCGAGCGAAAAGCGAGGGAAATGAATGAGCGGGTCATACTCAGGAGGGAGTTACTCACTGGTCAAGCTAACATCGGACTTGGAGACCCGAAGCAAGAGCTCGTTGAATCTAATGAAGATGTCTTGTAGCGACAGATACTTGCGATCTGTATCCTGTTAATTGGGTGCGCTCTCATTAAAGTGAATCTGGATCCAACGTACCGTTGGCATGCCATAGTCTAGTATCTTCGCGCTCTGCGACTTCCTCCGCTGACTCGGTTGAAGCAGATGGCGACTTCAATGGGCTTTTCATGGATTCCGAGGGTTTCTCTTCTTTTCCAATACCCATGGCGAGGGCGACGTATCCCAGCATGGTCGTGGGAGGGAGCATGCATAAGACGCATATCGTAGTTAAAAGCATGGCTTGATGTTGTAGGTTGATACACCAGGAGGCTTATTGTGTTCGAAAAAGCGAGGGCTGATGGTGAATTTCCACTTCGCTTATATATAGCATCGAGCGCTTGATATCTGGCTGTCGCTATGCGAACCTTGGGAGAGATGTTTACGAAGCGAGAGTAGCCAGGTTATGTCTTCCACGGGTCAGAGACTACGAGCCAACCAGACCTTCCGCAATTCATACGACCCATGAACAATGATATGGTCTCGAATGAGAAGCATGGAAACTCTACAAACTTCTTCCCAGTGTTCCAAGGTTCACGTATCTCAGTCACACCACGCTTCTAACCTTTATGAAAAAAACATATAGATACGCACACCCGCACCAACACCGCGATGACCAGCTAAAGACCTACAGATCACACCGCCGCATACGTTCCCAAGGCACAAAGCTGACCACGAAATCTCATCAAAACTTCAACATGACGAACGGCAAAGCCATAACACCCGGCGATAGCGCCCTCACTACAGGCCCAACTACAGATCCCAATCGACCATCATCTCCAAGGTCCTTGGTGTCAGAATTGAGAGTACTACTGGGAGTGATAGATTCCCGCCCGAAGCCCACTTTCACACAATCGCAAGTCGCAGTCGAACTCAAATCGGCATTCTCACGTTATTTTTTCATCTACGACGACGATGATGATGACGAAGATGACGAGGACGACGTTGATGAGTGGCTGAAAGAGAGCATAAGTGCGCAATTTCCCGCCCCATTCCGACTCATATCCCGCTAACACGAAAGTCAGACAACCTATCTTTCCTCGCCGTAAACAATCGCTTCCCTTCCAGTCTTTCGCTGCAGGACTATGCAAAGATCGACGTGTTGACCTCTCTGCGGGGTCATAATCAGTATTCAATGCTCCTGGTGCACGAGAACAAGGTGTTGGTCGAGGGACAAGCTGGCGAACATAGTAAAATGGCTAAGGGCTTGTTTAAGTCGATTGCGATGGAGGTGGGGAAGGTTATCAAGGAGAGGAAGGAGATGGGCGAGCGATGGGTCGGCCCGTGAGAGAACAAGGGGGTTTGTAGAGAGGACTGAGATGTTGGTGTTGGATATAGTGTGTATTGAAGACTTATAGCTATGTACATACCAAACCACCAGTCGGAATTAATCCTCCATCGTCCACATTTCCCTTCCTTACCACACGCTCTATCAACAACCTATCCAGTCCACACATTGGGCCCAGGGCAAGTATACGTAGTGGCCTTGCTACCATATGTATCAACCATGATTCCTGGGTCACTCTGCGCCGCGTATCCGGGAATGTTCGCAAGGAAGTCACCACTCGGCGAAGCACTGCCGGAACCCGTGACTTCGATTTGTGCGCATTCAGCATAGAACTGAGGTGAGTTGGCCTGGTGAAGAGCAAGAAGCTCGTGGCGAACGAGGTAGTTGCCCGGTGCGAGGGACGCGGGGACCTTGGATTCCCAGTACAAGTTCTTGAGGACCTTGGCGGTGCCCCAGCTGCGGCCCGAGAGGGGAGGTGCGGTCATGCCTTCTTGGTCGATCTAGCCAGCGTCGTTAGTAAGAGACTTGTGAATATCAGACTCGATAAGATGTGTACCTTGAACCACTTCTTTCCAGAACCGTCACAGCTCTTAAAGTCGCCAGAGCACTTATACATCCACACCATGACGGGGCCTTGCTCGTGGGTCCATTGCTTCCAGTTTGCGCGGATCTTCCCGCCGGCTGCTACCTTGGCGGAGAGATCGGCTGAGGTGCCGCCGTTGCACATAACCTTCTTGTCGTTGACGCTCATGGTGGGGTTGTAGTCAGGCCATTGGCGTTGAATGGTCTTGGGTGAGGAGGAGGGCGAGAAGCCTTCGTATCTGAGGTGGGAGTCAGGTAATTGTCTTGATGGTACTGCTGAAGTTGAGGGATGGCTTACCCGGGGTAGGTCACTCCGTCGATGACATAGCTGGTGACAGCGCCGTGGGCTGCGGCTTGGGCTGCGAGGAGCGCTGTGGGTAAGAGGACGTTTGAGAACAGCATATTGAAGGCGAACAAATGTGTACTTCGAGGTGTGATGTGATATTCATCCCGTCTGCACCCCAGCTTTATATACTCGCGTCGTTGCAGCATCGCCCGACCTCAACGCCCACCACTACTCTCCAATATCCACCATGATCACATTACTACAGCCCACCACTCACCTCTTTCTGACAAGCCTTGTCGCGCCCACTTCACATAAACGCGATAGTACTACCTCAATATCCACGTAATATACAAAGATGCTGTGCCCGGACCGGTTAAACACCATTGGCTGCACAACACTATACATGCTTCGCTAGCGAGCGAGCCTCCATGTCGGCTCTTGGGTCCCGAGCCAGATCGGGAGAATGATGGGGCCGCGAGCGGTACCCCGGATGTTTAATCTGCACGCGAAGGTTGGGATGTGCGGCGTGACGAGGCACAAGGTGAATGGCGCATGTGTTGTCGTGTAAGCGATGATATTCTGGAATATGCAGAAGAAAGGCACATGTGAGGCGGAAGAGGCGGAAGAGGCGTCAATAGCAGTGGGAAGAAGTTTTAATGGGGGTGTCGTTTCAGGTGCTCGATGCGAACGAGTGCAGCGACGAATGATCTAAACACTTAACCGGTAGTCATACAATGAAGTATTGGCTTGATTTGTGAGTATCTTTGGCTGGATGAGCCTCACACTGTAAGATGAAGAGCATCTTCCTAGTCACCTTAGAAGGCGAGGTTCATGTTGGCTGCGCAATCGTGCTAACGACCGATACCTGTCTGAGGTGTGAATGCCACGCGCAGGATGCGTCTGGGTGCACTTCGTAACAGTTGTGGCTTGAATGGGACCTGCCGACAGTTGAACACGAAGCAAAGACCCCCGATGACCTCATGAAAGCGATGATAAAAGTGATGGAAGTCGCGAAAGAGCACTGGAGGTGTCAGCACAAGCACCAGGCGGAGGCGCTAGCCGACACGCTAGCTGAGTGCCACCGGGCCTTTCTTAGCACTCCGCGAGTTTCATCAACTCCACATGACACAGAGAGTGCAAAGAGCAAGATCATAAAGTGGAAATTCATTGCGAAAACGACTGTGACCCAAGGCGTGGTCTGGTATCTCTCACCCTGTCCAAATTTTGCAAGGAAAAAAACATAAGCGCCTCCAGCGTACTAACAACAGATGATCTAAAAGTTCTTCGACGCTTCAACCCCCTTTCCGTCTCCGCCGTGCATGATTTCTTCATCGTAACGATCAGCATCGCTATCGGTGTATGCGACACTGATGTCTGTGATCTCGTCGCCAACTTCCATCCAGACGTCACTAGTCGCTGGGATAGGGCTGATCTTGCACAGCGCCCAATACGTAATGCTTGCGACCAGAAAACCAGCAAAGAAGTTGAGGTCATAGATGCGCTTCGCACCAATGGGTACGTCGCGACCGATAGCTCCTGCGAACCCGACGACGTTGATGAGGATACCGGCAATGTACGCTGCGTAGCCGCGCCAGTGGAATCCAAGGGTGTAGTAGTAAGGACCAGTCTTCTTTCCAGAGTATAGGTCCTTGATCTGAAGGTAACCTTTTCGGACGATGTAGTAGTCGCAGATCATGACACCCGCAATGGAGGAAAGGAAGACGGAGTAGGCAGAGAGGTAGGTTGTGAAATTGTTGGTGTCGGAGAGGAGGTTCCATGGGCACATGACGAGGCCGACGAGCGCACAGATGTATCCACCACGTCTGATACTAATCCATCGGGGTGCAAGTGCTGTCATATCAGTTCCGGCACTGATGGAGTTCGCTGCGATGTTGGTTCCGAGTTGGGCGAGCGCGAAGGCTGCGGCGATGCAGAAGACACCGAAACGTTGCGCTGAGCCACCCTCATCCAGGAAAGACTCCAGCAACTTCAAAGGATCCCAGATAGCCTCGCCGAAGATCACAGTGGATGAAGATGAGACGATGATACCAATGAACGAGGTGATGGCAAATCCAATGGGGATAGTAAGCAGTTGCGGAAGGAAGGCGTTCGATGGCTTCTTCGCAAAACGGGCGAAATCAGGGTCGTTGACGATCAAGGTGGCGAAGTTCGCAATGGCACTCATGATTCCGCGGACCATCATCCAGCCAAGCGCAGATCCGCTGAGTGTACCTTGTTGGTGAACAATCGGTCCCAATCCCTTCGCACGAACGACGGCCCAGATGAAGAAGGCAACGCCAGCAGTCGGAACGACATAGGCCTTTACGGTAAACAGGTGGCGGATCTTGTGTACTGGCGGGTAGATGAAGGGTAGCGATCCAGCCCAGAAGAGGAAAAAGGACACAAAGGCGACGGTGGTCGTGCCGGAGCTGGGGATGCCGTTGGTGATGCCACCTGTACCGGGACCCTCAGAGTCTCGCCAGTTGTTCCAGATGGCGCGAATCATGAGGCGAACACAAGTACCGCCAATCCATGCTTGTACACCGTACCAGATACTGGCCATGGCTGCACGGTTGAAAACGGGCCATAATGCTCCCCAGATACCGAAAGATGAACGGTTGACAACGGGGAAGGAGATGTGGTATGTTGCGCCGATACGGCCAGTCATGCAGACAAAGCAGGCAGCGATGGAGTAGCCAAGCTATCAGTCAAGTCAGCCAATGTCGGTCTAGTTAATATCGATTTCCATACCCAGACACATATCCAAGATTGCCACCATGAAAGACCGTCAACAATGTTTGCGGACGAGATCATCCAGGTGTTGATGTTGAACGAGTCGGCTGCACAGTATTAGCCTAAGTCTGTCGTTGCTTGGGAAAATGTTCGACGTACCGACCCAAAAGCCCACGAAATTCCAAGCGCCCCATTGACGACGCTCCGGCTCGACAGGCTTCAAATCGTGGTTGAAGAGCATAAGCTGCGCAGTGGTGAGGTTGGGTTCGCTCTCCACGGCGAGCTTGTCGGCCCAGTATGCGACCTTTGAGTTCTTGACTTTCTCCATGATCAGGCTATAGGAGAAGAAACCTTCGTCGCTGGAATGGTGAAGAGTCGAGGTTGCAACAGGCCTTATGAAGCTTTCGCTTCGGCTGCTCGAAGCCGCTGCTTGGTAGGATTCAAGATCCCCGCTCGGATGACGTGGGGTGCTGGCAGAAGCGAGTGAAGGCCTTGGTACGCCTAGTCTTGGTGAGGATTGTTGGTGGAGGAGTGGCTGACGTTCAGGATCCACGATGGGTGGCGTCTGAGAGTAGTTGTGAATTATGAAAGAGGTATTTATATAGGCGCACTACTGCATGAGCGAATGTTGACGATGCTGAGGCTCCCATCTGGGGCACGCCCCATCTTAAATATCAGGAACGACTTCGCGCACCTCAAGATCTACCCTGGGTCCACTCCACGCCTAGGTGCTAAAGTGCCTCCGCATCGGAACGCTTCATGGTTGTGGTGGTTGACTGGTAGGCCCGTTCCGGTAGCCTTATCTTCGAGTTGCGATAGCCCACGCGGTGAGCTCCACCAAGATGCTCGCTGCAATTGCGCCACGAAAAGTCCCGACGACCAGCCCCGTGTGATGCGCATCTGCACCCTGCATTGTCTCCGAGGATGAAGATGCAGACTTTGCAGAGTTTGGGTTCTGGGCGTGTGAAGGATGGCAAGACGAGTGGGTGGATTTCCGCGGATGACGCAGCGCCATCGTAACAATGGTATCGCGTGCCCGTCCAGGGTGTGTACAGATGTCTTGGGGACCATGCACGTCTGCACAGCTATCTCCGCGATAGGAGCCCTGCAGACAGAAATTTCGCTACTCTTTGACTCGATAGAAACATGTCACCACGTCCCTGGGCCCGGAGAAACTCTCTATCTTGCAGCATCCGACGCCATGATGGTTCGAGGTTGCGTCTCTGCGTTCGCTTGGGATGGTTAGCTGGGGTGCTATGGCAGGGAAGGGATAGCGGTTCTGCGGTAGGGAGATAAAGGCAATGTGGGGTATAACGGGGCGCCGCCCCGGCTGCTGAGTGGCCGCCATGTCCAGTTTACTCGATGACATCGAGTAAACCGTCGGGCTGCTTATAACATACCTCAACCGCCAGCTCCCCTGCCTCAAGGCTCAGCTGTGAGCTTCGGCTTGCCAATCCCACTACTGTTGGCAACAACTTGCATGGTCATGCGCTTGTACATGCCTCTTGCGCGCTGAAGGCATCGCGCCAGCCGACTTCGCCAGCCTCGATTTTTCCCGGACTCGTATACCTCTTCGAGCCTTCCGATAGCTCGCATCAGCCTAGGTGGTTTCGGGGACGCCGTGCTAAGTGTGGGAGTCGCATGGCAGTATATTTTACCCACGCAAAAATTGTCCTACATGCTTAGGACTTTCGTATGGCACAAGCTAGAGGCTGATCGCGTGCAATGGGAGTAGGATGCACCAACCGATACTGTCCACCACAAAACGGAGGTATATGCTCAAGCAATACGTCAGAAGATCCGACTATCGTTAATAGAAGGCACGTGGTCAAGTGGCAGTCGCTACCAACCTTGGAAGTTGATAACCCATAGCACCTTCCTAGGCGTGTCGAGTCACGAGGTTTTCCCAAAGACCATCATGCTGCTGAAGAACGACACGATCCCACCCTTCATTGAAACCCCCTCGGACATTCGGACATCCAGCATCTCAGATCCCATCGAAATCTCCGCTGTTTCCAATCCCGAACAGAGGCCAAGATGTTCTATGCCTTGCGTGTTTACAACCACCATCTCACGATGAACGCGCAGATCGGAAACATTTGCCGAACAATGGCTGAAGTCGATACACCATGTCGAGATTGTTGCGCGTTCATCAAACAATATACGCCGGCTGGGACTGTTTGTCTATCGGGCCGTTGGAAAATGCCCCAAATATGCAGCCTGGCTGAGTGAGGTTGTTTCGCACGTTGGCGTGTTTCAACGCCCGCTCGATGTAATTTCCCGTCCACAAGATCACAGTTCTAGACATGAAGTTCACTGGAGCGTCCAAGATTGTTTCGCTTTAATGTGCAAGTGGAGAGATCGTGGCGTCTATTAGAAACGTATTGATTCGTGACTACCGTTCATTCTAGAGATGATCATTCATACCCAATACCCAAAGTCGTGACGGTCATCCAAAACGCCGTGAAAGAGCAACCCACCCATTGCGGAACCAAAACAAAAGGCATTAACCCAAAGACTTCGTCCTTGTTTTCCCCTTCTAGTGGTAGCCGTTGCCGTGCTTCGGCTTCTTGTGCTTGTCCTCGAGCTTTGAACCAAGGATGGAGCCCGCTATGGCTCCAATAATGCCGTGACCGCCCATCTTGTTGCCTCCGAAGTAGCCAGCTGCACCGCCACCTAGAGCACCCATGAGACCTCGGTCGCCTTCAGCCTGCATATTGGGGTCTGTGGCGCCGTATTGCTGTCCTTGCTGCGGCTGGCCGTACGCATTGTGGCCCTGTGGGTACTGGTCTGCAGCGTATGCGCCCTGCTGAGGGAACTGTCCTGATGGTGCTTGACCAGGGTATTGGCCTTGTGGAGGGTATTGTTGTTGCTGGCCGTATCTGTGATCGAATTAGTACACATACGGCTACATTGTAAACATACTCTCTTACCCTTGCTGTTGCTGGTCGTACGGCGCTACTTGCTGGCCATGCTGGAAGCCGCCGTGAGCAGGCGCACCATACTGCTGGTTATAGCCTTGCTGTTGGTAGCCCTGCTGTTGCTGGTCATAGTAGCCCTGGCCTTGTTGCGGCGGGTAGCCTTGTTGCTGGTAGCCACCCTGTTGTCCATAGCCTTGTTGGGGCGGGTATTGGCCTTGGGGCGGGTATTGCTGATAGCCCTGGTTGTATTGATCGTAAGGGCCAGACATGTTGCTTGTGTGTGTGTTCGTAGGACAGGAAAGGTGAGTAGACGCTGGTGTTGCGCTGATGAGGGGTCGATTGAGGGGTGGTTGACGTAAGATTGGGGGCGAGTACGGAATACGGGGTACGGGTTGATGTGTGAATGAGGCAAGAGCGTCACAACAGGAACATCAGAGTCTTATATCTACTGCCACCTGCTGCCGCAGCACCCAACAAGATCTGCTGACTACCAGATCCGATGACTGAACAATTCATCGCGTCTTTGGGGGCGGAGCACCGCACACGCAGCGAACTCGGGCTGCACTCAGCCTCAGCCACCCAGAGGTCAAGCTCGTCCGGCAGCCACGGCCAGTTCGGCGCGAGCGAACCGCCCACGACTCAACGCCGCATCATCCGTCGTGCAATTCCTAGCGGTGCGCAATTCGAGCGCTGCGCATGTTGACGTAATGCGACTTGCCTATTATTGTTTCCAATCGAGATGTACTGACCATCCTAGAGAGCGATCGCGGCAAGGCAGCCTTGGCTAGCCTCAGGAAACACTCTCTTCCGCAAGCCCACCAAACCTTCTTGCGAAACACTGTGTGCCTCTTGTCCACCCAAGAAATTGGCCTCGGCCGGATTCTCGCGAGAGCCTGGTCCCCAGCACCACCGCATCGCGCTACCGGAAAAGGCACATTGTGGAGCCCAAGAGCATTCCACGCCATCCGAGGCGCAGCAGGCTCTGCAGTCCGCGGACTAAGTGTGGCGTCGTCATATGCAGGCTGTACGACATCGCGCATTTCGCCGAATCCCAGAGCCTCTTGTAATATGCGGGGAATTATCAAAGGGATTAAGCTCTACTAAACCTCACGTTGGGCTTTCGACATCCAATATCTGTACGTCGGTCGTCGGTCTCACGACTCAACCCCTGTGGCGTTTGATCGTCCCCGGAAACGGGAGCTGAAACCTGACCATGGCGCCCTGAGACGACTTTAAGACAGCCTCCCAAACCTTGCACGCGCATTTTGTTCTCGATCATGGCACATCTTACCCCATTGAGGGTATTTAAGCGCATTCAGGGTTATGATATCTCGCCATTTGGATCACGACCGGCATCGAAATTGCTGCTAAACACTCCGTAATGATCATAGCGGCGCATCCACATCTTCGCGTCTCCCCAAACTGACATGGGACCAGCAGCGACTCACTGCTAGTGTCATTCATGCGCGCTCATATCCCACCCCTCCCGCTATTCGCATGAACGTGTCTCGTCTTGAGCGTTCGCCCAGCCTTTCGTTGCACCTTTGCTGACTTTGCTTTCCCTTCTGTCCTTCGTTCCGCAGGCCGGCTTGTTGCTAATCACTTACATACATTCGCTCATCACCCTTTCCTATCGACTACGCTGGTCGCGGTCCTACAGGCTTTCGACTCAAACACTACCTTCGATCACGACGACCTTACATCGCTGGACGAGTTTGCGGATTATGTCTGGTGGAGAAATCGAGACGCTGGAAGATTGAGAGGGGCTTTCCCTATTTGACGCCATCGCATACCGAACGCAATGCCCGCTCCATGGCGCCGTGGAGTTTACGACAAGGTGGATTATGTTGTAGTGGAAAGAGACGGTGTTGAGAACGAGATTGAGTTGGTGGAAGACGAGCCTACGCCCACGCTGAACCGACTATCACGAGCAAGACGTCAGGAGCCAAGCCCTACAGATGGAGACTACGACAGCGACTCTGACGACGACGATTACCCCGAGAACCCGACCATGACGCCTATGACAACACCTTCGCTTATGATACCGTCCGGAAGTGCAGCAGTAAGCAGCATCGCGCCAAAATATGGACTTGACTAACAAGAGCAGATGTTGGTCACAATGACTCTCAGTGGTCTGGAGCCAGAGGCTACGACACCTGCCTTGGCTGAGAGTGACCCCACGGAGACCATCGTGATTGCCATGCCACCGCCCAGACCCCATCATGACCGCCCCATCTCCCAAACGACCGAGCACCTGCTCATTGCTGCTGGTTCAATCGGTACGTTCAAGTCATGGTACTTCTTGTAATGTATACTGACATACTCCAGGTGCGACTATCATCATTGTCATGGTCGTTCTCGCCATGTACACAATGAAGAAACGAGGTCTTACATTCAAGGACGTAATTCAGCAAGGCAAGCAGCAGCTCCGTCGCGGACCCCCACCTCCACCCTCTTCAAGATACGGCCAGGATAAGAAGCAGTTCGATGATGGATACGCGTATGGCATGAACGACTCTTTCCGCGCGCCTCAACCGACACTCGCACCTGTACGATCTAGTTCGCTCTCTTCGCAAAAACGATTGCGAGACCTCGAGCGAAGTGACAGTTTCAACCAGCCTCCGACTCGGGATGGAAACATGAGCTTCTACGATGACACACCGTCGCGTGCAAACTCGCATCATCGAAACGACAGTGCAACACCCTCATCGCCGCTTTTGCCCATAGAGGGGCGACGGCAAAGTAACTCGACTCGCAACACCAGATCTTTAGATGGTGACGAAGAGTCGCTGCGATACCCTGAACCTCAGGAGCAGACTAGAAACCTACCTCCTCCTCCATCATTCCGTCAGTTCTTGTCGAACCGTCCTTCAATCTCTCAACGACCCGGTTTCGGCGGTGCATCCGCAGCAGCCGCAGCCGCCGGTGGTGGGATGGCCAGCAGATTCAGCTGGACAAACTCCCAAGCCCCGCAAACCCCACACGACCCCTCTCGCGACACTGCTACTCAACCTCTTGGCCGTGACAGCTTCATGACCACGCGATCTTCCGTTCCTCGTTTCCGCACTGTCGACTCCTGGGTGAACCAGCAATCCAACCGCGTCGAGGAACAAAAGCTCAAGCAACAGTTCCGCATGACACAGTCTACCACATACTCTGAAGACGAGGTTCCCGAGATGCCAGCCCTACCGTCCTCCGTCCCCAAGAACGCAAGCGGCATAACCAGGCAACCGAGTGCTGCGGGTCTAAGCCGCAATGGCAGCAAGAGCGGTCTAGTAGGAAGGGACATCAAGCACCAGAGACACGATACCCAGACGACGGCCCCAATCTTCAAGGCACACCCAGGCACGGAAGTGCGCTTCAGCACACGCAGCGCTGTTCCTTCAGAGATCTTGGATAGGGGACGGGACAATGTCGCCCTATGAGCATCACTAAGCCACTGTTATCAACCACTTCGTGTCTAACCTGTACAATCAAGTCATATTTCCTTACCAGTACCCCGTCAGCGTCGTCACTTCTCCAGCATCAGCATGTTTTCTTGCATTTCCGAGCGCGGCATCAGGGGGGACTTGGGGGTTTGGGACAAAATGGGACGGCAAACAAACAAACAAGCAGTTCACCACCGGAAACCAGGAACGAGACAACTATAACAAACTTCTTGTTTCCACTCAACTTTGTTCCCGGCCAAAGCCTCTGCGCTATTCACCTATCTGTCTATCCTTTTGTACATTGCAACTTTCTCTGCTTTTTTAGCTTGAGCTATCGAAATATCCCGTAGAGTCATCTTCCTCTCGCCATCTACTTAGTAATAACCAACAAATCCGGGGTTTCTTCTTCATCTGAAGAACCCATTGCCATGTTTCGTTCCCGTGTCTGTGCTCAAGTGCATTCGTGAATGCGTGACGTAGCCCATCCCAGCTAAATCCCCACCATCGTCACAAATAGCACGCTGACAGCATACCAGGCTTGTATATCACTGTACGAGGTCAAAAAGACACCCGTGCACCTTCACTCCCACCTCCACCTCCCGAAAAATAAGCTCATAACCTCCGACTTGGCACGATCTCGCATTTACCAAGCCGACGACCAGGGTAGTGGTAGGGACGTCACGCCGATCAGATAACCGGTTTACCGATATGCCGAGGGTATTTGACTAGCTGAGACGCGTCTTGCTGACATGGAGGGCGTTAGCATGGAATAGCATGACGTCCAGTCGGTAGGTTGACAAAGCGGGACGCGTTTCAGGTGTGTCTGGGGTTCATGAGATCATTGCCGTGGAAAGCGGAAATGGAGTCCGCGGGCTGTTACTGCTGTGCGGACGACAAGGCCGCGGACGGGAAGGTTGGGCGGTTGCGTTGGGGTTGTGAGGAGAAGTGCGGGTGGCAGATGCATTTGACGGAAACCACGAGACTGGGAACAAGGGATAGATCTGTTCGGACATTATTCCGACAGTTTTGAGAGCGTCCTTAGGATTCGTACTTGTGTTTTGCTAGCCATACATACTTTTACTAAGCAAATAATGTCCAAGCCATCTCAAAAGATCATAACCCGATTGATCTTGACGCATAATCCCAATTGCTGTCCGGTCAGCTAACCCTGAATAACTCATAATCCGCCTCGAAATGCAAAAACGCCCAGAACAATGCAATAATTAGACAGAGGACACCGTTTAGCGCCCACGTCTAGCCACATCTTCCAAGAAGCCCAGCAGGAAACTCTTATCAACGGGACTCTTGCCTCCGCTTGCGCTTCCCGCTCTAGATTGACCGGCACCCAGCCCGGCTAGACTGACACCATCGTTCTGCTCTAGACTGATGCCCGCGTCGGCTGGGTGACTAATTGGCGGTATTACAATGCTAGGCGGTTTTCCGTCTCCGATGCTGCTGATGCGACTTCTGTTCGCCATTCCTTCTGGACTGGTTGCACTCACACTGCCGTTCGCTGGTAGTGGACTGACAGGGCTGACGAGGCCGGACATGGACGTCTTTGGAGTCGGCGGGAGAGGTGATCGGGCCGGTGGTATTGGGCTCTGCGTTTGGGGTTTCGGAGATGGAGATGGTTTGTTGCCGAAGAGCGAGAGCAATGCGTTCTTCTGCTCCGAGGGAACGGATTCGCGACGGTCCATGCCAGAAATGGGCGGAGGGACGGGTGAGCGAGACGGCAAGACTGCTGGTAGGGTCGGCGGAGGCTTCGGTGATGAGCCCTTGAACATGTCTAGCAAGCCTTGTGCATGCGGTGTCGTCTTCTCTCCTGTACCTAAACAGTTGTTAGTCTCATTTACAGGTCCCGTCATTCTGCCAGAAACAGGCAAGCACGGGGGGATGAACGTACCTGCTGGTCCTGGCGCTTTTGACTGTTGTTGAGGTCTCTTCAGAATCTGAGGCTGGAAAGCAATTCGCGGTGATCCAGAGACCTCGGCCGGTGGTGCAGGTTGAGGCGAAGCTTGCGGCGCACGTTTGAGTATCTGCTGAGGCATGAAAGGCATGTTCGTGGCTGGCGAGGGTCCGCGTGAACTGCTGTTCGTCGGCTGCCTGTTCTTCTTCATGGTGTCGAAGTCTGGCGCGTTCACTGGCCCACTCACAGTAGCGGACGTCATATTGGCCTTGCTAGACGGAGCATTGAAGACGGCAAGAAGAGCGGCATTGGGCTGTCTAGACGGGTTTGCGACAGGTTGCGCGGACACATAGCCGGGTGTTGTGGGGAGCGCAGACAGCTCTGCAGGTGCGGGATCCGGGCTTGCCAGTGGCTGGGTAGGCCGGAACAGATTCAACAATGAATCTTGATGAGCGTTTCTTGGCTTTGGTTGTTCGGGTTCGAAAGCCGAGCTGATGGGTGGTGATTGAAACTGCGGCGGACTCGGAGCGAATTGTGCTTGTGGCGATACGAGCCCATGCGGTCTATGTTGAGGCAGCGGATGCTGTATCCTGGGCGTTGTTTGCGAGCTTCGGTGCAATGGAGCGGCGATTGTGGTCTGAGGCGACGGTGGGAAAGTGGGTTGCTGATTCTCGTTCTTGAATGAATTCAGCAATCCGAGTGCATGCGCATTCAGATTTGGTGCGGGCAAATTGGACGCCGATGGTATCGCTGGCCTTCCGTTCCCGCCTGCGAACTGTGAATCCCCCATCTCCTGGAATTGGGGCCGCAGATTGTGCTGATCAAACGCTTGCTGCATGTTTGGAGGCTGAGGTGGAAACATGGACTGCTGCTGCTGCGGCTGTGGTTGTTGGTGCATGAAATGAGGCGACATGTGTGGCGGTGGTGGTTGCATTCCGTTCATGTGACCTGGATGCCCTCGGAAAGGCATACCTTGGTGTGGTGAGAAGAAGGGCGGTGGAGGCCCCATGTTGCCCATCTGCGGTGGTCGTGGACCATGCTGGCCATGGGGACTTGACGGCTGCATGGGTGGGGGCATCATCTGCTCAAAGGGCGTTCGAGGTTGTTGGTTTCCTGCATGCTGGTTGTTGCCCTGCTTGAATAGAGCCAAGAGTGGGTTTCCTTGGGGTGGTGGTTGGCTGGGGGCCTCCACCGGCGGTGACTGCATGCCCACACTAAGGAGACGCTTGAGTGCCTCCGCTGGGTCTTGACTCTGTTGCGGTGCCTGATGCTCGTTTGATAACTCTGGTAATGAGTCGCTCGGGCGGTGTCCGCGACCTAACCGGGCCACCATCTCCGCAAAGTTGTCGGCCACCTGGGCGTCGGCGACGGGCGCTGCCTGATTGACCGTAGTCTCGTAGAGTGTGTTCTGAATGTCTTCGTCATCAGTTACTGCCACAGGTGCCGGAGCAACGTGCGCGCTGTTCCGTTGCCTCTGCCTCCCAAGCCTGTGCTGCTGCTTTATCCATTGCCTCAGAGGTCCCAAGAATGGCGCGACCATGTAGAAGTTGCTCTCCTTGATCAGGTCATTTCCGTTTCCCTGCTGTTGCTGCACCTGGTTCTTGCGCCTCAGAGTAGGCAGATCCGTGAGTTTGTACCAGTCGATCTTGGAGATTTCCTTTCTGGTCCGCGGCTCGAAGTATGTATCCATGGGCACGCCGCGGAAGACGTACAGCATCATACTCTGTTCGCGCATCGTGACGGTGATCTTCTTCATGTGCTCGTCGGGCTCGACCAAATCAGCCTCGCGCAGATCGTAGCCCGTCTCCTCCCAGACCTCGCGCACGGCGCAGTCGAGATCCGTCTCTTCCTTGTTGATCTTTCCGCGCGGGAAACTCCACTTGGCGCCCTTCTTCCATCCCTTGACCAGCACGGCGTGTGTCATGTCCTCGTTGAGCATGATGGCGCCGCGCACCGGGACGCGGGTCTTGTAGGCGAGGAACTGCTCGTAGGCCTGCTGGTGCAGCTCCTCCGAGTAGGCGGAGAAGAGCGGGCAGTGCTGGAACATGAGCTGGGAGAACTTGCGCAGGTGCATCGAGGGCAGGTTGTTGGGGTCGAGCGGACGGATGAAGTCTTCGTAGAACCACTGGGCTTCCTCGATCTGGAAGCATATTCGCTCCACCGACTGGAGTTCTTCATTGGGCAGATTGACGATGAAGCGCACGCAGAGGTCGTCCAGCCAGTCAACTAGTGATCTGTTTGTGTTTGTCATGGTGGGTGAGTGTCTGGCCCGTGTCGAGCATGCCGCGTTGAGCTTGCGTCGCAGAGAGTGGTGGGGAGCGCTCGGGCGCCAGTCAGCCAGCTATCGCGCGTCGCGGGCGGCGGGCAGTAGCGAGAGGGTCCAGGTGAGGGAAGGTTTGTTTGCTGCGATGCTGCACAGCCGCAAAGAATGGCGAAGAATGTGGGGGGAGCGGGTGGACGTGTTGTTGATGTGTTGTCAAAGGCCTATCGGAGAGTTGGGCTGTGGCTGTCGGCAAGAGCGATCGACACAAGTGTGGCGGCTGTGGCTGTGCGCGCAGGCGAAAGAAGGAGCGGCCGACCCAGGCCATGACGTTCCTGTCTGGGATCGCGTCACAGAATCAGGGCACCTGGACCTGGGCAGCTACAGCGACTCACCGCCAGCGCACCTCGATGCGATAAGTAGGCCCGTCGTCTTCGCTCTGCCGCTCCTTCTTGCTCTTCACAGCTCAATCATACTCTGTTCGTTGCCAGTCGCCCGCCAGCTATACATAGGGCAGCGACGCGCCCGTTTCACATTTTCCCAGGAGAAGCGCCGCTGGCCAACCACACAACACGCGCGCTTTGAGACAGCCGCACCACCGCGCACTGTAAAGCGACACCGTTCGAACAACAGGAACTTATAAGGCCTCTTGGACGGTCTCATATACCTGTATTCATACAACTCCCCTTACATCACGAACTGCCTCAGCAACACCACCCAACATGGCAGGCATGGTCGCTAAGTACGCCATGAAGAAGGCGTTGGGCAAGGAGATGGAAAAGTACAAGTCCAAGGACGTATCTGGACCCTACGTAAGTTAACCTTCTGTCATTTCGACGTACGCAAACTCATTGTACCCCAGGACCCCTACTACGCATTGCAGCCAGACCCAAAGAGGCCCCACAAGATGAAGAAAGTCAAGAAGGACATTCCCAACTACATTCCCGAGAATGATTGCGTTGTCCTAGCCAAGGCCCGCAAGTCTGCATACAGGCTCGATTACGCTCTTTTTACCTTTATGGGAATCCGATTTGGCTGGTCTTCTGTCATTGGCCTCGCCCCAGCCGTGGGTGACGCCGCAGGTTCCGCCTTGGCCCTGAACCTCGTTCGCAACATGTGCAAAGTGGAAGGTGGACTGCCAGCCAGCGTTCTTATCATGATGCTGTTCAATGTCGCCTTTGACTTCCTCATCGGCCTTGTTCCCTTCATCGGCGATCTTGCCGACGCGGCTGTCAAAGCCAACGGCAAGAACGTGCGCCTTCTCGAAGAGCATCTCGACAAGCTCTATAAGCCCAAGGAGCTCGCAGACAGAGATTCCAAGCTCCCCAGAGAACGACGACCGCGCCCTGCTTCTGTCTACGTCGACTTTGACGATGAGATTGATGAGCGACGCAACACGTTTGAGGATGACCATGACGATGTTCGCCACCCTCAACGTTCCTACGGTGGAGGGCGTGTCCACGACGAAGAAATGGGCGGACGGTACGACAACCAACCCCAAAGATCGCGCCGGGACGACAGGCCTAGCCGCAACAACACTAGGAGCAGCAGACGTTGATGAGTACTTCCTTATGTCTCTTTTCCTAGCGTCGTTTCCTATCACAGCATGCCAGTACTGTTGCTAGACCACTGCTGCATTTCATGCATTGTGCATTGCGCATTTGGCGTTGGCGGTTGCTCGTACTCTCTTTAAAACTATACCCTAAGTGCTGTTGGATGTACACAACAATATTATGTATACTCTTTGTAATATCTCCGATGTAAGACCCGGATTCCAATCCTCTTTTCGTTTGTTGATTAGGCTCTATCACGTTCACGTGTAGAACCAGGACGCTTTGTTCCTGCAACAGCGTGTGCCTGGATCTGATGCGCACCAATGGAATTCTTCCTCCATGTTGTACCCGCAATTATACTACCTAATCCACGACCACGACTGCTTGCTCGTCCAAGGTCCGTGTGCTCCCTTCTATCCGTATTCACACAAACTTCTCGCGTAAGCGTCTGGCATATGCTCGCCCATATAAATTCTAGTGATTTTCACTCTGTTTCCATGCTCATTGCGTTCGCGTTCAACCCCCCAGCAACAATTATAGTATACCTTGCTTTAAAGCCCTCGCTTCTCTTCCCATCATGAAGTTCTTCATCATCTTGTCGTTCGCCCTCAGCGCCATTGCCGCCGCCGTCGTTGCACCTCGGCAGCCCACGTCGCCATCCCATATCGTCGCCCTCGGCATTGATAATTCCGATATACCCCTCTACTCAGACGCCGACCCATTCCCCACTGTCACCACCTCAGTCTCAACCGCAACTACAGAAGACAACCACCAAAACGCCCGTGACAAAATTCCTTTAGTAACCGAGCACGTCACATCCGCGTACAAACTGATATGAGACACTTGCTAACTCCTCCCCTTTCCTTACAGAACCTCGCGCCCCGGCGACCCAGAACCCATCGTCATCCTCCCCTTTTACTTCCAAGTCATTGAGAACTGCCTCCCGGACAACAGCATCCAGGCCCGCGGTGTATACAAGAACATGGATTACGTGTGGGCCTACACTCTAGCCAAGGGCCGTACTGTCCAGGTTGACCACGGCATCGGGGGATACCCTTTTACGTTCCTGATCGAACCGTTCGATTACAAAAATAGTATCCTACACTTCACGTACGACAACGGCGATGATTTCCACTGCGATTGGAACGACAGCGAGTCGTGGAAGCGTTGTGGCGAGTGCAGGACGGGTTTGTGGAGTGCACCGAAGCTTGATTGTAATGGAGGTGGAGAGAAGACTAGGGTGAGTGGTTCCTTTTTCTTGGATGTGCCGCGTCGTAGAAGTCGGTTATGCTAATCGTGCCGTGGTTGTAGAAAAAGATTATGAATTGCTCATTCATTATGGGGTGGAGGAGTAAGCTCACGGGCCATCCCATCACTCCTCCTGATGGGGCAGCCTGATTTCATAGTTCTTTCGAACCGGGCAGAGAGCATGGCAGCTGGGTTCTGGATATCGCACGAGGGGTCACGGCAGACGCTGGCTCGAGCACTTCGTTACATGTAATGGTACGAAGGTGACGGAAGGGACCAAAAATAATCAGTGACGTGAGAAACCACGCTTCGTTCATGACATGGTTTCCAACAAACAAGATCGAATAACAACATATTTATTAGCCAAGGGTATCAAGCTATTCTGTTTACCCAGAAAAATAGAGAGTCATAAGTGAACATGCCGCCCTCATTACCCAAGTACCCGACCCAGGTCAGACGCCGATACCCAATGCTTGACATTACTAATGCATTACCTCCACACTCTCACGTCCGCAGCCTTTAATCGACGATGACGCCCTTAGCGCCAAACCTCTTATGGCCGTAATCGTTCTCATCTTCGTCACCGTCCCAGTGGACGGCCTTGCGCGCAGGCTTGTGAATGCGCACGCACCATAGGAAGTAGTCCTCTAGCGGTAGCAAATTCAAGAGCACCCTGTTGCCAGTCCATGCAAGTCCACAGACCATGGCACCCGCCACGGCATCCAGGATGAAGTGGTTCGCGGTAGCAACAATGGCGACCAGGATGATAGCAGGGTATGCGACACCCAAGAAGATGCAGAGCATACGGCGGGCCGACGGGAGCCGCATGCGCAGACCCATGGTGAGAGCAACGGTGCGGGATCGGTTGTGTTGAGGAGCAAGAGGAATCGACATGATGGTGAGGCCGATGAGGAGCGAGTACCCGAAATGCAGGGAAGGCATGGCAGCGTATTGGTTGCAGAATTTGTTCTGCGTCCACACGCTGCTTTCGCCCTCTGCGCCGTGAACAGTGTCGACGAAACCGTAGCTACGCGCCTCTTTGCCTACGGAGCCGGGAACCTCGGGGTCGGAGAGCAGACGCGGTGGCATGCACGGCCACAGCGTGAAAACGATGAACGCAATCAGATTGCAAGTAGCCATCGTTCTGCGCCTGGCAGCATACAGCATTGGTCCTGCAGGGCTGCCATCTGCCTCGCCCATTGGCTTGTTGTGGAGGGGAAGATCGATTCGGTTGCGCGTTGTGGTGTAGTAGAAGAGCCATACCAAGAACAGGATTGTGCCTGGAATGTGGATGAAGGAGTATGTGCGGTTCGTCCAGTGGAGGAGGAAGGGGTGCTTCAGGAACCACGCTTGAACATCGAGTTCAAGGAAGATGTGTAGTTTCTGTTCGAGGTGGATGATTTGGAGGGCGTGGCGGCGAGCGACGTTGACGGTGCCTTCGACCATGGTTACTGCGGAGAATGCGCGACCTAGCTGGTATACCTGAAGAAAGTCAGCATCTGCAGAAAAGATGTATAGTACTCGCGAGTTTGTTTACCCAGTAGATAAGCGCCCAATACCAGGCCTCCACAAGGAAGGGAAACTTCTTCAGCAGCCGACTGAGGAAGTAATCCTGGAACCTCTTGGTATTCGGGCTCATGACCTCCTTCTTCATACCCAGGACTACCACCTCTCGTTTCCTCCATTTGGGTTCCTCGTCGACATTGGCGAGAAGCGACGCGCTCGACGACGGACTAGATCGACCAGAATCTGGAGAACTTGACCGCGGCGAGTTTTGGTATACTCTCCGCCGACCAATAAGGCGGTACTCGGTGTTTCGGTTTACCCATGTACCTCCGAAGAGCAGGGTGACTACCACAAGTGGTTCTATGAAGGCTCCTGCGCCCATGGTGGGGACTACGCGCGAGGCGGCGATGTATAGGTGGTATGGGCGGTCGCGCGATGTCTGAGCAAAGTATGCTTCCCGGGGTTTCAACTCCGATATGATAACCCAGAGGAACTGAGTATATTTGTAGGGATGGCGGTAGTGTTTGGCTAGCCGGTCGATCCGGGAATCTATGCGTGGAGGTCCTGACGCAGCGCTGTATCGTGCCTTCTGCTCTGACTTGAAGGGTAGAAGTGAGGAACTCGTGGGTGTTTCAAGAACAAAAATGTTAGCTATGACAAGCCCAGAAGTCTTCGCATCAAGGAACAGGCAAGAAGACTGGCCGATGCCGAGGACTACATCCTACACTAAAGGCAGGGCGCATGGCGCGTAGTGAAGTCAGCGGAACGCACGGCATGCGCAGAGTGACTAAACAGCCACAGCAGCCACGGACAGGGCAGCGGACGTTCGGACGAAGCTGCGCTGCCATGGCATTTGGTGCGGCGTGGTCCAGCTGGGTGCAGAAGGAGCCGGCCTTCCGATGTGACTGCTTGCTTAGTGTCGCGTGCTCGCACATCATTTGCTACCAGTTGCGTCATTGACATTTCAGAGTTTTGACAGCAATGCTCGGTCCCAGATACTTATCGCGCCCGCGGAGGTTAAGAATGCGTCGACCAGCAAAACTTCGTCCAAGTTGTAATGCGCGCATCATGGGCGAGGATTGACGCCTTCGCGCGCCGGAGTCCTGTTGGTTGCGGAATATCGTGGTCGGTCTCACATGAACACGCGACTGTCGTCCATAGGCTTAGCTTCCGCGCAGTACCGGCACTAAGCCGCTTTGGCAGATGCGCATAATCTTCGATTTCGATCAAGATAATCTCCCGTAGTGGGTACGGAGTCTCGCGTCTTGCCGGTGCCGATACGCTTACGCGCGAGTACGAAATACGAAATTACATTGGCACTCATCGTTTCTGAACTGCACAACCTCCACCGCAGCTACGTGCCCAGGTGGTGTATAGTCCACGGTCTCGACAAATCATCCACACCTGGGCATCTTGTCTCCTCCATCTGCCCCTGGACGCTCCGTATTCTGTTGAAACAGTTTCTTTGTATACCTAGGTAGCGTTCACGTATAGAACTCTACCGCCATCATGCTGCATGGTCTCCTCAGCACGTCGTTCGCCCAGGGTTCTCACAAACTATAGCAGCGAATTACATTCGAGCAATAACTAGGTATGCTTGCGACTCACTTTCATCAGCATTGATCAGGAGTTTGCGAAAACCATGTGGGGAAGCATGAGCGCATGAACGAACCCGCGCAGAGGACATAGGCACCCAAGACCCTTCGTAACATGTTACATTCTTACATATCAACGAGAACCATAGAGCAGTGTCTAGTAGCCCCTCGACATTTCAGCCACAACACCGGCCCACTAGAGAGGCCTAGGTACACTCGCAGCCCAGTTTGATCAGGCCACGGGGGAGTACTTTTGAACAGTCAACATGGGTTCTCAAGTCAAAAGCAAATCAGTTCAAGTGCTGACAGAATTTCATTGTCTCACTCTCAACTTCCACTACTCTTTACTCTTCCTTTTCCACGGCCCGATCTACTAAGAAAAGAGCGGCTCAGCAATCGGGCAGCGTCCACTCAGCGGTCTCCTGATCTCTCCGTCCCACCATCATCTAATCGCAGTAGTAGCCGAAGCTGAGATAATCCTCAAATCCATTGGGGTTCGAGAAGCAAGCCGCCACGCCAGTGTCGATCCTAAGATTGCCGCCGTTGGTCTGGGACTGATTGGGGCCGGTGTAAAGCGTAAGATGGCATCCAGGAGACGTGACCAACATCTGGATGGACCCGCGGGGTCCTTTGCACATTGTTAGAGCATGATATCACGTCGTCAGCGATGTTCGGAGCTTACCTGGGAAGTTTCCCTTCACCACAGCGGGGTTGAGGTCGTAGTTCTCTTCGAAACCTTGGCAGCCGGGGTGGTCGAAGGAGTTGAAGCGAATTCGGCCATTGGCGGCTGCGAGGGGAAGGAGGGGAAGAAGGGCGTAGAGGAACTGCATTCTGCTTGTTGGCGCTGGTGTGAAGTGTGGTTGTGTTGAGGCTGGGTAGATTGATGCTTGGTTTTGGAGGGGAGAAAGATGAGGTTTTATACCTGAGTGCTGTCTTCAGGTTCAAGTCGGGATCTTCATGGTTCTTCTCACAGTGCAGCAGCATGCGTTAGCAATACGACATTATCTGACGATTACCTTGTTCGTGGTAGCTGGAAGCTGAGAATATTGTGCACCTTCAAGGACCGAAGTGGTGTAACCTTCTAAAGTTGTCAAGGTAATCTGTTTCGCGTCGCACAACTTACTCATAGCAGCGATCTGGATACGGATGCTCTCCTTAGGCCAGCTCCATCTTGACGTAGGTCTTCCTGTTTGAGGATGATGGTATCGGTTGCTTGTTGCTGGATACCTCGTTTGGGGGAAATGGGGTGTACAGGTAATGAACTGCAGGAACTGATAAAAACTGCTTTCTTGGTTAGCTTCCTAGCTCGTCGTAGCAGGCTTACTGGTTGACGTAGTTAGTCATTCGCGGTCAACGTTGCGTGTAGATACACCAATCAGGCGTAGACCTGTATATTAAGCATGACATTAGCATTTACTGCTCCTGTCTTCATGTTGCACACAGTGCGCAAGACAGGAAACATTCTACGTTAGCACATCGTATTGAACTGCACGTAAGCGAGCGGCGCGTCCCATCGCCTTCGCTCGCCTCGCTGATCTCAACCCGCAATGGCTCAACACAGCGCTCAACGTCGAACATACGGTGTCAGATGTGACATTCTGATATTATTTAATTTAATGAGAGCCAGACTGGGGTGTAGTCCGTCTGAACGACCACTCTGAGACGAACGCTGGCCTACCAGAGACGCCCAAGTACCATGCAACGCATGGCGAACATGATGTACAGCGAATGTATCGGCTGCGATACGCAATGAAGCGACGAGTCTTTCCAATTTGCAAAAATGCCAAACACAAAAGGAGGCCAGCCTTAGCTGTGGGTAGGAGACGCATGGTTACAATAATCCCGAGTTTCCTTGACGCCTCGCTGAACAGAACAAAACAGTAAGGGAAGGTACAGTGGTAATAGTATATGGACAGGCCAAATTGGCGGACAAAGGAAATGTGTGTAGTCATCAACGGTGATAACTGGTGGCGCTGATGGGACTCTCAGCACGCGACGCTGTTGAACGGCGCGGTCTCTTGGAGGTCCTCGACAAGGTCATCCACGTTGGGGAGGTACCGTCCCAGCATGTTCTGCTTCTCCTCTTGTGACCGAATGTGCTTTCTGGTCGCACCTCCGCCATCGTCGCCAGTCGCAGTGCTACCCCGCCGCTCGAAAGCACTGGTCAGCTTGCTAGGACTCCGATGCGGGCCAGAACCTGGGATCTCGGGCATGAGGTAAAAGTATAGGAATTCCAGCAGCTTGACTTTGACGTTTTGTGTAGTCTCTTCGTCCTTGAACAGGCTGGTCACGGTGAGCAGGCCGTCCATATGCTCAAACACTCGCGTGTTCTGTGGTGTCGCAAGAAGCGCGGTGACTAGGACGAGGAGGGCTTGGGATTGGATGGCGGGGCAGTTGTAGGGGTCGAGCAGGTCGAGGAGGACGTTCATGTAAACTTCGCGACCGAAGATGATGCGCGATGGCGGGTGCAGCAGGAGAAGACCCTGAATATTCGATAACGAGGAGAGGATGAGGATGTCGTTTTGGCCATCTATCGGTAGTTGATTAGCTGGTGTTCGGCATTTTCTAGTCGGGCCTCTTACCCTTACTGCTTCCCATGCCCAGCAGTCGATCCAGACAGTCGGCTACCCGTGTTACAACTATAATTGTTAGTATGTACTGGCATTGTTGCAAGTTCCCAACTCACCATTCCACTCGAATCCCTCTTGCAACCGAAAGAATTCGCGAAAGGCAAGATCGTCTGATAGCTGCCCCAGCTTCTTCGGCGTTGGTTGTTGTTGATCTCCCAAATTGAGCGCAGAGGCGTTCCGTCGGTGACCCGGTGGTGAGTTTCGTGGCTTGCCGCTTGAAAGACATATTTGCGCCAACATGCCCTCGATCTGGCGCAACCCTTTGCGAATCTTCTGCGTATCCTTGGACGCTATGTTGTCGAATGCGAGGGAGAGTAGAGCTTCCATTGTGAAATTGATCTGAATTTACCGGTGCAAAAACAGTAGCGACAGCTCTATCAACCAGAGTTAATATATGCTGCGACTAAGGATGCAGTCCAGATGTTGTTGAGATCAAGCGTTGGAGGTGCAGAAGGCGGTAGGGGAAGGCGGGAGGGGGGTTACATACATGCAGCTAAGAGGTCCAAAGTGCGGAGTAAGCAATATTCTACGCCTGTGTGGGCCGCAAGATTCAGGCTTGGGCCTTCTCGAGCTGGCCGACAGTTGGCGTGGGAGAGCCTGGTGGCATCGATAAACACCCGCCGTTGCCATGGAAATCGCGACCCACCGGCGGCGGTTCGAGCCGTGCACTACTAGCCTGGCCAGGGAAGCACTACCACAACTCAACACCTCATCTTGCGCGACACCCTTACCTTGTCGACAACCGTTTACTACACCCTTGAATATGCCCATAGTTTCTGCTAGCAAAATGACAGCGGCATCGTGACGGGCAACGTGCGGTCAAAGCCACTGAGAACTCTGCACCGGCTTGGTCCCGCAGGTGCAACTACGTCATTCACGACTCGCATTCACTACTCGCCATGCGTGGAATGCCTCGCACGTCTGACTGAGAGTAAGGCTGTTGCGATGTCGCTCGCAAGGGGTGACGAATACGAGCATGCGTGCAAATGACCGAATCACAGCCTTGCCCGTCATGGTGTTGCTGTTCACCGGACCTTGGCAGCCTTCCGACTATGCCATTATGGCTGACCGCAGCTGCTTCTTCGCGAAATTCAGAGCTTCGCAGTACAAGCCTCCGACGCCAAACCTCTTTCCCGCAGTTTCATGCACACCTCTAGAAGAAACTGCCGTGGTGGCTTGCGTCCCGAGGTCTGTCAGAGACTCAGCCGCTCAGCCTTGTGCGCCAGGCACCATCTACCTTATAACTCGCGATGGCTCCAATGATTGAATTGTCGTGAACTTCCGGCTACGGATTCGCGATTACACCCACCAAGCCACCCTCAACATCAACTTTTCGTTTCCTCACTATGGCAGTGAACTCTTACTTTTGGAACGCGAACGTGTTCATTGCCGTCATTCGTTTTGCCCTGTTCTCACCCGCGATAATTTACTGGGTCGCCGCGTCAGACCACCACGAGTTTATCAGGATCAATCCCGAACTTCACGACGGTATCTACGGCACGTCCATGCTAGCTGGCGAAAGGCTTGGGGACAAATGGGGCCTAATCTTATGGATCTGGAACGTGGCCTGTTGGTGGCCTGCGCTGGTATGCTTCCCTCCACTGAACCTACCTTTCACGATTGTCGACACTACGATCACCGTCTTTCTGGCGATGGCTACAAACTACCAGGTTGGATACATACCTCTTAATCCGAAAGCTTGTCATGACAAAGCGGGCCTCGAATTGCAGCGACCCATTGGCACGAATGAGAGCTTTTTCGCTGCTGCCGGAAGACTCAACGGGACAACGGCGACTTCGACTGCCATGTGCTTGGAATTCGTGGAGGAGGCACAATATGGTGTTGCGCTAACGTAAGCTGTACATTCGTGGATAGATGGGCCTTGCTGACTACCACAGCGTTTTGTACGCCCTCGTGTCGTTCATCGGTATCCTTGCGTTCCCCGTTGGTATTTTAGAGTTGAGAAAGAACGGCGAGTCCATTCTCGACATGGTAAAAGAAATCCTTAAAATGCACAGGGGTTGCTTCGCTTGCATGTTCAAGTGGCCAGCGCTCTTGGTGTATGGCATTCTGGTCTACACCCCGATCTTGTTCTTCCGTTACCTACCGATGGACTTCAAAGCCCCGGTGCGATCAGCCCGCCGGTACGTCACGAAGGCTACGATAGGGGCGGAGCAAAAGATCGAAATGATGTTGACGGAGCGCATAAAGCACGCGAGTAACAGCGGTGATACTGTTCTACCATGTCAAGGTAGTGGTGGTACTCAAAACGAGCTTTCACGATTTCTGGCTGTCTACGACATGTTGATCATGGTCGCCAAAGATCTGCACTACACCGATATCGCCAGCCTATCATCAGTCTCAAAATCAGTCCGCGAATCAGTCCTACCTTCGAACGATGTCTCAAGCCGACTTGGTATCTTCAGGCGCTACACGTGCGGCCCTGGCGAGAAGAACACCTGCTGGGGCTGCACGAATCAGATATGTGAAGGGTGTCAAGAGTATTCTTATATGCCACATGCGCCTGCACTTCATCATCTCGAGGATTGCGTCCCATACTGCGCATCGTGCTACCATACACACATCGTTCGCAATTCTCGCAATCGTAGAAGTCGAGCGAAGGGGAACCCAGCCTGCGTCTGTGTGAAGCTCCGTTCTTATCGGCCTCAAAGAGCGTTTTGGGGATTTCTCAACAGACACGCGTACTACACGGAGATGAGGCTATCTCAGACTACTAGGCGACTCTGTCGTATTTGCAGTCAGGTGGACAATGAAAAACTTGCCATGCGAAAGGCAGAAAGCGCGGTGGGGTTGCTGAAGAAGGGATTGAAAAGCGATGGAGGAAAGTGGAAGACGTGCGCAGTCTTGGAATGTGGTAGGAGGCTGGGGAGTGGTCCCAGATACTGGGTATGTAAGCACTACAATTGCGACAAAGAGTGCAAATGTACTATTCACCCAGCGTGGGGCAGCAAGACAGATGCCGGCGTTACTGGAGAGGCTATTGCCTAATGGGAATACCTACGGATATGGATCACTATACAATTCCGTCGATTGTCTGACTAAGTTCTTTCTTGTACAACGTGGCGCAATGCTCTCTAACCCCGTTCATAACAGGATCCATGTCTCGATACTACGCATTCATTTGTGTGGGACATGTATTACATTATTGGTATAGTTCTATGACTGAACAATCAAATAGTACCACTATCTACAGCATCATCGCGGCAAAGACACCGGCCGCAAGAGCAGCAGCACCTCCACCAAGCTTGGTAGCAGCACCAGTGTACTCAGCTGGGTCGCTGCTAGTGGGGCTGGGCATGGCCATGGTGCCATTGGGAGAAGTACCGTTGCCACCGACCATCTCAAAGTTCGCGCAAGTAATCCTCGTAGTGTTGCCAGTGTGCAAGACAAACGCCAATCCACCGAAGAATCCAGCACTGCCCTGCTCAACACTGAGGTACGGGTCGACAAAGCTAGTAGTGAAACTTCCTTCCGTCATGATCTTGCCGCCGTGCTTTCCAGCCAAGTCACCAACCTGGCACGTCTCAGGCTGCGCGGAGTCGCACATGACGAGCTCGCCACGGTTTGTAGGGTCCAAGTGGCCCATAGTTGCTGTGCAGTTTCCGTCGGAGGGGACGGGCATGGCGTGGATGTGCCAGGCGAATGGGCCGAATTGCGCTTGGTCGGGTAGGTTGGTCAGGTCGACGGTGAAGTTGACACCACCTGCACCACCCACAGCTTGGATGGAACCGGAGATGGTGCTGCCCACGAAGGGGTTGTATTGCACCTCTGGCATGGTGGCGCGGTAGGTGGCTGAGGGCTGGTTGGAAGACGCGGTTGCAGTACCCTCGAGACCACCAGTCTCACCTGGGAGGTAGCCAGGCGCAGGCGGAAGGGGAGAGACGATGGCTCCCTGGATTGTGTCGACGCCAGTGAATGGAGTGGCGGTTGGAGTGGCGGGAATGACACCAGACTTTGCGGTCGCGAGGACGACCGGCGCAGGAGCACCCTCTTGGACCTGCTCCTGGGCGTATGCCAGAGCGCCAAAGGCGAGAAGGGAGAAAGACTTGGACAGCATCTTGTAGTTTGGCGATTGGTGTCTGAGGAGCGAAGGTGTTGAAGATGCAGGTGCTTGACTGCAGGTGACAGAGACTACCCTTTCGTCTCTTATACCAATTCAATGATCAACACACGCCTCGTCAGGCATGCAAACAATACATTAGCTCTCCTCCCAATAGACGCCCCTGAGCTTGTCACCAAGGTGACATCAGTAACTGTCATATCCTTCGCTTCCTCCACCAACAACACCCATCCCATGGACGCCTCCAGCCGAGCTAACACGGCTCATTCCTCCGCCGCAACAACAGAGCCAGCATGCCCTCGCGTGCGCATTCCAGCCGCCTCGATGCATTCAACAAGCTCCATTTGTGCTGTGCCAACGGATAAATCGTGCCGTTAGCTGCTCGTCGCTTGCCTCGCGGCAATACGCAGCTATTGCCGGTCATGAGATTGGCGAAAGCTTGAAACGCAGCGGAGTCTGCAGCGAAACCTTGCAAACAAGCCTTTTACAGGCCAGCAAACGTTCGGATATCCGCCCGGTCCGCATTAGCGCTGTCTGGGGTGCATTGCAGGACCGTGCCTGACATCAGCATGTGGAGAGGCTGGCAGAGATGGTCGTCTTGGTCCGAGATGGCGGGTCGTCGAGCGTGATGTCAAGACTCGATGGATGCGGGGTGCTAAGCGAAATATGACAACGCCGCGCGCTAGGATTCAATACTG
This sequence comes from Alternaria metachromatica, assembly GCF_023757995.1. Lineage (NCBI taxonomy): Eukaryota > Fungi > Ascomycota > Dothideomycetes > Pleosporales > Pleosporaceae > Alternaria > Alternaria metachromatica. The sequence continues at coordinate 1,527,019 of NW_026055496.1, forward strand.
TTACTCCGCGGTGGCTAGAATTGAGGTGACGCGTAGATGTAGAAGAAAGGGCAATTAGACGTTTTGGCGAGACGAGGTGTGCCTGCTTCCTTGGTTTGTTGGCCGTGTCGCAGCAGCATGTCAGGGGCGTATGGCTTGCGACTCAGCATGAAGAAGGGACGCGACGGGTACCTTACTTCGAGTGTACACCGTGTTTTGAGGAGAAATACAAGCTGTCGGTGGCTTGTTCGATGGTATCCGGCTGATTGGACACGACACTTCTGAAATAACGCGATCGCGCCTTCCTGGAGATTCATTAACGATAACCTGTAACCTCATCATTCTAGGAGCAGAACGCAGCAATACTTCAGACTAAGTATACTGCAAGCAATCCGAAACTGGTTACGAAAGTTAGTGATGAATAGAGATGATAGTGGAGTTCGTTGGGAATGCGGCCCTCTGGGAGCACGATTGTCAGCTGCAATGAGCAACCATCTCAGACGCACAAAGACCCCGGAGCTCGTGAGCCAAGCTTGATGAGCTTTGTGTTCTAGGCTGCCTGTTTGGCGACGCGAGGGGTCAGAAACATCTTATAGTCGTAGTACAGATGTGTGTACATCATAACCTGCTCAAAAGGACTCTTCGCCTCATTGGTGCCTTCTAGAAGCCTTATAGCAGCGGCCAACATGAGATGCTCGATTTTTTCTATTCAAGCATAACTCAATACCCAATGCTGTAGGCTGATAAGAGGTTGGTGTAGCCAGAAAAGCAGAGCGTGATGTGATTTCCGATGCGCACACTTGCGACGATTGGAGGGATTTCAAATCGCGCGAGCTGTACAAGCCCGATCCGCGGAGCCCGGTTGGACATGTACATCTCGCGCTGATGATGCAAGATCCGAGGATCATTGGAAGAAGGATATAAAGATTGTTCAGTGTCAAGACCGACGTGGCGTTGCAACCGATGCGCGTAAAACCCACCGCGCCTTAGCGTGTCGCGGTCGCGGCTTCCCTCCTCGACACCTCTGATCCCCCACCAGGACATCATCGCCAACGCTCTGTGGAGACCTCTGTCAGAGCATCTATCAAAGTTATGCCGCTCGCAACTTTCTTGGTCTCGAAGATACCGATGTGATCCGATACGCCCTTCCACAGGAGGATTTGCGATTCCAACAGTGGCACCGCCCCCTGTCGCGAGCCTTCATCGCCGGGTGGAGCTATGACCACCATAACGGGGTCCTGCGAGTACGAACAATCCCAAGTATCGTGAGCATTCGCTGTTGCGCTCCGTATACAGCTTAAAGGTGTATCTCATTTGCTCTGCCAAGGATTCCTGAAAGCGAGTCTCTTCGTACCGGAAGATCAGTCCACCTGGGCACCATTGGCGGAGCAATCCGCCGCAGGCCCAGCAAGCATTACATCTCGATTGAAGGCCACCGACCAATCCAGAAAGGTAGAGGCATTGAAGCACGCAATCTGCATCCAATGCAGTATACATGCTTCGTGAGCATCGTAGTAACAAGTGGGGTTGCACATTATGACGGCGGGGTTGAGCAGGTATGAGGTAAGACGCTCGTCAGGGAACAACATGCGACGCCTCAAAGGCTTGCAGCTCGAATAACACCTATTCACTGTTTGGACTGCTTGATACAACAGAAGAAACGGCGTTCTCATCATTTTTAACAACATGTCCGACTACAGCGATTATTGTTGCAAAAGGCGAACGATTCAGCAACTTCCAGTCCCCGCTCGGAAGGGTCACAATGCCATACTCAACTCCAACTACTTAGACGATATTGTCGACGCGATTGGTACGTGGAGCTGCCAGCGCATCCTCATAGTGCACTCGAAGGCGCTTCACGAGAACACGGATATTGTCGAGAAGCTGAAAGAAAAACTGGGCTCGTTTGTTGTAGGGACAAAGTCGGGGGTCGGCGCTCACTCTCCATACGAAGACGTACTGGAGATCGCGAGACTATTCCACGAAAAGAACGCGGATTGTCTGATCAGTATAGGAAGTAGCAGCTACTCGGATGCAAGCAAGATCGCTCGCTTGATGCACGCGAATCTCGCTCCAGATAACCTCACGGTAGAGGCCATGGAATCCTTGGTAGACCAAGAGAAGGGAAGTGCAGTTGATCTGAAGGACCCAACGACAAAACTCATCCTCGTACCGACGAGTCTATCCGCAAGCGAGTGGAACAACAACTCATCTGCAACGAACCCCAAAACAAAAAAGAAGCAGCATTTCGCAAGTGAGCATGCAGCACCAGACCTCATCCTCCTGGATCCTGAAGTAGCGTCCACATCGCCTCGGAAGTTGTGGCTGTCGAGCGGGATGCGCGCTATAGATCATTGCGTCGAAACGGTATGTACTGCCCTCGGAGTTTCGCAAGGTAGAGACTGTATTGACACTGTGTCATCAACAGATGCTCAACGCCAAGTGCACCCGAGAGGTTTTTCACCATATGGAAGATGCGCTTGCAGTCCTATTGAAAGGGCTGAGAAACTACAAAAACGGCGAAAGCGACAGCAACCGATCCGAGCTGCTCGATGGAGTCGGAAATTGCCAGATAGGTTCTAGGAACGCGATGATGGGTCTCATACTGTGGAGCGTTCCGATGGGGCTTTCGCACGCCATTGGACATCAGCTGGGAAGTGTGTGCGGCGTTATGCACGGCGTCACGTCTTGTGTCATGCTCGCCCCTGTTCTACGGTACAATGCCTCGAAGTCGGAGAAGCAGAGAGAGGTACAGCAACGCGTGCTGGGAATCTGGAACAAGGTCCTTGAAAGCGACGAGCCAAGCCTTGCGGATGCGGTGGCCAACTTTGTGAGAAGCCTTGGGTTGCCGAGTACGCTGAACGAAGTAGGTGTTACGGAGCAAAAGGAAATTGAGAAAGTAGCGGAGCGCACCATGACCGACGTGTTCGGAGCGATGGAAGGTATGGGCGAGAAGGAGGATGTGCTGGCTATCTTGGCTTCAGCAAATGCCCAAGGTACCGAGGATGGAGGACTGGAAGGAGGCGCACCGATGTAGAACACGCTCTAGGTAGAACAAACGTAACACTCGCTTATATCAGCTGCGCTCTCGACTTGCCCTTGGGGAAATAATGCAACCGCAGGTCACCCATCGGAAGCTTCTCAGACTTTGCTACATCTTCCATAATGACAGTCGCCAGCTCAGCAGGAAGCTGGCCACCGCCCCATCGCCTCATAGTCCTCCAAATCTCGTATATCCTGCTACTTTCGTGCAGAAACTTTGTGGATCGACGGAACCAGCCAGCGGTCATGTGCTGAGCCACAGTGTACGAGCGGGCAAATCCCCACCTCTCCCAATCTTGCAGATCTTGCGCGGCCCATATGGGGAGTAGATCACTGGCCCTTGACAACGCTAGCGTTACCGGTGCCGTAGCTTTGTCCCAAGCAATGAGTTTGGGGGTTGATGATGAAGATGTGCGCGGTTGGGTAGAATGCGAGGATGGTGGATCCCACTGATCCACACAGATCGTCAACAGCGCATCATCCAGGATCCAATACAGACTCTCGCGTTGACTGTGTAGGAACCGCTCCAGTCCGACGTCCTTGTGTCGCAGAATGTTGACGCCCCAATACACCAGTGAGCATGCCGCCTCTGCCCACGATGCTGGCGCGACGTCCACCAGCTTGTGCACGGTCGCGGCAAATTCGCGGGTACGATGGAAGAGCATTTGGTATAATTGCGGGATAACAGTTAGACCATGAAGATCGGCTAGGGTACTGATGTTCATGGACCGGATGGCAAGGTCCATGGTGTAGGTGGGGTGGTGAGACCCGCGGTCCCAAGGTCGCAGAGTAGGGACGCGGAATTGTCCATCTTGCGGCAAGGGATCAGAGCCTAGACGTAGCGGAACCTTGGATTCGGGAGGTAGATTTAGCGCAGGCATCATGGTGACCATCACAGCTACAAGGCAGGCCAGAATGATGTAGGAGCGATGATTGTGGATGCTGTTGGTTGCGGCCTTACACCAAGTGAGCTGAGCTGAGCTGAGCTGAGGTTGTCTTGTTGGGAAGCGGGGTACACAGTCCCTTCCAGCTAAGGGAGTGCAAGGAAACCTATGGGATAACGATCCAGAAAGCGTGCCTGTGTGTGAAAGGGTCCCTCACGTGGAAGGGCGGCTCCTGCCCATTCGGCACGCTAGCGCCCTCCGACGCCGGACAGCCGGCAGCTCTGGACGCGTACGCCTCAACACACATAGACCCTTCTTCATACAGCCCTTCGAAAATCGCGTGTTGTTCGATCATCCGCGCCATTCATGAAATCGCGAGGCCCTTCTCAACAGAGTCAAAAGGTTCAATCGCGCATTCTTGCCCGTATACCCATGTCGTATGCTCCGATCTAGCCCGTTATGGGCGTCGATCTAGCCCGTGATGACAATGGTAAACCATGCGAAGCACCCGTTCCGAATGTCGAGAGAAGAATGCGGTGGACAACGGAGCTTCAGAGCATCTCAATGGATGTATCCAGCGGGGTAAAGTATGACCATGTAATGCGAACCCTCATTCTGGGCTCAATACATCGAATATATCTCATCATGATCAAGACGTAGTCTCTGGCACCATGTCCCCTTCATGCAATCATCAATGCTTCCTACTCGATTTGAGAGCTCATCCGTCAGTATAAGAAGGCGACTTCCCCATTCCAACATAGCAACAACCAACATCTTTACATCGTCAAGATTCAGAGTTTCTTCTCTGACAACCTTTTCTCATCCTTCACTCTGACCTAAGGGTCAAGCAACATACAAGATGACGAAGTCCTCTTCCATCATCACCATCTTCTTCTTCTTCTTCTCCGGTGCGGTCTTCGCCGCTGTCGTCCCTCCTTTCGTCACCTCTGCCGCATCCGCCATCTTTGCCACACCTGCCCCCCGTTCCGAACCCCTCTGTGCGCCTCTCGGTGACAGCACTGCCCCGGAGCCATCCTCCAACGCTCTCTCGGCTTTCACAGATGACGAGAAGTACGACGAGTTGGCCTTGACGGCCCCAATTCCTGCCGGCTACACTGCCACCATGAAGAACGCAAACTGTGCCTTCTCGTCCAACAGGTACATGCTGTACGTTCAACTGGACTCATACAGCCCGGAGGCTTGCGCCGAACTCTGCAACAACCATGAAGGCTGCGACTCCTGTAAGTTGTACTCTTTGGCATGATGTTATTATATAGCGAAGCTAATCATCTTCCTCTATGTAGTCAACATCTACATCCAGCGCAGCCCGTCACAGATTCCCGGACCTGCTTGCCCCAATCCTGCTCCCATTGCCGTCGCCCAATGTGCCCTCTACTCCCTGCCGGAGGATGCATCTTCTTGCACAAACTTCGGTCAGCACATTGGCCCCGCCGATGCCAACGGTGAGGCCTTCAAAACTGCTATGCGCAGCTCCAACGGTACGTTCTTCGCCTATACATCTACGTACCAGCTCAAAACTAATCAGTGTACGCAGCATACAACAAGATCGCCGTCAAGCAAGTCACCGTGACTGTCACCACTACCCACCACATGCACACGACCTTCACAAGGCTTGTCTCACGGAGTGATATTTCACGGAGGGATATCGCCACTACTATTGACAATGGTGATCGAACAATCAACATGACTACTACTGTCACACACACTCGTTCTGCAAAGTCCAAGTCTGTGGCTGCTGGAACCCCGGCTGGTGTTGTCACTGTCACTCGGTCGGCAAATCCTGCGTCTTACGTTGGTACGGTCACTGTTACCCGTTCGGCAAACCCGACTGCACATGCTGGCACTACAACCGTTACTCGGACCAGGTCAACTCCCACTGCTCACGCCGGCACTGTCACTGTGACCAGGTCCCAGAGCGCAGGCGCAACGCCCTCCCAGTTCCAGTCTGTCATCTACACAACCGTCACATCCTACTACGACAAGCGCGCCGAGCCGTATACTGCGCCTGCTGATTACGTTACCGTCACTGTGGAAGGAGAGCCTACATACGTTGACACTACGACCACGACCATCATTAACGCGTCTGGCGTAGTGACGGTAACTACCACTATCCCCAACACCCTGCCCGCAGAGACCACGACCATCACCATTGATGACGCTGAGACACCTACCTACGCTGGAAAGCGTAGCCTGGGCCCTGCTGTCACGGCTGAGCCAATGCTCACCATCACGATTGACGAGAACTACGTGTACACTGGTCCTACGGATGTGCCTATGAAGACCTACACTATCTACCCAGACCACTAGAGTGAGTAGTAGGGGTGCATCTGACTTTCTTGTGCTTTGGAAATTCGCTGGACTTAGCACGGAGTCTGGCGTTAACAAGAGAATTGGATTTGATTGTGCGGGCTGATGGTGTCTTGACTGCTTGCGCTGTAGACATAACTAGCTAATGATAACAACCCGTAAAACAACTTTGTGACTTTCCAGTGATGCATGTTAACACCCCTTCTCACTCCCCAGCACAATCATCGCAAAACCACTCTCCCTCCGGAACTGTCTTCGACGTCATCCCGATGCAGTCAAAGTGGAACCACTCGCCCGCGCAATCCTCCCCATCACACCCCACCATCCGACCAGTCTCACGCCGACATCCTCGGATACAGTAGTGGCTTGACTCCGGCTCCGGCTCATTGTCGCCGCCATCCTCGAAACCCTCCTCAGAAGCAGAGGCGGAACCATCCTCGTCGTCGGCAACCAGGATTGGTGTGTCACCGCTGGCACCAACAGCAGGAAGCCCGGCGACTACATCGTCACCAGCCTCCTCAACCTCCTCACTCTCTGCGTCGTTGTCGGCGCCAGGCTCCTCAGCGAGCAGCTGCTCGACGACCGCAAGGGGAACGTCGGCGGCAAACGCCACAAGCTCAGCCATCTTGCGCCTCTTGCGCGGCATGTCGTCGTCAGAGTCATCTGACTTGCGCTTGTTGGAGGGAGGCGCGCAGGACGGACAAGACCAATGCGCAGGGCGATCTTCCAGCCCTACACAGCTGAGATGGTAGTACCGGGGGCGGCACCGGCGGTTGACGCACCCAATTATGGGTGTGAGGTAGGTGTTTGGTGTGTTGCAGGTGCAGATGCCGGGAATTGGAGGAGAAGCGCCAGCGCTTCCAGAAGTGGCTTGTTCGGTGATGGTAGAAGTCATGATGGCTGTTGTGAGGAGAGATTTGAAGATTGTATAAAGAAGTGGCTTGGAATTGGTACTGGTAAGAGGAGATGGGAGTAGAGGTTGCTGGGAGAAAGTAGGAGAGGTCAGAACCGCTTTATATAAGGAAGCCCAGGGCTGTACTGCAATGCTGGTTTATTGTATCCGTGATAACAATAGCTAGGTGAGAATTCTGCGACGATAATAGCACGGCAGTGAGGGCGAAGTGAAGGCGGAATTCTTGGCACGGATGTGAGAGACGGAATTGCGAACTAGATGTAACGAACAATAGGCAGAGCGTTTGCAATGGTCACAAACAATCCTTCCTGCGCTCTCACAATACATATCATCCTACTCTCCGTGACCAACGATCTGCCTCCTCCCATGTACACCCTCCCACTGCTCCCAAAGCCCCTTCCAAATGTCTCTCTCACTCCTGCCTAGACCGGCGAACATAGCGTCTAGTCCATCCCTGTGCAAGCTCGCCGTGCCGATAACTTCCCAGATGCCTGGCATCAACTTCTCCCTCACCTCCTGATCTAATCGTCCGTTGAGCTGGAAGCGGCAGAACGATGCGAGGAGAGGGTACAGGAATTTGCTAGCCTTGTCGCGGGCTGCCTTGATGGGGTCATTGAGGTCTTTGGAGTTACGTGACTGATGATGCTGGTGTGCCTTTGTGATAGAAGATTGCGGTGGGTTGCACAGAGTCGAGAGAAGACGCGTAAATTGCGCTGCATTTGCGGGTGTGAGACGCACTGGCTCCGTAGCTGTGACGGTACGTAGCCACGAAGGCAGAGCGCCACTGCGACTAGCATTCGGGATGAAGAGGCAGAACAGCAGGCCTTGCAGAAGTGGTAAGAGGAGGTGGAAGCGTCCCCCTAGGCGGCCACGGTGTACGAGTAGGGTGAGGCGACTCGTATGGCAGAGCCTTGAGAAGATCTCAGGAGCATACTGAGATGACAGTACGGGGCTGCTTCGGGATGTGAGCTTTACGAGTACGCTGAAGACGCATTCGATACTGTGTTGTGAAGCAAGCGAGGGTTTATCGTTTAGAATCGTGTCAATGCAGCCGATCAGAGCGTTGAAAGAATCATAGTCGGGGCTCTCGGCAAGCAGAACGCATATCCTAGGTAGGAGTGCAAGCTGCCTCTGCTTGAGCTCGGCGTTGGACTCCAGCTGGTCGTCCACGGTCTTGATAAGATCGTCGAGGATGCGGTAGGACGCGGCAAGGTTTGGCTGTTTTTGATCAACAGTCATTGTTGGAACCAAGTCTAGCTTCTCGTGGAAGGCAAGCGGGCCGAGCGTATTGCGCAGTGTTGTATACACGTTATCTTGTATGCGAACTGGGCTACTTCTGAGGACGGTGAGCGCCAGGCTGATCAGCCACTTGACGTCTGGGTAGATCTCGTATTTGGCGATCAATGTGTATACTCGTGCGAAGTAGTCTATAACTTCGCTCGGGATGAGAACCGATGAATCGATGTATTGCTCGAGGTCAATGGCGTCCTTGAGCCATGTGCGGAGCCATGCCTGCACGCGGCCAAGCTGTTTCACTTCTTTCAAGGCGTCTATGGACAGCTCGTTGAAAGCGTCCAACGACCCTTGAAGCAGTGCAATATCCTCACTACCAAGACATTGCTTGAGCAGGTCGACATAGCGCTCGATGTGAAGCAATGAGTTTTGCTTTTGGGAAACCGACGTCGCTCGCAAGACCGAGAGCCTTGCTAGCGTGCACTTATTGGTGGCTTTTGCAATGGATAGCAGCCGTCCTGCGTAGGCGATGAAGAACTCTTTGTTTTGGGCTTGAGCCTGATTCGGAATGATATGGCCAAGGGTTCTTTGGACGAGCTCTCGCAGGAGCTGCAATGCTGCATCTGTTTCGAGATTTTGACGATGCAGCTGTTCTGCGACGTCGAATATCACGTCTGCGTCGGTAGAAACTTTGGCTGTTGCATTTGGAACATATTGGAGATGTGCCATGACGCTTAAGGGTACTACTGTGTCGCTCTGTCCGAGGTCGAGGAGTTCGGTCGTGCGGTCCAGTATGGCTTGTCTTTGCTCGCGGGACAAAGCCGAAGGTTGAATATGAAGTATTGCTTCGCCGACCACAGCAGGCATCTTGTTTCCGGCTCCCTGACCGAGAGCCTCCACAAGAGCTGCACAGTATGCGTCTTGTATGACGGAGTTTCCATGCTCGAGGATGGACTGAGAAAGTGATTGACAGATGAGATCCCTGGTAACGCCATCGAATTGAGGTAGCTTCGATAGTAAGGCATGCAAAGATTGGCGGCATGTATCCTTATCTGCGTGCTCGAGGAGACTGATAGAGTATGCGCAGAAAACTTGGATCATCTTCTGCTGTGCGTCGGGTTCTAGCTGGTCGGAAGTCAGTGAGCTGATCGCCTTGCCTAAACCACTGCGAATAATATCCTCCGAACCGGACAGGGTCTGAAGACGATCACAAGTGTTAAGCCAGAACAATGTTGCAGCAGCTCTTGCAGATGCATCTGCGCCTTCGCCGGCGTCTCGGCGCCCTGCTGACTTGACTTTCAGAGCTTGTTCGAGCAGCGGGTAGAGTAGCTCATGTTGCAGCGGGGATGATGCGTGAAGCTCGATGGGCCACAACTTCTCTAGTAGCTGGCACAGTGTGAACCAGGAGAGGTGGGCCTTGGTGTAACGGCTGTAATTGAGTTCCTGAACCCATGTCTTGTATGTGAGGAACAAAGCATGAAGCTCAGATTTAAGTGCTTCGATCGTGTTCTCGGACTGGATTGATTGGAGAAGAGCCGGCAGCAGGACAGCACTGCTTGCTGCATTCTTGTAAGCGGCGAGTTTCCTAACCTTGACGTTCTCTTCGGCGGAGGTCTCGATTGCCACAGCAAGCTGCGCCAGGCGCTCCGCATGCTCCTGAATCAGTGTTGTTATCTGGTTCTGGGTCAAGGATGGTTCGAGAGACTCCGCTAGAGCATTGTGCAGGGCGCGATCTTCCCAAATGATTTCCTGTCCGTCCTTGAGAGAATTGCGCTTGCCGTGCCTGTAGCTCTTGACCAACTGCTCATCCCATCTCCGGATGAAGCCGAGTAGATTCCTGTGGCGCACAAACGCCAGCATCAGTGGGTTGATGATCCTCTCCAGAATTTCAGCGCGACCTAAAGGAGCACCAGCCTCGTTGTTGGATGCAGTATGTCGCTTTTCTTTAGAGGCAATGGCTGTCTGCTTGTCGGTAAAGCCTGTGCCCTCCAACTCTGAAGCCGTTATCTTCTCGAACAAGAACTCAGTAAGGTCAGTCTGACGCTCTTGCGTGACTTTGGCTCCCAACTTCGACTCCACAAAGACCGATGAGTCGAGCTGAATCAGAGATGCGATGAGGGACCAATGCACCTGCTTCTCCTGGCGTTCGGGGTACTTCACACCACAGTGATACCAGAAGATCTTTTTGACAAGGTCTGCAGAAAGGCTTACTTCATGCGCTTGCAGAACGTGGATAGCACCGCTAAGCGCAGTAACGGCCGTCGGCCGTGTGATAAACTTCGGAGGTGTTGTTAGCGAGCACCCAGCACACTCAGCAAGCGCTGAAAAGACAGCTTGTATCCAAGGCTTCTCCATCGCCCTGCTCCTGGGCGTCCGTGATGGAGAGGCGCGGATTGCTAGATCGAGCACATGAGGGACTGTGTTGAAAAGAGATGCGAGCTCTGTGGGTAGCGCGTCGCCACCATCTTCAATCTGCGCAGCCTGGAGGAGCTTTGCGCGGAGCGGTTCCAGGTTACTTGCAAGGACTGTGGTATCTCGGGCGTTCGGACCAACATCGTTAGAGCCTGTAGCGACACTGACATCTGCAAAGAAAGCTGCTCTTGAAGGTGCGAGCAGGTGTCTCGCCAGAAGCTTGTCGAGCGCTGCGATTGCGCGATCAAGGGTTCTCTGAGAGCCTCTTGTTGTACCATCGCTACGCATCGTTTTGAGAAGTTCCAGCAATGTCAAGATAGGTACAAGGCACTCGGTGTTGAACTCCTCGGCGGATGCCCCAGTCTCGTCTTTGACCTCAGCGGTCCGCAGGTCCCACATGTCGAGCGCAAGCGACAGGTTCAGGTATTCGTCCAAAGAAGTATCCTCGGAAGTGGATGGAGGAGTCGCGCACAATATCCGGACAGCAGTAAGCCAGAACCTTAGGATGCGCGAGGCTTCTGCGCTGTCCGTCCTCAAAACCATCTTCATCAGCTCAGCCTGGGTAGTGTCGTCGCTCTGGTCGCTTCCGGCTAAGCGAGCGATAGAGTTGACCACAGTCCTGACCACGCCGAAAAGACGGTCCAGGTTTACAGGGCCGGCTGCTGTCGATGCTGCCGATGATGCCTCAGCGGTTCCTCGTTTGCGCTTCTTGGATGGTTTGGTTCCTTCGCGGACGGTCGCGCTCGACTCGGAGTCATCTTTCATGTGAACGTCTTCTGAAGTGGCCGTCGACTGTAGGACTGCGTCTGTGTTGAAGTTCTCAACGAGGGTTCTCTCCAAGATACTGGGGAAGGCGGCATCGCGTAGATGCGGTGCGCTTCTTGAGACGGGCAAGACATGTATCATCCAGTCGAGAAGCTGCCACGCGCTGGCATTTGTTCGCGCTGTCCGCCCGGTTTCCGTCTCGTCTTTCAACTTGTCGAGGATCCATCGCAGAACCCATTCCGCTCTTGCGCGCACAAGTCGTCGTATGATTTCTGATCTTGTGTCGTGGTCCTGTATGGTACTCCAGTCTTCGGGAAGGCCTATAATATGCGCAGCTTGGCGGATCTGTTCGTCGAGGTCGGAGAAGTCTTGGTTGATGGCTTGCAGCCGCGGTCGGGTCGACGCAGGGTCGTTCTTGGAGGCCTGCTATGTTGTCAGCTATGTATATACCTATGAGTATGAAGAAATCCTACTGGCTTGATTGGTGCCATCTTGTCACCTCGGTACCCGTTGTGATTGCAAGAACTGGGGAAGATCGCAAAGGCCTGGTATGCGGAAAAAGTTTGGGCACGGACCAGCCATCCTAGTCGTGCCTGCCAAGTGCCGGCGACGTCAAAGTTCCGCTTGGAGCTCCGCCCAGCGCCCATCAACACCACGTCGAACCGCTGTCCATCACCCCCAGCACACCGAGTGCGCCCTTGAACCGCCCAATTGCACTCGCAAACACGCCCGCCATGGCCGACAACACCCCCCAGCCCGTCGCTCCCATCTCGCGCACCACACGTCCCATGAGCGAAGCTCTCCTCAACGAAAAGGTACAATCCCTGGGAAAGAGGCCTCTGAGGCATGGCAAAAACATCTGCACATCTTGAAAGAGGCGTCAAGATATGCCAGAAGCGGGGTAGTCGAATAATGGCAGTCTTGGCCCGCCTCACGCGACTACTGCCAACTTCCGTTCGATCATACGCCGAGACAAGAATGTTGGAACGCCATCGGACAGTCATGCTAACATGATCCCAGTGGGACCGCTGCCTCTCTTCAATGCTCATCCGCTCCGGCCTCGGCCTGTCATTCGGCGTCGTCTTCTCCGTACTTCTCTTCAAGCGCCGCGCATGGCCCGCATTCACCGGTCTCGGTTTCGGTGCCGGAAGGGCCTGGGAAGAGTGCGACAACGTAAGATACAATTAGTCTTGGAACTGGCATAAGAGACCGAATACTGACAGAGGAACAGTCCTTCAAGCGCGCAGCATCACCCCCGAAAGACGGCCTCCGCATTATCCGACCATAAGCCAACTATCCTCCACGAACGACAAGAGGGATCGGAACTATTCTATGTAATTCGAACTTTGCATGCGGAAGATGCGCTGTACAGTAGGGCATGGTATAGATCATTTTGGGCAATTGAATGCTGTACTTTTCCACGACCGCTGCACGATTTCTTCCAGCTACACCCACCTACACTTTCTCTATCATATACTCCCTGCCTGATATTGATACTGCCTTCGTTATCTTCTTACGTCTTACCATTTCTTCTCCTTCTTGCATATTTTAATGTTTTGACAAATGCTGCCCATATCCACCCCCACCTCACTTGACCCACTCCTCAAACTTGTACTCCTCCGCTCCATCCGCCACTGTGAATCTGTACGTACTAAACACGATACTCTCATACAGCTCGCGTCCAGCAGCCCTCGCCTTTCTATGCCACGGCCCCAGCCCTCCTTTGTACGCATCTTCCCTGCTGTGCCAGAAGCCTACCACCATTGTCAGCGGAGCCCGTCCTAAACCACTTCACTTTGGGTATTGGAAAGAAGAGAACAACAACATACAAGTAGCAAGATTTCTCCTCTCGCCATCTGCCTTGCCGAACCAGTACTTCAACAGTCCCCCACTCTCACACGCCTCTCGATGAGATTCCTCGTCGAGTCGATACAGATACTCCTCGTCGATTCCTTCCTTGAGCTGTGAGCGGAAGACCACAACGTAGAAACTCGTGTCTCTCCAGGTGAAGTTTTCCCTTGCGATCAGATCGCGCAGAGCGGTCAGGACAGAGTCGAAGTTCAGGGCCTGAGTGTAGGACGCGGTTGCGTAAGTGGGTGTCGCTGGTTTCAGGACTGTAAGAGCTAGTGCGAGCAGCCTGGAAGAGGTGGTCAGGTGCGGAGAGGAAAGATCGAGGTAATGGCCTGGGATGTTGTACGGGGAGGAGATCAGAAGAGTGGAGGATGGCTGCTCAGCTCGTAAGGCGGTCTTGTTGGACTGCTCGTTGCAAAGTGTGAGTTGCTCATGTGCCACGGCCTCGAAACGCAGTTCATCGAAGTCGGTGGATATGAATCTTGGGTCGAGGAGGCCATGAAATTGAGTTGAGTCCAACATGGGCGGTATCGCCGGTGGCTTCATGGAAACCTCGTGTGGTGACAAAGGAGTTCTGACGGCGATGTTGGCGCCAGGAGTCTGTATCATCATCGAAGTGACCTCCACAGCCATAATGTAAATTGCACTTGTGGGCACTTTTTGGGGGATCTGGTGTATGTAGATGTCCGGTACCGAGATGTTGCACGAAGTATCTTCCACTGCGTACTACTCCCAGCTCTTACACAGCATTGATCTTGGTGAGTACTGTAACGATGACAGACTACAATTTGACATTAATTGGTGGAATACAAGACGTATGTAGTTGTTTCGTGGATTCGAATAGGCAGTAGTAGGAGGCCGAGCTCGGCGCTATGAAGGCGCGGTGACTTATGGGTGACCTTTCGCTACAAGCACGTTTGATCACGCAATCTGACGAATACGATACTAGGCCCTCCAAGATCAGCACACGCAACAAGGTCGGTCTGTTGAAGGGTAGGAGCGACTGTACGCTCTAACACGTGGAGAAATATGGGGCTGATTGGTTCGTTGGCCGGTTACGTACAATTCCATGTATACCCTGGCTGCATCTGCAGTGAGCCATGATCCTAGCGACATTCGGAAAAGAGCGCAGATGAAGGCCAGGTCCAAATTTCTAAAGTCAAGCTTTCCCTCTTTCCATATCGATTATCGCACGTTGCAAAAGTCCGAGGAAAGTGGACGTGTCTCGCCTGCCAGGTTTCCCGTCTCGGCCATCCTTTGTAATCGCCACGTGGATATCCAGCCCTTGCGCATCCCTTACGCCTTGCCAAAAGAAAGACCAAGTACAATTACACAGAGGGTATCGAACAAGATGAGAGGCATACAAGGTATCGAGGTCGACCGAATTTTCGTAAAGAAAGGGCTTATTCCACAATCGCCGTCTGCGCGAGCCTATACATGCGTTGATAGCCAAATTTATGCTGGTCTTTTGTCGGGGGTACCTCGCAGCCATACTCTTCAATGCAAGCGTCAAAAGGCTTGTTCTGCAAGCGGTTGTCTCCCGGCGGTAGCGGCAGATCGTTTCCTCGATCTCGCAGCTCGGTCTTGAGCTCCATCAGGTTACCCCACAAGATGAAGAGCTTCTCCTCGAGTTTCTTGAGAACCTTGGGCTGATTCGTGAGACTGCGAAAGTATTAGTAAGGTAGTAATCATGAAGGAACAGGCTTGCTCACTCAACAGCGTTCATCTTTAGCAGAAACTGCGCAGCTTCATTGTTGACGACCACGCGCAGTTTCTCGGCCACTGTATCGCGAGGGACGTTGGCATCTTCGAGTAGAAGAACGAATCCCCATTCCCACTTCTCGTTCGCATGGGCACCAGTCAAGCTCTGGCGCTTGGGATGCTTGTTCCACTTCCTGTCTCTTGTACTATGCGCGAAGAGCTTGATTTCAGGAGGATAAACATCTACTATCCGCACGCGAGATCGATGTCTGCAGTTGATGAATGGAAGTTCAAATGTGGTGTACTTTTCTGTTGTCGTCACCGTCCGGTGAGGGTTGTGTATGATTTCGGAAATTGTGGATAGTTTCATGTGGGGGAAAGCGGCGGTGACTGAGGAGAGTCAGTGTGGAAGAAGAAAGAGGCCGGGCAGTCTTACCGTTTGTGTTAATACCACCACGACCTTTTTCCCATTCTCGCTCTGTTCGCTGGAGCTCTTCCAGTTCGGCCTCCTTGTCTGCTCGCGCCTTCAGTTTCTTGGCCTCTCTTTTCTCTTTTCCAGATTTGGCAGAAGGCTGCTTCGGTTCATTCTGCAATGACTGGAAAACTGTTTTGGTCTCGCGTTTCTTTTCGTACTCTTCCCGCCGTTTGTTAATTGCTTCGATCTCGCCCTCGCTCTTCAGGAGCATAATATCGACTTTTGAATCGTTCATTTTGTCTTCATGTAGAGCACCCTCCAACTTGCCATTGGTAGCCAGCTTGGCTCGCATGTTTCTTACAAAGACGAAGTCACCCTGGCCAAGGTTTTCCTGTATCCAAGCCGCATTTGCTCCATACACGGTGATGTTGAGGACCATGTGACCAAATGGACTACTCCAGCGCCTTTCTCTGACCGGGAAATCTTTTTCCGAGTCTGGATCTGGGTAGTAGAGCATTTGTTCATTCGGAGTATAGTCGGTCACTTTCAAGTCGACTCGGTCACCTAACTGAGTATAGTAGAAGTCGACAACCTGTGCACAAACATCGTAGAAGGTATCAAGTTGCAGATCCTTGATTAAAGACTTCTTCCTTGCTGTCTTGGCTTTGGAAGCACTAATGGCCGCATGCTGCTTCACTTGTGGTGCTGCGCCCTTGGATGCATGCTTTAGATGTATGACAGCCATCTGCTCTGGAATCGTCGGGGGAGGGCCCCCAGTCCTTTCGTGAGGCAGCTTTTGACTGCCGGCCTGAAACGCCTCGCTCAGCCCCGGAACGGGAATCCTGTGGCTTGGGAAGACGACGATGTGGCAGGTCCTAGAACCAATGGCGTCCATGCGAAACTGGTACTCTTGCAGCTGCCACCTTCGGAGTATGACGACATCGCCAACGGTCTTGGGAAAATTGTCTTCGGTTGGTCTGAACAATCGGCAGGTGATGCTTGATTCACCTCCAACCTCACCAGACGTGAAGTCATCTTGAATAGTGAAGTTTAGGGCCATGTCCTTGCGTCGCGTTGTTTTGGGAAGATCAAGACTGACCAGCACGCCGATTAGACTGACCGTGGACTTCGCCTCGGTGGCATCTTTGATAGCCGTGAAGCCGTTGGGCAGCTGCAGCGGCATTGCAGCTGGAGATGGCCGAAAGCGGTTAGCGTGGACCGCAAGGCCGTCAAAGGAGAAGCAATTGCAGGAGAGGCGAAGTGGCTGAGACTAGGCCTTTGTCTGTCGTAATGGTCTCGCAATACGGGCGTGCAGGTGTGACAAACAGCTGCAGGGTGGCGGGGGC
The DNA here is from genome assembly GCF_023757995.1 of Alternaria metachromatica. NCBI lineage: Eukaryota > Fungi > Ascomycota > Dothideomycetes > Pleosporales > Pleosporaceae > Alternaria > Alternaria metachromatica. The sequence continues at coordinate 1,543,888 of NW_026055496.1, forward strand.
ATATCACTGCGACAGTCGCGACGCGTCGTGGTGGTTGCTTGGGTAGAGCGCTCGAGCCAAGCTACTAGCGCCAATACCCGCTTCGCCGCTTCCGCTTTCAAAATCACCCCTCTGGTAGGAAAGTTTACTCCCCTTTACAAACAAACAGCCGCACCCAAATCTTGTCCGACTCCCACACTGCACGCCCACCAGAGTCGCTAGCATGGCCGACAAGTACATCCCCGAGCACCGTCGCACGACGTTCAAGGCGAAGAGCGCCTTCAAGCCAGACGAACTCCGCCGCCGCCGTGAAGAGCAACAGGTCGAGATCCGCCGGGCGAAGCGTGAGGAGAACCTCGCAAAGCGCCGCGGTATCGCTGGACGGGACCAGCCGGGCGCCTCGCTCGGCGCTGCCCCCGACAGCGACGATGAGGGCGGCAACATCGAGAGCCAGGTGCGTGTATACCCCACCATCCCGTGCCTCAGCGAGCACAGAGAGTGAGAGAGTAGCAGGCTGACATAACGCGATGTAGCTCAACGAGGAGCTCCCCCAGATGGTAAAGGGCGTCTTCTCGGAACAGATCGACGAGCAGATCCAGGCGACGACCAAGTTCCGCAAGCTGCTGTCCAAGGAGCGCAACCCCCCGATCGAGCGCGTTATCGAGACCGGCGTCGTGAGCCGCTTCGTCGAGTTCCTGCGCTCCCCGCACACGCTGGTGCAGTTCGAGGCCGCCTGGGCCCTCACCAACATCGCGTCGGGCTCGGCGCAACAGACACAGGTCGTCATCGAGGCGGGCGCCGTGCCCATCTTCGTCGAGCTGCTCAGCAGCCACGAGCCAGACGTGCGCGAGCAGGCCGTCTGGGCCCTGGGCAACATCGCCGGTGACAGCCCCGCCTGCCGCGACTTTGTCCTGCAGGCCGGTGCTCTCCGCCCGCTGCTGGCCCTGCTGGGCGACAGCCGCAAGCTCAGCATGCTGCGCAATGCCACCTGGACCCTGAGCAACTTCTGCCGCGGCAAGACCCCTCAGCCCGACTGGCAAACTGTGAGTTCTGCTCGCTGCCCCACTTAACTCCAAGTACTAATTGTCCAGCAGATCCAGCCTGCCCTGCCCGTGCTCGCCAAGCTCGTATACTCGCTCGACGACGAGGTCCTCATCGACGCCTGCTGGGCCATCTCGTACCTCTCCGATGGCTCCAACGACAAGATCCAGGCCGTCATCGAGGCTGGCATCCCCCGCCGCCTCGTGGAGCTGCTCATGCACGCCTCGACCTCCGTCCAGACCCCCGCCCTGCGCTCCGTCGGCAACATCGTGACTGGCGACGACGTCCAGACCCAGGTCATCATCAACTGCGGCTCGCTCCCCGCGCTGCTGTCCCTCCTCAGCTCCACCAAGGACGGAATCCGCAAGGAGGCTTGCTGGACCATCTCCAACATCACCGCCGGCAACTCGACCCAGATCCAGGCCGTCATCGATGCTAACATCATCCCGCCTCTGATCCACCTCCTCCAGAACGGCGACTTCAAGACGCGCAAGGAGGCCTGCTGGGCCATCTCCAACGCCACCAGCGGTGGTCTGCAGAAGCCTGCTCAGATCCGCTACCTCGTCCAGAGCGGCTGCATCAAGCCCCTCTGCGATCTCCTCGCCTGCCCCGACAACAAGATTATCCAGGTTGCCCTCGATGGTCTTGAGAACATTCTCAAGGTCGGCGAGATGGACAAGGAGGCCAGCGAGGGTGGTGCTGGCGGCGAGCCCATCAACCGCTACGCTCTCTTCATCGAAGAGGTCGGCGGCATGGAGAAGATCCACGAGTGCCAAAACAACGCCAACGAGGAGATCTACATGAAGGCCTACAACATCATCGAGAAGTACTTCGCCGACGAGGAGGGTGAGGCGGAGAACATGGGCGAGGCCGGACCTCAAGTCAACCAGGACGGTCAGTTCGGCTTCGGCGCCGCTGGCCAGCAGCAACAACAAAACTTCAACTTTGCCAACGGAGGTGACTCCATGGACATGTAAGCGGGTCTAGGTCCGCGACGAGTCCGAAGTTGAAACGTTGCATTTCAGTGCAGCCCTTCCACTACGCTAGCCAGCCACGAGAGCACGACTAGTAGTGTTTGCAGTATCCTGGACGAACACGGAGATCATACACGATATGATACATGATCCACGGAAGTGCTATGATTGCGAGGACCTTTGTGTTTCCTTAGCAATACCCCCATCCTTTCCAGCTATCACTTCGCCATGATTTCAATGAAGCCTTAAAGATACACCGTCTTGTACCCCACCCATGTTCAATAACCGCATCATATCCCCGGCGTTGCGTGTTTGTCTAGCTTGTCTGAAGATCGGAATGGTTGGACTGGGCGGTCTGCTCTGGAATGGCGCTCTACACAATTGGGTGCAAGGGCAACATGCGCTCGCAGTCCAGCCGCGCCAGCCAGATAGCTGAATAAATTGCCGAGTAATCGGCTTACAACATAGCCTGGTCGACATGAATGAAGTTGCATGTGATTGTTGAACTAACAGTGCCGCTAGCTGGGAAAGTAACACGTGCGTCATCCGCGGAACCCTGATCACCCCGCCCCGGCATGTCTCCGCGAACCACGCGTGGGGTTAGCTATCTTTGCTGGCTCGCTTCGTGATAGCATGTCGCGTGTCTCAGGATGAAATCCGTAATATCGCGTGCGCGCCTACGCGACGTCTCTGCAATCTGTGCAGAATCCAATGATATCCCAAGCAACGCCCTGGACCGATGGCGCAATCATCGCGAACACACCGCCGCCCCGAACTCGCAGCCAGCGCACCACCATCTTGACACAACTGCCATTCCACACATTCGGCACCAGGGTCACTACTTCTGCGTGATATGACACGCTGAAATTTGACTACACAACAACAGATACTCAGCATGTGTAGGTTCATGGTAAGCAGAGCACCATAGACCCGGGCAGTACGCAGCTAACATCCACAGGTCTACAAAGGCAAGGATGAGATCCTCCTCTCCGAGCTCATTCTAAACCCTTCGCACTCTATCCTCACGCAATCCTTCGACTCGCGCCTCCGGCTAGTGCGTTACCACCCACCACCCACATCACCCCTTCCACTAACCACCACCAGGACAGACGGCGCCCACACAACGGCGACGGTTTCGGCATCGGCTACTACACCTGCCCATCCCTCGGTCCCACGCCCTGCGTCTTCACCTCCACGATCCCAGCATGGAACTGCATAAACCTCTCGCGCATCGCGTCCAAAACCACATCGAGCCTCATCTTCGCCCACGTCCGCGCTACAACCGAGGGTAACCTCAGCGACAGTAACTGCCACCCCTTCAGCTACAAAAGCCTCATGTTCATGCACAACGGCGGTATTGGGTGCTGGAAACAAATCAAGCGGAGACTGGCTATGAGTCTGGACGAGAAGTGGTTCAACGTTGTAGGCGGGAGTACGGATAGCGAGTGGGCGTTCGCTACGTTCCTCGATTGTCTCGATAAAGCCGGTATTTCACCCGATAAGGATGTTGAGCCAGGTGTAGGCTTCGGACATACGGTCCTGCGCAAAGCCATACTGAAGACAATTGAGCGGCTCAATGGCTTCATCAAAGACGTCGTGGGCGAACAAGGTGTTGGCGAGGAGGACAGCAGGAGTTTGCTCAACTTCGCTGTGACGGATGGTGTTAGCGTGGTTTGTTCGCGGTACGTGAGTAGCAAGACAGATGAGGCAGCAAGCCTCTTCTTCAGCAGTGGAACGAGTTGGCGCGAACTCAACGCCCAGTCTCAGGACTCTGATGCTGGTGTTTCTGTCGATGACGAGGAGAGGGAGAGGGACTATGTTATGGAACGTAGGGACAAAGGGAGCGACATTGTACTTGTGGCTAGTGAGCCGTTGACGTTTGAGAGGGGTATGTTACTCTTGCCTTCGTTTATCTCCGAGTTCTTCGTAACGTTCCTGGTGTATGGATGTACTAACGACAACAGATAACTGGGTTACGGTTCCCACGAATAGTACACTTACTATATCGAAGCAGACTGTCATGATTCATCCCATTGTCGATGAGTTTTACAGCCCCAACCCGGCGCACGAGCGGAGCGCGAACTTCGCGCAGGCCAAAGGGCAGACAGTCACGGGTAGTGACAAGAGGGTCCTAGGTGCTGTCGGGGACGCGGCTTAGTGAAGAACTTAGAGAGTCAGAAATATTGTATTGGGTTGGCCGTAGCCTTGGGAATCTACGTGACGGCCGTAATCTAGTCCAAATAAGTCATCATGTAATGGTTGCGTTGCATATTGCAGTTGTATACCGAAAGCAGACGCGAGCCAGTCAGCCAGCCCCATGTTGGAATTCGACTCTCCTCCCCTGTCGCGTTGGATGAGAGAATATTGCCCCTTGACGGTTCGTGTGTCGCAATATCAAGGTTTCCGCTTGAGGACGTTGCTGCTAGCCAAAGACTCCATCCACAGTCTTGCCTTCTCCCTCTCTATTTTGACCACATCTGGCTGGTCCTGACCTGGGGACTTCTTCTCTGCCATCTTCTTGTCCGACATTGCTTTCTCAATAATGGGATGAGTCTTGTCGTCGCGCACCGAATACGATGCCTCTGCCCTATAGGGATTGATGTTGACTGAAGCTTCGTCTTCCATGAGAGGACCATAGTCTCGAACCACGGTCCGGCAGAACTCCTTCCAACCTCTACTCAAGATTTCTTGCCCCCGTTCCTGTTCTTTGGTGTTGAGGCAGCTGTATTCAATACTCCATTTTGCCAGCTGCTTCCAGCTCCAAAGCGACATGGTGGGATCGCCGACCATGATCTGGTAGAACTCGTGTGACATTGAGTTGCTGTGCGCATCGTTAGTACCCAACTCATTCGCGATGCAAAAGGTTCGCATGGGCGGTATCTCTTACCTGAAGAGTGATGGGTTGTCTGAGTTGACTGTACAAGGTATGCCCGCAGCCAGCAGTTCTGGGTATGGGTGTTCTTTGACGTTTCTGCAAAGGTGCAAAAGCTCATTCGAGATAGGACAAAGCTCAATGCAGATACCCTTGCTGGTCTTCGTCTTCTTGAATTTCTCAATGAGATGGGTATGCTTCATGAGCGCGTATCCGTGGCCAATGCGCTTCGATTCCAGCGCCACTGCGTCGTAGAGGTTGGAGTTCTCCGGATCGGAGGAGCCCCCGGTATCGAGCAGTGTCTCACCGGCGTGGAACATGAAAGGTATGTCCAGTTTGAGTTTCTTACACGTTTCCTGGAATGTGACGAGCTCTTTCCTATAAAACCCAATGTGGTTGGGCCGGTCCTCCGCGCCCACGAGATCGAAACCTAGGGGTGTTAGAAACGGTTGCGCTTTGAGTGTCAGGTGCTGCTTACCACAAATAAGATCCGGGAATTCCATCTTGAGCGCTATGCAATCTCTCATCTCCTTTTGCATAAGCGGTATGGGAATAGACCGTGGCGTGCAATATATGATCTTGAGTCCAAACGGGAACTTGTCATCGTTGCCATGCTGCTCTGCAAGCATTTTCCTCTTTTCCTTCATTCCATCTACAATGAGTCGCATCTGTTCGTGGTTTTTGATGCGCTTCTCGTGAATGCCGCTGTCGGCAGGAATGAACTTGTCCAAAAGCATTGGTCGTAGTTCGGCGTACATGACGTTCTCCTCGATCATGCGGTCAATAGCATCGCCTATGTATTCTTTGTAGACGCTCTCATAGTTTAGTAAGCCTTTGAAAGCCCTGGTGGCTTGGTTGAAGCGAGCCCATACTCTGTGTATACGTTAGTGAGTACTGCGATGATGTAGGAGCAACACATACCCATTCACAGTCTGTGTAGGCCCATAGGCTTCGTCAAGGCTAAGAACCATCTTCGATCTTAACCAGTTCTCAGCGGGACGAAGCTTGGTAGGCTTTGTCTGTCCACAGTGTTGTGGCTGTCCAGCTTGAAAAGTCTCAGGTTCTTCGTCTTGGTATTCACCTGGGAACTTTCTTTCAAATTCCTCCTGGAAGTCTGACCATGGCATCCAGGTAGTCTTCAGATAGCTTTCAGCCTTCGGGTTTTCCTGATCCATTAGTTTGGGATAAGAGTCCGAGAAGATGTTGACACCAGTGTCGACGGTTGTTGGGTCGCAGATATTGAAAATCATCTCAGTCTCCCCCAGATGCTCCTTCTTTGTGATTGGTATGATACTGCGGATGTACATGTTCTTCATCTTGCGCGCTCGTACAAGAAGTATCTCAGGATGCAGTTCGGCATTGAAGTGAAGATGTAACAAAGCGCCCTTTGGAACGTTCCTGGCGATTTGGTATAGCTTGCTTTCGTTGTCTATGCGGTCCTTGTTGGTAAGATATTGACCGCCCATGTCGCGATCGTTTTCTAAAGGCAGCGCTTCAGACGGTCGGTTACCGAAAGTAACAACCCGCTCATACTCGCGAATCGCTCGGATGATGGCAGCAGCCCTTTCCTCAACCTTGTCGTCTTTGGATCTGGATTTATCCTTGGGTCTCACTGGTCGATCCCAAGCACTCTCGTTCTCTGCTTTCACGAGATCCTGTGTCTTTTTCTCGTGAGCAGTGGCTACTTGATCAATACCTTCCAGAACGGCTTTGAACTGGATCTCCGCCCTCTTCTGAAACTCGGTCAGGTCCTCAGCGTTTGGGGAAGACATCTCGACGGTCTTTGGTTCTCCTGAATGTAGTGGTATCTTCCTAGTAGGTTGCGGGCTGAGGGCCCTCTTTCTCTTCTTTGGTGAGTCAGCTACAGTCATAACTGGTCGGTTTGAGTCTCCTGGAGAGTTGTGCCTGTCACGTACAAAGCTGCATCCAAAAGTCAACACAGCCGCGATAAATATGAGCCTTGACTTGGAGACTCACAATGTGGGGATGACAATACCACACGTTGCCAACAACCCCGGACGGGTTCTGTGGGACTCACTCGAAGTTTTGGGTTCGGCGTCAGTGGGCATGCCGATGACGATGGAATGAAGAAGCGTCTATCACCGGCTGCTCATGCCACCTGCGATAAGACTGCAGGTACAATGATATGAAGCGACACGACTGGTTCCCGCCGCACTCGGTGACCTTTCTCGATTGACCGGTTTGGGCTGTGTATGATTCGGGATATCCAACACAATCCTTAGATCCCGTGAAACGAGGTTGGTTCAAGGCACACCCCGTGACTAGATAGTGCTCTAACCAGGCGATTGATATGGTGTACCAAATTCAAGTACCGCTGTCCCGCTTGTCGGCCTATTACACGTAGCGAACTGGGTTAGTATTGGAATTCACAAGGTAGTCGCGGCTGTGGTTTGTTCGCTGCGCCTCATACCCCGCGGCTAAGGAAATGCGCGAGGCTGGGAGACGAGTGATGCCTGGAGCGATGGCCTCGACCAAGTACATATGTCGTAGCGGTGAGATCAAAAGAAAGCTTAGGGAATAGAAGAAAACGGCGATGTTTGCCCTGACTAGACGATGACGTTTCTTGCGCTCATAAATTCTGATGACTGGGAAGGAGCGATGCCACCAGCACTATCGCGTGCCTGAGGACACGCAAGACAGAAGGAAGGAGCAACCACATACATCAGCGCACGCTTTTTGCGTTCAATTCTTCCCTCTCTTGACAGCTCGAGTGAATGCGACACCGCTTTTAACGTCTTTTCAGCGAAAACCTCGACGTTTCGTACAGTTGTCGCTATCGGATCGTGTCACGGGGATGTCAGCCTGGTGCGTGCGCCTGTTCTGGTGTTGCGAGCAGCAGGCGAAGATGGCGATCACAGACGAGTTCAAGCTCCACTCGCAGTCGGGGCGCAGCGATCCAAACTTTCGCGATGTCGTTGCGACAAGCGGATCAGTTACTAGAAAGAAGTTGGAAGTCAAGCTGAAGCTGGGCAGGACTGCCCATCGCTCACACGATGAAGGAGGCTATGCAAAAGCCTCATGCATTCTGCCATACGCCGGATAACCCTGGAGCCTAGCCACTGGCCCTGTCAGCCATGTTGCCCCTCACTTCTTCAGCCTGAGGCACCCAATAGCTGCACAAGCCCCAATCCATGGGGCTGTGGGATTGCACAAACTCCCGTGTCCTCGAGACAGCGACTGTGCCTCCCTGACCGGAGTGGAATGAGGTGCCACACGCAGATCCGGTGGGCGCTGCACGCATGTTTTGGCCCCCAGCGTCTACGCTGTACGCGCGCCTTTTCCTGCTCCACGCTGGGGCTTCGTCTTCATCATACATGCCTTTTTTTCGCCTCAATCCTGGCTCTGTTGTATATACGCTTGCGGCCGTTTTGTCACTGCATCATAGCGCGTCGATTCAGATTTATGCATCGTTCCCATCACATTCAGCTTCGGCCATCAGTTTGCACTGAGTTTTGAAGATCGCGTGTATCTTAGCGACATGTATTGGCTGCCCGCAGATGAGAACGGGAAGATATCACTCAATGAACTACAACTAGATATCGTTGGTTTTCTCGCCATCTTGGGCGAGGGTTCCGTGCTCGCCAACGCTCAGGTTTCGACGCTTTCGAAATGGATATTCCTACCACGGTTGATCCCGGCACCTCAAGCCCTGATGAGGCCGACGAGACCATTTCAACTAGAGCCATCCCGGGGTCACGTAACCGGCATCGTCTCGGGGAACCACAGGGATCACATCAATCATATTGGAAACATCGTCTGGTAAGTGCATCTTCTCGGTCAAACTCGGTAGCCGCCAGCTGCCACGAGGTACTTCCCCACACGTCTACCGTGGACCGGAGTGAACAATGCATTAGACACCACACGTACCAATATACAATCATAGCAGAAGCGTGCCATACTAACAAAGTACTAGTGACGCGAACAACCTTAAGCCCTTCTCCGTACGGGTTGTCGAAATCAAACGCGTCCACGACCGACCGCTCAAGGCCAAGACCTTTGGCCCGCTCACAATCGTAAACTTCATCGGCTTCGCCCTCTCTGCTCTCCTACTTGCGCTATCGATATGGCAGGACGATGGCATGTCGGTGGTAGCGACGGTACTCCTCTCGCTTCTTTCCAGTCTGATCGGACTGGGTAATAAGTGGGAACTGGAACTACCCTCGCGGAAATACAAAAAGACAGAGGTACCCGGGGGAGACGTTGTCATTCGATATCCAAAGGGGTCTTTCCTGATCGTGCGTTGCGAGGAGGACGTGGCCCGAGAACTCTACTTCGCACCGGAGAACATTAATTACCTCTTGACGCACGGTCCGGCATACCGAATCCTGAGTCTGGTGGGCACTATGATGCTTATGGGAGGCGTCATCTGTCTCGCCAATGCTCAGATTCAGGTTCAGATCGCCTGGGCCGGTTCCTACATGCTACTGGGCGCTTCGTACTGGGTTGTCGCTGCCTTGCACAGCAAGTTGCACTGGGACACCTCGTGTTATAAAGTCGAAAACGAGTGCCTATCTGACTCCGACATGGACAAGAAAGGATACCCTTCGGAAAACGACACGTTCACACAAGCTCTGTGGAGAGCCGTTTGTGTCAGCAAAAACATTGGATGGGTTAAAATGAGCGATGCTTGTCCAGATACCGAGGCCTGGCACGAATGGCTCCTAGAGGCAAAGGCATGTAGTGAAGACGTCCAGTTAATTGAAGACCAGGAGAAGTCGAGAGGCAAAATAATGTGGGAGGTCCCCGAATGGGACGCACAGGGTTCTCTTGGGAGACTGCTGGCTGAGCACGCGGGAAACCAGAAAAAACTCATTAGACAAAAGGTCGAGTCAGCTTGACCAGTTTCATCGGGCTTCATGGACATTCACTTGGGGGTTATGCATAGCGCTGGGGCACGACAAACTAACCATCATACAACGAAAATCTTTCTACGACGAGCGCTCATTGTACGATTTACGATTTACGACTGAGAACGACGAACTTACCGCGGAGCCACCGTTGCCATCATCTTGTACCATCCTACAACACTGGAAACCTACATCAAGCTTTCATTTATACGTCTCGCATCGTTAGCGCTTTGAGCGTTCTTGTATCTAAAGCATTTTTCACGTAGCAGAAAAGAATACACACAGCAGTGTTTATACAGAGCTCGCCACTCCCACCAGTCACCACTTCTCACCAACGTAACTCGTCACACCTGTCTCATCACGCAGCCATCACCACACCGCGATCAATGCTTGTCAAAACCGGTGTCTACAGCGTGGAATAGCCTTAAATTGTGCGCAGTCATCTATAGCCGGCGCAACGCTGCGTCTAAACAACGCAGACCCATGTCCGTGGTATGACACCTGGACACACCGTGCTCAGCTCCAGACTCACAGCGGCTTGGCAACTCCGAGTAACCTCGTGGAATGGGAACCACGAGTACAGAGCCGAGGAGACCAATGAGCCCAGTGATAGGCTCTTCCCGATCTATGACCATCCTCTCGAGTCGCTGGTTATATGTCATTCCTGCTGGTTGACGAAGAACCCAACAGCGAGAGCCTCAGCCTCCGTCTTGCAGTCATCATTGTATCTTCGCGACTAGACTTCAGGTAGCGCTCTTCCACCGCTGCTCATATTCCACCTTCCTTCTGACTACACTCCTCAACCATTTCTCCAGATTCTCCCCCTCAACCTGCGCGTCGACATCCATAGCCTCGCCTTCCGCCTCCAATCTCACACCACCCTCCTCCTCTTCATCTTCCTCTCCACAGCATGCATCCTCTGCCATTTGACATGCCTCGTTCCACTCCTCGTAGCTGAAGTTTCCCTCGCTTTCGCTCAGCAGCATTTTCCTGTCGCCAGAGAATGCGAAGACGTGTACCGATCGTATGGGTTTCGCGCGTAGTAGTTCGTTCGCGGTGGGCGAGAGTAAGGGTGGGAAGGAGTTTGTAGACGGCGAGGCGGGTTGAGCGATCATTACGGAAGTGAGGACTGTGCGGAGGGGTATCGATGCGGAGAGGAGCGCGAGGAGCGCAGTGTGAAGAAGGTGTGGGAGGAGGGTCAGAGACTGGGGCTGTCAGCGATTGATGTTCATGGGAGACGGTATCGCAACTGGACATACGGTATTGACGCCTGCTGTGCTATCTTCTTCCGGTAAACTCCTGACTTGGAGTGTGATTTGTACAAGTGTTCGCGGTATCGCTCGGGTCAGAATTATACTGCGCAGTGTGTTGTGTACCAGTGTTTCGAGATGTCGTTCTCTTGGACCTGGATTCCCGTCAGTATATAAATCACTACCCCATCAAGCGTAAAAACATACTTCCAACTCCCATAGCGGGTCTGACGTTCACCTCGATCGCTGCTTCCTCGGGTAGTTCATCGCGTCGCTGTACTTCGATTGGACCATTGACGGCGCCAATGATTGAGTAGCCATTGTGGGTATATGTCGCAGAGCCGTCGGCGCGGTTCAAATGCGTCAGGGTGACTGTAGGTGCGCCCATGATTTCGTGACCCGATTCGAATGCGCGTCGCGAATGAAGAGTTCGACTCTCCGTACTGCCAACTGTGGAGGTGGGTGGAGGTGTGCGATAGGATCAGAATACTGATAAAGCCAGTAGACGTGTCGAGTCAAAGGACTTTAATGCGCAGAAATTGAACGAAGGGGTGCGTGCTCTAAGATGCGCCTCTGCACCTCAGTGACGATATGCCATCTCCAAAAGTTTTGGTGGGGATGACGCTCAGCCCAGTCTGTGGCTCAAGCTTCAGACCTCGGCGCATCACCGCGGCCAGCTCAGCCATCCGATATCCTTGCCAATGCGACAATTGAGCTGTCCGTAAGCCTCCACTCGCACTTTCACCGCCATAGACATACAGCGCATCATCTCCACCCATTATAACATCAATACCAATATCAGAACCTATCCAAAACATATATAGTCACCATGGCAGGCTCGTCGCGCAACGCATCGCCCATCAAGCGCCTCATGACCGAACTGCAAACATACCAACACGACTCCAACGACGCGCTGTACGAACTCGGACCTACAGACGACGATGTGATGCAATGGCGAGCAGTCATGAAGGGTGTAGAGGGAACGGCATATGAAGGTATACAAAACCCGGCGCATACTTCGCCTACACCGCTTACAGCACCACAACACCCAGACCTCATTCACTGACTAACACACTCCAGACGGCTGCTGGCTCCTCTCCATCGCTATCCCCTCCACTTACCCCCTCACCCCACCCACCATCCGCTTCGTAACGCCCATCTGCCACCCCAACGTCGATTTCAAGACGGGCGAGATCTGCCTCGATCTACTCAAGACCGCTTGGACACCCGCGTATACTATATCGTCGACTCTGACGAGTATACACCAATTGCTCACTAGCGCTGAGCCAGACAGTCCGCTGAATGTGGATGTTGCGCAGCTATTCAGGACAAACGACGACGTTGGGGCCAGGAGTTTGATCAGATTTTACACTGTTAGCGAGAAGTATGATTGGAAGGGGAAGAGATAGACTGTATAGCGTGATTTGGTTTGGAACAGATGTGGCTTGTTGTACATTGGCGTAAGAAGGCTATGCCAGAGGATCTATTCAGGCGTTTGGTTTGATTTGGGACGAGATACCTACATTGGAGAGCGCGAACGCATCATGTATTCGCAATGGAGTATACTACCGACACAGCATCTGCATGTCTTCATCTTGACTGTCCAAAATCGATTTATTTACCGGCAACGTCAGCAAGCCCGACACAGCCCGCCACACGCACGTGGGTCCACGGCTGTGTTTCAACTTCAGCTCCCCACAACACTTCTCGATTACGCACTCCACTGATCGTCAATGCAGCATCTCAGACCGAGCAGTCATAGACGAGAAAGATCGACGGTATCCCTTCTTGTCCGAGTACGGTTCATACAAGCGACCTGGATCGACCGCTAACTTGACCTCTACATGCGACTTCCTGCTGACTGTGTTGCATGCGGTACGTACTCTTTATGGAGTTCAAATGATCATCGTTACGAAGCCTGCAGTGAGATGAGTAGAAAGTGCTTTTGGCGCTTCGCATATGAGTTGTTTGGCAAAGCTTAGATGGGCACATTTGTCTGGCGCTTAGAATGGACCGTAGTAAAGCTGTCGAGATCACGTCATTCGATCCCTAGGGACTTCCGATACGAAAGTACGGCTACTAAGTTGAGGTAGCGGGAACTAGTTATGCGTCGTCTAGGCGCTCGGGGACTTCGGTATGCGCTCGGCATGTGAAGTAGAAGCAGTACCGATTTATACTTGGAGAATAGGTTGCAGCTTGATTCAGACCGATTACTTGAAGAAAGTCCAGGAAATTACGGTTGCCTAGATTACAAAACAAATGCTAGAGTACACCGAAACATGAAGACGATCGGGTACATCCCCCGAACCTTTCGTCTCGAAATACCAACATGACAAATACCTACCGCGGGTCCAGGAAAAGCAAGAAAAACATGATAAGCAACCGGATCTACCCATGCCGGCTGTAGTTTAAGCCTCGCAAACAGTAACAATACATACATCGTGTCGACAAGTCTCGTCTACCCGCCCCACTTTCACTCCACTTTCCTCAGCTAGTAAGCGTGGAAACTACGCAAGCCACAACACTCCATGCTCAAACTGGTCCGCTTCAGCACTTTAACGTTGAGCCTCAGTATCCACATCTGCTGAGGTCATGCGACCACGATCGAGCGATGGTGGCTTGTGTCCAGGCAGTGTGCGTTGTCGTGGGAGGTAAGGTATCGCTGTACGGAAGAAGGCATGTTGTGCGAGCGTGCGATCGCACTTGCTTTCCGACATTCCCCTAGCTTGGATTGATCATGCGGTGAATAGGTGGCAGAGGAGGCTCAACCTGCGGTGACGGTCCATTGAGTGCGTCGCCAGCCTTTGGTTGAGACCGTGACTGTACCCTCGAGGAGTGACTCTTGGTCTGGAATACTGTTTGGCGAGACGCGGCGGGTGTATGAGATAGTTGATAGTTCTTCGGGTACGTCTTCCGAGGGTGGCTCGGCCTTGATAATAGTCGACTGAGTTCTGTCGTGAAGTGACTCTTCGGTCTTGATAGTCGGTAATGGCACTGGGTAGTAGGGCGCGTCGTATGGTCCTGGTAGGTTCTGCGGCGCTGATATCCAAGGATAGATTGGAGACAGTATTGGCTGGAGTGTCTCTTGTTGGAGCGAATGGAGGTACTGGTTTGGTTCCCGGTCGAGCGATGGCCGACGAAGAAAGACATCGTTCTGTCGTTCTATGCTTGACTTCTCTTCTAAAGTTGTGCCGACAGTCTCTACGTTTTCTCCTTTAAGATGCACTTCCTCTTGATATGAATCTTTTCTTTGGTGAATGGCCAACTTCTTTTCTTGATTGACGGGCAAGTCACTTTGACCCATACCCGAACCAGTCATCGTTCTTCGTCTCCGTGCAAGGAAAGCCGATCTCAAAGCTGTCGAAAAGAGCGCCAATAATAAGAACACTTCAAAAAGATGCCGTAGACTGACGAGCGGGAGCCGCCTTTCTGTACTGAGCGAATCCGTTGGGTTGAGAAGTGGAGGCATAGGTACAAAATGACGCCGACGGAAGACAGGTGAGGCTTGGTGGGATCCACTCAGACTATGAGAAGCGTGGGATGATGCAGGTCCTAGATGAACTAGCCACTGCGTCAGTCAAGAAGACGGGGAAGCAACCGCTTTCATACAACTTACTTCGAGTAAGAACGGGAATGACTGTTAGCATAAGCACTAAAATCGGAATCCTCCGTTGTATAGTAGACAGCTAATAATACTCGGGTACGGTTATTGTCTCGTTCCTGTAGGATTGGCACTGGGGTCTACGTATAAATAAGGATATCGCATGTGAGAGTCAGGTTTGTTCCTGGGGCATCAATCTCTGCGGAACGCGCCATCCTGGTCTACGTATATGCTTCGACGGCGACATCAGCACGCCCAGATGCGGTTGAAACATCGAGATATCGGCGAGCTAGCGCGGCGTAGTCCTGGTGACGAAAGCTGGTGGGCAAAGTGAAGCGTAAGCCCACGATGCGCAAATCAAGCAAAAGGCAACAAACTGATCGTGTTCAGCTGTGACGAATAGCGCCCGTGGAAGGCATACATCACGGATTCTGCTGGGGTAGGCATGGTTTGGTGCGTGGCCTCAGCAGGACGACCAGTGTCCTCGTGTCTTGGCTGGTGGTATCTCAGCTGAGTTTGCGATGGTGGCGTTTGTTGTGGCTAACGCCACTGGTTCACTGGCCTAATCGGCAGGGGTGACCCGAGATCTGATCCTGCGCGCAAGAACAACGGCGAGCTGGCTTGACACGTCTGGCGAGACCTTTGCGCGGATGAAGGGGCCGCCAGTTGGAACGATGCAGTTGCGCCATTACGGGCGTTAGAGCGAGGTGTGGTGGGTGAGTAAGGCGTCCCGTGACGGATCGGTTTCAGCTTCTGCAGGAACGCCAACCGAAGGGCAGGCGCTCATGATACGTCGGGAAACAACTTACGCAATATGTAAGAGAGGCGGCTAAACAAAGACTCGCAGTTGAAGCACGAGCATCAGTATATTCAGGGAAACAACCGCCACACATGTGCTTTTTTGCGGGGCGGTACCCTTTTTCAACCCCAAAGAACCACATCGCGTGAGAGGCGGCTGGTACGCGATGCTGGCTTAGTGGGCTGTTATCACGTCTCGATCTTTACCAAACTCAACCGTTGTATGTGGCTGTCGGAACATGAGTCGATCCGTCGCGTCTCCGACCGCCATTCGTGGAATATCCACGATCTGGAGTACCTCGTGCGATCCCCACAACACCACGCGATATTGTAGAAGCTGGGCAAACCTCAAAAACAGGTTCTCGGTAGCGAGCGCGCATCGAACAACGGCGAGGTTGGCTGTCTGTCAGCTGGATGTTATGGATAGAACCTGGAAGATACCGAATGTATGGCGTACGGTGTAGGAACTACCGAGACGCGATCGCTTTCATCCATGAGCTCGAACCTGATACACAGAAGCCACTTCCCTATCGTCAGATCGGCGGCTTTTACTGGCCGCGCACGATATCACATCCCCCAGGCTTCGATTGTCCTCGCGTATTCAGGCTTCCAGCAGCTTGCCCAGTATCCACATTCTAGTAATTTTGTAATCCTTGCGTAGATCGAGCACGCCTCTCGCGAACAGTTGCCTCAATTTCGGAGACGCCGTGGATGCGAGAAGATCTACGTCTAGCGAATCCGAGATTAATACCAGCGGCTTCGAAGCAGGAGCACCGGGTCATCATCAAACGCGCGGGAGCTTGGGTAAACCCCTGAGTGTAACAATGGGGATGCATCGATGGTAGTGGCATGTTGGTGGTCCCGTCGATCTTACGCAACGTCCAGCTGCCCTAGTTTACTCTTCACGGCGATGCCGTCGCCACGTGAGCACGTGACTAGCCCTTACACTAACGCTTCCAGATTGGGCCGGTGGTCACATAACTGAGTGAGATTCCATAAACAAATAATCTTAGATAATCGTGATAGATTGCCGGGGCATGTTTGCAAGAATCCGCCTGACCTGCAGTCTCATAGTATAGAACATGCCGACTCGCTCGTATTTCCCCGTCCCATGCCTGGCTGGTATCAACACCAATCCAATGACTGTTTCGCTTTCGTACGCAATTCTCTTCTTGACCCCAACGATGGGCAGGAGCGTGAGTACTTGGTCCTCTGAAGTAGTATCGATGCATTCTAACCTTCCTATAGATGGCGTGCCGCTTACTGCTGTGTCAAAAAAGATTTCAGGACCAGACGAACTGTCTGGTGTAACCGATACCGGAACATGGCTGCCGAGTTCTTGTGGGAAGATCTGGGTTATCTTGCCGGTTTTGAGCTCAGGTGAGGAGTGGGTGTTGGGGTTGGCTGTCCAACATACCGAGGCTAACGGGCCAAGAAGTTTAACGTACCCATCAATCACTTGACCGAAGCGATAACCGTCTAGGTCAGTCACTACTGCCTCCTGAAGAACTGTCAGGTAGTCGTCGGAGTTGTAGTTGTGTTGGCAAGATGCGAGTGAGATCTTGCCTCTGATTGAGGCCCAGGACCATGTCGGCGCGATCAGTCGTCCCTCCGGGCGCGTCGGTAAGGCGCGCGACAATTCGTTTTTTGTAGTTTTCCATAGGAAGTATGCAGGCAAAGAAGACTGCCACAGGCCTGCGAGATAGCCGTCCCCAGGTGCGCCCGGTTCCACAACAGACACACTGCTAGCAAGACCTGCCACAGCTGGGAGTTTGTCAGAATCAAAGCTGATATGCAACGCGGTGTATAATTCAATAATCGCGTCCCAATCTTGGAACACCGCCGCAGATTTCGTAGTAGCGTGCATGATAACCTGCTGAATGGAAATAGGCGCCAAGGTTGCTCTGATAGCGTTCAAGATCCTTCTCGAAGGGCTGATACCCGGTGGAATTTGCGAAATGTGTTTTGCAGGCCAGCGGTCGTCTCTTGTCTCATCGCCGAGTTGTAGTCTTTTGATGTTGATAGATGTGTGTCCACGCACACTATCCGGAAGACCTTGGTGGTAAGTCTCGCAGGCAGCAAAGTGCCTGCATTCCCAGAAAAGCTGCCCTCGCCCGAAGTGAAGAACACGTCGCGAAAGGATACGCTCCTGAAGTACCCAGCCACGTTGATTTAGCGGTTCACGTGTGAGCTTCTGAGCCCACACGTTAGATTCGCATACGGTAAGGTACCTCTTCGTTGCAACCCTTTTGCAACCGACCCAGGGTATACTTAACTCGGTTGGCAATACAGCTCGTGGGTTTCTGTCCCAGAAGCAACCTCCATTGGAGTTCTGTGACCCTGTGGCGGCTATATTGATAAAGCCGTACCTATACACAAGGCTCATGAGACTGGCTTCATTGTTCCAATCGTCCTGGTCGTCCTGTATGATACAAAAAGCATCAATCCAGAGATATCGAAGGCCCAATTTTCGAGTGATGCTAAATGCATCCAAGAACGTTCTCGTGAAGTATGATGAATCAATGCCGGTCCTCAATCGAGATAAAGACCACGAGTTCGTATGCGGCATAACAACTTTTCCCCAACAATGAGAGAGAGTTGCGTAAGGCTGCCCAGGGGGGATGTCTTCACGATGCAGTAATCGTACGCGATCTTCATCGGAAGTGCCGACATCCAGGACCCGCGTTGGGAACCAGCGTTCGGGAATAGTTGCGTTACAACGAATATGCTTTTGAGTACACTCATCCATCCAGCGTTCGATTAAATTCCAGCTCTCGGGAGAAGATGTCGACGAAGCGGGTTTGTACGCCGCGTGTTCGCCTGTGTTCGAAAGTGAGTACTCAATCCAATTGATAGATGCTTCCAGACAAGGCTTACTTCGAAGCGTCTCAATGACCTCAAATGTGAAACCCAGACTAAAGTTGTTCACACCATCCGATGTCAACTTCCACTCGAAAGCGCTTTGCCAACTTGCCGACGAAGTATCAGATTCGCATTTGATTGGAAACAATGTCTCCGAGGATTCAGCGAACTCCCTTTGTATGTATCCGAGAGTTTCCGAACATATCCCGCAGAACTGCTCGGAAGAGTTCTCAAGAGATGCGAGTGATTCGTGATGGACAAGATCTTTATGCCATCCCGGATGGCTGATAATATCGACGATACCCTGACAGGTTGCACAAAGCTCGTTGAAAGTAACAGAGGCCACGCTAGGAATTTGAACGGGTTCTGCATCATGTCGGCCAGTCAAACGACGCAGGAAAGTCCCAGCAGTGAGTTTGAGTAACAGACACGTGATCTCCAGTAGTTTCAGAACGACGAGTAGAAGATCGAAGAAACAGGAGGTAGCAGACGCCATATCGGAAGTAATCGAGCTTTAATTTGATGACCTCCTCAGGCTGGTGTAGGATGATCGCACCAATTGTGGGGTTACTTGAGGCTGAGCAACACATCACACAACGTGCACCCCGCTTCCGACCGGTCAGCTACCGCCTCGTTCATTCGCGGAAAGTCTGCATGGTACGTTGCCACCACGTCGGCAGTACATGCAGGCATCAGAGGAACTTTTGCAAGCCTGAACGATAACGCGCAGATCTATGCCAAGATAGTGGGTTACTTGGGGAGATGCGATAGGAGCATGTAGTATTTGTAAAACTGATGGCAGAATTTGTAGCAAGTGCCTCCTGAGTAGCGCTGAGTCCTCTAGCCTATGTGTTGAGCTGAAGCTTGGGCCCACCTCATACAAGAAAAAAAACCGAACAGGTCTGCAGGCTACATTAAGCTAAAACCTTGCAAAGTAGGTGACCCAACGTCAACGTAGGCTCCAGGCTGTCCAGCTTTTTCCTAGGTTGGCGTAGGCCGGCCCTCTCTCCACTCGTCAAAATCTTTCTGACCGGGCATCTCTCTGCCATCAGAGAGCTTGAGTCTGGGAAAATGTACATCCTCGCGGTTGTATGTGGGCTCCTTCTGGGCCAACTCTTCGTTGACCAGAACCAAAGCGCCCGAGTGCCATCCTGCAGCACTCACCCGAAGAGCGAAATAGGCACCAAGACCGTCTTCACCACGGTCCTGATCCCAGGCTCTTCCTTCCTGCTCGAACCACTCACTGACCTCGCCTTGGACGTTGGGGTCGGTCCTGAACATCTCCCTGCGCTCTTGGCTCTCTTCTGCGTGTGCTTCGTCATGAACCGCTTGCTTGAGCCATTCGTTTTTTCTCGCGTCGAACCAGATCTGACGACCGCGTGTGTGGGCTTGAGGGGCAAGTTGTCCGTTGCCATTGAATCGGTCATACACGATACCTCGTGCGTTCCCGACTAGGTTGTCACCGTTCGAGCCTAACCCCAGTGCGCCACAGGCGGAGTTCTCGGTACCGTATGAAGTTATCTTGCCATCCGAGTGGAGTGCCAGGTAGTGATAGTCGCCGAAAGCAATCGAGATGACGTTACTGTTCTGCAAGGCCGGAATTTTCTTCAGCCCTTGCACATCCCCTGGACTGTGACGATTGCTCCAACATGATTCGAGGTAGTTCTGGTCGCCGGTAATTACTTCATCGTCCCTGAAGATGGCAAAGTTGCGGAAAGAGCCCTGAACGTCAAGAGGAGCTCCCTGGTCGTGACGCAGAGTTTGGAGCTCAACAATATCCTCGACACGATTCTTTTCCTCGAATCTTCCACAGAACACCTTACCCAGGTCTGTGCTGAACAGCACAAAGTGCTCCAGTATAACGTAGTTCAGTACTGCTCCAACCTCTTGACGCAGAACTCTCTGCTCATCTGAATCGCGGTTGCCCTTGACATGCTGGTAGCTGGTCTTGGGAACTTCAGCATGTTCCAGGACAAGCATAGTGTCTGTACCTTCATCGCCATGGTCTCGCTCAACGGGGTCCCAGACGACGATGCCAACGCCATGAACATAGGCCGAGCTGCGGCTCCATCCTGCTACCACTTGTTTTACTTGTCCGAAGTTGGAGGTCGCGTTCGACTTGTCGTTCAAGGAGAGTTCGTTCAGCTGCAGAGTAGCGAACTTGACTTGGAGCGCAGGCTTCTTGACATCGTACCACGACCAGATTCGGCCGCTGTCGGAGAGTCCAAGTATGTGTGCACGACCGGAGGAGAACTGCCGGATGGCGACAGTCGGCTCTTCGTATTGGGCCTCGGAGGTATTTGAAGGATAGCCTTCTGGGAAGCGGAGTGGTTGCAGAGGCCCGCTAGCAATGAGTATCCTCTGGCCATCAAGGGCGCCAGCAGTGTAGAGGGTACCTTTGGAGGTGAGCAAAGTCGTGGACCAGCCACCACATTGCATGTCGGCAATGACTCCTAGTTCTCGTGTCTTGTCCATCTCCGTCGGGAAGGCTTGATGGGCGTTGTACATGCGCCTGCCTGGCCGCATCATGCCAGCTCTCATTCCTCTCATTCGAGGCGTCCGACCATGTGCGTGGTCCTCCGGGTCTGAAGCATGCCCCAAGCGGTTGTGCGAGTTATGGCCCCATGTGTATACGCGGCTCTGGGTGAGCATGCGGCGATACATCTTCTGCCAGCGGTCGCCGTCATGTTGTACGACTGGCTGGTTCGGTACGCGGAAGGTCGTTCGAGCGAGATAACTCCAGTACGCTGGGTCTAATCGAATCGACGGTTGCTGGAAGGCTTTGCACGTGCTGCAAAGGGCGAGGAAGCTCTTGGCGTCGAGGTATGGGAATACGAGTACGAGGATGTCGAGGGGGAGGTCGGTGATGGAGCTGATGGTATCGGCCATTTTGGCGTTGCGTCTGGACACCTTTTCGGCGCGTCGAATGTAAAGTAGGAGTATCTTGAAGGTGGTGTCGCTGTTCAACGTTGAAGTAATGAAGCCTGCTCCATGTGGCAATGACGACGTGTGAGTAAACAAGATGTTTGTGCTGTTGGAGAAGGCGCGATGGATGCCTGCCCAATGACGCAGGGAGCGCGGGGATCATTGCGGGACATTTCCGTTTTGGCGCTAACCAGAAGCGGCGACCAAACTTCTGACTCAATTCACGCATCTCTATCAAATTTCCGCCTGCCCAGCCACGCTTGACCATACACGCGCTGCACTACTCTACCTAATAGAACCGACCCACGAAAATCTCCAGGCTTGGAGATACTGAATTTGGGACCAACTTCACGCCACGACACTTAATTTTGCCCCACCACGCCTGATCGTTTTACACCTGACTGGCCACATTCCAATTCTAAAAGGACGACGAGAACAGAAGAGTCGCATCGCCATGTCTGAGACACCCGCTGCAGAGGCAGCGCCTGCACCCGCTGCGGCAGTAGTACCACCTCAAGAAGGCGCACCTGCAACACCAAACGGCGATGCCACAGACGGGCCCAAAAAGCTCTCACCAGCGGAGTTGAAAAAGCAAAAGGCGGCCGAGAAGCAAGCAAAGCGAGCCCAAGCCAAGGCTGCGTCTGGCGCACCAAACCAACAGCAAGGACCTCCAAAGGACAGCCAGAAACAGCAAAAAGAATCGAAGCAGACACCAAAAGACGACAAGTCAAGACCACAGCCACCATGGCGGCAATCATCGCAAGCCAACGCACCAGTCGTGAAAGACCCAGAGAGAAAGACGAAGAAGGGGAAAGAACCAAACCAGACTGGTCTGTTCTTTGGTCATCTTTACAGCCAGCCAAAGCAACAATCTCTTGTCGGCGCGTCCAAAGATGTACATCCTGCGGTTCTCGCGCTGGGCCTACAGTATAGCAGCTACGCCATCTGTGGTAGTACGGCACGCATGGTGGCCATGCTCTTGGTGTTCAAGACAGTGATCGAGGCCTATCAAACACCCCCAGGAAACAGTTTGGCCCGACATTTGACCAGTCATCACCTTGGTCCTCAGATCGAGTTCCTGAAGAGCTGTCGACCGCTCAGCATCAGTATGGGAAACGCCATTCGATGGCTTAAGGACAGTAAGTTGGAGTTTCACATTGACCTGATAGAGCAGACATGACTTAATTGAGCAACGGGGTGTCTAGAGAACGTCTGAAGAGATACTGACATCTTCCAGTCATCATCAAGATAGATCCTTCAACTCCGGAGAATGAGGCGAAGCGAGACCTCATCGAGGAAATCGACATATTCATCCGCGAACGTGTTACAGCTGCTGACCGACTCATCCGTGACCTGGCAGCTACCAAGATCCAAGCTGGCGACGTCATCCTGATCTACGCGGCATCTTCGATAGTCGAACAGACCATTATACATGCTCACCAGTCTGGTAAACCTTTCTCAGTCATCGTCGTGGACTCAAAGCCGTTATTCGAGGGCAAGCAGCTAGCTCGGAAACTCGCAAACCACGGCATCTCAGTACGCTACTATCTCATCACAGGAGCTTCGCATGCTGTCAAGGACGCGACGAAGGTCTTCCTGGGTGCCCACGCGATGATGTCAAACGGTCGCCTCTACTCGCGCGTTGGCACAGCTCTGGTTTCCATGCTTGCCTACTCCCACTCATTGCCCGTCATTGTACTCTGCCAATCAGTGAAGTTCACTGAGAAGGTAGCGCTGGACTCCATCGTCGGAAATGAAGTCGCCCCTGCCGAGGAAATCCTCTCCGAGGCTGAGCGCCGCGAGCTCCTTCCTCTCAAGTCACGATTTACGGCTTCGAAGAGCGACGACAAGTCGTCATCGGAAGAGGCGCCTGCCGATACCACAGACGTTCTGAAATGGATTGACGATGCCAAAAACCTGCATCATCTCCAAGTGCTCTACGACGTCACGCCCGCGCAGTACATCAACATGGTCATCACCGAATACGGCAGCTTGCCACCAAGCTCGGTCCCCGTGGTCCACCGACTGAGTACGAACATATAATCCTGTCCAGCGTTTTCTTTTTGTATTCAGGGTACTTCCTATAGCAAGTGCTAACATTGGACTTTCAGGAACTGAAGAGCAGGAGACGATGCCTACTAAGAGGGGCGTTCGTCAAGCTTCGGGCTGGTAGGATTCCATTGAGATGTGTCAGGGGATTCGCGATTTCGGAGGTATTCACAGTGGCGGTATTTTTGGTATTTCTACGAGTAAGATAGCATACGAGGTATGATGTTACGAAGGAATCAACGTCCCACGCCAACGATTTTGCGCACTTCCAGTCTCACCTCCTCGATCCCAAAGGAGAAAATGCTAAACCTGACTACCTAGCTACAAAACCTCATTCTAAATTCTCAATGGACAGCCCCGCGATCTCAGCTTCAAGCGCTGCCATTTGGGCCCTCAGTGCCCGAACCCGCTCTCCCTTCTCAACCACCTGATCAGTCTGAGTATTCGCAGGCCCACCTCCACCCCTCTTCATCTCCTCCCTCATCATTGGGAACGCCAAAACTTCCTTGATTGAGTAATTGTTCGTCAAGAACATCATGATGCGATCGAGCCCAGGCCCGCACCCAGCCGTGGGCGGCATCCCATACTCCAGCGCTTTGATGAACGCTTCATCAATGCTCTGCGCTTCGTCGTCACCTTGAGCCTTCTGCCGAGCCTGCTCTAGGAAGCGCTCGCGCTGCTCGAACGGATCGTTGAGTTCGGAATACAGGTTACAAATTTCCTGGCCGCAGACAAAGGCTTCAGCGCGTTCTGTCAGACCAGGGATTGCGCGATGCGTCTTGGCTAGTGGAGACATGAGCTTCGGGTGGTGGATGATGTACGTGGGATTTGTAATGCGCGATTCGATGTAGAAGCCCACGAGCTTGTCGAGCAGACGGGCGTTTGTATGCGGGGGCGAACAGACGATGTTGCGGTCATGCAAGAGGCTTAGTAGGAACTGTCGACTTTCCTCAGTGTGAAGTTCAGATGGAGGAGGAAAGCTGATAGCACAGGCAGCTTCAAGAGCTGGTATCATGTCAATGCGCTCCCATGGCCCCTCCCAGTTGATCTCGCACTCGTCACCAGTCTGACTCTTGAACCTGGTCACATAAGACCCAGTCACACTCTTCACCAAACCAGAAATCATATCCTGCGTCAGCTGCATCATCACCTCGTAATCAGCATCCGCCTGATAAAACTCGCAGCTCGTAAATTCAGGATTATGAGTCAGATCCATATCTTCATTGCGAAACACACGTCCGATTTCGAACACGCGATCAATGCCACCAACGACTAAGGGCTTGAGATGGAGTTCCGTAGCCGTCCGGAGGTACATGTCTCGCTTGAGATCGTTGTGGTGGGTGATGAAGGGCTTGGCTGCTGCACCGCCGGCTTGCTGGCAGAGGATTGGTGTTACGACTGAGATGTATCCGCGGCTGCGCAGGAACGTGGTGATGTAGGCTTCCATCGCGTCCCAGGTGCGCAGCATGTCGCGGCTGCGTCGATTCGTAATGAAGTCGAGGGGTCGGTCGCGGTGTCGCGTTTCGGCGTCAGTGAGCGTCTTGGGCAGCATGTGCAGGCTGGGTGCTAGCAAGATGACCTTGTGCGCGAAGAGCGAGAGCTCGCCTACAGGCCGGTTTCGTGGTGCTGTTCGCCCTGGGTGACCGATCACACCGATTTGGTCGCCTCTCGCAAGGTGTTCTTGTTGCTGCTTGTATACTTCGATGTCATCTCGTTCAGTCGCCTGGCACACGACCTGTATCTTGTCCTCGCCCGATTGAACTTCGTAGAAGCGCAAACGCTCTCCTGCACTACGAATAGTGACGATGCGCCCACGTATTGCGTACTCTACGTCTTTGAGCTGGTGGCCAGTCGTTATAGATTCGTGTCGAGCGCGGAATGCGCCAAGGTCCAGGAGATTGGAGATGAAGGAAGAATAAATGCCATTCTCACGTGTATTCTGACGTAGACTCTGTACTAAGGTACAGCGGTTTTCGTAGTACTTGTGGGGTGGTAGCGTCTCCTGCTGGTTCGGTCTCATACGTTGCTTGGGCGCCTTCGTGGTGACGTCGATGGTAGCCATCACGACAGATATTTATGTCTTTAGGATTTGTTTGTTCGTGAGACGAAAACGAAAGTATGGATAATGGCTGAAGAAGATGATTTGAAGTTGTTTCGTGCTTTCAGATGTGACGATGTTCTTAAAGTTACGAACCGCGAGTCCAGTCATCGCTTGTGAGTCAAGCACTGCATCCTTCGCGAACATCTGCCCTCAGGCGCCCTATCACTGGTCTCATCAAATACCAGAGACACGAGCCCGAACCTGCACTCGCAATTTGTTAACATAATTTCCCCGCAGTTATACTTCTTTTACTACTGGCGCTGTTGGCTTCCCATCTAGACAAGCACAGATGAACGTAGATCATTCACGGAGATATTCTGCAAGTAAGCATCTAGTCCAAGCAGCATAGCAGGATGCTCTGATGTCATTTTATTTGTGCAAATCTTCCGTCTTATGACTTATCCTTCATGGCTCGCAGCGCTCCCATGACATCGATTGGCTGAGTCTTGCCAGTAACCTTCTGGAGTTCAGGATCGTCGACGCGCATGAAGACGTTGTGCTTCTTCTCGTCGCCGATCGTGAACTTACCCTGCGTCTGCTTATTCTCTTGTGAGAATGTGTCGAGCTTCTTGATGGCATCATTGTTCAGCACACTCTTGGCAAACTTGACATTGCCCTTCGTGTATTCATGCCCAGGGTAGACCTTTGTATCGTCAGGAAGAGCCGCTAGGGTCTCATTCAGAGCCTTGTGCATCTGTTCTGGGGTGCCTTCGAAGAATCGGCCGCAACCGCCGATGAACAGTGTGTCTCCGGTAAAAACGGCGCGGTCGTTGCCGTCTTCGAAGTAGAAGCATATGCTGTCTTGTGTATGGCATGGTGTGTGGAGCGCTTTGACGTTGATGGAACCGATCTTGAAGGTACTGTTGTGGCTGGGGGTTTCGGAGACTTTGTCGCAGTCACGACCGCCAATTACAGGTAGGCCGAATGCCTTGATCTGGGAGGACGGTTAGCTGATGATTTCCCACCCTGCTTGCTTCTTCCTAAACTTACTGTATCCACGTTGCCTCCTGCATGGTCTCCATGGCTATCCGATACGTCAGCGAAGTCACATTGTGTAGCGCGGTTGCCCTACTGGTGAGTGTTGATGATCTTGGTCAGCTTGAGACCTCCAGTGGTAGTCTGTTCCCGCAACACGGGTAGAACTCTACAGTCAAGTCAGCTAGGCACCTTCTTCCCTATGTCTCCGACGTACTCTGGAGGGTTGGCAGGGTCAATGATAACGGCTTCTTTGGTCTTGTCGTCTGAGACTAGGTAGGCATAGTTATTGCCCGAACCCTCCCCTGATTAGTGAGTTAGAGTGTGCCTGACGATTCGAGATGCTCCATCAGGGTGCTCGTACACATGGGGATTGATTGGATGTGCATGGCGCGTGCAGCTGGAGACGATGGCTGCTTGGCGTCAACTTCCGATTCGAGATTGTGGAAGCAATTGCTCGCGCTTACCTTGGTAAAAGTGCGAGAGATTGATGCTAGAGAGTATCGTTTGATGGTTGCAGTAAACACGCTCATGAGGAAGACACCGAACAGAAATTGGCGTAGAGTTGAGGAGGCCATGGAGCTCTGCGAAGGCCGAGGTGATGATGACGTTATCGCTCATTATCGATAAGACATTGTCACGTGAGAAGCGGCCCACTTCCAAACGCGTCGAGCTGTGCCGGACGCGTTCACCTCAAAGACACGATGCATCCTAAATGGCGCGGCATGCGGCACATCTTCTTTTTCACAACAAGCGATCAGGCACGACGCGTTTCAACGAGGAGATCTTTCAATACAGTATCTACCATGGAACTAATGGTACCCATACGCCTGACAAACACCTAAACCAAACCCAGCCACGCCATTTCGATGCTCATGTACAGTCATAACAATCGTCCAACATTACAACGTCCCAACTACAGCAGCGCCTTCAGCCTCTTCTGCAGCTCCGGCTTCTCCGATGATCCTTCACCCCTCAAGCGCTGCTCCTGAGGATCGTGCAATGGATCGCGAGTCACTGTGGCCTTGATCTTCTTGCCAAAGTACTCAATCTCCACGGTCTTCCCTTCACTCACAGTGCTGGGTAGCCATGCGTACGCGACAGGCTTGCGTACCGTGTAGCCGAAAGCGGCGCTGGTAACATAGCCGGCTCTTTGGCCTTCCACGAAGACAGGCTCCTTACCCAGAACCACCGAACGACCGTCGTCGACCGTCAAGCATCGAAGTCGCTTAGACGCTGCCTTCCTCGAAAGCTGCTCCAGCGCAGCCTTGCCAACGTAGTCCGCCTTCTTGTCCATCTGGATCGCGTACGTCACGCCGGCCTCCCAAGGGTTGTGCTCGGAGGTCATGTCGGAACCCGAGGCTCGGATGCCCTTCTCGATTCGCAGTCCGTTGAAGGCAGCGCGACCAGCAGCGACTAGACCGTGGGGCTTGCCCGACTCCCACAATATGTCCCAAAGCCGCTGGCCATACTCAGGTGTGGTCTGAATCTCCCAACCAAACTCTCCGACGAACGACTTTCGGAACATGGTGACGGGAACTCCAGCTATGCTTGTCTTCTTCACACCCATGTACGGCAAGCCTTTGTTGCTGTAGTCATCGGAGCTCACCGTGCGAATGACGTCGCGTGCGCGGGGACCCCAAAGACCAAGGCAACATGTGCTTCCAGTGATGTCTCGCACCTGAGCCCACTGACCGGACGTGTGCTTGTGTTGACGGCGAGCTTCGCGCGTGAGGTAGGCAAGATCGGTCGCTGTGTTTGCACCTACTTGGAAGAGGGCCTCCTCGATTCTCGAAACGAAAATGTCACTCAGTACGCCACCGTGGCCGTTGACGAGCAGTGTATGGGTGATGGCGCCGGGTTGCTTAGAAACGTCACTGGTCGTCAACCTCTGGAGCAAGTGCACGGCACCAGGACCTGACACCTCGAACCTGTGGAAGGTTGTCATGTCGTACAACGCTACTGCATTCCGTGTCTTCCAGGCCTCCGCCGCGGCAATCGGTGAGTAGAACTTGGACGACCAGGCGTCCCGATCAACAGGCTTCCACTCTTCCGGTAGGGTGTTGACCAAGCCTGCGTTCGCTTCGTACCAGTGTGGACGCTCCCAGCCTCCTACCTCCAAGAAGAAGGCGCCTTGTTCTTGTTGTCGTGCGTAGAAGGGGCTGACACGAAGGTTGCGAGGGTTCTCTTTCGGCGCGAGAGGGTGGATGATGTCGTAAATCTCGACGAAGTTCTGTTGCGAGGTTTCGCTGACGTATTCCGGGCTCAGCTGGACTTCCTCGAATCGTGTCAATTCACACTCAGCAATGTCGATAGTTGAACGGCCCTCTGTAAGGGTCTCTGCCACAGCTCGAGCCACACCGGCCGAGTGTGTCACCCACACGGCTTCAGCGACCCAGAAGTTGTCGAGATTGGGAGCTTGTCCAACGACGGATCCACCGTCTGGCGTGAAAGAGAAGATACCGTTGAAACCATCTGCGATCTCAGTGTTGCGCAGTACCGGAAGCAGCTCCTTGGTGGCCTTCCAGGCAGGCTCAAAGTCTTCGGGTGTGAAGTCCAAACGAGAAGGCATGTGCTTCTCATCGACATGTTTGGGTGTCACGCCCAAGTCTGAAGCCTTGACGGGCATTGGACGGTGGCCATAGTACCCAATACCAAACTGTTCGCCATGCTCTCGGTAGTATAGGTCTTGGTCCTGGTGTCGTAGGATCGGCAGCTCGGCGTTCATGGCGTTGATCTTCTTGTTGACTTCGCGATTCTCGAGACCGGGGACAGCTGTAGTCTTCGCGTACTGGTGCCCTAGAGGAAGGAGAGGAACCTTGAGCCCAATCATAGCTCCAATCTCTACGCCCCAGAATCCAGCACACGATACAACTATATCCGCTGGTACAGAACCGTTGTTGGTCGTCACACCGGTGACACGGCCGTCCGCTTGCTCGATTCCGGTAACGACGGTGTGCTCGAGGTACTTGACGCCGGCGTTGCGCGTGTTTTCGATGAGGATCTGTGTCGCACGAGCTGCTAGCGCTAGGCCATCGCTTGGAATGTGAAGACCACCTAGCACCATGTCCTTGTTAAGGAGAGGGTACCTCTCGAGACATTCATCGGGACTGATCAAGTTTGCCTCGATACCCCATGATTGCGCATATCCGTGTTTGCGCTTGAGCTCCTCCAGTCGTTCTGGAGTCGTCGCAATTTCCAAGCCACCCAACTGGTTGAAGCAGTTCTGTCCGTCTTTCTCGAGCGCTTGTAGCTTTTCGACTGTGTACTTCGCGAGTAAGGTCATCGTTTTGGAGGGATTGGTCTGGAAGACTAGGCCGGGCGCATGCGATGTTGAGCCACCGGGCATGCTCAATGGACCCTGCTCAACGACGGTGATGTTGTTCCATCCTCGTGAAACCAGCTCGTCAGCGAGGTTAGTGCCGACAACGCCGGCGCCGATAATGACAACGCGCTGGGAGGTCGCCATTGCAAAAGAGTTGAAAAGTATGGAATTGGGCAGTTGGTTGCTCAAGGCTGTAGGACGAACTCCTCTTAAAGCTGCTTGCACTCGCGATAACGGACCATTTCACTACGCTCTGCCATCATAGAAGCCGAAACTAAGCGCAGCGCAAACTTCAATTGGCAAAATAATTCCCACGGTGTGGCCAACGGCAGAGTGATGCACGGAAGCAGCCCACCGCCCCGCATGCGATACTTACAACATTGGTGGGGAAGATGCCAGTCGTGGACGTAGGGTCCTGATGTCCATTTTGGGATTAGTGATTATGGTGCGGACGCATAGAGGCAAATCGTCTCGGGACTACAATAGCCTGCAACAACCCCGCCTCGCGTGTGCGCAACACCATCCCGTCTTTCTCACGATCTTTACTCCAACCCAAAATTCGTCTCGTCTGATATCAGACCTGGATTTCAGGTAAGTATGCATAGTATGGAGAGCTTAGCATGCTTTTCCCGTCAATCGAACCTAATGCGGCTGTCGTGCCGCAAAGATTCACCGATCTTGCTCGCTACAATATATCATTGTAACAAGGATAAGCGTTGCTTCAACATTGAGGGTGACTTTCCGCCATCAAACCTTGCGCCAACCCATCGCGACCACAAAGCCGGTGTGAAAGACACTAGGCCTTGGAAGCGTGGCAATAAAAGCCATGCGACAATCACCCTCCCGGACCCAGCCTCGATCCTACGGGGCTTCTCGAGAGCACAACCCCCTTTTAATCGGCAACTGCACAGTACCACGTGCAGAAAGGCAGACCCATCTGGACCATGATGCCGACCCGTGTGGTGTCACCCACATCGCATGCCCTCGATCACTGAGTCACGCCCTGAGCAGTCTTCGCAATGGACTCACCTTGAAGTTGTCTCTGGTTGCGTTCATCGATGAGTCGATGCTGCGAGACAAACGACAGCTTATATCGCCAAATCACCCCAGACGCCTACAGTGTTAGGGCATGCCCAACGTAACACGTTGCTGCGCTGTCAGCACCAGCCGGCAAATTCACGACTGCGATTGCCAAAAGCACCCAAACCCTCCCGATTACTCTCCATATCGTCAGGAGGGGTAGTGACACGCGAGCTGCTGCGGTAACCATCCACGAACAGAGGCGCTTCCATCGAGACCAGTGACGCTTTGCTGTCGTATGCGTTGCGCGACTCGTGTGGCGTCATTCGCACTCAATGACAACGCGCTCAACGGTACGTGTGCTCCGACGTTCGCTCTATACCCTCGATCAGAGTATCATGGGCTATAGTCCAGCAGACGTTATCAGCTGCGGTACTACATCCAAGCCCGACAGCTCATCAAGATAGCATCGCTATCTCGATATCTCGACGATAACAGCTGCGATCAACATCTTCAGTGAAGATTTTCGATAAGAGCGCGATAGCACTTGGATAATGCGACCGTAATAGTCCCGCCAGAACTTGGTGGTCGCAGTCTGATCGCGCCTTGGGCTGGCGTCCGTTGTCCGCATTTGGAAATCAGATCCATTCAAGTCCGTGCCAACATGAGGGGCAATGACGAGAACGGTCTATACGTTCAGTCACCATGATTTTCTCCTGCATTGTATGCACAGTCAATGAAACTACTCTGGGGTAATACGACGCTGCCCAGTCATATGACGCCGTTGAGCTCTAGCACAGCATTCTAGAATGTTGAATTGATCACGATGGCAGAACGTGCGGTAACGGAGAGACGTCAAAAATAGTCAGGTTGTGTGGCGCTTGACGGTCACCTGCAGCCGAATTACGTTCCCACGTCCCACTGGTTATCGCTCCTCGGGCACGAATGGAAGCCATAACCCCATGGGGACTTAGTTGTTTGTCTTACTTGATAAGAGTGAGGAGTTAAGAACCTCGAGAAGAGGGTATAATAACGCCTGCGACATCCTCAACCTGACGTCCATCCTCTTTATCAGACTTGTACAACACACAATCGTGGTCGCTTCCAGTTACCTTTAGCACTCCACTATCCTACAACAAGCATAACACCACATTTCAACACGCATCCTTCACAATGGTCGGGTCACTCCTGAGCTACCTTGGCTTTGGCGGCTCAGCCGCCGCCCAGGCTCCACCAGAGAACCAGCCCGTACGGGCCCTCCCCGCCAACTGGTATACCTCTGAAGAGATGTACCAACTCGAGCGACGCGCCATCTTCACCCGAAGATGGCTCATTCTTACCCACAAGTCGCGACTCGCCAACCCTGGCGACTTCCTCCGCTACAACGTCGCCAACTACGACATCGTCGTCTCCAAGGACCGGTCCGGTGAGATCAACGCATTCCACAACGTATGCAGACACCGCGCGTATCCCGTAGTTGAGAAGGATGGTGGCAATGCTAAGATCTTCTCCTGCAAGTACCACGGCTGGTCGTATGGCCTCAACGGCAAGCTCGCGAAGGCGCCCGGATACCAGGAGCTCCAGAACTTCGAGAAGGCCAAGAACGGTCTCTTCCCCATTCACACACGCATCGACCGCAACGGCTTTGTCTGGATCAACATGGATGCGAAGAAGGAGCCCGAGGTGTCATGGGAGTCACAGTTCGACCACGTCGACGAACAGGCGCGCTTTGGTCAGTTCAACTTTGACGACTACGAGTTTGACCACACCTGGAACCTCGACGGCCCATTCAACTGGAAGATTCTCGCCGACAACTTCAACGAGTGCTACCACTGCAAGAGCACACACCCCGATCTCACAACAGGTTTGATCGACCTCGAGAGCTACGACGTCTACTGCTCGGCAGACCACATCCAGCACGACCCCAAGACCCCTCAAGACCGCAAGGACCTCGGCCAAGAGATCTGCTCCACGTACTGCTTCCCCAACGCCTCCTTCACCGTCACAAAACACTTCCTCTTCATGCAGAAGTTCATGCCCAAGTCACCTACCGAGTCAGTCATGTACTACGAGGTCTGGCGCAACAAGCACTCGAACGACGAGGACTTCAACCTCATTAGCGACACCTACAAGCGCGTCATGGGCGAGGACAAGGTTCTATGTGAGCGTGCGCAGAAGAACATCGAGGCCGGCATCTTTGTCAACGGTGAGCTGCACCCACACATGGAGAAGGGCCCACTCTTCTTCCAGAAGCGATGTCGCGAGATCGTCATGGAGCACGGCGCGAAGGAGAAGAAGGCCGGTCAAAAGATCTGGCCTGCTAAGCAGCAACTCGAGCCCACTGGTGCCTCGGCCATCAGCAAAGAGATGGAGGACTTCTGCGAGGGTCTTGCTTGCGGCAACGACAACGAGAAGAGCGACCTTGCTTGGTAAGCAAAGTCTTGACTATCACGATTCACGATGCATGGCCTTGGTGTTTGGGTGTTATGAGTACTTGAGGCTTTGAACTCGTACTTTGGGGTTTGTTGTTTGACAGCATTCTTTGTAATGACTCTTAGCGATGATTTTCATAGCGCATCTATTCCCTCCCCTTTTCTATGTAGAATCCATCTCTATGCCTTTACTACACATTGTCTTTGGCTCTTCTTGGTGACACGCATTTGCGGGTATAGCTTTGACCCTGTCTGCTTCTTCCTTTATCATGACGTATCAGTATCTCTATCCCTTCTCTTCCCCACATGAACACATCCACGCGTCGCATGCCAGATCTGCATCGCCGTTAACGGCTGTTTGATATCGCACGGTGTTTCGGTCCTATTTGGGAAAGATTGTGCGCCGACCAATCGGATGCATTGGTGCTACTTGAGATAGCCGCTTGGGCTGCGAACGATGCGATAACAATGATGGCTTAGATGAGCTGATGATGGCGCATGAAGAAGTTGAGTGATTAGTATGGTGACGGTTCTTTGACTAAAGATGAAGGCACCGATATTCTATGACGAGAGCTCCATTTCACGGGACGGAGTCAACCATTACGATGCGCCCCTCTCTGTGGAGCTCTTCCCGGCGTCACACAATTGCATGTAGTCATAATGGAGAAATGATGAGATATCACCATGGTCTTAGTCGTACTGCGCAAAATGCCATGTGTGCGATCCCAAACATGGCGAATGTCACGTTATGTGATGACGTAATCTGTGAGCAACACACACCCTGATGGCGCGCGGGGCGTGCTTGACGTGCCTTGCATGTATGTAGAGCCTCATCACAACGAAGACCTGACATCTCAGCAAAGCACCACGATCAAGGTATGCGCATCAGCCAAGTCCGGTACCATGTCTGGAGCGAAGCACATCATTTTCGATATAGTCGGCACGCTTGTGTCGCACGAGCATTTCTATGCCGTCATTGACCAACGCCTGGGCCCCAAACTTCAGGCCAACAACATCTCCGCACGCCTCCTTGGTTTTGCTTAGTTAGAAATCGCGGAGCGTTAGTACACCTACCTCTCGATTTCGGGTTCATACGTGCCCTTCGCGAAGGTCTTCGAATCCATCTTCTTCCGCATCCTGCATTTCACTGGCGTAGCAGAGCCGCGCAGCACAGCGACCGAGGAAGATGTAAAGTATTTCATACAAGAGTATACGAAGTGTGAAGTCCGACCGGGCGCAAAGGAATGTGTGGACATAATGAAGAAGGCTGGCTGGACAGTCTGGGCGTTCACTAGTGGAGACCGGCCAAGAGTCATGGGCTACTTCGAAAGAGGCAACATTGACATCGACAACGAGCATATTGTAACGTGTGACGACGTTGGTGTGGGAAAACCGGATCTCAAGGCGTACGAGAAGCTGATAGGAAAGATTGGTGTTGACAGCAAAGCTGGTGATCTTTGGTTCGCGGCTGCACACGGTTGGGATGTAAGCGCAGCGGGTAGGGCAGGGTTCAAGACAGCATATTGCTTGGTGTTGGAGAAGGAGGCATTAGACGATGTGTTTGGCAAGATGGACGTTGTGGCTGCAACGCTGCCCGAACTTGCAGAAAAGGTGACTTCACTGTAACGACAGCGGACAATATGTTGCGCTTGGGTTTGAATCTCTCAATGAAAACGTCGGCGCTGTCTAGTACGGCTTCTGCGCGCGTGACTTACCGGCTGCGCTTGATGTCGTCGGCAATCTTCTCTGCCAACGCGTATATCGTACTCTGGTGGAAAGTCAGTGATGCACGAACGAGGCGGAATAAGATGGCATACCTGTGGATGCCCGGGAGGCAATAGTGCGAATGAACTAGCATCGACAACCCTCAAACCGGTCACACCAATAACCTTCGCCTTGCTATCCACGACTGCATCTGGATCGTCAATCTTTCCCATCTTGCACGTGCAAGAAGCGTGCCACACAGTCATCAACTGCTATCGTTAGTACATGCCGGTTCGGTAGACTTGGCAGACTTACGGTATCGCGAACGGTGTTGAGGATTTGCTCATCGGTCTCAACCTTGGGTCCAGGGAAGTATTCTTTCCTATCCGCGAGACCAGCCTTCATGGCGTCTGTAGCAAAGGCTTGACGCATGCGCTTGTAGGCTGCAACTGCGAGGGCTTGATCAGTGGGGTCAGTCAACCAGCCCGGGTCGATCGAAGGGAGCTGAGCTGTGCTAGAGCTTGTGATAGTCACTGAACCACGGGAGAGGGGCGCAACAAGAGCGCCGAGAATGGACGCGTATTGGTAGCCGTCCTTGGGCTGGCTTGCGAAGAGATTGGAGAAATCACCAATATAGCCGGGTGCAGAGAGGTATTCGATCTCGGGCCAGGAAGCAGGGAACTGGTCCAGCGCTGCGGCGGCTTCTGAAGAGATAAGGTTGCGAGGAGCCTTTTCCCAGGCTAGGAAGTCGCAGACGGGGTTGGTGAGGGGACCCTTCTTGAGCAGGCCATAATCGAATGCAAATTGAGCGCCGACATAAAGAAGGTCATTGGCGAGTTTCGTGAGCGTCTGGACTTTGTAGCGGTAGGTTGGACCGAAGAAAATGTGATCTTGCATATTCTGGCCAACACCCCGGCGGTCAGCAAGGACGGGAATGTTGAACTTCTTGAGCTGTGCAGCAGGCCCAACTCCAGAGACCATAAGCAGCTGAGGAGACTGGAAAGCACCGGCCGAAAGGATCACTTCACGCTTTGCAGTAAGGACGATTCCAAGTGGTAATTGGACACCAGTGGCACGCTTCTCGCTATTGAAGATGATCTTCTCGGCGCGAGTCAGTGTGTACACCTTGAGGTTAGGACGACTTTTCGCAGCCTCGAGAAAGGTTGTTTGGCTCGACGCGCGCTTCTGGTTGCCGGGCGTGATCGTTGAGCTACAGTACTGAGCTCCCATGAGTTCTCCAGAGTTGAAGTCGGGCCTAGTCTGGATACCAATGCCGTTCATGCCTCCTTCCATGTAGCTTGAGAAAGGTCCAGCGTAGTTCGCGTAGGAGACATCCAGAGGCCCGCCGCTGGCATCGAAGGCACTTGCGACGTATTCGGCCGAGCCATTGCTTGCACGAAGCTTGGTGTTGGGTGGTGTAAATTTGACGGACTTCTTGAAATACGGCATCAAGTTATCGAAAGTGTACGAGTCGTCTCCGACTTCTTCTGCCCAGCGCTGGTACGAGCCGCGATCGCCCCGCTGGTAGATCATGAAGTTTCGAGCCGAGCTTCCACCCAGGCATTTTCCTCGTGCGTACTTGATTCGCCTACCATTCGCGCCGGCTTGAGGGGCGGTAATGAAGTTCCAGTCCACGAGAAGGTTCTGATCCAATGGGCTGGAGCCCGACCACAGAACATCTCCAGCTGGAGTCGACGACAAAAGCGGATTCGCGATCTGATAGAGAGCACCGGCCTCAATGACAGCGACCTTCATGGTGCTGTCTTCAGACAACCGATTTGCAAGTGTAAGACCCGCGGTACCACCCTTTACTACGTGTTAGCGCAACCGTTTCTTTACAGATTGGCGCAAGCCGGATGAGCGACAACTTACACCGACAATGACATAGTCGAATTCAGCATTCTGTCTCTTTTCGTGCTCTGCAACTGGTACCGCAGAGACCAGAGAAACTAGCAAAGTAACGAGTGACAATGAAGTGCGCATGATGACTGGGGCGGGAAGATCAAGAAGATGCAGTATCCTGATGATACCATATTAAACCTGGCGATCATCTTTTCTATATACGCGCCTTCGCTTCTTCCAAGTCCTGGGCAATGCTAGTGAGATCCGAATGCCGGGCTCAACCACAAACTATGGCTTTTCTGCGATCTTGGACACTACGTTAAGTTGGAGCAGTCGCAAACTACAACACCCCCAGACCTGGTTTGGAGGGCATGGCGCGATAAAAGGCTGAGCTCAAGTAGGTCTAGAGAAAGGATACCTAGCTACTTTGAACGGAAGATCACCCGACAAGCTTTTTAATCCAGGCTCCTCGCTCGGCTGCATTTGCCTACGAAACATTGGCTTTTATTTTACGAACACTCAGCGAGTGTGAGATGCTTTTCAGGTGGTCGAAGCTCGAAGCCACAAATTATACTTTATTTGGAGGCTTCAGATGTCCCGAAGAGCCGAGGCCAAATTGGCAAGCTTCCCTACGATTACTTAGGTGTGAGTCTGAGCGCAGTGCGTATCGAGCCCCTATCCCTGGAGACAGCCGTTTGGAGCCGAATTTAAGTACCGCCTACGTGCGCTATAGAATCCGTGCCGTCTTTTGGTCTCTGGGCCTGAGCGCTAATGGACGTTTGAGCTGGAACTTTAGCCGAGCTTTTGTTTTAAGTATTGGGGGCTTGATGACGATGTGCGCATCTGTACCTTGTGATCTCGTGAATGCTGACTTGGCAGAGCGATGCGATGCTTCCTTTAGCATAGGCTTTTGCGAACATTCCACTCCGATACAAAACGTCGTGGTCGACCATGACGAGATCTTTCCGAAGAAGTGCGCGCACAAAACACCAACACCGGGCTAACAACGTTGGATGCCTGTAGATCGAGCCTTTTCCCCGAATTTCATCTTGGGCTTAGGAGCGGGCTGTTGTTCTGCTCTCTCCCCAATGCTTCGCGCGTCGCGTTACCAGAATACTTTTAAGATCTAGACAACACCAAGCCGCTTGAAAAACGGGTTGCGCGAAAGAGCTACTAGTACAACGTCTGTGCGCACCATCATCATGGAACACCACCACTAGCGAGTAGAAAACCAGTTTGGATAGCTGCATACGACAGCTGGAGGATTCACAACCCCTCCCATTAAATTCGGTACTACACACCCTCAGCCTCCTGCTGCCAACTCCCATAGTTGGAATACGGATATGCGCAAGCTTTCATCCTTCACAGGCCCAACTTGAGGCACATCCAAGATGCATGCTCAACAGCATCCTTCACCCAATACTCAAGCACTCTTGCGCGGGGTGAATCGTAGCTGAAGAGCCGGAAGCGTCACGGTGAATGTGTCCATTATCTCCTTCTCAAATGCCTCTCCATTCTCTCCAGGCGCGAAGGAGACGTCGAAATTCTGCGCGATCATCGAAAGCGAGATACGTAAGCTCATTTGGGCCAGGTTCTTGCCGGGGCAGCTGTATGCGCCTACGAGAATGTTAGCTGCTGACTGCGAGTCTAGAACGACGACCGTATGAAAGGACTTACCCAGAGAGAAAGGCAGGTATGGAGCCTGGTCAGTCTCCATCTCTAACCTCTTTTCACCAAAGCGCTCTGGGACGAAGTCTTCAGCTTGCTGCCACCATCGAGGGTCTCTTTGGATGAGCGAGACTGGAACCACAACGTTCGTGTTGCCGGGAATGTACGTGTCGTCGATTTGGATGCCCTTTGCTGGTGTTTCGCGCGCTCCACCTGTCAATAGCGCCGGACGAAGTCGCAGTGTCTCGCTGAGGAAATCATCCAGATAGGAGATTGACTTGACCTTTTCGTACGACCACTGGCTGTATCCACCCGGCATTGCTTGGTCGAGGAATTGCTGCAGCCTTTTCTGCTTGTCGGGGCATTTGGCGAGGTAGTAAAGAGCTCCTGCGAGCGTTGTGGCTGTAGTTTCACTTCATATCGTCAGCAGTGTCTTTGGGTTTGTACATCACAATTGCCTACCTTCCGGCAATAATCATCACTCTCGAATCGTCCTCCAAGGCTTCTGGGCTTGGCGAGGCGGAGACGTCGTTCTCTTTGACGGCCTTGAGTAACCAGGATACGACGTCCTGAGGATACTTCTCGCCATCCCAGGTCTGTATTCCGTTAATTTTTTGTCCCCGGTAAAACGATCACAACACATACCTTATGCTTTTCGCGAATCTGGCCTGCGCAGAAGGAGAAGAAGTCCGAATAGCCGGCCGCCGCTCCAGGAATAGAGCCCAGAACGTTCAGGAGCCACGGAACCGTGCTCATAATTCCCAGCATGGTCATGTGGGCATGCACTCCCTTGATAGCAGGGTGCTCGACACCGCTCGTAAGATTGTTAAAGTCTTTGCCGAAGCCGACCTCACCCATGACGTCGAAGCTGAAGAACATTGACCAGGTGGACACATCCATTGACGTTGCTCCTTTGGTTGCCAGTTGGGACTTGAACAAGTCCGCCTTTGCCTTGATGCGTGGTTCGTAGGTGTTGAGCGCTTGTAAAGTTAGAGGTACTCGTGTAACTCGTGAGCCTATACACACCTTTGATGGAAAACCCGCGATCCCATGCTCGGCGACGAAGGCGGTGGCCGTTGAAGTCACGCGTCATGTGTATGGAACATTTCTTTGGGTCGTTCCCGGTTTGGCCGTACCATGTTGACTTCAAACATTCCGAGTTGGGCCCATAAAGAATCGGAACAGCTGACTTGCGTAGAACACTGATCTCTCGGGGACCTTTGATGACTATTAACATCTGCTCGTGCAAAGCCTCAGTTGGATGTTCGCTCACCTGTGCGCACGAAGTCACCGTACTGCTCGTGCATCTTTTCCAACTCTCTGAAGTATTTGACGTCCTTCGCTGCGAGACTTGCAGCGTGAAACTTGGAGACTTTTGCTGCGAACGGCCCTGGGAATTTTCGACACCGGTGGAAGAATACTCGGTACATGGCAATGCTGGCGAGCAATCCGGTGCTGAAACTGGTCGCAAAGAGTAAAGCTTTCGCCAATCCAAATACGTAGAACATCCCGAAGAAGCTCAAAGTGAAAGCTGCCATGAATTGGAACATGACCAGCTCAAACTCGAACGGTCGAATCGAGAAGTGGAAAACGATACCACACAGAACAGCAGCTGCGACACCTTGCGACACGCTGCGCTGAGCGGCATCTCGAAATAGTTCCATTGTCATCGTGGAAGCTCCGAGAGTCTAGCAGAGCTCTCCAGTGGGATTCAAGATGTCGAGGAAACGAGCAGGGCGTCAGCTCGGAGACAGAATCCAAGGTGCATGGCTTCGAATATAGGCGTCCCAGCCAACACGCGCTATTCGCCCACTTGATCGTTTCCAGTAAACCTCCGCGAGTTTTGAAGACGGCTGGTATCTTCTCCACGGTCCGAAAATCCCCATGATGAAGATGCAGGAGTAGCGCGCATCCTTCGAGGGGGTTTGATTTACCTAAACTCTGAACGGTTCAACGCCATTGAGCGACCTCTGATAGGCCCGAGATATTCCAGGCGTGCCTTGCTAGCTGCAGCATGCCCTGTACAACCCACGTCTCGAATTTTCCGACTCTTTGCCAGTGACTGCGTGGTCTGCGTGTTGAGCCCGGGGCTCGATTCTCGCAACGATAACGCAGCTGCACAGCACCTGGACTTGAGCGGCCAATATGCTCTTCCAGTGGATGCTTGTATGCGTCTACATACTGTTCAGGAGCGTCGGGTGTCCCACTTGGGCTCTTGTTGCAGTGAAGCTAACGGCTGTTGTGGTGGACGTGCCACCTGGCAGCACGGCTCTGCTAGCGGGGCGCGGAAGCGGCTCGCCTGCAGCCACGGCTGTTGTCTTCACCCGCTCCCCTGGGGACCACGCGTTGACGCCGGGCGACTCGACCAACGGGAACCACGTCTTGTTGCGGCAAATGCGCAGCACGAAGGATCCTTCGCTTCTCGCGATTCATGCCAGGCCACCCATATACGCACATCCTTTCCAACAATCGGGCCTCCTTCAGCTGCCCAGGTAGAGTCTTCGGGCTGGGGATCCTGCCGTGCTCTTCCCTCGTTTCCTGCGCTCATGGCTTTGCGGAAGCATGCTGGCATCTTCGTGGAGATTTCAAGCAGCTTCTTATGTTCACCTGTTCTAAACGCATTCCTAGCTTGTGCTTGTCGCCGGCTCGGGGCAGCCCTCGCACTAGATTAGGTTGAGGGTCGAGCCGCGAACCCACACGCGGCCAACCTGCCCGCTCCCTAGGCGCCGGCTTGACGCTATGAAGCACAATTATAATCATGCATAGCGGCCTGGAAGCACAACTTATCCTGGAGGATGCGGAGGATCCGACAGGAATACTTTAAAAACAAAGCTCAAATATGGACATCACTTACCGATCGTGGCAATGCATGCATCGCATTCGGTTTGATGCATCGGGGATATTTATCTCGAGGCCGTGGGGGTGGGAAGGGCAGGGTGTTGGTGCCAGGCCTTGAAACCGTTCGTAAACGGGGCGTAACGAGGACTTCTTTTTGTGAGCATTCATCTCCTACAGGTACTTCTTGAATCGTCGAGCTTCCGCTCAGGTTGAGAGTTGAAGTATTCGAGAGAATACTGTCGTGGCCATGGCACTGACGACTCTCCAGCCACTGGCTTATGCTGTGGCATACGTTTCTTTCTTCTTTGGAACCGTTTCCATATTCCTTCGTTTTTATTGCCGGCACTTTGTGCTGCGCACTAGAGGATGGGATGACAATTTCGCGATCTTGATTCTCGTAAGTGTCCCAGATCTCGATACATCCATATTCGTATGCCTAACAAGCCTTTAGCTCTTCAGTGTTGGACAACAAGTTGTCCTGCACATGTTCATATATTGGGGATGCGGACTGTAAGACCACTTCGATTACTCCCTGACGATCTATCACTTACCATTGGCGCAGACACATGGATACCCTCAGCGTAGTTCAGCAGCTGGAGATTCTCAAAGTATGGTCCAAGATTGACACTCCTTCTTCACCGTTCTGACTAGTATCAAGTGGCTCTTCATTGAAGAAGTGGTTTACTACTCAGTTCACTGGGTGATCAAATCAGCTTTCCTCCTTTTCTACCTCCGTCTTTCGCCAAGCCCTACTTTTCGAATAGCGGTATACATTGGTGGCGCTTTGAACGGTGCCATCCTGATTATCAACATGTATGTAATACCTCCACTATCAGCACCAAAAGCTGTTCTGAATACCACTGCGCAGTCCGTTCTGACCCTCACCGCAGTCTATTGGCATGCTTCCAATGCGTTCCATTTGATGAGATCCTCCACCCAGGCACGCATCCAGATGCTGTCTGCATCAGCAAACTCGTCCTTCTCATAGGGCCTTCCATCCTCGTAAGTTCAGGACTGCCTTTCCAAAGAACGAATTACTGATCATGTTGCAGAACATCTTGGAAGACTTTTACATCCTCATCCTCCCTATATATACCGTCATGAATCTCCAGATGTCGCTTCGACGCAAAGCTGCAGTACTGGGCGTCATGGTCTTTGGCAGCAGTTCCGTCATCATCGCATGTTTCCGACTCATGCCCCTCCTCGAGCTCAACGACTCACCGGACACATCATGGGTGCTGGGAAAGATGGTCATTGTCGCGGCACTCGAAATACAATTCGCGATCATCGCGGTCAACCTGCCGAGTCTCAAGGCACTGTGGACAAAATTCGGGGGTGGAAGTTCATCTGGATCGGGGCCTGGCGGAGGCAGCTCAACCCAAAAAGGCTACAAGCTCTCATCGCTTGGACAGATTGTGACTATCGGCTCTGAAGCAAAAGGACCGCGGGGATCGAGATGGGGGAAGAAGGCTCGCAGAGGGAGCATCACACGGTTGGAACAAGGCGTCACAGCTACTGAGTCGGAAGAAGAGCTGTGTCGGAAGGGCGGAGCGACATCACAGACAGGGCACTTGGCACAAGAGGGCGACATTGGCGCTATCAAGGTTACGAAGGATTACGATGTGAAGAGTTCAGACTGTTCAGGGCGCAAGGAGCCCGCCGGCATTACCTCGGACTACTACTTGAAGAGTATGTAAGTCTCAACATCAAAAGTATCTATTATCGTCACATACACCTAGATCCTCACTGGTCCAATGTGAACGCGATATGGAGGCATATGAGCATATATCTTCCACATTATGCATAAAGCCTCACCAGTAATCCCCTCCGTGCTAAATCAGGCAAGCGTTCTTTCCGCAACACGTCTTGTGCAACATTTTTCACCATGGACATTATCGGAATTGCCGAGAATATGAGTGGCTCGCAGCTCGCTACCTAGGTTCCGAGACCCAGCGGATGGTGACCACTAAATGGCGTGTAGCTAGTGCTGCGCGACCATATTTCAACTTGCAATCTTTTCCTTATGATACTTGACTACCCTTTCGCCACATTCCAGTACTCACCTAATCAACATCGTCGGCCGTCGTTTGAAATGTCTTTTTTCGACGCGGCCCTGGCTAGGTTCCAGTTCACGATGTACCGACTGGCCGTCGTACTATCACGTGTCGAAGCCGACACCCTCCGCATTCCGCCGCTCCTGCGTTTCTTCACAGCAGGAGCAGAGCCGCACGAGCTGCACCTGCAAGCTTTCATGTTTGTTGTTGCCCCACTACACGCCTTCTTCACCATGCCCCTGCTTGACAAACTGTCGGGTAAGCGCGAACCCATGTCATGGTATGGCCACCTTCGTCACTGTCTGATGTGGTACTTTTTCTATTTGACGCTATTCTGGACGGTCATATTCATTGTAAGATGATCATCCAGCTCATCGAATTTCGTGACGCTGATGTTATCGCAGACTCGTGTGTGATCGCATGCTCCGAGTGCGTTGGTGTTGTTTCTCACGTTACATTAGTCTGGACATCATTTGCTGCATCAATGATATCCTGCGCCAGCTTCTCCGCATGTGCATAAGTGACACCCTGCGTGTGTCCTGGTGCCGAGAACGGCAGAGAGCTCGCATCCACAACCCTCAGGCCACTCACGCCGAACACC
Organism: Alternaria metachromatica; assembly: GCF_023757995.1. NCBI lineage: Eukaryota > Fungi > Ascomycota > Dothideomycetes > Pleosporales > Pleosporaceae > Alternaria > Alternaria metachromatica. The sequence goes on from NW_026055496.1 coordinate 1,587,667, forward strand.
CTAGCTTTGGAGTCTACGACCGCTCCGCTCGATGCATCTCTTCCCATCGCGCACGTCGCGGCGCCGTGATGAATAGCGCCCATACCCTTCGTCCTGATATACTGTAAGATCTGCGCATCGGTCGTGATGTTCGCCCCCGGCGCTATCTCTTCTCCAAACGCGGATACGCTGGCTGCAATCGTGCGCGCGCGTCTGTATGCCGCTACAGCAAGTTCCTGGTCTTCGAGCGAATCAAGCCAGCCGACGTAGACGATGGGTGCAACAGCATTGTCAGCCGACTGAATGGTAACATTTCCCTGGCTCGTGGTGGAAGTCAAGATTGTGCCTATGACACCCGTGTCGCTAGCAGCCTGGGCCGAGGACAGAATGCGTTCTGAAGCTTGCAAAACATACTCCACGTTCGGCCAATCGCTTGGTAGATTCCGCAAAAAGTCGAGAGTTGATTGGCTCATATTCGTCGTAAAGCGCTCGGGAAACCTTTCCCAGGCGGCGAAATCGCTCGCGGGACTACTGAGCGGGCCAGATCCGTTCGTCAAGTATTGCTCAACAGCGGCTTCGAAAGATGATGACTGGCGCTCCCAGGCACTTCTTCCAGGAACGTTCGTGCGATGGACGACACCACCAATAGCGGGTGTGTCTCGGAGATTCTGACCCACGCCGCTGAGGTCTGAGAGAACGTTTATATTGTGTCGCTCGAGCACCTCACGCGGCCCGATTCCAGAAACCATGAGTAGTTGGGGAGTATGAATAAAACCACTCGAGACGATGACCTCTTTCCGGGCATGGACGATGAACGGCTTCATCCCAGCGACGGTGACGTTCACACCTATGGCGCGCTTGGACTCATCGAAGAGAAGCTTACGCACCATGCAGGACTGGTAGATCTTCAAGGATGTCTTTGCAGCTGTCGGAGAAAGAAAAGCAGACTCGGTACTACTTCTCGTACTGTCCTCGGGCCTCAGGGTAAACGGCCAGTAGCCATACCCTAAAAGATTCCCATCTAGGAAGCCATTCGCCGCATTCATTCCAGCGGCTGCGTATCCTTCTGGACCGTACGAAGATATGGGCTGCGCGTACTTGGGCAAACTTAAATGAACAGGGCCTCCCGGGACGTCGAAAGCAGAAAGCGTGTAGTTGACGTTGCTTGCGTTCTTCGCGCGGAAACGAGAATCTGGGGGTGTGAACGAGAAGCTTTTCTTCATGAAGGGAAACATGTTTTCCCATAGGTAGGCGGGATCTCCAGTGAGGTTTGCGAACGACTCATACCAGCCTTTAGTCGCTCTGTGGAGCTCAGTCAGACCGTGCAGTGCAAGTACGCATGGAAGATATTACCTGTGATAAATCTCTTGGTTCCGTGCCGAACTACCCTACACATTTGCCCAAAGTCAGTTTCTTGAACAGCTTCACTTGTTCAAGATCAGAACATACCCCAAGTGTCTTCCCCTGCGCATAGTGAAAGCGTCTCCCGTTGGCACCAGGTATAGGCTCGGTGAAGATACCCCAATCTATCAACGGCTGGTAATCCTCGGGATTTGGACCAACATACTTAGTCGAATAGTATGGACTGTTTCACAGTCAACATGTACGCCTGATATACCATTTCGCATTTACTCACATCTGGCTGTAGTTACCGTTCGATATCTCATAGAAAGAGCCCGCTTCAATGACTGCGACGGTCATGTTCGGCAACGCCTCTGCAATCCGGGATGCCGTGAGAGCGCCGGCCAAGCCAGCTCCAACGACGACATAGTCGTACGTCGCGTTAACGCCAGGGTTTCCGAAGGAGTTACCAAGTAACCGCCCAGGAGCGTAGAATTGCTGTAGTAAGCTTGGACTGTCAAGGTCGGCTGAGATCAAAGAGGCCAAGAGACTGACTGTCGTTGCGGATACGCGCATCTTGTTGGGTTGTGGTGCTAAACGAAGTACCTCTGACACAGCGAAAACACACATCGCCATCCATCTTTTATACTGTAGGACTGTACTTCACTAGGTATGACACAGTCCCATGATCTGCGGACATCTTAAGCGAATACAAGTCGGCGATGCTATAGCCTTATGCATTGTCGCAATGATGGCCTGCAGAAGATCTGTAAGGGCAAGTTGCCGTTTGCGATTGAAAGCATCCTCGTTGGATGTTCTGACAGCCACTAAAAGGATTGACGTGTGACGGCTCTGTCCCGAAGGCTTTTTTAGCGGCGATCAGTGCATGCCCAGCTTACTTGGGGTAAGAGGATGGTGCTTGCGCTGCAGGATGAGTGATGGCGAGTAAGCTGCGATCGACTGTGCCACCCTCATACATCGGATCGATCGAATGCTTCATCGAGATAGGGGTGGCATCCTTTCGGAACGCTGCACGCACTTATGCGGTCGGGAGGCACGGCGGCAGCTGAACGTTCGTGGGATGCTTCCTGACGGCTTGGTCCGCGGTCCGCTGTCGCGCGATCGTGAAGTTCGAGGTCCGCGGAGGCAGGCCGGTTTCGTCAGCGATCGTCGGCCGTCACGTGCAGTGGTTCCGACCTCCGGACCCTCCACGAAACTCCCGACCACCGATCCATCAACGCAGCGCCGCCAGCCTATAAACAAGCTCACTCTTTAAACAGTATTTCGCTACTTGATTAGCCAAGCACAGATGCAGTGGACGCCTTTGAGGCACGTTTTCAGGGTAGTTACTAAGGTACCGTCTTCAAATCCAGACTCTCTTCGCCTTCTGGAGAATTATCATCTGTATGTTCATGGTTTGGCTGTGTCATGTCCAGTTGCCTTCTTTCTGGACCACCAGAGAGAGAGGACTCTCAATCGGAGTCGAAACCTCGCTCATCGTAGCCAAACTAGAAGAGTTGACCCGTGGAAGCTGCTTGCATCTCTCGTCCGAAGGCCGATGCCGACAAACACCATGACGCTCCGCAAATGAACGTCGTAGGAATCCAAAATATGGTTTCATTTGGGCAAAGACACTGGATGAACACGCCGAAAGGGCGACACTAGGACGCATAGGCACGATCTGTGAACATTGCAGGAAACATGAGACATTATGGCAAGCGATACAGCCCTGGAGGTGTCAGCTGATCAATGTCTCTGAATTCAACTCGATACCACAGTGAAAGCAATTATCGAAGCTCGCAAAACACCCAGATCTAGGCTCCAACTTCGTGTGAACATCCACTAAACCGACCAATTCTGAACTCACGAAATCATCTATCGACTCAGTAGCACAGCCCGCCTGTCGCGAGTGCATTCCACCCCGTCCATTGTTTCCTGAATTGCGCCACAAACACACCATCGAACAACATGAACAACGTACCCAACCCTCCACCCTCCGCCCCAGCGCAAAAGCGACGGAAAATGTCACTCCTCGACACCTTCCGCGGGCGAAACGGGGGAAGTTCCACCTCCTTCATAACCACCTCCAACACCGGCATAATGGACACAACGCACGGCTCCGAAACCGACGAAGAAGACAACGAGGACAAAGCACAAGAGTATCTCAACAAGATGACCGACGACACAAATCGAAAAGTCGAAACCGTATTCGGCAAAGGCGTCGAAGTGTGGAAATCGTTCAACGGCACCATCTACGCCGATGTAAACGACAAGGTCAAGAGGAAACAGCGAGACGAAGAGGTGTGGGGAAAAAAGAGGAAGCGTGGTGGCGCGGACGGGCAGGGGAAAGTGTTGGAACAGCGGTTTGATTCGCTGCGGAACTCGACGTCTTCTTCTAGTTCTACCTCTACTGCTGCTTCTACGCCAACACGAGACCTACCGCAGAGTACATACTTCGACAGTACGATTACTTACCCTTCACTGCCAACGAGATACGATACCTCACTTCCATCTACACCTACAGCGTCGCAATGGGAGAACTTCCCGGTGCGGCCGTCTCAAGAAGCGGATTTCCCTGCTGCACCCTTGGAGTACAAGTCTCTGTCGAAGACGATGTCAGGGCTTGGAGGTACGGGTACAAGTATGCCTGGCAGCTTCGATCGGCCCATCAAGCCATTACCAGCACGTGTACACCGGATGGAGGCGGTTCAGACGACGGACAATACGTCTACATCACCGCGGTCAGATCTATCGAACTCCCAGGTACAACCCGTCACTCCTCCGCCCTCTACACCAACAAGCTTCTTTGGCACCATGCTATGCGGAGCTCGCAGGGTGATATCAGGGTCTTTTGGTAGTTTCGAAAGTACACAGGCGGACCGATTTGATGAGCGGACGTATAGGCTGTTACCAGGAAGTTTCTATGGGGTTGGCGAGAAGCAGAGTGACGGTGATGGAGAAGAAGATCGAGATGCGAATCATGAAATGGTCGAAGGAAGACCTTGGCTGAGGAAAGGGTAGGTGGGTCGATGTCTAGTGTGATGGGCAAGACGGGAAAGGTTCAAGAGTGGCTGGCTCCAAGTGTTGTGTCACAGGCCTTGTGTTGTCGTTCCACAGCAGCAAGGTACATAGTCAAATGGTTTGAAGAGACATATGATGGGCACCGGCAAGCAAGTCATATTCCACAATCATCATCCTGTCTCCATTCATATTCCTACACAATCAATAGCTGGGGTATAATAAACAACGTCGTACAAAAACTCGCGGACGATCCTACTCGTCGTCGTCATATCCATCTCCTACTGCGGCCCATCCGCACTGCCATCTCTTTCCTTCGCTCTCGCCACCCATGCGGAGGTCTCTAGCTTGACTTCCTTCTTTCCATCGTCGGACGCGGAAGTCGTCGCTCACGCTGATCAAGCTGCCGTTACGCGCCCATGATACGCTCGTGACTTCCGCATCGTGTCCTCGTATGAGAGCTGTGCCGTGTTCGTAGATGGGGATGGTGTCTAGGCAACGGCTGTTTGTCGATGTGCGGGCAAGCGTGGGTCGTGCGGATTTCGCGGCAATGCCAGTAATATCAGGGAGGTCGTCTGTGTCATCGTCGTGTCTTGTTTCGCGTTTGAGGAAGTTTTCGTCGGTGGGGAACAACACGGGGCAGCCGTCTGTGCTGCCTACTGCGAGCATCTCGGTGCGGTCTTCGCATGCTTTGCGCAAGGATGCCTTGACGTAGAAGGAGCCGGCGTGGAAGTTCTGGTGTCGGAAACCGTAGATAGGTCCCAGGCCTTCTTGGCCTACACCGCAGTATTTCTGTTTTGAGGAGGAGGTCGTGGAGAGCTCTGGTGCTACGCCGAGGATGAGGTGGCTTGTGGAGTAGGCGTAGACGGTGTTGTCTTTGCTGAGGGCGTATAGTCGTGATGCATCGCCGCTAAGAGTCAAAGAGTTGATGGCAAAGTGTCGGTGGCGGTTGTGGGATTCGGGATGGCGGGTGGTTGCGATGGGGATGGCTGGCCCTCGCAGGGAGTATCGGCCTCTGATGTCCCAGAGCTTAACGCATGTCGATGCGTCTGACGCGGTCAGGAGGAGGTGTTCGCGGCCTGCGGGCATGAACGAAAGCGCTGTCACTGAAATGTCGTTCCGTCGGCTGATGTTTTCGGTTTTGCTGTTGGAGAGTGATCGGGTGGCCGACGATGTGGATGTTGGGAGACTGATGTCCGCGTGCGCTGAAGCCAGCGTGCGTACAACACTGGCATACGGTGCATCGGAGCCCCAGGCTGAATGTATTGAGCCTTGGTTGCCCTTGCATCGGAGATCCCAAATCTGTACTGCACCGTCTCGACTTGACGTCGCTACCATCTTGTCGTCGCCGGGCTGAAAGCGGACTTGCTTTACTGACGACTTGTGTTTCGCCAGCACAGCAAGAGTTTGTTGGGTGCGAACGTCGACAATCTGTGCAGTCTGATCTCCAGAACCGGCGGCGAGGTGTAGGTCGTCTGAGGAGAACTGCACGTCCATGATGGCGTTGGAGTGGGCTTTCCATGACACATGGGGTTTGGAGAAGTCGCCTTCGGAGTCTTGTAGGTGGATGTATCCGTCTTCATCGCCTATTGCGAGCATAGAGTTGGCTAGGGGTTGTCAGTATCGTGATGACGTAGGGTAATGAGTGAATGACATACTGTTGCAACTGGCCGTGCAGAAGGGCGGCGCGCCCTGCGACAACTGATGTAGGTCGTCTGCGCCACTGTAGAAATTGGCTGCCTGGTCTTGCCATGAGGCGCCATGGTCTCGTCGAAACCCTCTTCCTACACCCAGTATTCCACCGAACGACCGCTGCAGTGTTCTTGACGGCCGACCCAATGTTGTTAACCTCCGGATGGGCGCAGGGTATATGGCAGGCTCCTCATCATCCAAGTCGAGCTCGTCTTGAAGTATATCGATTTCAGGCGGAGTGACGTAACGCGATCGCTTCGACGGTGACGACTGGGCTGGTGAGCTAGCGGGCGACAGGTAGGGTATCTTCCGCTTCCGCGCGCTGCTCTGGGGGGTTCGCATTGGGTTCTCGATGTCGACGAAGTTGACTGTCTTGCGTGGGGTGCTCCGCGTCTCCCGGCTGCGATTGAGAGCAGATCGTGTGATGTCTTGTAGTTGGCGACCCGACCTCGTGAGGGTGGTGCGTGATGAGACATCTTTGGAGTTTCGCGGGGTGAAAAAGCGTGTAAAGCGCTTGGGCGTGATAGGCGGTGGCCGTTTGGGTTTGCGAGAGCAAACAGTCGCGGAGGAGGGTGGAGGTGGTGATGAAAAGAGCTCAGGCGTGGGCTCTTGGAGCAGCAGACTTCGAGGGGCGCATGGAGAAGACATGTTCCTTTTTAGCAGTACACATACACAAGCAACACCAATAAACGACCAAGCGAAGACACGCGAGCAATTGAAGATGCCGATAGTAATAGAGGACGAATGCCCATAAATGACGGCGAGGTTGGAGAGGAAGGCGCACGGCCAAAGCACGTCGCGAAGAGCTGGCGCGACCGACGTGCTGCACTATGCCGTTCTGGGCGTTAATGGCCATGGTCTTCCCTCGAGATATCCTTCCGTTTGCCGTACAACATAGCTAAAAGTTCTGGAATTGCCGCAGAAAACACCGTGGATGCAAATTTACTTTCATTTGGTGGTCTAGGACTTCCTACAACTCGTGAAAGCTGTTGCATCGAGCAGTCGCTCTCTTTCGCGCGCGTTGCCCTGCCACTCTAGCTCACGTGCCAGCCGCGGCTTCCCTGTCGTCGGGGGTCGGAGAATCTGCGCGCATGGACCCACCAAAAAAGTCGAAGAGCATATGCGACTCTCGAACTCTTGGCGCAAACCTGAGTACCACCACCCTCTCCACCACCGGAGAACTTGCGCATCATGGGCGCAATCAAACGAAAAGCAGAGCAGGGCGCCGCGCCATCGAAAAAGGCAAAGGGCGCATCCACCGACCGATCAGCGAAGCGACGGAAATCCGATGCCGAGCAGCCATCACCGGCCAAGTCGAAGCCTGAGAGCGCCGCACCCAAGCCCAGTGTCTTCAAAGATGAGGAGAAGTCGTTCCCCAGAGGAGGCGCCAGCGTCTTGACGCCGCTTGAGCACAAGCAGATTTCGATCAAGGCGAACCAGGATGTTCTTTTCGAGCAGTCTGGCGAAAAGCGACCCAGCGGCGGCGACGATGGCTTCAGCGACATGGGATCTGAGGACGAGGAGAGATCTGCCGCCAAGTCCAAGAAGAAGCCGCTGCTCAAGAAGAGCAAGAAGTCGCATGACAGTGGAGAGAAGGACGACACTGTGAGGGCAGAGGGTCTGAGCTACAAGGTACGCCAGTCTCTGCGCAATGCGAGGGTCATGCTAACGATTGCAGAAATTGTCGCCTGGAACCATCATTCTCGGCCAAATCACAGATATATCTCACCAAGACATCGTCCTCGCGCTCACGAACAACCTCGTTGGTTACGTCCCGCTCACCGCCGTGTCCGACAAGCTCAACGAGAGGCTAGAGAAACTCCTCAAGGAGGAGGAGGCGGACAAGCAAGAAGGAAGCGACGATGAAGACTTCGAAGATGTGCACCTAGAAGACATGTTCTCGGTAGGACAGTACGTCCGCGCATGCATCACAGCGACAAGCGACGCCAGTGCAAGAGCACGAAAGAGGCTGGAGCTCTCCATCGATCCCAAGCTGGTGAACAAGGGCCTCAGCAAGCGCAAGATACCCGTAAACAGCATGGTGCAGGCTTCCGTAGTCAGCAATGAGGACCACGGCTTGGTCATGGACCTCGGCCTCGACGATAGCAGCCTGAAGGGCTTCCTGCCAAACGGCGAATTAGGTCCCAAAGTGCAACATGCCAAGGTACAAGAAGGCGCCGTCTTCATGTGCTTGGTTACCGGCCTTAACTCGGATGGGCGCATTGTCAAGCTCTCCGCAGACCACACCAAAGCAGGCAACTTGACCAAGGGCAACACGCTGACTGAAGCGCCCACTGTCGATATTTTCCTCCCAGGAACCGCCGTCGATGTACTTGTTACCGACACTACATCCAGCACGCTGACCGGCAAGATCCTCGGTCTCATAGACGCGACTGCCGATGCATACCATTCTGGAGCGACTGAGAAGGCTGCCGACATCTCCACCAAGCACAAGATCGGCTCCAAAGTTAAGGCCCGTGTCCTGTTCACATGTCCAGACTCCGAGCCTAGGAAAGTCGGTGTATCATTGCTAGACCATGTGGTTAGTCTGTCCACCCGCATGTCTGGCAAACCCAAGGAGCGCAAGCCTCCGATCGACCTCCTCCCCATATCCACCATCGTCGACAGCGCGAAAGTTATCAAAGTAGCGCCAAGCCACGGTGCTTTCTTCGATCTCGGCATCAAAGATGTTGTCGGTTTCGCGCACGTTTCGAGACTTTCTGACGACAAGGTCGACGTTCTCTCCGAAGAGGCTGGCGCATACAAGCTTGACTCAAAGCACAAAGCACGGATTGTAGGCTACAATGCTTTGGACGGACTCTTCCAACTTTCGCTCGAGCAGAAGATCCTTGATCAGCCCTTCCTTCGCATTGAGGATATTAAGGCTGGTGAAGTTGTCAAGGGCAAGGTGCACAAGCTCATTGCTGACAAGAAGGGAGCTACCGCCGTTCTTGTTCACCTCGCCGAAGGCATCACCGGTTTAGTCCCAGAGATGCATCTGGCCGACGTCCGTCTACAACATCCGGAGCGCAAGTTTAGGGAAGGACTGCCTGTCACAGCCCGTGTGCTTTACACGGAACCCGCCAGGCATCAGATCCAACTCACACTAAAGAAGTCTCTCGTCAACTCAGATGTTAAGCCATGGACAAACTACTCCATGCTCTCCAAGGGTGCTACTGGCCCTGGTATCTTGGTCAGCGTTCGCAAGAATGGTGCCACCGTACGCTTCTACGGCGACGTGAAGGCATGGCTCCCAGCTGCGGAGATGAGCGAAGCATACATCGAGGATGCCACGCGACACTTCTCGGCCGGTCAGGTCGTCAACGTCCGTATTGTCTCTGTAGACGCAAAAGAGAACCAGCTCTTGGTATCCTGCAAGGATCCCGCTGCCGTTGATATCAACAAAGAGGCTGCTTTCAACGCACTGAACCCTGGTGGCATCGTCAAGGGAACCGTCATCGAGAAGTCCGATGAAACCGCTACTCTGGACATTGGCCATGGTGTCAAGGCTACCCTCCGCATAGGTCACCTAACCGACGGGTCGGAGAAGAAGGACATTTCGACCATGAAGAAGATTCGGGTAGGTGGAACTCTCGAGGACCTTGTGGTCTTGACAAAGCATGGCAAGTCTAGGACTGCAACAGTCTCGAACAAGCCTAGTCTTCGAAAGGACGCTCAGGCTTCAAAGCTGGCAATCAGCATTGAGGATCTCCAAGCTGGCGAGACGGTACACGGCTTTGTGCGCGGCATTCTTCCCGACAAGATCTTCATCGAGCTTGGCAACGGCATAAGTGGTGTTCTGTTCAAGTCGCAATTACCGGAAGACATGCTTTCAGCGCCAAACTTTGGTCTTCGTAAGGATCAGTCTGTCACTGCTCGTGTCACACATGTGGACGCTGGGAAAGGATTCTTTTGGCTGTCGATGAAGAGTGAATCTGATCCGGAAGCGGCCAACGTCGTTGATGCTCCAGCCTCGAAAGGGGAGGCCTTGGTAGAACCTGTCGACCCCAAGATCACATCTACCGACGACATTAAGTTTGGCGCCCTAGCAACAGTTCGCATTCGATCGGTCAAGGACACACAGCTCAACGTTGAGCTTGCGGCAAATGTTCCAGGACGTATTTCGGTTTCAGAGTTGTTCGATGGTTGGGATAGCATCCCAGACAAGAAGCACCCAACAGCACATTTCAAGATGAACGACAAGATCCAGGCCAGGGTTCTCGGAAGGCACGATGCCCGCAACTTCCGTTTCCTCCCCATCACTTCCCGATCAAACAACAAGACGCCCACTTTCGAGATGACCGCAAACACCGATAAAGTTAAGACTGAAGCCGACGTGTTGAGCCTTGACAAAATCACCCCCGGATCATCTCATGTCGCCTTCATCAACAACATTGCCGAGCGTTACGTCTGGGTGAACATTTCCGCCAACGTTCGCGGTCGCATTGATTACTTTGATCTGACTGACGACCTGGAGAAGCTTTCGGACGTTGCAGAGAATTTCCCCATTGGCTCTGCTCTCAAGGTTCGCGTCAAGGCGGTCGACGTTGCAGCCGGAAAGTTGGATCTAACAGCTGCGACCAATGTGACTGGCAAGTCATTGACCCTTCAAGACTTGAAGGTAGGTCACATCTTGCCTGCACGTGTCACAAAGCTACACGACACATCCATCGTCGTCCAGATCAACGACAACATTGCTGCACCCATATTCCAAGAGCAGTTGGCAGACGACTACGACAAGGCCAAGCCTAGCGAGTTCAAAGTCGGCGACGTCTTGCGCGTGTGTGTAATCGACATCGACCTTCCAAACAAGAAGCTGGGATTGTCTATTCGGCCTTCTAGGGTATTGAGCTCTTCACTACCGATCAAAGACCCCGAGATCAAGGACAGGGATCAACTCAAAGTGCATCAGGTTGTCCGTGGATTCATCAAGCACGTCGCCAACAATGGTATCTACGTCCGTCTAGGGCCGCATGTCGAAGCCTACGTTCGTGTCAGCCACCTCTCAGACGAGTACATCAAAGATTGGAAGTCTGCTTTCCATGTCGACCAACTCGTCACTGGCAAGGTCATCTCGAACAAGCCAGACCAACGCAATCCACAGCTGAGCTTGAAGGCCTCTCACGTCCAAGGAACCTACACCGAGCCGGTCGAGTTCAGCGATCTGAAGGCTGGTCAGGTTGTTGCTGCTAAGGTCCGGCATGTAGAAGACTTCGGTGTCTTCCTGGTGGTTGACGACTCGAACAACGTCAGCGGTCTTTGCCACATCTCTCAATTAGCCGACACTACTGTCGACAAGGACAAGGTCAAGGAAATGTACAAGAAAGATGACGCCGTGAAAGCCAAGGTTTTGAAGGTCGATCCAAAGACCCGAAAGATCAGCTTCAGCTTGAAATACTCTGAAGTCAAGGGTGACGACGAAGACGAGGATGAAGACATGGAGGATGCCTCGGATGCCGAGGCCTTAGAAGGAAGTGACTCAGACGGCGGTATCGAGCTCGATGACGTAGACATGAGGAGCGTCAAGAGTGCTGATAGTGACGATGATATCGAGCTTGCAGACGCAGGAGTCTCAGACGACGAGTCTGACGATGATGCGCCAAAAGCGGCAACACAAGGGCTTAGCACCTCTGGCTTCGACTGGACAGGTGCTACTCTTGACTTCGATGAGCAAAAGGGTGCTGCAGAGCCTGATTCCGACGACGAGGCCCCCAAGAAGAAGAAGAAGAGCAAGAAGGCTACCATCAAAGAGGACCGCACTGGTGATCTCGATGCCTATGGACCGCAATGTGTTGCCGACTACGAGCGCTTGCTCCTGGGACAGCCCAACAGTGCGGAAATGTGGGTTCGATACATGGTCTTCCAACGCGAACTCAACGAGATCGAGAAGGCACGCCAGGTCGCCCGTCGCGCACTGGCGACAATCAACCCCAGGGAAGAGAAAGAGAAGCTTGACGTGTGGACCGCTCTTCTCCATCTTGAGAATGACTTCGCTAGCGACGATGCTATGGACACAGTCTTCAAAGAGGCGTGCCAGAACAACGATGCCCGCGAAGTGCATGAGCGCATGATCAAGATCTACATCTCATCAGGCAAGATCGACGTAAGTACCGCTGTATCCCCATACCCTTGCGAAGTTTGCTAACACCAGAACAGAAAGCGGACAACCTCTACCAATCCATGATGAAGAACAAGTCTTTCACACCTGACCCTCAATTCTGGCTCTCATATGCAGCGTTCCTGATGGACGTTGTACAGCCACCCTCCCCCACGCGAGCTCGCGCTCTCCTTCAACGCGCCACCCAATCCGTTGCATCAACGCAACACCGCTACCTGACACAAAAGTTCGCCGCTCTCGAGTTCAAGAGCCCCAACGGCGATGCCGAACGCGGCCGCACCATCTTTGAGGGCCTTGTCGACACCTTCTCCAAGAAAGGCGATGTCTGGGATATGTACCTCATGTTGGAGCAGAGCCATGGCAGCGCAGACAACGTCCGCGACCTGTTTGAGCGTATGACCAAGGTCGGAAAGGCCTCGAGGATACGGAGTGTGTTCAAGAAATGGGCTGAGTGGGAAAGCAGCGTGGGGAACAAGAAGGGTGTAGAGAAGGTCAAGGCGCTTGAGGAGCAGTGGAGGGAGAAGAAGGCGGAGAAGGGTGATGATGCGTAAGTGCGTTGATAAGAGGATAAAACTCGCATTGCATCGATGGGTGTTTCCGGCGCAGTCTGATGAAAAGTCTGTAGCATTATGTTGGACGATATAATCTATTTCTTCGTTGATATTCATCCAGTCGTGCCACGTCGCGGTGCTTCTCGCAGAGTGCATTGCTTCGTTTCCACTCGCGGCTGCCCAACGGATCATGGGTAATCCAATGTGGTTAGCGTCTTGGTCAGCACGATAACGCGTTGCCTCACTTTGGATCTTTCCAAGATTCAATTACAAATTGAACTTTGCTCCAAATGGCACGACAACAATGGAACGAGATCCACAAGTCCTCTTCAAGGTATTCTATTGCTGTTTTGTGCCAAGGTCACTACTGATGCTTTAAAGTGCTGTCGGGCCGATTGTGCTCCAGCGAAACGAGAGCTAGTTCGCAGCCCCACATGTGCACCATGGACGCGCCACGGTCGCGACATCCAGACCTGTACACTCCCTTGCCGACAGCGACATCGATCCGCGTCATCGAGCTTCACCCAGTACAGAACGACGACGAACCTATCACATGCACGCTTCACCTGACTGATCTTGAGCACGATACCCCGAAATTCCACGCGTTGTCTTACACTTGGGGCGACCCACTGTATCGGTACTGGTTCGAGGAAGCAAAGTCCACAACATGGGTGCAGGAAGTGATTATCATCTGCAATGGACTGCGCGTCAATGTTACGGCCAATTTGGAGTGCGCGCTCAGGGCTATCTGCAAGCTGAGGGTAAAGTGTCAGGAAGTCGAATGCCAAGGGCAATACCTCTGGATTGTTCGTAACCCACCGTGCGAAGCAAATATGGTATCCCGACTAACTGTAGACGCTGATCGCTAGGACAAATTATGTGTCAATCAAGACGATGTTCAAGAGCGAAATACGCAGGTTGGCTTGATGGCTCAGATCTATAGCCAAGCTTCATTGGTCATATCGTGGCTGGGCCCCGCGGATGAGGATAGTGAGCAAGCTATACCACTCATGCGGCGCCTCAACAAACTGCAATGTTTCGACGATATGCAAGAGGATCAGCAATGCTCAATACATACAGACTTCGCGGAGAAGGCGTTGGAACAAGACAACAAAACAAAAGTCAGCTCGATCCCTGCCGAAAAATTTGAAAGCTTGACTCGTTTTCTCGCAAGGAAGTATTTCTTTCGCTGCTGGGTACTTCAGGAAGTCATGCTTGCTCGACACATCCGTATGTTGTGCGGTACGGACATCTTGGATTTTTCAGAACTTCAAAGAGTCGCGCTACTGGTTGCATGGATCAAGAAGCATCGATTTCACGAAAAAGTTGGACAAGCACTGACTCTCCCCATTAAAAACAACCGTCACTACGACCATGAAAAGGCCATTCTGGAGCTATTCCACAATCGGTGGCGATTATTAAACCCGCCTACAACGCAAGAGAAGACATTGCCTTTTACTTTTCAGCAACTCCTGACTTTGGCCCGCATGACCGGGTGCGAAAATCCCAAAGACAAGGTCTTTGCATTGTTAGGCATAGTACCTCGCGGGGCTTTTGGGCTAACTGCCGATTACAGTAAGAGCCCAGAGCAGGTTTATATCGAAGCGCTGCGCTGTCTTATTGATGAGACGAAGAACCTCAACTGCCTGAGTTGGGTTACCGACCTATCGGTACGAAAGTTTCCAAGATTTCCAACTTGGGTCGGAGAATTTGAAGACAAGGCCTATCAATCAGAGCTCGCCTCTGCAAGCGTGGGCTATAATGCCACTTTGGGGTCGAGATTGGACGCCTTGACGATTGTGCCTACGGATGACCGCGTGCTCCGAGCTCGTGGATATAAACTTGACTGTATTGTGGAGCTTGCCGGATCATGGGCATGGCACGGAAAGCGCTTGCAATTCGATCCTCGGTGGAGCGCGCTTACACTGAACCTTCCGAAATTTTATCGGTCTACAGGACAAACACGATGCGAGGCATTAACCACCACACTGGTCGCCGATGACATTGGTAATCTGCCTCTTGACCACCAACCCGACATGGACCGTTTCAAACACGTGGTGAAGCGACTAACATGCGCTTCGGTCGTCCGCTGTCTCCATCGCTTGCTCTACTACCCCAGTAATGAAGAGACGACAACGGATTACGAAAGTATAGCTTCTCCAATCCTCCGCGATATAGACATGCTCTCCAAAGGCGATAACTCTGGCTTCGCGATATCTCGGGCTGATGTCCGACATACGGAGCAGCAAAGCTGCACTTGCGGGGCGAACCTGACACAAATGGACACCAGCCGTACATATCCGCGCCGTCCTCCATTCAATTCCAAATGTCCTTACATCGCCGACTTTCATCGCCCAGATTCCTCTCTATCTTCCATCAGCGATCGCATAGCCCGCCTCGGGCCGACAGCTAGCGAGGCGGAAATTGAGCGTGACTGGCAAGACCACAAATTCGGTGGTGCAATCAATAGAAATGGTCAATTTCGGCGCTTGGCTAGGACCAAAAATGGCTTCTTGGGTCTGCTGCCGACTAGCTGTGAAGCTGGGGACGTAGTTTGGCTACTGCAGGGTGCCAATGTTCCTTATGTCTTACGGGAATCAAATCGGCACGTTTCCGATGGAGATGCGAGAAGAGCATGGGAGGTGATGGGCGATGCATATGTACATGGGGCTATGCAAGGAGAGGTGTGGAAAGATGTCAAAGATCAGCTTGTCGATATTGAGCTGGTTTGACCGTATCGAACGACCTAACTGACTACCACCAATGCGTCACAACAGTCCGGAAGACCTTCTCATTTCTTGCCAACGGGACCCAGAAACCATGCTCACGAACCTCTGAAGTCGTTGGTATTTCCTGGAATCATCAGCGCGACATTCAATCATGGCACAGGAAACACTTACCGTAATGGGTTGAACCACCCTTGCCCGTGCCAATGGTTTGACTTCCGTAGTTGGCCAAGGCACCTCGATCGTTATTACCAACGTGGCTGACGTTTGCTCTCTGCAAACTCGGGTCGCTTTGGTCTCCATGCTGTTCTTTCGCCAGCTTGATCATCCGTCTCAGCTCAGCCAAGACGTTCTGATATGTCTGGTCCTCTCTCTTGGAGAACTTGGTCATCTCAATATGGTTCGCATCCACGACGATGCGCTCATACCCCGGTGGGCCGGCCGAATAATCTGGAACAATGATGCCGATTCCGGGAAAAGGCACGCTCTCGCAGAAGCAGCGTACTTGTACGGCCTTATCTGTCCCTACGCGCTTGGCGAGAAGTTGATGGAAGCGTCGATCGATTTCTTGCAGCTGCGCATTCTGACTTTGAAGCCCTTCGAGCATCGAAGAGTTGACTGTGTGGAAGATGCCGACGATCTTGGTGAGGAAAGAAGCCGCATTCGCCAACTCTGAGCCACAATGAGGTGTACCCATGAAGATGATGCCGCACGTATCGTGTACTAACGGCGCGATACTGTCGACATTGGAGTCTTGCGAATTGAGAAGGGCTTTCTTAGCTACTATACCTCCCATGCTATGAGCGATGAAAAGGATTGGGCGATCGACGACACCGACTCGGAGACTTGCTAGTTCTGAGCAGAGCTTCTCCGCGTGCTGCGTTGGGTTTGCAATCGATACGACATCCAACGTCTTGATCGTTGCTGCGGCATAGCCCCATGTGATGATGCGTGCGTCGGGAAGGTCGACAGGAAGTAGATCACGGGGCCAGAAGCACGCATTCTTTTTGTCATCCGCCGTACGCTCTGTCCAGGTTCCTGTTCGATCTCCCCCAAGGCCATGGACAAGGACGATACTGTCAGAGATTAGCAGGTTTTCTGGCAGTAGCGACGCCTTCAGCACTTACTCGACCGCAGCCTTATCGGGGTCGCTCAGTACCAGTGGCCCGTAGGCTTTGGCTGCTTCGGTTGGCATACTGTATTGTCAGAGTCAGGTAGAATGCACATCAGTGTCACTCACCTCGTCTCTATTGCTGACGATAACACCAATGCTTGCGTCTCGGGTGCTGGCGCCGTCGAAATGGCTTGCTCACCGCCGCGGAGGTCTATGCGGCCTGTGGCTGATTTGTGTTTTGAGAAGAACCTACGCATTGCTTTGTCTTTCATCGTCGAGGGATTGGGACAAGTATACATCGAACTCTGTCAGCAAGCAACAGATTGAAGCAAATACGACAGCTGGTTCATCGACCGCTTGATAGTTTTCGCAAGCTCGGGCTAATGTCGCAAGCACGATTGCCGATGTTTTGTGATCAGACGGGAGCGTACTTTCCTATCGTCACAACGAATTCCCGCTCTCGTAACATCTCTCTTGGGCTTGCCCTTCATGAATTGTTCATGCCGAGGAAAATCTTCCCTCCGGAAATTTCAATATAGCAGACGACCTGCTCGTGGACCCTCGGAGCCGTTGATATTCCCTTAAGTGATCTCACTGACAATCAAGCATGGCATTTAGCATGTGGTATGGTTGTAGTACAGGTTTGTTCTCTCGTAACAACACAGTAAATTGCTATGGCCTATATCCACAACGTGTACACTTTCCAAGGATCCTGCATGCCGCGTATTAGCACTGAGGATTAACATAGTGAACTCTCTACTCACGCGAGACCATAGTTATTACAGTCATGTGGGGCAACTTGGGGAGGCTCAGTTTGTATGCGCTGGGGTGGTGCGAATGGCTGCTCGTATGGATTGTCGAATGTTAAGCTACGTTGTGGTAGACGAGTGTGAGCTTGTTGGGGTGGCTCTGGACTACTGTGCGTTGGTGGCGACGACTGGAAACCGCCCTCCGGTGAGGCATTCAGCGCAGGCGGCGGTCCGTAATTATTGTTATAATTATAGCTTTGGTTGTTCTGGTACGCACTCCCATCTGCATTCAGGGGCGCGAAGGAGGGTTGACCCTGTGGGGGCGAGGACGGCTGCTGAGGGCTGCTGTAGCCTTGCTGTTGGCTTTCATAACCTTGCTGCGGGTACCCATACTGCTGTTGTATACCAAGCCCCTGTGCTTGGGTCTGTGGTGATTGATGGTAGCCTGGATACTGAGGGCCTGGCGTCGGATTTGCGTAATAGCCCTGTGCTGACATCGGTGGTTGAGGTTCCCAGACACCGAAATAAGACGAGTTCTGCCCTTCACCAGGTCGAACGGGAGCAAAAACTGGTTCAGGCGGATCTTCTGGTTCCGCCTGTGGGGCGTATCTATTATCATGCTTCTGGTCGGCAAATCGAAATGCATTGACAGCTTCGAGTTTGCTCTTGCTAGATTTCCACGGACGCATGACTTGCTCTTAGCCCACGGAGCGGGCCGCGCGAACGTGGCTATGTGAATGAGACCAGCTGAGCTTAGCAAGGCGATTAATACAGTCTGAGTGGATACAATCGCGATGAAATCCGGTCAGGTATATCGTGACGAAGTGTTAGAGCAGGGCTGAGCGCCGCTGGAGGAGTACTCTTATCTGCCCCGCGAGGCAGCAAGTCAGACGCACATTAATTAAAAGGTCTATTCCAGTGAGGCTCTGGACATTGAGCTTCTCCGGTACTGGAGACGTGTGGCGCAGAGACGGCACGCGCGAACCAGTGGCGTCGCGTTCCGGTCAAGCGTAAGACGAATGACACGAACAGTGTATGCACGCGCTGCGTATTTCATGCGGTCTCCTCTTCAGCTTTCCGTTTGCGGCTGTGCATATTTGGACTTAGGTGGCGGCCAATAACACCTGTAGTATGTAACATAGCACTGCCTGGACGGGCGGGGTGTGCAGCTCAGCCCGGCCTTGTGTCACCGTCATCAAACAAATAAGTAATGTGTTGGCCCGGGCAGTCGATAACAGCGAAAGACGTGCATCATGGCAAATATATTTCGCGCTCGCGATCCTATACTGCCAGGTCCTGGTGCACACATACCCACTACGTTTTCCCAGGTTCCTATGCAGAACCTCGCTCCAGCGGGAAGTACCCTCAGTGACGCATCAGTGACCGATAAGGAAAAGTTTGAGAAAGCCTGGAAGTATGAGGGCTACAAAGAGTTTGGGAGGTGGATGGCTTCAGACGACGACTTTTTCGTGTTTCGACGCTTTGAGAGTCTAAACGCGACAACAATAGCGTATTTGCAGTACCGGATCTCGCAGCTCGAGCGACAATTGGAAGACATTCACAACGCGAATGAGCAAGAAGAGAAGCGGAAAAACTCCAGCTTCAAATGGGATGAGCAATATCAGCAGGACCGCTTCCAAATCATGAACGAACTCTCGCGTCTACTCCTACATTATAGTAAGTATTAAAAGGCTATACAACGCGACGAGACTAACCGCGATAGATCAATTTATCGACGCGTTCTCCAAGATACGCAAACGTCCTCGAGCAGAGTCCCGTCAAGTCAACAGTATCGAGAATTGGCTGAAGCGTGGAGCCATCACCCCGTCAGAAACATGTTTCGTCAAACACAAGAGCGATTTGATATCGATCAATGAGCGAGTTCGTCCACCACTAGGCCGTTGGCTAGAGGCGTGTCGTATCCTACACACATGGCGAATATTCAAGGCGAAATTTTTAGAGGACCTGCATGTCCAATCGGACGCTACATCCTACTCTAGCGACCACACCTTCGAGAGCTTCACCACGCTCAGTATAATAGCCTTAGGGCTCTCTATGCTGCTTGCACCTTTATGGTGGATGCAGAATGTTGCTGATAACAACAATCGGCTGGGAATCATTACGGGGTTCGTGATCCTCTTTACTTTACTAATGGCAGGGGCTACCATCAATAGACCCTTCGAGGTGGTGGCAGCGACTGCGGCGTACGCGGCGGTGCTTATGGTGTTCATGCAGATTGGAGGTAAATAGAAGTGCTAGAAACGCGTCAGGTATGTCGTTATGACAATGTTGCGGGCTGGTGTTGGGAGTCAGGTGCGTAGTCGAAAGCAAACCTTGGAGGCAGGCCCAGCCCCGCCGCTGAAACATGACTAAGCAGCGAGATTGCCTCGTTTCCACATCTGCCACTTGGACCTTCATCTCCCACCTCATCGCGCAAAGTCAACCTTGTTTTCAATGCAATCAGACAGCAGGGTGTTGGCGTCTCGCAAGCCTTCTGCTGTTTCTTTCCACTTCGCTCGATCCTGGAGCAATGTGGATAGAAACTGCCAATGGAAAGATGGCTTGAAGCCACCATCTGTTCTTCTGGCGTCACCGGGCATGATGCTCACCTCTCGACCAACAAAAGTCCGTGGTACGAAGTCATCGGTTCGCGTTAGCATCTCCGAGCTGCAGTTTCGAAGCGAGGAAGTCCGTGGGCCATCGCATCGCATTTAGCCTATAGTCACTGGGTGGCAATGGCTGATCTGAGTGGTAAGATAATACAATGGGACTTTCTACGACTGGTGCTTGGATACAAACGAACACTGCCAGGGCGATGATGTTGATGTACAGAAGAGACGTAGATGAGATAGTATCTCGGTGATCGGTCTCAATTCGCACTGTGCCCTCCCTACTACAGTTCATCTACACCCATCTGCACCACCTCCTGCAGGTCATCGTTCACGCTTAGCCCATCTCACCAACATCGCTTCCGTACGGCTCACCAAGGAACCTAGCGCTTCCGCTACCATGCGGCCCCTTCGGAAAGCCTAGACCTTGTCAGCGGCACGGGACGTCCAGCCTCGCAGGATCGCCTACCAGGGTAGCAGACCAGGTTCATACGAGAAAAGAAACATATCATCGATTCGATGGCTGGTGTCAGGCAAACGAACGTCAGAACTTCTGCTTGGAGATGCAGGTTGGTCACATCACTTGCATGTCAGATTCACTCGGAATGCGCCACATCCAGTGACAGGTCGGGTTATGCTCACGGGAGATCGAGCAACACATCGGCTCGGATAGCTCACAGCCTTTTCTTAGCAATGAGAACGTCGGTTTCCGCAAAACCAGCGTCTGTCACCTTATCTACGTACTCATACGTTGCTCACAAAGTACCTCACTGCGAAGACTGTGATGGCGTTGAGGAATACAAGGTCCACATATTCCACGATGAGGTGCAGCAGAATCATGCAGGAGATGCATACCCTCTCATCCTCCTCGACCTTGGCGGCTCCCATCAGCATACTGTTGTATTATCTCCAACAGGTACCAGTCAACCCGACGATCCGTTCGACTCATCGCGGCCTTATCCCGGACGCTGTTACGTGCTCGCAATTGGTGTTGCGCTTCCTGAGTGAGCTGAGCAGTAGCATGTACCTATAGGTCACACAACTATTGCACAGTAAGATGCGCTAAGAAGGATATGGCCTACCCACGAGGGTGAATCAGCCTTCTAGAAGAGAAGGATGAACAAGTTTGGCTCACCACCAACACGATTGACTACTGGCGGTGAGGCGAAAGTGTGCATCCCAAGCTCTCAACAGCATCGCGGAAGACCCAGCCTAGTCGCATAGGTGTTGGAAATGACGCCTCTTTTGGCCTGGAGCCAGGTTTCCCAGAATCCTATCCAGTGGACGACCAATCATCTCTCGCAGGGTCGGATGTGGGAGCTTGATGCACCATGATACCTGCGCCGTAGGCCGACATCGCCAGACGTCAGCCCTCGTATCTATTCACACCAACATCTTCAAGAGATCCATAGGCCATGCAAACTTCGTTGAGATGTCCGTGCGAAGAGGCATCCTTCGTGTCAGCAGAGGTAGGCTAACGAAACTTTGTGAACAGCTAGGCATACCTGGCCCAGGAAATGAGCCTCACGACAAAGTATAAATATTACAGCATCTACTCATCATCTAGTCTTCATCACAACAGTATCGTTAACACTTTCAACTACACTTCGCTCAAGCAAACCAACCCCACACACACTTCAAAATGCAGTTCACCACCACCATCGCCCTCCTCATCGCTGCCGTCAGCATCAATGCCGCCCCAACGGAGATGAGCAAGCGCCTCGACACAATCCCTCTCAAGTTCTACTCTGGCCCAGGCTGCAACAGCGGCATCGCCGTGACGACCGCCTACATCCCCGCCGATGGCTCCTGCTTCCCTACCTCGCCCATCTTCAGCGGAAACACAGACTCCGCGTTGATCCTCCCTACCGACTTGCCGGCGCTGCCTGCTGGTTGCACTCGTGAGTTACCTGAAACGAAGTAATTGGTTTCGGGATGATGAGAACTAATCTGATCGTGTTAGTCGTTGCCTACTCTGACAACACTTGCTCGAGCGTCAACAGCATCGTCTACGATGTCACTGGTCGTTGCGGTACTTTCGGTCCTAACAAGCCCATCTTCTCCGCGAGGGCTGTTGGCACTTGCCAGTGAAATTTTGCTCAAACTTGAGGATGATGTGGCAAGCGTTTCTGCGAGAATGGTTTAGTGCTCTCTGGTCGATGTTCGGAATTCTTGAGTCAGCGGCGCCGGGTCCAACACTCCGATACCCGCTGACGAGAGAGAGGTGATGTGGTGTAACATGGTTGGCGATGCAATCTTCTCGTCGCTCTTTAGCTAGATTCTTCGTATGGATGGGGACGCCCCCTCTTACTATTACACTTTTGTCATAACCAACGTTGCCCAACCTTATATACAATCGTGCGAATCTCTTTGCCATTACCAAACATTACAAAAGCTGTACAATCTATAACATGTCTAATCCTGCTTCCTCGAACTCCTCTTAACCAGCGTCTCATCCGAACCCGCAGCATCCTTCGTGCTAACGACATGGAACGAGAAGTCCAATTCGCCCACCAGCCCCTTGACGGCCTTCAACAGCCGTTCAATATCCATGTGTATACATCTCGTACTTATGCTCATGACTGCGAACGCGGCGTATCCTGGCTCGGCGATGTGTCTCAAGCTCAAGATCTCTGGGTCCACCATTTCTAATTTCCGGCTAAGCTGGCCACCTGGTGGGGCGTGTAGATAAGGAGGCAAGGGCTGTGCGTTTGTGACACTGGAAGAGAGCATTGCGAGTAATGAGGTAATCTCATGCGAAGTTACTTTTGCGGAGAGGATGACGCGGCGGAAGTCGTTGAACCATTGGGCAGAATGGTGGTCTTGGAAGGCGCCTTCTTCTGTTTCGGGGGATGTGGGGTCGGCGGATTGGTGGTTAAGGGAGGGGTGAGTGAAGGCTTGGGAGGCGTAGCCTAGGAGGGCCGTGTAGTTTACGATGCTGATGTGTTTTGTTAGTCATGCTCAATCCATTACGGTGCTGCATTGTTGGGGGTAATACGTACTTCTCGACGTAGCCAATGATTTTCTCGTACTCTTCTTTGGGAAACTTGCCTCCAAGTGGGAACTCCCACTTGACGAATCCGGCATGCATCTTCAGTCCTTGCAGGGTGAGCATCTGTTTGGCGAAGACCTTATTCCGAGCCTTGACGAGCTGGTAGCCTGGACTCTCTTTGTCAGTCTCTTCGTCGCCGCCTAGCTCACCGCGGATGCGGCCCATGACCTGTTCGTGCATGATGCTGTACATATTTGCGGAAAGGTATAGCGCGCCACCAAGTTTCTGTCGGAGCGCAGAGTGCTCGGTGATGGGGTAAGGAAAGATAGTCCAGAAGAAGGCGACAGCTAGACCACCCACTACGGTGGCAAGACGGTAGGGGCCGAGTGTATAGATCGGGTATGCAGGCTGACCTGTCGTTGCTGTCGCGGCTTGTTCTCCAATCTTGCGAACTTGTAGTTCATAACCAACAATCATAGTAGCAGTGACCACACTGATCATTCCAACGATGACGAGGTCCATGCGTTTTAACGGGATGTAGAAGCCGATTGCGACGAAGAACCAAAGGAAAACCAGGATACCCGCAGTTTGTTGCCCAGGAATGTACCAAATGAGCCAGGCTACGATCATTGCGACGGCTGTACCTGCGATTCTGAGTATGAACTGGAAAATTGATTGACCAGCTGTCGGAGTCATAGAGATGGCCACCATGATCAAAGCCCAGACTAAGCGTTGTTCAACGAAAAACTGTTGCGTTGGACGGAGGAAAGCGACGACGGCTATACTCATCGTCGCACACGCAGCACGGAAACCAAAAGCCGACTCATCACTCCGCAGGAAACGTGAGATGCCACGTACACCATTGCCAAACTTCTGCCATGCGTTTGTGGGTGGCAGATGCTCGGGATCTTTCTTCTCCTGGTAGGCTTCGCCCATGTAAACAGTGGTGTTGCTCCTGTCGAAACCCGCAACTGTCGTCTCGTCGTCGGAGGTGGAGTCCTGGCTCGCGAAGATGCTCTTCGCCCATTTCTTGAAACGCCGTCCACCAGGCCAGATAAACTTGCTTTTCAAAGTCGCTTGATCGCGCTCATCTGCGAATTTGACGAATTCGATCACGGACCGACTTATGGAGTTGAGTAGGAACATGACGTAGAGTACCATGAAGAGCTGTCGTTGATCCCGGTT
Source organism: Alternaria metachromatica (assembly GCF_023757995.1). Taxonomy (NCBI): domain Eukaryota; kingdom Fungi; phylum Ascomycota; class Dothideomycetes; order Pleosporales; family Pleosporaceae; genus Alternaria; species Alternaria metachromatica. The sequence continues at coordinate 1,611,741 of NW_026055496.1, forward strand.
TCGTGTGGTGATGCTGGGCATGAGCTTCAGGGTTTCTTCGTCAAGTGCTGACGGAGACGAGAAGTAATCGTCGCGAAGCTTGATGCCCTTGGTTTCGACCCAATGGCGCAAAGTAGGTTCCTTCCTGCTGAAGAAAGCGTCGGCTTGCTTCTGCATGTACTCTGCGAAGCCCGGTTCTCCTGGTTTGATAGCGTCACCCTTCGCCTCAGCGTCGTCCTGGTTCTGGCCCTTCTTCTTTTTCGGCGGCTTGGCCAGCTGCAACTTAAACATAACGTGTGTAAGTCCATCATCGAGAGCCTGGAAGATGTTGTTGAACGGCTCATGAACAAATTGAAACATGTTGTTCCATTCCTGAACGGTTTGCCTTCTGATCTCCTCGTCATGTTCGTCTTCTTGTCCATCCCAGTGGTTGATTTCAGCCGCCCGCTCAAAAAGATCCATAACCGAGCCGAGACCCAAGATTGGCAGCATGATCGCCCTCAGGTTCTTGAACATGCCCTCGAGGTCGTCTGGCGTTAATTTTCCATATGCGATCTCGCGCTTTGCAAACGGTAAGTCCGCAGTAAGCTTGCCGTGCAACGCCTGCAGTGAACCAGTCATCTTCTTGATAGCCGCTACTTCCGGCCTGGGTTTCGCCTTCTTCTTCCCATCTCCGTCCTCTGGCACGTACTTCTCGCCGAACATGTCGCTTGTTTCCAGGCTGTGGATGTAGTTCTTGTGCGCGCCCAGAGTCCCTCGCAACAAGCCAATGTATCCTGCTGCTTCCTTCATCACCACCTTGCGCGATGTAACAGGGAAGATGAATAGGGCCACTCCGGTTGCGATCGCGAAACCAGTCAAGAATGCCACTAGCAGTCTTCTGATGAAGGACTCGCATTGCGGTACTGTTTGAAACAAGAAGCCATTAGTCGCTGCAACATTGACCTGAATTGCGTAAATGATTGCCGGAAAAGCCAGTTGGGGAAACTTCGCCTTCATAGCATTGATAACATAGATTTGGAAGAAAAGCCACACTCCAAGGACTGCCGACTGCGAAGAGTTGTAACGTTGTGGTGGTGCCCCAGGTACAGTCGTATGTTGTCGGGCTTTGACTCCCGACCAAACCATGAGCATAGCGAGAGCCGAACCAACACACGTCGCCAATATGTTCATCGTCATCGTCTGAATGAACTTTGCGCGCGGCATGATGCAGAACCCTAGGATACTGATAATAGCAGTCAGGTAGCCCAACGTAGTGAAGTATTGCGCAACGGGCGTCGCCTGATACATCGCAAGGCAAATTGTCGGAGGCAGTGCCGCCTTGCCCATCATCATGAGCGTGCCCGGATCGAGACCGAGTTTAGTCCACGCTGCTTTCAGTTTTGACGGCTTCTTCTCTTTCTTCTCTCCATCTGCTCTGTCCTCCGTGAGTGTCGCATCTTGGTGGTAATCGTTCGACTGCCCCTGCTCGCCGCGTGGTGATTCCCCTGCTGTGTTCGTGGAATCCACCTCTTCCTTATCCGCAACATTCCGGCCCGTCGCGGTAGACGCCATTGTGGCGCTGTGAGTTCAATCGACTACCCAGGTAGATGAGCAGGTAGCGAGAGATGAATCGAGTAACAGTTAAGACATTATTGAGAGTCCTTCAGGGCTAGATCGCCCAACGAATCCCCATAGGGGCCACCGATCCTCCGCACCCGACAGTCGCGCCGCGTTCGGTATTTTTCACACGCGCGGTCGACGTCATGGTCCGTGATGTGAGTGGCCAAGCAGCGCGCTAAGACAGATCTAAAGTTTAGTCACAGGGACATCCCAGCCATTCGGGCCTTCGGTCGGGTCATCATCCGCATGAATTGCAATGTCGCAATGTCGGGATGCGGTATGGGCACACGAAGGTTTATCAGACTCGTCCGGTCTATCTGTATTGGTAACGCCGAAAAGAAGATGCTTGGTAGTTCGTACGATCTGTGGTATATGCTGCTATATACAAACTTCAAAAGCAATGCCTATACAACAATGCGCTCGAAGCTGTACTTCGGCACGCGTTTACTGATCAGCATACCCATCTCTCTCTTGCTTCGCGGCTCCTTCTTTCCTCCCTTGCCGCTCTTCATCTTCTCCACGCCCTGGTCTGCCTTGGCTCCAAGCGGCAGCATAGGCAAATCTTCCTCTCCACTAAGCTTGCTGGCGACACCGAATGGTTTGCCTTGTACCTCCAAAGTCTTGTTAGAAGGCTTCTTCGAGGTCGGTACGGTGGAAGCGTAGCGTAGGAACTCTGAAAGTAGACCACGTATGAAATGAGCTTCGAAGAAACCACTGAGTGCTACAGACGCGTCCCGGTTTAATGATTTGAGCATGTCTTCCCCGGTCTCTGAGGCGGAGATTGTACCGACAGAAGCCAACCAAGCTCCTGCGCCAATGGCGTCGAGAGTGGTAGAGAGAAGAGAAGCAATGATGGCGACTGCATGGTCGTCAGGGTCATCGCCTGAGTTCTCAGCATGAGGCGACTCTGTCTCTACAAAGCCCAGTGGCGAAGACCACCCACCGTTCTTCAACTCCAGATGCAGAAGGCGAATCAGCGATTCGAGGTCTCGCCGCGGCAACATTGAGCGAAGAGTTGCACTGACTATTGGTGCTGAGAAGGTATGGAGCCGGATCAGAGCGGGTCGCAGTGTGTGGCTGCGCGTCAACAGACCATGGTCAAGCACCGACAAGGCATGATCGATTTCGTGCGAGGCTGCTTCGAGCTCGGTAGCAAAGTCCAGGTCCATGTCATCGTCTGATGGATTGGTGCCATTCGTCAAAAGCTTAGTTGCTTCGTTGTCCTTTGGCTCGTCATCTATACTTTGGATGAGAAGCTTGATAGCTTGAACGACCTCGCCCACTGGGAGGAACTGAGTGTGATTGAGTACCGCCGAGAGGATGTGCAGATCGGGGTCATATTCGACCAAAGCCTTGACGATATCCCCATCCACGATAGCGGAAGCTGACTGCATTTGCTCGTTTGTTCCATCAAAAAGGGATCTGCGGATGGACTCCTTGGTAAGATGTCCAATCTGTAGGAGCCACTGGAAAACGTTGGGCGGGAAGAAGCCGACTCTCAACTGTCCTTGTGATTCCTCTTCGGTGGCATCTACCCAGTAGAAAATCTTACTCAATGCATATAGTGCATACTGACGGTATTGCTGTCGTTGGTGTCCTGGAATGGTTTTGGGGATTGTCCATCGGGGCAGGTCATCCTTGGAAGTTTCATCGTCGAGTTTGTCAACGACCATGGCATCCTCGTCAGGAAGACTTGGGCCCCCTCCGTTCGTCAAGGGTCCGCCATTTACCTCATTCTCATGCTTCTGAGCTGTATCGGCAGACTCAACGTCGATACCCAGGTCCGTCGCAAAGGATCGCTCGAATTTTGCAATCTTACCCCTTGTGGCGTACTTGTTGAGCTTCCATTTTCGCTCCTGCCATTTCTGAGCGTCGCCTGTGCTGAGAGTCGATTCTGGTGCGATCCCCTTACCGAGAGCGTCGATGAGAAGAGTACCTTCGGTCTTGGTCCGTTTGCGCGATCCTGCTCCACCAAACTGCATACCAAATATCTCGTCCTCTCGAGCAGCAACAATCAGTCCGGTGTCAGCGTAGTACGCCACGAGGCTGCATGGTGAAACCTTCTGCTCATCGCTCTCGGGCTGCGTATGCTTCCTCTTCTTCGATGGGCTAAGAGACTCTGATGTGGACGGACTAGCGCTCATGGATTGCACAGCTTGCAAAGAGTTGTACTTGACATCGAACACTCGGCATGTGTTTTGTGACGTGGTGAAGATGACATCTTGGGAAGTTCTGAGGAAAGAGTCGACAGCCGACCCGGGAAGCGCAAATTCCGACTGGAGCTTTGGTACGGTTCCAGACAAGTCGTAAGATAGCAAGTTCCCATTGGCGAAGATGTGAAGGGCACCACTGGAAGGGTATAGAGCGATCTGAGATGTAGGAACCCGTGCGGCTGAGGCCCTTGGTTGCGGTAGGTCCAACGAAACTAGGTGTTTCAGCGGCGAGAGCTGGTTCGTAGTAAGATCGACGGATCTTGGCTGTACTTGAACAAGGGTGAGTGTCCTCGTTTTGTCTGCTTTACGTTCGACGATGCAGAGAACCTGAACAAGGTCGAGAAGATCCGAGGTTTCGTCTGGAGTGGGATCCAAGATGGTAGCGATGTCTTGTCGGCTGCGCAGGAGCCCTCGTATGACCGACCTGGCACTGGCGAGGGTAATGTGCTCGATATCCACGTCGGTGCCTCTGGACGGCAGGAGGACCTTCAGGTTTACGGCCCAGCGGACGTCCTGGAGATCGGCCGACAAAGACATGACATCTCCATTGTCGAAAGTCGCCAGTATATCGTGCGTCGCATCATTGGTTGAGCCGCCAGGTGCGACAGGGAGCGAGTCGAGTGACGAGACGCGCGCAACATCGGAGGGCGTATACGAGGTCTTGCTGGTCTCGGTGTGGTCGCCAGAAGACTTGTCGTGGAAGCACACGAGTGAGGGCTTCTCGGCCGGTGACGACGCGGCTAAGGAAACGTAGGTAAAGCGTTGTGTCGAAGTCTTCGAGGAGCCCTTGCGATAGATCGAGTATGGGGCGGCCGCGAAGGTTGCGCTCGGCGGTAGCGCATAGGAAGTGACGAGTTGAGGATTTTGGAGCTGAAAAGTTTTGAGCGCATATCTCATGTCGCGATATAAAAGTACCTACGCTGTATATGGATACACCCTCTCCATCGACACCGACTGCGATTTCGGTGCGCTTCCTCTTCTTTATGCCGCTAATGCTGCATACTCCAGCAGCGTGAACATGGCCGTTGGTGGAGCCGATGGGCCTGGACAGCGAGGCCAATGTAAATGGAGCGCCAATCGGTTGGTCGAACGACATGATGTTTGCCAGACCCGGGTGTCGATTAAGCTGAGGTCTGCGTGAACCGTCGGGTGAGGCGCGTGCTTTGGTTGCGCGGTCGAGTCTCTGTCGAAAAAAAGATTGGAGCTCCGGCAGAAAGGCAGGCGGTGCGAAATCTTGGCGGAGGCTAAAGTGTGGCTCTTAGTGGCGCCCTTAGCGCGTCGGCGCGTCACGTCGCGTGTCCCCGGAAGTGTCTTCGATCATCGTTGACGGCGACGACGACCACACGCCTTCACCCTGCACCTCCGGCTATTGCAATCACCTGCCACGCCCTGTCACTACTATATTTGGCTCTCACCCATGTCTGGACTACTCGCATAATCTTACAATCTGTAAATGGCCCTCGCAGCAGTACAACCTGCAATGAATCTAGAGGGCAAGAACGTGCATCCATTCTTTACCAAAGCTACCAGTATGCCACCATACTACTCGCAAATCCCGCGCTTACCTAATTCCTAGACGGCCACGTACCAGATCCATCGCCAACCGCAATCGCAAACGCAACTCCCATCGATCACGCACTCGACGATCCAGAGACCACCGAGGCCGATGCCAATTCCACCCAAGGACAGAAGAAGAGGACGCGAAAGGCCGACCCAAAGAGCAAAAAGGTAGCTTCTCACGCGAAGAACCAAGCCTCTCTAGACCAATTCACTCGCCCTCCGACGATACAAAACAATGATCGAGCCAGCTCGGGCAACGCGAACATACCCGTAGAGGCTTCACTAGAGGTCGACCCAAACCACGAGCGGAGGAAGAGGCAGAAGACCGCGTCTCCAGAGCCTTCCATTCCACCAACTTCGGCGCAATCCGAGCCCAATGCATTCAATTGGCACCAGCAACTGCAGGTGGAGGCTGCGCGGCCGATTGAGATGCAAGGGTTACCAGAAACAGCGTTTCAGACAGGTGATATGGTGGTAGATGCAATACAAGAACAAGCTGTCGCGCCTGGCACACAGCCTCTGCCAGACTTGGATACAGCCGCCTTTCCATCCGGTCCTGTCGCAGACGAACCTCAGAAAACAACCCCGAAGAAGCAGATAAGAGTTACCAAGAGCGGCAGACTAGTCTCCAGCCCACCAAAACCAGCGTTCGATACCGTAGCCTCACCGGAGAAGAGAAGAGGTCGCCCGCGCGCAAAACCAAAGATACTTCCCACCGTGACAGTCATACGATACGGAACCGATGCAGCAAGCCGATCTGCTCTGGGCCAGAAGATTGAGGAAATTCTGAACGCAAAGAAGAAGCTGGCAACGCGTCCCGCGGCTCAAAAGAAGGCGACATCGAAACCAGCTGGGCCGGCCAAGAGCACACATCCCTTCTTTCTCGGCAAAGCCCCGAATGACGCTCTCCCAGCAAAAGTCGTCGCACAATTGCCACCTCCAACCCCAAGGAAGAGCGCTGTGACTCCGGGAAAGCTGCGCGCCGAGACTCGACGAGATCCATCGCCTGAGGGCCCACCGGTTTTCAGGCGAGGATTGCAGACAAGTAATGCGGGAAAACAATCTGGTCTTAACGAAGTCTGCTGGCCCACTTGTGAGAACGCGCATGTCCGCAACCTGGAATCCCCATCGCCGTGTCTGGACAATGCCACATGCATGCAATTGCCACTCAGACCTCGCAAGCTGAAGCAAGCTGTGGTGATACTACCGGAACACGAGAACGTGGTCGCGAGGCTGGCGCGAGGCCTTCAGGGTTGCAGTAGGAGCGAGAGTCGATCAGTTTCCGAGTTTGAGCCTACTGAAGATGTTCGTCTGCCCAAAAGGCTACTCACTACTGGGTCGGAGATCCAGCGCCTGGTACGTGAACAACTGCTGGCTCAGTTACCTTCTTCAGAGCTTCCAGAGAAGCCGTCTCACCCCGCTGTCAAAGATCTGTTCCGAGAAATCGAGCATTGTCTCACGCCATTTGACGAAGCCAAATGCGAGTCCCAACCTTGGACTCTAAAGTACTGCCCGAAGAGTACATCGCACGTTCTGCAAACTGGCATTGACGCAGTGGTTCTCAAAGACTGGTTACAGAGTCTGACCGTCATGGCTGTAAGCGGCGCAGCCAAAGTCGCTACAACGCTGGATGTCAAGCAGCCGCCGCGGAAGAAGCGGAAGAAAGCTCTAGACGATTTTATTGTAGCGGACGATGAAGAGGATGAGGAGGACATGGTCATGCTTCCAGCTGCGGAAGGGACCAGCTTCACACACCCGAGATCTTACAGACAACCGCAGTGGACGCGTAACAAGAACGTCGTACTTATCAGCGGTCCTCACGGCTGCGGGAAAAGCGCGACTGTGCATGCCGTCGCAAAGGAAATGGGCTTCGAAGTATTCGAGATTCACGCCGGTATGCGCCGTTCAGGGAAGGACATACAAGATAAGGTCGGTGATATGACCGGGAATCACCTCGTAAATCACAAACGCAACGCACCGTCCGTGCAAGAGACTGCTCAAGCGGCCGACGACGCGAATGATGCCGACAGAGACACTGCTCTAGAAGAGGACATCAATAGTGGCCGACAAGGGACAATGACCTCCTTTTTCCAAGTCAAGACCGGAGCCGGAGCGGTCAAATCGAAAGTCAAAGCAAATGAACCAGAAGTCAGCAAAGGCCCTGCACTCGTAGCTCAAGCTACACTACCCATGGCACAAGCCTCGCGTAACTCGCAGAAGCAATCGCTGATCCTCATCGAAGAGGCTGATATACTCTTCGAGGAAGATCAGCAGTTCTGGGCGCAGATCACAAAGATTGCATCTTTGTCCAAGCGTCCCATCGTCATCACTTGCAACGATGAGCGACAGATACCCATGCAAGACTTGCCCCTTGCAGCTGTCCTTCGGCTATCACCCCCTCCCGTGGACCTGGCTACAGATTACTTGCTTGTTCTTGCTGGCAGGGAAGGTCACATCTTGGAGCGGCAGACTGTAAAAGAAATGTATGAATCGAAGGACCACGACCTACGAGCTAGTATCATGGAACTTGACTTCTGGTGCCAGATGTCTGTAGGCGATAGGAAGGGAGGCCTCGAGTGGATGTACCAGCGTTGGCCACCTGGTAAAGACTTGGACGAACACGGTCAAACCTTGAGAGTTGCCAGTGAAGGCACATATACATCTGGCATGGGTTGGCTATCACACAACCTCTTCGAAACGCAGGGCAATCCGGCGTTTGATAATGAAGAGGAGCTTTTGCAGGAAGTCTGGGCTGATTGGGGTATCAGTCCGTCAGCATGGGGAGCCTCTGAAGCAACCGGTGCACAGTCATCCGAAACACCCAATACGGATCGGACTGATCAACTGAAAGAGCTCGCGCGTCTGGAGGATTACACCGACTCACTCAGTGCTGCCGACGTGTTCTGTCGCGTCGACCTACCCACATATGAGTCCAGCTCTCACCAGCCTACCGACTCCACCCAGCCACTGATTACCGACAAAGCACGCCTTAGCTATACGCTTGCCGCACCTCTACTCCAAGTCGATCATAGCTCAGACTTCTTGAATCTCGACACCGCCTTCTCCACACAAACACATCTGCTCATCCAGCGTACATACCCGGACCTCTCCCAAAGCCATAGCCTATCAACAACCTCCCATCTACGCACTGAAACCGACTACGCAAAAGCCATACTCCAGCATCGCAGAAACCAAAACGCAGACACCACCCTCACACGTCTTGACTTTGCAGGAGCCCTCGACCCCCTCGCCGCGCCACCAGACCAACTCCTCCCCGAGCGCACTTCCTTCACTCTCACACCATCGTCATTCGACCGCACGTTCAGCATCATCACGCTCGACCTAGCACCCTACGTCCGCAGCATCGTAGCCCACGAGCAGATCCTCGAAGAACAACGTGTCCGCATGTCGAGCTTACTGACCAGTGCTGGTGGAATAGGAGGCAAAAGAGGTCGAACCACGCGAGCAAGTCGTGTAGCACTCGAAGGAGGCGTTAGGGAAACGAAGAGGAAGGATAGGTGGTTCGATGCCGATGTAGATTTCGACGCTGTCATGCGCACCGCGGGTAGGGAGTGGGCGGGCCTGGGCTGGAGAGGCGAGAATTGGAACGAGGAGAGTGGGGAGGAGGGTACGGCGAGTCTGGCGGGGACGCAGGAGGGAGTTAATGATGGGGATGGGGATGGGGATGGGGATGTTGTGATGCAGGGTTCTCAGGCGTGAGACCAAGAATCTGGTTGACGTATAATGTATATAGATGCATGATGTATGGGAGCGTTTGGCACTGCATTTTTTGGGAGCGAAGTACGGGATATTAGCATAGATGAGTACATAGGAAGCCCGACTAAGAATATTACTACCACACAACACGTTGAAGAAGACTGCAAGTACTACGTTTGAAGAATTGATAGCATGGCAGTCAACAATAGCGATGACCTCAAGAAACTAGCTATGCGATACCCACACGAAAAAGATGAGTCAATCAATAACGCCAACCTGACCCTGTCGGGCAAACAGGTAACCTCAGCGCCAAATCCCATAGAAAACATTCAACACCCTTATTTTCATCCGCGCCAGCACACTATCCCCGACTCTCCACTATCCTCCCTACTCTACAAAACACCACACCACGCACCCTCCAGCTTAATCCGTTTCGCGCCGCTGCCAAACTACGTAGCCGACACCAACGGCAAACTCTGCCTCCCACTATCGCCTCTACTCGACGCATTCCCTGCCGTGCGCATAAGATGCGGACTGACCTTTGGCAAAGTAGGCGTAGATTTCGGCGGCGTCGAAACATCGGTTTCAGACTCGTAATCCGAAGTGAGTTGGGTGGATGGCGCGTCTTCGGATTCTGCGTCGCTGGCTTCGGTCTCGGGGTCGTTTTGGATGATTGGGTGGGTGGGTTCGGTGGGAGTGCTTATTGTGAGGGAGGGGGAGGCGGGTTCTGAGGCTGGAAGTGCTGGTGACGCAGAATCGAGAGTGGGAAGTGGTTGTGTTGGTGTGGGGAGGGTGTCGAGGAGATCGTCGTCGGAGTCTTCGGGCAGGGCGACCTTGATAGCTTCATCGTCTACGACTGGTGATGCGTCGATGGGAAGATCGGCTGGTGGTAAGGGCGCCTCTTCTGCTGCGGATATAGACTCTACCCTGGCGTCTGGCAATGAGGGGTTATTTTCATCAATGCGCTCGTAGAAGAGCATGAAGACATTGCCTTGGTGCGCTTCTTCCTCAGATACTGGATATACGCTGTCATCGCTGAAGCGCCACCACTGTTCTGGCTGTGATACCGCTAAGTCTTCTTGTGAGTCCTCCATCGCAACGTCTTCGGCCTCCTCGTCCTTTGTTGATGACACTTCAGCGTCTTCATCACTCTTGGGCTTAGGCGCAGGTTTAGGGTGCGTGCGGTAGCAGACATAGTGGCCATTACCATGCGAACCGTAGTGCGTGACTGCGGCGCGAAGTCGGTATTGGAAGGGCGAGTCTGTCATGGGCTCATCCCTTGCTAGCATCGACTGTCTAGGATCCTTTGGCCACTCCTCTTCCGATGAAGCGGGCTTTTGTGAACCATGAGGAATGCCACCCAAGCACCAGTTCCCAAGATCCAACACTGATGGATATGCGACGCCTGCGGTATTCTTGAATGGCATACCAGTATACTCGTTAAAGCTGCTTCGGTTGACGTGAAGGACTAATGATTGGGGGGCTCGCGCAACGACTGCCTGTTTCGACTTTGTGCTCTGCACCCAGTTCTTCTTTGGCACGTTCAGGGTCTTCAGCAGTGTCTTATCTTCGAAATCCTCCTTTTCGAGTGCTTCCTGTACAGCGTCTAGTCTTGCCTTCAGCGGCGATTCCGGCTTGCCAGCGACTAGGGGCGCGAGTGTCTTCTCCAGCTTAAGCAGCGTGCATTTGGCGCATTCGACGCCATCGATGAATTCTAGGGTCGTATACTCGTCTAAACATTCGCGGACGTCGTAGTTGTAGTTCCTGCCAAGGGATACGGTGATGCAGTTGAACGGAATGAGCGTGAGGCCTTCAGAGTAGCCGCAAGATGTGCAGCCAACGCGCTGGGCGAGGCGTCCCTCGAGCGGGTTCGATGGAATCTGAGGTGATGTTTCCGTCGCGTCCGGTCCGTTTTTTGTTCCTTCTTGCGCTTTCTCATCCAGGTCCTTAGAGTCACTGAGGCTCTTTGTAACTTCAAGCCACGAGACAGAGGACCGCCTTTTACTGCTCGCAGTCTTCTTGACCTCCTCATCAAGTGCATCCAATATCTTGCTATAATATTCCTGCGCGTCCTGCTGCTCGAAAGTGCTCATCGACTTCAACTTGCCACGGATCCAGAAATGCTGACCCGTGTTCGCAGGGTCGTTGAGCTTAGTGATGATGTCGAATAACGCGCCATTTGTGCTCTCGGAGGTAAGCGCGGGGTGTGCGGAGGTCGTCTTGGAAAGGTGGTCGCGTAGCGATGGAAGGGAGGCGAGGCCTTGGATAACGCTGTTCTGGTAACAAGAGTTGCTGATATTGCCCAGGCCTGGTGGCACGTCGCTGGGGCCATGCGAGAAGGCGTTCGCGACACCTATCAAGCTGTCAGCACGAATAGTAAGATGTCTTAGAACCGCGTTAGCAAAGTATAGCAAGGGGGCTACATACTAGTAATAAGTTAGCAAAATATCTTGACAGCTATTCGTGGCGGCTACTTTACCCTCGTACCCCTTTCTGTAGTAGATTTCCCGGACTCATGCCAAAGAGGCTACCGAACATGCCGCCCTGTTGTGTGGTGTCGTCGTCGCTGGTGTTGGAGGTTGTTGAGCTGAAGGAGGCGCTGCGCATACGCAGGACGTCGGTCGCCATCTCGAGAAAGCGCTGTATAAAATCCCAGACGGGAAATCCGAGAACGTCCAAGGCTTTGAAGAATACGTATAGGCCGATGATAGCGCCGAGCAGAGCGGACGTGATGGTATGCGACTGGGTTGTGTTCCAGCGTTGTTGATAGGCCTCGAATTCGGGGTACTCTGCGTAGCTCATAGCTGGGTGCAAGGTAGGAATAAATTTGAAACGCTAGGCTGCTACAGGCAGGCTGTGGGAGCGGCGGTAGCGAAAGGCTTTTCCAGGTTGAACTAGGAGTTGGGTAACGCTTGCAGGCGCAAATGGTGGGTCTTTCAACCTTCGGGCCAGCGCATGGATGTAGTCAGACAGAGCAAACGCGGCGGTGTGTTTGTCTGCGACATGGGCGAGAGACTGGGTGCGACAGTCGGGGCGACGGCGACGGCGACGGCGGTGGTGGCGGAACGGCGTGAATATCTAGGCCAAGGGCGAGGCACGCGATTCTGTTTGAAGGGTCATCGGGGAAGGTGCGGGAGCGCGCTAGCGGCTCAAGTGGATCGCGTTCACGAGCTAGTGGGGACTTTTGGAGATTTTGGGTCCAGTTGAGAGTTCTTTCGAGCACCTCATACGAAAAAAGCTGAACAGGTCTGCAGGCTACATTAAGCTAAAACCTTGCAAAGTAGGTGACCTAACGTTAACGTAGGCTCTAGGCTGTTCAGCTTTTTCCTAGGTTGGCGTGCGAGTGCACACGAGATTTCACTAGGAAGTATACCACGTACCGTGATTTTCACAATCAATCGCGCGTCTTTGCTCAATCCCTTCACACCACTGGAACTCTGTAGCGACAGCCAGAAACCAACACACAATGGCAAAGACAGCGAAGGTCAAGAAGCGCCGTATGTACCACGAAAACACCATCCTCATGAACAACTCCTAACAACCACACAGCGGTGAGCATTCACTCCCGCACCGCCCGTCGCGCCGTCTCCCCCTCCCTCAACCTCGACAAAGCCGCCCAAAAACCCGCCCACACAACCCGCGACTCCGCCTCGCCATCGCGGCCCTCCAAAGTAAACCCCCACGCCCTCGCCGCAAAAGATGCCGGCATCCAGAAGAAGCGTAAGAAAGGCACAAACATGACCCGCGCACAACGGTTACGCTACGAAAAGGGCCTCGACCGTGCGGAGGAAAACATGGAGAAGCTCGAGAAGAAGCGGATGAAGAGCGTGGGCAAAGAACAGAAGATCAAGGATAGGGCCAAGGGCTGGGAGGATGTCAATGGCGATGGCACGAAGAAGACGAAGAAGCAGGTTGCGCTCGAGCAGTTGGAGGCGGAGGAGAAGAGGAAGGAGAGGGAGTGGGTTAGTGATGAGGATATGGACGAGGAGGAGGCGGCGGCCGAGGAAGGTGCTGAGGTCAAAGATGGTGAGGTCAAGGGCGACGGCAAGGAGGTGGATGTTGAGATTGCGCAGAGCGTTCCGGCGCCTGTGGAGGAAGAGGAGATGCTTTGAGGTAGAGTGAGAAAGAAAGAAGGCTCGAACACAAAAGTCACGAAGCATATGATACCCAAAAGTTACGAATTGATACGTTGGAATTCTCTTCATCGTCAATTCAGCGTCACGCTCGTTACCGATCGAGATGATGTGCTGATATACAAGCCAGCTCCTTCGTCAATAACAAAGTAATCCAGGCTATCAGTACCGCTCTGTCCCTCGAAGCAGACGCACAAATCATCAGCCTCTCCTTCCCCACCCATTCGCATAGTCATTATCTGCCTCCACCGCTGCCCTAAGCTGATCCTTGTACGAGTGGTAGAGCTGCCTGATGCGCCCGTTCTCCTCCATAGTGTCCACAATCTTCCTTGCCTCTTTTTCCCTCTTGCGATCACTTCGACCATCTCGCTTGACCAACTTCTCCGCTGTCAGATGTCCCTCATCCTTGAGGTAGTCTTTGACCCATTGGTAGAGATTGTAGCGCCAGTGGTACAAAGTATGCGCAACTTGAGCATTAGCTTTGCAAGTCGAACCCAGTGGGAAGCGATGGGACTCTGGTGGTATCCGGTCTCCTTGGTAGTTGAAGGTTGGCTTTTCGCCGTTGAGGTGGGTTTCAGAGTCGGCGGATAAGGCGGAGTCACTGTCGCTATCGCTGTCGTCTGAGGCATTGGCGAGAGGTTCCAGTGTCTCCGGATGGTAGGGCTGGCCCTGGAAGAGGACCTCGAAGCTCGCAGTATGGTTGGTTCGGTTGCATGCTTCGCAATGTGGTGACATTACTGCCCTCTCGGCTGCGCTGAGTTCGTTCATCAAGAGCAACGGTCTTGCGCGAATGGCTCTGGTAAAGTCTGCTGTCCAGGCTGAAGATGTGTACTTGGAACCCGCGAGACCCTTCACTTCATCGTCCAGTTTGCGGAAAGTCAGCACGTAGACGTTCTTCTCCGCATCGAAAGCTGGATGAATCTTCTTCATGACCATCCACTCGACAGCGTGCTTGAACAAATCCCGTGTTTTCGCACGCGACAGACTGAACGCTAGACGCATTTCATCGAGATCGTCGTTGACAGACGGTTCTCCGAGCACATTATCCGGATCGTCGTCGATGAAGTGCTCATCTTCTTGGTCTTCCTGGAACATGTCAAGGGCGTTGGCATCGCGGTCTGACTCTTGCTCGTCGTCTTCGATGTCATCCTGTTCCAAGATCTCGAGATCACTGTCTGGCTCTTCCTTGATAACCTCGAGTTCAGACTCGGAGTCTGTTTCCACCACAATCGCTCTTTTACGCCCAGGTGTAGCAGAAGAGGGCGGTTCATTGGTACCAGCGCGTCGCCTTTTCAATGCCTCTAGAGCTTCCTGGCGTTTGTTTTTGGGCTTGCCTTGCGTGCTTCTCAGTCTGCCGCGATCCGGTAATGGAGAGGATCGCAGAAACGCAAGTTCCTCTTTCAATTCGTCTTGCTCCTCGTCGTCCTCGTCATTGTTTGCGCTTCCCTCGCCCTCTTCCTCGTCTTCGTCCTCTGACGCAGAATCCCCACGATTTGTAAGTTGAGGCGTAGCTGGCGGCTCTTCCTCATCTTCTGAAAGTGACTTTCGTCTTTTCAGTCTGCGCCTCGTGCTTCGAGGTGGGCTCTGCTCCTCTTCTTCAGCGGATGGAGAACGTCTGCGGACGATCTTCCGCCTCGAGCTCGGTGCTGGGGTAAGAGGTTCGTCCTCGTCCTCATCTTCGTCTGGTGTCGGGGCCTTCTCCGCAATCTTTCTTCGGCTGTTGCGAGGCGCAGGCCGCAACTCTTCCTCCTCTGGTGTACTCTCCTTCCTCTCTCGCCGTTTGCTGGCCTTCGAAGACTTAGTCTTCTTTTTCTCTTCCTTCTTCTTGCTCTTCGGTTTCTCCGATGTATCAGATCCGATCTCGATAACACGGCGTTGTCGTTTGCGCGGAATGACCGTGACTGTCGGTTCCTCGTCTTCAGATTCGCTGGGCGTCGCTGCTCGTCTCCGCTTTCGCGACTTCGGTTGCTCCACTTGTACTTCGTCCTCCTCTTCCGACGTCTCTGAGCTGGCAGAGCCATTGTTCGATCCATCGAACATACCACGCGCTGTGCCCGCGGCTGGCATCCCTAACCGCATCGCCTTGTTTGTTCCCACTACCAATTCGTCCTCGCTCGAAGATTCAGGCTTGTTGTTGTTGCTCTTGTTGGAAACTCTGCTAGGCGCTCGTCTTGTCGGTCTCGTAGCCGTGAGGTTCGGTCGCGACGGCGAGGTTCCCATAGTCGTGGCGGCAGTCGATTTAGTCGCGGGTGAGGATTGGGAGGCAGGTGAAAAGTTGATTTTGGTCTGCCGTTTGCGATCGCGCGCCTTCTTGGGTGCCATCTTGGCGTGTCCAGTCTTGGAGTCTGCTTCACTATGGATGTCTCTCACTGAAGTGTCGGCCCAGATTCTATCTTGCGCAGCGCCGTCGCGTCGGACAATCGCGTTGCGAAAACGTCGCTGTAGATGTGCGAGTGTCGCAAACTCCCGAGGATGAATGCGCGACTATTATATTATTCAAAAGTTTGTAGAGAGTGCTCCAAGACGGCAACAATGCGTCTTCCTTTCGATGACGGTGGGGCGGCAGAAAGAGTGCGCATCTGCAAGGCCCCGGCGATTCAGGCAGGCGCGCGAGCACGTGCGCTAGCGTCATGCGTCTACCGTCAACTGCATAGAACGAACCTGTAACACAAACATCCGCTGAACGACATCCAACAACCTAACGAACTGCTCCTATGCCTTGACGTCTCTTTGGTTAGACATTAGTCTAGTTTGTTTGATTTCACGCGTGTCCCACTCATCCTGGTTGTTAGCAAAGTGTCGCAACAAATCAATGTCACCCCCACCCGCCAATCGACTGTCAGGTTTGGTTTCTCATCGAAAGCACCCTATTAATTCCAAGGTTACATGTACATGTATAACTCCTCTTTGTCTAGCTCTGCCTGCTTACTGTATCTCATCCGGAACCAATCCTCCTTGAAATCCTGCTAATCATGCCTAGCTGCAGTCTAGTGGAGTGCTCTGAACAGTCCAACTGGTCTCTTTTTCAGAAACTCTACATCGCGCCTTTGACGCAGACTTTCTTCTGATCGTAATTCGATCCGGTCATCGATATTTTCTCTCTTGCGCCTCGCTTCGAGTCTTTTGTCCTGGTCTTCGAAAGATTCTTCAATCTTTCTCAGCATAGCATCATGCTCCCTCTCAGCGGCTTGTAAAACCTCCATCCTCGCTGCTTTCTCCGCTGCTTCCTTCTCCTTAGCTTTTGGAACATAATAAGTTGGAACTAAAATGCCCGTTTTGTTAATTGTTGATTGACCGTACGCGTTGAAACTCATTCTAGGAGTCGGGGTTTGGACCGAGGGAGTCGTCAATTTGTCGTGCAGTGCCTTCCCTTTGAGTATCTCTGGCTCTGCTTCTAGCTGCGGCGGGCTCTTATGCGCTGTCTTGTCGGCCTTCGACTTCCCTCGAAGGCTTGGTCTACGAGCCGGTACATCAGCCATTAGCGGTATAGGAATCTCACTTCGCTGCGCTCTAGTCGTGATTTTCGGTCCTCCACGTGGTTCTGGATCGCACATGTCTATCATTTTCGCAGCCGCTGGCATACTCTTCCTGAAATAGGTTTCTGGCATGCCCCTAGCTCGAACAGTGTTCGCGTGGTCAATCCTCTTCTTCTCCGCTCTAGATCGAGCGCTGTTGATGGCTTTGAGGTTCTTTTGTGCCTGTGCCTCTTTATGTTCAAGACGCTCAGCTTTTATCTGCTCGTCCCAGCCGTTCCCCCAGTAGCTATTTTTTCTCTTCTCCACGGTACCCTTTCTTATGACTGCAGGTGGTAGGCCCTTTCCGTCATCTGGGGGCTCAACCCACTTCTTCTTGAATTTGGGTTCTGGCTCTCCGGCACGCAGAGCTTCCAAGGCTTTGACCTGTTGGCGATATTTCTTCATCTCGACCTTGCTCTTTGGTGCCAACACTGGGTCATACAGGCCCTTTCCCTCATCTGGGGGCGGAAGGCGCTTCTTTTTGTTGAAATTGGGTTCTGGTTTCCCGGCCCGCAGTGTTTCCAAAGATTTGAGATCTTGGCGGTATGTATTTATCTCGATCTTACTCTTTGGTGCTAATACTAGATCTTTCATCGTGTTCTAAAGAGCGTGAAGATATCACGTCCTGCGTGGACGGGTGCTATTTCAGGAAGTGGGGTTATCGATGGGACTTCAGGCGTAATATAGCTAGGAGGCGTTGGAATGGTCTCTTTGTAATTTTACGTGACTGGAGGAAACGTGCTTGGTTGATATGCTGATGTTCGCTCCTGGCGAATACTGATGTAAGTGATGAGTAAGTTGAAAGGTATATGTAGTTGTCGATGGTATAATGCGTGTTCTAAAGAAGTAACGCAAGGATGGCTATGTCGAGGGATACTTATACCTAGCATATCAACTATGTTCACATACTCCTATGTGACAAGGCATTCGTTGAATTGAATGTGGCTTCACATAAATGTCTGGTAATGGACTGTGTATGACAAACAGTTCCAACCTGTACGTACGGACTCACGTACCCAGGTTTCCACAAGACATCTCATAAGTCAATGCTACAAACCCGCTTGATATCCTCAAAGGCGACGATACCCTCGTTCGACGAGCTTCAGGGCACCAAGCTACCCGAATTTGATAGCTCTGTGCACCTAGAAGGTTTTAGATCCCACACTTACATATGAGCATTTCTAATCCTTAGAAAAGCTACGCTGCGCCGATGTACAGAGAGCAAAGTGTAAGATACTGGAAGGGAATTGTAAAATAGAAGAGCGCGCGTGTTGGAAGGGCAGTTTGAGCCGACATGTCACGCAGACATACAAATTAGATGCATGCGGTGTTCGGAAGTCTACGCTCGACTTCAGACGCGAGTATCTTTGTGTCGAACTCCAGCGGACAAACGTGGAGGTGATGGTTTTGGTGATACCTGTTCGCTGTATACATAGCCCCAAGTTATCGCAAGCGGTGAGAGCTGTCAACAGAGTTCGGCTGACAGCACGTTCCACAGGTTCGTCATGTTGCGCGACACTGACTGCAGACTATGAGCGGCGTCAGGATCGGAAGTCGGCAGCATGTAGTGTCCCTTGGCGAACAGCTGCAGAGGTGTTCACGGAAGGATCAAGCGCGTCAGACCAGGCCGAACTGTGTTGGTGGTTCTAGACGCGCATGGCCAGAACGTGGGCGTGTTCAAGCTTTCCCGGATGTTCGCCCGCACGAAGCAGCTTGTCCCGATTGCCTCTTGAGGTTGGTGTTCTCCAAGGTTGAACAGATCGAGACAGCTCGATTCGTGTGTCGAATGAACTGAATGCGCTCTCTTCAATTAAGCGAAGCGCATGCACGTGGTCGACTCGAAGTGTTTTTCGGACGATGCCCGGCTACAACGGCTGGTATACAGACCACTCGCGATGATGTGTTCGCTGGTGCATTGTGAGGACGCAGAATCCGGTTTTGGGATGCAGTCGACGTTGAACTAAGGATTTCGATGTTGTTGTGCGGACTGGGCTTCAGTCATGGTGCAGCTGTCACCGAGATCACGCCATCTGTGAGCCTCAGGCCTGGGCTGGGATAGACGCAGTAGCAGTAGTGAATCTTAGCCCCGAGCTGTCGTTTGAAGCGTGAGCAGGGAACGGGCAAACCATATTCTCTACCTGTTCAACATCGCATGAACGTATTGATTTGGCGGTGCAGTAGCGGCCAGGTGGTTAGATTTTGCTGTCAGTGCTGGGGAAGGCATCCAGCTTCCCCAGTCGCGAAAAGAGGGTCCCCCATGTCTCCCCGATATGATCCGAGGCTGCGCGCGCCCTGCCACCCTGCGCCGACGAGATTGGTTCATGCGCGGACGAGACTCACTCACCCTGAGGAGGCTGCACAGTGTTCGCGATTGATACGGGCGAGAAAGCCCAGAGCGCGCGTGAAGCAGTTTGGAGTTGCACACGCGGCCCACTCTGCTGGCTTCAGTCTGCGACGTTTCGGGCTGCGGAGTGACTGGGGGCTCCGCGGCTGGTGGTAGTTTCTGACTTTCTGTTTGGAAGGGCCGAAAGACGCGCCAATCAGCGGCGGGCAATGGCAGTCTGGAACGGCAGGTGCCACCGGGACCGCCTGCATTCCCTCAAGCTTCGCCCAGACACCTCCCACTTGGCCTTGACGCTTAACCCACGACGGCGACCCTCGACCTCAACACCACACACAGGCCATGTCGCTCGTCTGAATCTCCATGGGCTTCTTCTACCGGACACGAACTGCTGCTGGACCAGTATAACCGCCGACCGACCATGTGGGAGGCCGAGTCCTGGCGGCATGGAGCGCCTCTCCTGGACCGTCGCGCGCCCGATGCCACCCGACCCTACGTGAGTATCACGACCGCGACGCCCTCCACGCACGCGACTGACGACCGATACCAGCACTGTCCCTCGTACAAGCTGCCGGCCCACGGAACCATCGAAATTTCGCCCGGCAACACCATCACGCTCGACCAGAATGCCGTCTTCCGCCCGCTCTGCACCAACACGGCCACCCAGCAGGGCAACATCGACGACGGCACGGGGGGCATCACCAGCGTCGCCGACATGCGCGACCCCTTCCACGCATCCATCACGCCCCAGGCCTACGCGACAGGCGCCGCGACCGTCATCGCCTGGATGCTCGTCATCATGCTCATCATCACACCACGCACTTTCTTCGTCGGCAACGCTTCGGGACGCTCAGGGCTCATGGGACGACGCGGCATGATCAGCGGCGCAACAGGGAGCGGATCCATCATCGGAGTCGGAAGCCGTCCATGGCTGCAGAAGGCCGCGGCCCTGACCGTCGCCATTTCCCTGACGCTCGCCACCGCCGACACGTTCAAGATCGCCGAACGCCAGTACGAGGAGGGCTTCATCGACGCCATGGAGCTGCGTGACCAGGTCGTAGCTGGCATGGAAATCAAGGTTTCGCGCGTTGTTTCCGACATCTTCCTCTGGCTCGCACAAGTACAGACCCTGATACGCCTGTTCCCGCGCCACAAAGAGAAGGTCATCATCAAATGGGTCGGATTCGCTCTCATCCTGCTCGACATTGCATTCAGCTGTCTGAACAGCTTCGGTCCCTATGAGAACCAACGCCGCCCCGCACACTTCGACACCGCGATCCCCGCCCTCAGCTACCTGTTCCAACTATCACTCAGCATGCTCTACGCCGCCTGGGTCATGTACTACGCCATCACCAAGAGACGATACGCCTTCTACCACTCCATGATGTGGAACATGAGCGTCGTTGCCCTGCTATCTATCATTGCCATTCTCACGCCCGTCGTATTTTTCATTACCGATATCGCCAACTACACCATTGCCGGATGGGGAGACTACTTCCGCTGGGTAGGGGCTGCCGCTGCCAGTGTCATCGTTTGGGAGTGGGTGGAGCGCATTGAAGCGCTGGAAAGAGAAGAGAGAAAAGACGGAATTTTGGGGAGAGAAATATACGATGGAGACGATATGCTCGATAACACACCCTCCGACTCGAAATGGCCTTCGAAACGCAAGGGGCAGCTATCAGAAAAAGATGAGAAGAAGAGTGGGGGAAGCTCAGGCGGCTTCGGCGTCGGCGCGTTCACATCAGCACATGCCGGCCGCTTCAACGACCTTGCTCAGAGGTTTGGACGCAAGATGACCGAATCGCCACGAGCAGAAGCACGAAAGAAGCGCACTATCCACATTCCTGCACCACCCCCGGTTGTGCGACGGTCGGCATCTGCTGCACGTGGAGACCGCAACTCGCGGGCCTATGTACGAGTGCAGACCCCGCCTCCGGTACCAATCATTGCATCACCAGTCAGCAGGACAGACACCACCAGTGCTGACTCGACTGTATACACAGTTCGCTATCATCCCCTCAGCGATACACCTGTAAATCCACGGCACGCACCAGCAGACGATCGACCAGGAAATCGTGAAGCACAACCATCAACACACAACGCACCGCAAGAACCTCAGGTTCAACCAGCTGACCCTGAGGACCCTGAGAAGGGAGGAGAACTGGAACCTGTCACCAGCCGAAGTAGATTCCAATGGCAAGCTTTAGGGAACCCATTCCGACGAAAAGGACGGACCCCGCCAAAGGAACTCCAGAGGGGGCAGGTCATCGAACCACTCGCGGTAGACGACGTCGCAGCCAACATACCCCCTCGCAACTACAACGGGCTAGCTCTAGCCGATCGCCTGGGTACCTTTGCCGCACAGCAAGGCGAAAAGCTCAGGTCGAAGAAGAAGCCTGGGTCACAGCACGAAACGACTCTACCAGTCACAATCATTCCTGCCCAACCTCGGGGCCAAACCTGGTCTCCGGACATTATTCGCCAACAGCAACAAGCACAACAGGACGAGTCCTCTGCCAGTGCGGGTACCCAGCAAGCGAGTGCGCCAACTCCGAGCGAACAAGATCAATCTCATGGAGGGACTAATTCAAGCGAGGTCGTCAACTTGTCGGCCTCGCCAAACTCCACACGCACTCCCCGTATCCGGTTCTCGCCGGCAGCCCCGCTTGGTCGCCAACACAACACTGGTGGTCTCGGGACAGAGATGCGACCAGCGCTGTCTGCACCGAGTTCACCTTTGCCACAAGATGAGTCGACATCGACCATCGACTTTAGCAGGCCCGAAAACCACCCTCGGACAGATCACGACAGGTAGCTTGTCGGCACACCATCTTCTCTCGCATGTTTCTGTTTATATTTCGAACGTTGATAGCACGTATATACCCCCACATTGAATGGCGCATTGATGGCATGGATTGAGGACAGTGGAAACCCCACACAGCATCGGCATGGAATGGCGCAATTGGAACTTAAAAAATCTTTGGTGTTTGTATGAGGGATGGATACCCGCCGGCCATAAGGTCAGGCTCTTTGATTTAGGTGGAATGGCGCAAGCCTGCGACGACAGGGGGAGCAGTGGATACTGCGATCTATTAAGCGCTATAGCATGTACAGCAAAATATCAATAAATCAGTAAATCACACGTTTGCACTTGTCAGTAACTCCTACGTCTACAGTTGTCAGAAGTCAATCAGGTGTGCCAAGGCATTGATAAGGCTGTGACGATCTGGTAGGGCATGGGACGGGCGTTAGTGGAGCCCGGTTCCTTGCACCGCCGCATCATAGCTCCATGTTATCATCGCGTGTAGCACCTCCAGTCTAAGCTGTGGCCCTGCATTCTGTCCATCGACGACGTGCAGCTTAGAAATAATTAGTCGGCTGCGCATCTTCTCCCGGCGACAATGTCTTTATTCGGTGACGATGACCCGCCGCAGCGCGCGAAGCAGTCGTCGTCGCTCTTCGATGACGATCCCAAGCCCGCGGGCAAGACGGGCAACAGCTTGTTCGCAGACGACCTCGACGCCAACGACTCGCCCTGGGGCTTCCCCACGCCCAAGAAAGCCGGACGCGAAGCTCTCGTCAAGTCGCTGCTGCCTGCCTCGGACGTGCCCGACTCGTACATTGACGCTTTCGACGCACTGCTAGATGCTGGCGACCGCGAAGGCAATGGGGTCAGCGTCGAGGGTGTCAAGAAGCTACTGGCCGAGAGCGACATCCCCGGTCACGCGCAGTCCAAGATCCTCGAGATTGTGCTACCGTCTGGTGGCAGCGCCGAACTGGGCAGGAACGAGTTCAATGTTGTCTTCGCCCTGATTGGGTTGGCGCAAGAGCATGAGGACATCACCCTAGACAGCGTCGACGAGAGGAAAAGGAGTGAGTGTTAGCATTGTCGCGCATGCCGCGAAAGAACGACATTGACGCCCCGCCAGATCTTCCCGTCCCAACCGTGACGCTGCCGCAGTCCACCAAGGCCCGCGAACCATCACCTCCTCCCCAACAAGCCCAGCCCCCGACTCCTCCCGCGCCGCAACGCCAGCCGTCTGCGCAGCAACCGTCTCCTGCAAGCAAGTCGAGCGCGCCTATGCGCAAGCAATCCTTCGGCGACCCAGAGGCGGATCCTTGGGGCAGCCCCGACCTGCACAGAGGCCACAGCCACGCGAGCTATACAAGCTCCCAACCGCACACCAACGGCTCGAGCTTACCCCCAACCGCACGAACGACGAGTCAGTTTACAACACAATCGACCGCCGCTTCCTCCAACATCCCACAGCCCGTCCAGCCAAGTTCTTTGAGCAGTGAAGGTGGCTGGGGCGGATACAATGGCGGAGCGAGCCAGCCATTCGCTGCCCCTGGCTTGGGTGAAGAAGGCTTCGGCGCACCCGCAGGAGGAGAGGGTGGCTCCAATGCGACACCAGAGTTGGGCAGATCCATTGGGCGACTGAATCCAGGCGGCAGTGGGAACGAAGAGGTCATTACCATTACTGCGCTCTCAGAGAAAGAGGGCATGTTCATGTTCCAGCACCGCAACTACGAAGTTGCCAGCTCGAAACGCACCACAAAGGTCGTGCGCCGATACAGTGATTTCGTCTGGCTGCTGGACTGTCTGCACAAGCGGTATCCCTTCAGACAATTGCCACTGTTGCCTCCGAAGAGGGTCGGTAGTAAGTACTCATCCCGCTGTGGCCTTGATACGTATTGAGATTTCTTAGTCAACGGCAACCCAATAGCTGCGGATGCCACTTTCCTCGAGAAGCGAAGAAAGGGCCTTGCGCGCTTCACCAACGCGCTCGTACGGCATCCAGTTCTGAACCAGGAGCAGCTGGTAGTCATGTTCCTGACAGTACCTACGGTATGTTTAATCTGTTTGGAGAATGCCCAGCACGTACTAATTGGAACAGGAACTCGCAGTATGGCGCAAACAAGCCAACTTATCCGTTCAGGAAGAATTTACCGGCAAACCCCTACCACCGGATCTCGAAGACTCCCTCCCGAAGACCCTCCCTGAGCTCTTCGATACCGTCCGATCTGGCATCCGACGCAGCGCAGAAACCTACATCACCCTCTGCAGCATGATGGAGCGCCTCTCTCGCCGAAACGAAGGAATGGCAGCGGAATACGCACGCTTCTCCTCCGCTCTCAGCGGACTCACGGAGTCAAGTCAAGAAACGTACGCTGTCGACACGAACGACGTGCCATTGCTGAACGAGGGCATGAATGCTACAGCACGACACCTAGACTCCAGCAGACAATTGCTAGAAGACGAAGCAAGAGGATGGGAAGAAGGTGTTCTCGAAGACCTGAAGAGACAGAGAGACACTCTAGTCAGCGTACGCGACATGTTCGACCGCCGAGACAAGTACGCCCGCGACAACATCCCCCAATTGGAAAAGCGCATCGCAAACAACGAAACCAAACTCCACAACATCCGCCAGAAACCCGCCGAGCAGATCAAGCCCGGTGAGGCGGAGAAGGTGGAGGATGCCATTTTTAAGGTTAGTTTCCAATCCCCTTTAAACAATGAGATCATATTCTAATGCGTGATGCTAGGACAAGGAATCCATCGTCCAACAACACGCCCGCGGCGTCTTCATCCAAGAATGCATCCGCGACGAACTACTCTTCTTCCAAAAGTCGCAATACCACGTTAGTAGACTGCATCAGGAGTGGGCACAGGAACGTGTCAAGTATGCGGAGCTGCAGGCGGATAACTGGCGGGCGTTGAGTGAAGAGGTGGAGAGTATGCCTCAGGCGGAGTAAGCAACACGTGTGTTTGTGGAATCAAGAGAAGGGGGGGAATAATGTCTCCTTGTCCGTTTCTTCATGGCAATCAAGGGCGATGAATGAAAGGGCATAGCGGTGATGGATGGGTGGATGACGGATGCTCGCGCTCTTGTTTTTGGAACAGTCGGTTGTCGGGATGTCATGAGCCAAGGTTGTAATTTGTACATGTCTCTTACGTCTTGTTTTGTTGCTTTCGTTTGCGCGCATTTGATATCAAGAGGTCGACGTATATACCTGTGTATGAATGAGATTGGATGCTTCTGTCTTGTCCTCAATGTATATCTGCTGCCTGCCTGTGCTGGCGATATTGTATCATCTCCTGCTTGACGGGTTTTGTGAGATGACGAGGAAGATGAGCGCTTGCCCTAGCCATGACTGTGGTATAGTGGGACTAAGACCAAAGCCGGGCTGTCGATGATGAGATCTTGTTTCGGGGTGGCGAGCCCCAGGTCCTGGTTGTCGATGATAGCCTGCATCATGTGTCCTGAGTTCGAAAGACACCCCTCTGTTACATCAGTGCACCAGTAAGAGCCGTATTGTGAATTCAGGATTGATTTCTCATTGCATGCAAGGCCGGGTATCCCCCATTGCCCGTAAACACAGTATGAGGAAATACGCCATGCAGAACCATCCCCACCCGACTACAAAGCCCACTCTCTCTGCTTTTCCTTTTATCTCAGACCCATATCCGTCCTCTTGCTTGATCGTGTGGGGCGGTCGGGTCGAGGTAACATTGTTGTATCGTATCGTCAGGTAATCATCGTCGTCACATGCGCCTTCTACTCCAGCCCTCGAAGCGAACGGTAGAGAAAATCTATCGGTGCTGTTGCGATGTGAGTATGCGTGCTTTTGTGCAAGTGTGTGTAAGGACGTACCTTGACGAAGCCAATGTCGGAGCTCTTCTCGCGGAAGCACTGACGGCAGATGTTGAGGCCGTACTTGCGGATTAGACCAGCGGGGTGGGTGCAGACGCGGCTGTGAGTACTGTGTTAGCCATCGTACTGGTATCCTGGCCCGTTGCATCAGGTGCATCCAATCCCTCCCCTCGCGCAGACCAACACGGTGCGCTCGCCCTGGCCCCAGCCGCATATATAATCGGCGCCTCTTCCCCCTCCCTCCTCCATCTAGTGTATCGGGATTTTGGGTTCAAACGTACCACTCGCGGGAGCCCTTGCCGTAAGTCCTAGGGCGCGAATACCAGACCGACTCGTGAGACATGATGTGTGGTTGGAGGGTTTTGGGATTGTCGCTTGCTATTTTCAAAGTCAGCTAAATTTGTGCTTTCATGGCGGTTCCTGTAACGGCTGCACGAAAAGGGCGACTGACAGTATTGACTTGTTGTCGGCGGAGTTGAATCGGGCGTGCGTGGGCGTGCGTAGGCTTGTCGGGGTCACGATGCTCGACTGTCGAAATCGAATATTGTGTGGGGTGGTCTGTGCTGGCCGCTAATTGCCGGCGCCACCGCCGCGGGGGGCAGCGCCCTCTCAGAACTGATCGCGACGTTTCGCTGTGCCAAGAGATCGCCATAATCCACGGTTTTGCTCCCAAACATACCGCATGCGGTAGTTTTACTAGTAAAAAGTGGGGTTTGGGAGCTGATTAGATCTGTGACCGCTACATGCTGTATCGCCGGAGAGCGGCTGCTTGCTTCTGCACGTGCGCTCTTGTGCTCTTTGGGATAGAGCTTGGAGTCGGGAGCGTACGATAGGGACTGAAGCACTTCTACTTGTGTAATGCACTATAAACCCCTACCCTAGGATAAGTGGAGTAATGATATACACATGAAGAACCTAGAAGATACAATGACATTTGCACAGTGGTGTCTCTCTGCAATCCACTGCTACTCCAACATTCATACACAATCATATCGTACAGGTTAGGATGTCGACCTCCAGGCGCTGATCAAATGTCTACTCCCGACGGTGATTCAAGTTGACCACCAGCGTGCCACTCCTGCTCCTATTCCCTGGTTAGTTTCGGTACGCCCTTCACTCTTGTTGGCTGAGCAACTTACTCTACTTTGTGAAATCTTATCTTTCCGCCATTGTCCAAGGTGGTCGGGCTGTATGAGTCGGCCTTGAGGGGTGCCCTATATATAGGAGGAGAAGGCTCCACCCGTTTTTCCTCATCCAGTGACGACGACACTGTTTTGTGATATCTAATCTTCGCCCCGCTCTCAAGGCTCTTCGTCTTGTATTTGCTGGGGAGGGGTGCGCCTTCCTCTAACAAAGTTATTGCTGGGTTGTGGATACGGGGTGGATTTGATCCCCGATCTGTAGCCGAGGTGTCGTTATTTGTAGCCGGCGTGCGCCCTTTTGTGAGACGCTGCTCTTCGGCTGTGAGAAGCTCCATCTCTCGGTCAAGAGCCTCGATCTCTTCTTGCATTGCCCTCCGCTTTTCGCGGTTCACTTGCTGCCTTTTCCACTCATCGCTCTCTTCGCCTTTTCCGGCATTGAGATCAAGTGGTTGATCAAAGGGATCGATGGGTCCGCCGAGCAGCCGGTTAGCTCTGTGCTTCTCCTCCTCTAGCATCGCTGCGAACTTCTTCCTGGTCTCCTCAAAATGTGGTCTATTCCAGTAGTCCTTTCCATAATTCGCCCGCAAATCGCGATGAAGGTCACCCACAAGGTACAGACTACCTGTCAGGACGATCGGTCCTTCGGGTTCGCGAAGATATTTCGCTGTACAAAGCGCTCGCAGCGGTCCACCTTCTTCCACAGCCAGTCCCGTGATAGTGGGCTCGATCGATTTTGCTATGGCGAGGAGTCGTTTTGGATGCATTGGTTTCACCCAAGGCATACCATCCACCGGACCAAACGACGTAGTGACGACATTGTCTCCTCGATGTAGTATGTTTCTCAGGAATTTGTGTGCATCTTTCCCATCGGTCATTGCAAGTACCCATGTGATAGGCCATCCCCTGCGTGGCCTTTGAACACCAGGAACCTTCTTCCTTACCCGCAAATTCCGTCCAACGTGGCCACTCAGCAATGTGGCAGCGTCGGCGTTATGAGCTCCATCTACCAGAATAAACTCTCCTTTTTGACTAACTCCAGTCGTGCCATCCGTGCTTGGCACACCAAAAATAGGCGGTACTCGAACCGGCTCTAGTCGTCCTGGGTATGGAATGTTCCTGGCGCCGTGCAAGGTTTGTTGCATCACAAACGGTTTCATCTCTTTGCCGAGACTCTCCATTGCTGCCATCGTAGCCCTCGCTGCGAGGACAATATTTTCTCGTTGATCGGTCGGTTTTGGTGGCCGGTCTTCGTTCGCAAACAGCATCTTCGAAAAGCCCGGGGGGTCATATTCCAAACAAGGTCCTGCCCCAATGCTGCGAGCATGTTCCTCAATGACCTCTTTGACGTTTCCCTCATTTTTAGGATTGACAAGGTAGGGCACATCCGGCCTGAGGATGCCAGCTTTGTGGAGTGCGATCTCTTCTAGGGTATCACCTAAAAAGCCTTCGTGGTCTCGCGCTATCTTTGCAATGACTGAAACCGCTTGGTTGTTCAGTATATTGGTAGCGTCGAGCTTTCCGCCCATGCCCACTTCAACGATGCCAATGTCAATTTTGGCTTCGTTGAAGATGTGGAAAGCAGTGGCGGTCAATATTTCGAAATTTGAAGCACTGATGCCATCTCTTATACTCAGGTCCAGATAGTGCTTCTCGATCTTGCGAAAGAGGGCCTCTTCCACGGGCTTATGGTTGATGCTTATACAGTCCCATCTGGAAAAGTTCCAAGGTTAGATGAGAACTAGCTCACGTGACAGCGTGCGTACCTGTCTATGAGATGTGGAGATGTGAATTTGCCAATTGTGAGTCGCTTGGAAAGGAGCCTCGAGGCATAGTGGCAAATGGATCCTTTGCCGTTTGTGCCAGCGACATGTATCGATTTCCACGGAAAGTGGACATTCTTCAGAAGCAGACTGATCCGTTCCAAGCCAGGCTGGATCATGACCACGAGACGAGTAGTTTACAGTAGCATAGGCAACTATGGGTCCAGGCAGACGCGGAATGTTCTGAAACGATGTACCTGCAGGTTAAGTTGACTCATTGGGGCGAGTGGACCAAAAGCTGCGGACAGGTGCGACCTTGCTGCATTGGGTAACTGAGGCTTGGCGATCGCGGTCGCGCCTGGCGAAGACGATGGGTCGTTTGCTGTGGGAACATGGAACTGCGATACACAGTAAAGTGAAGCTGAGACAAGCTATTCAGAGGTGATAATCTAGACCAAAGACGTTTGCTATATGAATGTTGGGAGACAAGTGTCAGCGCTGTCATCCCACTTGAAGTTCTGCGCCTCCCCTGGACCCTTCAGCCTCACTGTCCTGGTTTAGGCGGCTGCGACGTGCGCCGCTCTGCCGCCCTAGTTCCTTCTCCGACCCATCCCATTAGCATCATCCGGCGCGTCACCATCAACACCGCACCTCACCCATCTTTTTTGGAACGAAGCAGATCACACATTTGGCGCAATGGGTATCCCGATCGGATGGAACATTAATCGCGAAGAAGACGCGAAGAAAGACGCACTGAGGGCTGACATTGCCGGCTCACGCTCACCCATCCGCCGCCGCGTCAGACCTAACAGGTCACCGCGCCCTCACAGCGCCCTCGACACGGATTTCCTCATCTCCGGTCCGCATATTGAATGGATTCCTCGCTCGTCGCATCGCGCGCGTCTGGCACCGCCACCCGTCCCCGAAGTGTCGAGGACCGAATACCGCAGCAACGAGCCTTCGAGACACCCACCTACTCTACAACGCGACGAGAGCAGCGTGCGCCGATCGCGCAGTCGCCTTGATGGCTACATGCGCGCGTATGAGACGCGCGCCACTCCCGACCATGACCGCCCCTTGCCCGCTTTCACCCCGGGATTTGCGCCAGCGGCAGCGTCGCGAACGCCCGAAACGGAAGCACAACGCGATGCGCAAGACCCATTTTCACGCCTGCGCGAATACAGATCATACCGTCGCACTACCAGACGATCAACGCGTTCTCAGAGCCCCCGTGCTGACCGATCGACGCGAGGCGATAGTGCGAATGCGCCCGAGGAGAGCCACGAGACAGGCGAGAACCACGCTGTAGCATTCCCTCCGCTGCGTAGAATGGGTCGCCGCACCATTGCTGACGGACCGCTACCTGCCAGCTCTCTGCGCGAGTCCTGGAGTCCAGCTGGTGCGCTGGATGGCTTAGGCGACCGGAATCGCAGCGTCAGTCCCTTTGAAGATCAGTTGCAATGGGACAGCTTCCTCACCACCGTCGTGGACGACCCCGTCGCACCAAGTGCGGGGTCATCATTCGCATCAGCCGCAGCCGCAGCCTCATTTACAAATTCGCATCCCAGCTCACGAGCAGGAAGTGCCAACTCAGCCGCATCGTCGCATACCCACCTTACAGTGCCATCACGACGTCCTTCCCCTCCACAAAACGAGCAATTCATGAGGGCATGCGATACCTCAGAGGACGACTCAGCCTCCGACACCGAAGAAGAAGAGATGGACGTACGCGGCAGCATACGCCGTCGTACCGGCACCGAGGCCCGCAGGAACCGCTTGAACATTTCAGACTCGACCGCCCCTCGCCGAAGAATGCGCCCATCGTACTTCTCCAGCGAACCTCCTGCGCGCGATGCAGAACGCTACGGACTCCGCGTAATCGACAGATCCCGCGACGCCAGCGAGGTCGTTCACAGCTTCTACAACTCTGGCATCTGGCGGGACGCCGACACGGACACGCCGCAGAGACCACAAATCCCCCAGCTCGACGGACCAGCAGAGGAACCCGTGAGCGCCAATGACTACGAGGGTATGCCTCCACTCATACCCGCGGAGTCGCCGCAACCGCCACCACTCGACCAGGAGCTCCGTGATGCGCGGTCGTTGTTGGAGCGTCTCGCGCGCAGAGAAGATGTCAGTGACGACTTCTGGGCATCGGTTGGCTTGACGCGGTCTTTTGCCGACCCTGTTGAGCGCTTCCAGGAACTTGAGCGATTCTGATCTGGCTTCGTTATTTGCATTCTTGGTTTGGCTTGGCTGGTCCCGCCACTTTGATTCTTCCTCTTCTGCTGCTATCATGCTATTTGCGCTGTATTCATTCATCGATTGGCATTCAGCCGCTTAATGCTCGTCTTACGAAAAGTTATGGTAGTAAGGACGACGACTTGTTTGAATCGGTCGGATCGAACTTGCGTCAACCATTCTAGGATATGCATACGCATATCCGCTTGAAGATATTTACATAGCTAGCTATAATTCCCTGAAGGAGGGATAAAATAAAAAAGCTCAGTCAGCATACATGCGAATCACTCATCACTTCTACCCGCGTACTCCGTGATATACAGATTGCAAGAAGTTGAATTCATATCGGATGCTAGACTCCTAAGTGGTATGCAACCGCCCCAACGCTCACGTGTGGTATCGAAAATTCCCAGTATAACGCCATGCTCCCAGTCCTGTGAATCGCTCCCTATTTTGCTGTGCGCTCGATTTGCAGGGCAACGAGCTTCTCCGTGTTCTTCAGCCACCTCTCGGCGAATACTTGATCGGTAAAGCGCTCCGCTGACCGGCGAGCCCGCTGTCGCATGTCCAGCGTGTCTTCGGGGGAAAGTGTGAGGGCTTTGCGGAAACCGTCGGCGTATTGCTCTGCGGTTGTGGCATGGAAGCCTGGTTGAATGTTGGTAGTGTTCTGAATGTGGTATTGCGAAGTGCTAAGACTTACCAGTAGGTTTTCCGTCGACCTCAATCACGATATCCAGCTTGGGCCCACCGGAGTTGTTGACTACAGAGATCATGCCAGCGGCCTGGTATTCTACCACTCCGATTCCGAAATGCTCGTTCCACATGGCGTTCACTCCCACACTGGCTTTGCGCATCCACTCGAGCATCTGCGGCCACGGCGCATCGCAGATAAACTCGACGTTGTCCTTGATATGTAGCTCGTGTGCTAGAAGCCTCAGTTCGTAGACGCGCTTCGCATCGTCGTGCGAGTTCCGTACTGAACCTATCAGAACGAGCTTCGGGGTATCGTTGGGGTACGCTGGGAGGTCGGGTTTGGAGTGCAGGAAGGATGCAAAGGCCTCGAGAATCAGTCGGTGGTTCTTTTCTGGTCGGAACTGCGCGATGTAGAGCAGGTAAGGGCCACGGTCCTTCTCGCTAGACTCGGAGACTGGAACGGCTTCTATGACTTCTTCGACTGCGACGGGTGGGAATACGACGTCGATGTCGATTGCCTTGCTTCGTTTGATACGGTATGGTTCCCAGAGAGACTTGATGTGGCTTTGCGTCCATGTAGAGTTGGTCATTACCACGTCAATGGTGCTGCCGACTTTGCTGTATAACTTCGCAAAGAGTTGCCAGTACTTCTTCTTTGCCATGCCTCGGTATCCTGCGCCTGATCCTGCATTGATGCCTTGGCCTCCAGCCTGTAGCGAGTCTAGCATGTCGGTCGAGATGGTCGGATAGTGTACGTATGCGCCGGTCGGTACAGTCGGGAAGAGGAAGGACGATAGGCCGAGGGCGAAGGCGTAGCCCATAGTGTCGACGAATATGTCGGGTACGAGAAGACTGAAGGCATCATAGGCGAGGATGAGAGAGCCGAGAGATTGGCCCAGTAGTGTGAATCGCGGCCATGAGCTTGCGAGTACCCAGTCGCGGGTTGTGAGGTATAGGAAGTGGACGGTCGGTGGGTATAGCTGGATGTTGAAACGGTCTTTGACACGCTTCAATATGGCGGCTTTGTCGACGTCGTGGTCGCCGGTGTAGACTATACAAGTAGCCTTCGGCCAGCGCTTCTGGTTTGCTCGGATCGCAGCCCAAAGGACTCGTTCGCCGCCGCCTCCTGCATTGCTATACGAACAGCCTGTCAGCGACAACTCTTAGTCCAAGAGCAAGCTATCCATACCAGAAAGGGTGGAAGAAGCCCACTATGCCGTCCCATTCGCTATCCGCTGGTCCATCCTTCACTGCACTGCCAGGAGGTGTATTCCCGACCTGTTCCCAGTCATCGTCCTCTTTCTTCTTGTTCTTTTGCTGCGCCTCGAATGTCTTGGTCTCGCTTGCTACCCTAGCCAGGAGTAACTCTCGTCGTGTACGGGAGGATCGTCGGAGATGTTGTCCCACTATTTCCGCAGCGAAGCGCAGGGTCTTGGGAAGAAAGACGGTAACCAAGAGTGCGGGTAGCAGTAGCGAGAGGAAGATGGGTAAGAGACCCATCGTGGAACAACGCCGGGCGGAGGCACAGTGAGGAGAATCAGACAGCGAAGACTCATTCAGCCATGGGCAAATGTTTGGGCAAAGCGACAGCTGTTCAGGTGGGATGACATCGGTTCGTTCCTGGCGCCGGCCCGAGAGCGTGGGACCCTGACGCGCTAGTGGGAGCCTCTTCCTCCCGGGAATCGGACATTTTGATATCCAGCTGCAACACCAAAACTACAGCAAGATGCTCTCGTCGCGCCTCCTGCGGCAGCCAGCATGCCAATTGCTTCCGAGAATCTCCACCACGTCTACATCTTCGATATGCCGACCATCGGCTCGCGCCTTCCACGCTTCGACCCCGCGACAGGATCCCCTCGTCGATGCCATCCTGTACCTTCCCCACGAGCTGATGTCGCTCGTCCACACCGCCGTACCATGGTATGCCGCCATACCAATCACCGCCTTCATCACCCGCGGTCTTCTTGTTACGACATTCGGAACTCGGTCGCGCGCTCTCGCGGCCCGATACATTGGTCTCCAACCGCTCCGAGAAGCACTTGCTTACAAGAAACGTGACGAGGTATTGAAGCGCGGCGGTTTCAGAACAATAAAACAGGGCGTCGTAACTGCGAGCAAAGAGATAAAGGAAGTCACCACGGCGATTGACAAGAGATGGAAGGTCAGCCTGAGTGGCCAAATCATGTGGACGGTTGGGCAACTACCTATATTCATCGCCATGGCCGAGGTCATACGGCAGAAATGCGGCGCTCATGATGGTCTGGTAGGCATGGCGATCGCAGCCATCAAAGGTGAAGGCACAACGATGACGAACGAGCTTGGGGAAACCGTTGCGCGTGTAACACCTACTGCATATTTTGAGCCTTCGCTGGCAACAGAGGGGGTACTCTGGTTTCAGGATCTACTTATTCCAGATCCCACAGGTGCGCTCCCATTCATTGCATCAGCCATCATGTTCGCAAACATCTATACCTCGAAGAATAGTGTCGAAAGCAGTAAAAATCGGAGGTGGCCCGGGATCCTTCGAAGGACTTTGCTCTGGGTGGCTCTGTTGATCGGCCCAATGTGTCAGCATCTACCTGCCGCACTGATGCTGTACTGGTCGTCGAGTACAGCCTCTGTCATGCTATGGAATCTCTGGCTGGACAGAAAGTACCCAGCGCCACGAGGATTTACAGCGTGTAAGAGGCCGCTTATCATGCCACCACCACCTGTTTCGAAAGGGCGGAAAGTGTGAGGTCTCGCCAGTATTGTACACTGCCATGAGACTTGGACTACCATTGAAACACTTCACTGCCACAGATGAATCTTAAGAGAGCATCTGGGTGGGGGGACAGGCGGTGCAGGGAATGTCTGAACTACTAGCTTACAATGGAGCCACTCGCATCTTGTTGCCTCGACCTTTTCAGGGTATCTTGGAGGCTGTGGTCACTACCAGCAGGTCCCGTTATACGGTTTCTCACCACAGATGCTCGCAGTATCCCCTATACGGTCTAGACTGCCTGTAGGTCCCGGTCTTTGGCCGGCAGGGTTTTGCCTCTGAGGGATGGAAAGTGAACATGATAGTTGCAGAGATGGAAGAGAACAACTTTTCCTACCTAAGTCGGAGACACGACAGAAAACAACCCAACCGATCTATGAGCGCCAGAACAAACACCCCGCCTGCATCTCAGCGATTCTCAAACCGCGGTTCCTACTCAACAACAAATTCGCTAGTCTTGGTCTCGGCATTTACGTGAGTTCATTTGATGTGATTACGATATCGAGCAAACCCACATACTGGGGTATGGTTGTATGCTAGATCGAGGGTTTGTGCGTATAGTAATCACCCAAGACTCTGCGACACCCTAAGTGGGGGATAGCCTATGTACAGAAAAGTTCGTGGTTTTCCATGATTCGAATCAGACAATCCCCAGGAAGGCGCCGTGTCGCATATGTTTGTCACGCCGTAACAGAAAACTGCAAGTTCTTTGGGGGTACATTATTTGACTGAAAGCCAAGAAATCAAGCTTTGCGCAGTCATGAATTCCGCAGCGCAAATGATCAAGGGGGTGTTCAGCTAACTGCTCTTCAACATCTCGAAAACGCGCTAGCGGTCTAGTATGACCTGGCACAGTGGCCAAGGATCTAAGATATACCTGCTCACTCCAAGACGAGCTGAGGTCGTAAAACCCTCAAAGCATCCATCGCATGATGCGCTAGCTGATAAGTGATAGGAATGCAAGAGCGTTGGTGATGCACCTGTACCTGTTGGTCGTACTTGAGGTTCAGGTGTTTCGAGATGACATGATGTTCACCGTAGAACATAATAACGGCATCACTGCTGCAGATGTTCAGAAGTGGTCGAAAGGACCAACATACGCCCCCTCCCGAAAGTCGACTGTTCTGGAATTCACAGCCAGTTTGATCTCGATCTCGATCTGAATCCAGCCACGTGAACGTCGTCCAGGGTTACTAACCGGAACATACCGAGCCCGCTCGTTGCCAAGTCGCATGCCCATGGTAAGCGAAGTGGAAGCTGCTGGAAGGACAAAGCAGACGGCGATGACCATATGCTGAATAGATCCAGGTGCTGAGGGAAGTATTACCGGATGTCACCGCCTGGAATTGATTGGGTATAGTGTATCAGCTCGCTGGCTGTGATTCGATGTGGGAGGGTTGTCCGGCTAGAATTTCTTCCCCGCGTCGAACTTCGCAGAGCACCTGCATCGACGTCACGGCACTCTGCAACATGGGAACGACAGCTGCGTCTCACACCGTGAGGAGGCGGGCATTGCGTACTACAACTGTGCTGGATAGACCATTCTAGACTCGCAACCCTGGCGCAGATCGTATGATAAAACTGGGCGCTGCGAGATTACCAGCAGTTTGGCCATTCAAGTGGCGGTTATCATGGCTGCAAGAAGGCCATGAAAAAAGTCTTGTCACCGGGGTTTGGTTGGAGCTGAGGTTTTGGTGTGACAGTAGTTCAGCGGGTTGCTTCTCCGCCGTCTTTGCTGCGCGCCCGAGCTCGGAATCTTCTAGGCGCAGCGCAATCAAGCCTACCGCAGTCTCTGGGAGCTGGCAAAAGCCGGTGTGCTGCCTGTTGATCGTTCGATATTCTGCTTCAACCCGATCACCGGCACCATCACTAGCCAGGATACCAAGGGAGGGCTGATGACAGAGTGACGACAGGACGAATAGCCCTTGAATATATACTGGCATGAGACTTCGCCGAACTTGAGTGACTAGGAATAAACGCCCTCCCACGCAACTCCGCGGCAGCCAGACACCAAGATGGACTTCTCTAATCTGCCTGCCTTCCCTGTGGCCGCGAATAACCCAATGTACTCTCCCAACAGCGATGCCTTCCCATCACCAGACGAAATCGACGCTTACCTCACGGAGTCATATCCCGCACTTTCCGACTATGGTTTCAATACCTACGACAGCAGGAGCGGCCAGTGCTTCAACCGATCCATCACGCCAGGGGCCCGAGATGTCAACTGGAGTGCACCGGTACCCAACAGCTACGTCAGCACACCATCATTTGTCAGTGCAACGAGCGCAGGCGGTGAAGCTCCTCTGAACGCATGGCCGAATTACAGCTCAACGCCCTTGAGCTGCCCAGCCGATTTCCAACACGCCTACACTGCAACCGACTTCCCCAACGGCTATCCGTCCAACCCCTCTCCCTTACCGACGCCGCCCACTGGCCACGGCAGCCCAATATCCCTATCGCCCACCGCACACCACGGCATCTCTCCCGAGGACACCTCACTCAAGCCACCTGCTCCACGCAAACGAGGCCGACCTCGCATCCACCGCCCCGCCTCTGAGCCGACCGCCACTACTACCGCCAAAATCGCCCGGACACAATGCATGCCCCACACCGAAGTCGAGCGCAAGTACCGCGAAAAGCTCAATGCAGAGCTAGAGCGACTACGTCGGGCAGTACCCATGTTACCGCAGAGTGATGCCACGGATACGGGCGCAGTGAAGCCTAGTAAGAGCATGGTGCTGGCAGTGGCCATCGACTACATTAAAGAGTTGGAGAGGCAACGAGATGCAGCCGTCGAAGAGGTAGAGCGACTAGGAGGCAAGATGAGGTTTGGAAGGGCGGGGGTTAGGAAAAGGGAGGATGGGGATGCTTGAGCGGTGGCGTGATACTTTTGTAGTAACGCCGAGTGGTCATAACGGCGTCATGACAGGCACT
The DNA here is from genome assembly GCF_023757995.1 of Alternaria metachromatica. Classification (NCBI taxonomy): domain Eukaryota; kingdom Fungi; phylum Ascomycota; class Dothideomycetes; order Pleosporales; family Pleosporaceae; genus Alternaria; species Alternaria metachromatica. The sequence continues at coordinate 1,648,988 of NW_026055496.1, forward strand.
GGGGATCGCACGATGGGCGACCATGACTCTCAAAGGTCGACTTTGCCTTCTCACGTCTTTCTTCGAATTACGGCCTTCGCATACGAGCTCAGTCTCGTGCTTTGGGTATATATAATGTCTGGAGTTGACGGTGTTTTACAAGGTGTGGAGGGAGGGTTGCAGAGCGTGGCTGGTACACGCTGCATGGTACACAAAATCTTGGGCACGATGCAGCGGAGTTGCGTACCGCCACTCAACATTCGGATACACGATTAGATACCCAGGTTATTGTTAGTTTAGGGGGTCGCGCTCTTATTGCGCAGGGTTGCGGGTAGACGGCAGTGATACACTGCAAGAACACAGTTCAATGTAATATATACTTCAATTTTTTTATTCTCCAACTGCAGTCATGTGTGCTCATGAGTGCAAAGAGACGGATTCAGACGATAGGCACTCAATCGTATGTTACTCTAATCACAAGCCGTAGGGTTTACGTAGTGTTGGACGATGGAGACTGCTAGCATGTAGTGTACATCTCCTCTGTCGCAGCATCAATCGTAACTGTAAAGCAAAGAGAGCCAACCCGATCTATCCGAATGAATCACAACCTCTGTCTACCAGACTTCGCCGAAGAACGTTACAGAAGTCAAGAATGCCGTCGCCTGGATTTTGACTCTTAGCCATCATCACACTTCCCACGACTCTGGAGTTGATCGCCCATGATTGGCTGTATCACGCACAGTCTCTCTAAAAGGCCACTTGCTTGCGCTGATACGAAGATACACGACCTCGGAAAGTCCGCTGTTCTGGAGGAGCAATGTCGCAACACGTGATATTAGTAGGTTCGTTGGAAGGTATGTAGTGCATCTTTGTCACGACGACTACTGCATTCCACACCACATATGGCTTGAGAACTCATCTTGTACTACTAGATACAAGAGTAAAGACCGTGCTCTGATCGTACTTGCCGTGAGATGAGCATGTCTTCTGGTATTCACATGTCACGAAACACTAAAACTCCCAGTGCGATGAGTACGTGTTTGAGGGAACATACGTTAGCTACAACCTTGAGAGAGACTAACGATAACACATCTGACCGATCAGTCACCATGCACATAAGCAAAGATGACACATACATCTCCTCCGCCTCATCCCGCTTCACCCATTCCTCCCTGCGCCAGTACGTGTACCAATCGGTCTCGTTCCCTAAAAGCCTCCAAGAACGCTTCTAATACACATCAAGCACATCGCCCACCGGAGACACGCATGCCCAGAATAAATACCTCCGAAATCTCACATCATTTTATAGTGCATGTAGACAGCCGGCTCACGCAGCCATCTCATGTCGTATCCGTATAGCACTCTCCGGTCTCAACAACAAGACCCAACACGGACAGCTCACCTTGTTGCAGGGAAAGCCGTTTGTGGGAACGTGGAATACAGTGCAGCAAAGGAGGTTTTGTTGGGATGGCTATACAAGGCAATCAAACGAGGATACTCCGCGATAGATGAAGAGCTGGAGCTAGCTTCATACAGCTGGGGTGCACAGATCACAGTCCCACGCTTTCCATGGCCGACAGGAGGGAAATGGTAAAGCGGCGCATCACTTTTCTACACCGTCGCGAAAGAACGGGGGTCGTGAAAAGAATACCATAGAAAGTGGAGTGAGATGTTTGTCAAATCGTGGAGAAATGTGTTTGATGTGCAAACGTGGACGATCGAGGTAAGCGGATGGATCTACACACGGGTTCCGTTCGTTCCAGCCCCTCTTCCCCCATCGATCCTCCCCCTCCCCGCGTACTTCCACTCCACCAATTCCACCAAACCGTTTACGGAGACAAGACACTAGCGCGATATTTCGAAGCCACTTGCGCCGACCTTGGGCGTTTTTACTCGGCACCAGTCATTCCATTCTTACTCCACTCGACTGTCTGCACGCGTATTGATGGCGCTGGAGATAGCCGAGAGAGACGAGGCGGGGAATCTGGTGGCGCAGTATGTTACTTCTGCGGAAGGCAAGAGGGTTGATGTGATTGTATGTCGTATGCACGTTTTGTCTTACTTCGATATGCGTTATTTGGTTTACTTGCGTTTAATATCCCGGTGTTTTGTACTGCAAGTCTGACTTCAGAGACGCGTTGGTGGAATATGTGTTTACGGTCACTGACATAACATCTCCACCGATTTAGTATCCCACAGGAGCAAAGAGCTATGCGCAACGCCTTCTTGACGTTTTTCTGCCAGCGGGGTATCCGCAGAGCGTGACGGAGGATTATATCCATTATCAGATCTATGTATGTTTCAGTGAGACCCTTCCTCTTCTGATGCACGATAGTTTGAGTTTGAGTATCAGGAACACAGGAAAGCTGATGGGGATATGTTCATGTAGGACTCGCTTCAAGCATTCTCATCGTCAATTGCGGGTATGTTGGCTTCGAGAGCTGTTCTGGAAGGTATGTTTCCATGTGCGGCTTGGAGTATACTCCCCATGTTTCCCCCGTCCTTGGGTAAACCAGAGATTCTGCGTTGTCAACAAGGCTCTCAAGAGAAAGGACTGTACATCATAAGCACTAAACATGGAGATACTCCATCACGATGACACCCAACAGCAAATCCTACCACCACACATCTAACCACCCACCCAGGCGTCGGCGTTGGCGACTCAACCGCCTCCCCCACCTCCGCCCTCCTCCTCTCCGTACTCCAAGAGTCTACCGGCCGCATCGCTACGATCCTCTTCGCGCACCGTCTCGGTACAGCCCTCGAGCCTGAATGCAAAATGTACCGACTAGCTGCTGATGTCTTCAACGACACCGCGATGGTGCTTGATTGCTTATCGCCTGCATTCCCAAAACCCATTCGCGTGGCTGTTTTGAGCTTCTCGAGCTGTCTGAGAGCCCTATGTGGGGTTTGTGCAGGAAGTGCGAAAGCGAGTTTGAGTGCGCATTTTGCGAAGAAAGGTAATTTGGGTGAGGTGAATGCTGTGAGTTTGCTGTTTTCTTTTCTTCTTCACTATGAAACAGCGAGCAGAAAAGTAATCGGACGTCTACAAGCACGTGTCTTACAATGGGTGTTAAGACCATGTGCTATCATGCCCAATACACAGATCTGCATAGATAGCTTACGACTTATGCTGTGGGGCACAGTGTAGGTTGGGTACACATGACCGTTACTGACTAATGCTTAGAAAGACTCGAGCCAAGAGACAGTCATCTCTCTAATGGGTATGCTCGTAAGTACCGCCGAGCTTACACACTGCTGATGTGATTACTAATACGCCGGCTAGGCAGGCAGCCTGGTGGTATCCTACATCACCTCACCCTTTGCGACATGGAGCACACTTATCTTCCTGCTAGGAATACATTTAGCAACCAACTATGCCGCTGTAAGGGCCGTCAGCATCGCATCCCTCAATAGGCAGCGCGCCAACATCCTGTTCAGCAACATGTTCCAGCACGGCGTCGTGCTGAGTCCGACCGAAGTGTCTAAGCGCGAGCGCATCTTCCACAGAGGTGACGTATTGCGCTGGTCCGACGACGAAGTGCTCGGCCAGTGTAAGATTGGCGTATCTCTCCAGGATATGCTAGGCCGGATAGGGGAAGAAAATAGGCAAACGGGCTCGCTCGCTCTGCGGACTATACAAATCTCCGAACTACTAACCGTCTTCGCTGGAGAGGCATACATCATGTGTCCCGCTGCATCCGCATCTTATATCTCCATTGCACTGAAAGCAGAGTGTGGACCGACGGATCATCTCAAAGCATGGGCTCACGCACTGTTGTTTGCGAAGAGGGCCCGAGATGGGAATGGGCACTCGGGTGATCAGCCCAATGAAGCACTACCTCCGACCAAGGATCGCCTGAAGGCTGAGTTGAGGCAGACGTTGGAGGACGTCCGGGCGACGTTTGAAAAATATGGGGACGAGATGAGGGGGAAGGGATGGGATCTAGATGTCGCTGCGCTTGAGACGCAAGCCGGGACACGGTTGCAGATGGACATCCAGAAAGTGGGATGACGAGGTAGCATGGACCTCAACTGCCTTGTCAAGAGCCGTGAAACGAACGACGTGAAAAACACCAAGGAGATACCTAGACGGGCGTCTTGTTGGGAAGACAGGTAACCCGATCGAAGCACTCGCGTGTTGCAGGCTGTCGTGGGATCCAGGGCAAACGTAACCAACGTCGCTTGGTAACGACGTCAGCCGATTGACTCATCGGCAACGGCATAGGATCGGCACCAGCATGTACGGCTGGCCCTATGTTTGAAGCAGTTTGATAACCACCAGCATGTCTTTTACCTCTTTCCTTTTTCTGCTCACTGTGTGTGCCAGCGCAGACGCATCAGTGCATCGCTCAAACAGTGGTTACGGTCCACATCGGTCCGGTTTCATGTACACCTGGCGTCTCTTCGGCGGGCGGTCGCCGGTTCCGAAGCAATCAATGCTTGAGTCCAAGCTCAACACCACAATGTGGAGTGTGGACAGGCAATGCTGTGCAAAGAATGGAAACTAAGGCTAAATGCCATGAATCTCGTGATTGCTCAAAATCATGACACAGGGCCAACATGGCCTTGGTAGTGAGGTTTTCTTCAACTCAATGTCGGGAAGCTGGTACCGAGGGCGTGGTCGTTGGGGCTCTAACAAGCAAAAAGGCGCACATTATGGACGCCACCATGCAAGGAGAGGACATGTCGTTCCGACATGACTGAGGCTCGAACAGCAGAGACTCCGCCAAGGTCAGCGTGTAGTTTCAGCGATCGCGGTGCTCCGACGGAGCGTGGGATGCGGCTAAAAAACGAAACCCCACGAAGCGGTGAAGCGGGTGAATCACGACTACGCGAACAAAAAATGGCCCACTGGCTGCGTCATGCTGTGTTCCTGAGGCTCCGAGCTTTTTTTGTTGGCGGCTCAAAATTTTCGGTGCGGAATGAATTTGGGTGCGCGTCGGCGCGAGCTGAGTCGTTAGCCGGCTACTGGCGGTGCTGCAACGACACAGCAGTCCTTCTAGAAGCGCCACATTTGCATCTTCACGAAGCACGGCAGGGTCGGCGCTTGGAGAAAGCCCGAAGGCGCCCTCAACAGGTGGCAGCGCTACATCGAATGGGTGAGCGATTTCCGAGGTGAAGGCTTCGAGGGTGGAGTGTTACAGGCGTTTCGCTGGACATGCAGGAGGTTGACGGAGATCCTGGATCGACGCGCAGGGCAGGTGTGGAAGCACTAGGCAGGTTCGGGTAAATTTCTAGAAGGATGAAATCGTTCTAGAAGATTTCTTCGGTGGCACGGTGAAAGAAAGTGCGATGGGGCAGGGATTGGGGGTGGGTGGCCTGATGGTAGCGCTGGTGGAACGTCAGCATTCCCTCGTTTGAGACAGCGAGACGCTGGCGGGATAGCTGGCGGGATAGCAGGGCAGGATTGTATAGCCGGGTGGATAGAGCAGCGGGCACAAAAGAAAGAGCATGCGTGAGTGTACACCTACAGTCGTTGGCACGGTATACTCATGCACGGTGTGGGAGTGTTTGCTAAGAAGGGTGCTAGAAGGCTAGAGAGGCGCCGGCGCATCCCAAGTGGAGGGCGGTTGGCTGAGGGCGGGTTTGCGTCAGTAATGGGCGAGATTGGGGAGCACTTGGAGGACGAGTCTGACCCCAGGCGTAGGGCGAGGGCCAAGCGTGTGGCCGTGCGGGCGGGCGTGGTGTAAGACATCAGGAGCGTGATTGGCGAGGACGACTTGATCAAGTACCGTTGCGCGTGCACATCACGCGGCAGCAGGTGACACTGGGCATGGTGTCGTTGTGGGCTGTACATGCTGTGACAAAGCAAGCAAGAGACATGGGCTTTGGTGCGATCGATCTACTTTCCTTTGTTGCGTAGGCAGAGTCATAGGGTGGATTAGTGGGCTCCGGCGGGCGCAGGCCGTCGTTTGCGGCGTGCTGGGAGGTGCTCAGGCTGCGCATTCCACGTCCCTGGGACCTCCACTGTGCACTCGATTGCCATCCGTCTCGCAACTCGTACGGACTGGTAAGGAAAGGCGACGGAAACTGGAGAAGGGTGGTCTTTATCGTCTAAAAGGGCCGTTTGGGGCAGGCTACGCCCAGTCGGCTGCTAGAGAGGGCTGCGGCGACGCACAAGGCTGGGGGGCCAAGGTAATCTATGCACGCAGCTAGTGCCGGGCGTCGCAACCAGACGGGCATGGCTGGTGAGATAGAGCGCGACCGTGCTGGCTGTCTGCGGTGCGACCTCCCACGCCCTCGGAAAGCGACGCGTCGTTCGTCGGCGGCGCTGATGTCGCAGTGTGCAGTGTCGCAGTCTGTCACAGCAGGCGGCCAGGTCGGGCAGGGCAGAGGGCCATCAGCACCCATCGGCGTGGCAAGACTGAGCAGCAGGGGGCGGTTTCGGCCAGGATGATGATGCGGGCGTGCGTCTTCCAGAAGACATGGGCGGCCAATGCCCAGGTAGCGCGTGCCGCCGCTTTTACGGCAGCGAGCCCTCAGCCATGGGCCCTCGATCCTTCGTGATGGCCAAACCGCTGGTGGGCCCTGGCGTGTGCGTCCTGACTGAGCTTTCCGCCCAAGCATTGACCCAAGACTCCCTGACTCTCCACTGCCGCTTGCTCAAAACCACGCTGAGCCGCACCTGTCCATAGCCTGCTGTCCATAGCCACGTCCTGACGCATATCGGTCTCACCACACGCCTACCCACGCCAACGTATATACAGCACCCGCCTACCACTCCCACCCACCCCCCGATGCTGCCGCCGCCGGAGCGATAACTTCCCACCACCGCCCAAGACACTAGGTTCGCCCGAACCTCGTGCCGCCAACGCCAAGCTGGCGCAACAACTGCAACTCTGTTCCTGTGAAGGCTTCGACGAGCAGAGCAGGAAGGACGCCCGCCGTGTTTACAAGCAGTTCTGGCGCAGCGTCATGGTCACACGCAAATCCGGAAGCCACGCTCTATCTATCCGCACCGACTCGACCGCCTCGTCCTCGCCCACCCCCTCGCTGCAAGACTTTGATGCCCGCGACGTCAAGATGGCCCTGTCCGACTGCCAGCCCGCCCCGCTGACCGTCTCGATACCCAAGAACATCCCCAGCCCGCAATGCCGGAAACCCAACCTGCAAGAGATTCTCAGCAACACCGCCCCGCCGCCCTACACCCTCACCTCCTTCATGGCCTTCCTGTCCCAGAACCACTGCCTCGAGAACCTGGAATTCACCATGGACGCCTCCCGTTACCGCAAGCACTACTCCAAGATGGTCAACCGCCATCCGGGGAGCCCCATCTCGCCATTGTCCGAAGAGTGCGGCTACGTGCTGATGCTCTGGCGTCGATTGATTGACGCCTACATCCGCGAGTCCGGTCCACGAGAAGTACGTTCTTTCAATCCTACCCACCCAACCTCCACTAACAGCCGCAGGTCAACCTTCCCGCCGAAGTCCGCGACACTCTACTAAGCCTCTCCGACTCATACGTCCCACCCCACCCATCGGCATTAGACAGTGCCGTGGCCAAGATCAACGAGCTCATGGAGGAGAGCGTACTGGTCTCGTTCCTCAACTCGGTCAGCCCACAGAGCGCTCACCCCGCCAGCCACGAGAGCTACGCCGGTAGCAACATCTCGCGCTCATCGACCCGCAGCTACGAGGAGCGGAGTATGCTCTCCCGCTCGTCACAGCCGCCCGTGCCTGCCCACCAGCGAGCATCGGCACCGTCGTCACTGACGTCTGGCTTCATGGCCTCGAGACCCTTCTCACACTCTCGGTTCCACTCTCAGCCGACCTCTTCCGGTCAAGCACACACCCGTGTTACATCTGGCTACACTAGTGGCAGCGATGCATTGACCGATGACTCTGGCAGCGCCAGCAGCCCGTCGGGCATGAGCGATCCACTTACACCGCCTGGCACACCGCCCATGAGCGATTACCCCATGGCCGACTTTCATCAAGCCTACTACGACACTGGCTCGAATAGCGGCACACCTAGCCCCCGCAACAGCCGAGGAGAGCACAATGGCCTCGCCAGTGCTACCCGGGATAGCTGGAAGCGAGTAAGCAGCAAGCTCTGGCCCAAGAAGAAGAGCGGCGGCCAGCTCCGAGACGACGAACCAGGCGTTGTCGAGGGCGGCCTGTTCTAAGCTACCCACTCACCTCTTACATTCTTCACTATCACACCGACATTCCGTCATTCAAAAGCGACACGATTACGACGATGCAATCAGAGCGATTTGCATCACCTTGACCTTGCATACTGGGTTGCATAAACACCGGCGTATCTGATTTCCCCACCCGAGTCTACGGGCATGCGAAGGCGCAACTGGCTCACACGACCCGGCGAGGTTGTTTTCGGCATTTCCACTTCCTTCTCAACTTCAAACTACTAGACATTTTGCGAAACGGCGTTGCGAAACTTGGCGGCCACACTTCCTATATCCACTTGTAGTGGCTAGGCCCAGGCGTTACATTTGACGTTTCCATCTATCAAGAGCATATCACGAATGACCTACTGGGCGGACGGTTTTGAATATTTTTTCTGTATCATTACGGCTACTTTTCACTTTGCCCCAAAGCGGGCGTGCTTCGGATTTGTTTCCGAGGCGCATTGACTGTTCATAGGCATGGATGGGGTTCGGATTGGAGTAGATACCAAAGCGCATGAAGCGCTAGAATCACGACTGTTTACCATTGTTGGTCAACAACACACAAAAACTGTTTCAATGCCGTTCCCTTGCTGTGACGTTCTTACTCAATCAGGCAATGTCGGATACAGGTCGTCTACGCCATCGCCGTGGTACCTCCGACTCCCTTTCTGTACCAACATATCGGAACTCCACTGCCTCCACATCAGCAAATCGCATCTTACACAGCGCCCACCAACCTGATGCCTTGCATCGGAGCTCGTTCGTCCGGGACACCATGTAGATCTTCTCATGCGCATAGGCTACGCAAGGAATCGCCGAACGCAAAGCAAAGGGATATCCTCAATCAATCCCTTTCGCCGTATAACCGGGACGCCCATCGGTGGTCATATGGGACACACCACTAATAGCAATCTCCTTTCCACTCCTTGAACACCGACTCCGCGGTATCCCTTGGATCCTTTCCGCCCCTACTTCTCTCCGCTGGGCTGGAGACGGTCGCCGAGGACCCGGGCGAATGAGCTGCTGGATTGGGAAAGCCCTTCTTTCCATCATGTACTTTCAGCTACGCCATTGATGTGCTACCCATGGCCACGGGTTGGGTAAGGGATGCGGTGCCCGAGGTGCCCGGTGCGAGGGCAATCGCCGAAGGCAGATGCGTGACGTGTGAAGCGTAGACCAATGTGTTGGGTGGTGAACTTGAAATTGGGGTGGAAGGATGAGTAGGCGGAGACTTTGTCATGGCAGTTGTCCCATCACGGGGTGGCGTTTTAGGCCACGTGCTGTGAGTCGGTCGATATTTGCCACATTTCAGGCGTGCACGATACTATTCAGATGGCTATCGCTATTTTCTCACACGCCTCTCCCCTTCCTATCCGGATCCGAACCACACACCATACGAGCACACCAACCAAGGCGCAACGATAGGCCGCCTCCGCGGATCTCTTTCTCACATCATCCCAATGAACCCAAACTCTATCCCTATATCACATACATGAGCACACCGATCAGCCTCGCGCTCCAGCTCAACCACGCAGCACCAACGACGTGTAACCGAGCGCGCCAGCCCGCTCGCCGACCCCAAACTTCAGGAACATGGCACATTACCAATCCCATGCACGCGGAATCCGCCCTTCGTGTCCAGAACGCCGTTCACATGTCGTTGCCAAGCCCGAAGTCCTCCTTTCCTGCAACTGTGCCGCACGCCAAAGGATGCGAGAGCGAGTAATGTTGGTGGTGGCGGCGTAAAGGGAAAGTGTACATCACAAACGCTATGCACAATTCCTGGTTCCTCCCTCGTGCACGAACGTTTGGTTTTGTTCTATTCTCTTTTTAGGTGGGCCCTTGAGCGAGGCAGCACGTGGAGTTGGCGTGCATTTGCATTGCCGCGAACGTGGTTTCGGGACCCCGTTGTGCTGGGGTGGATGAGGTAATCGCTCTCCTGGGACGACGATGTGATGTCTAAGGGGAGTTACATTGCTGAATGTATACGGTATACGGCCAGCATCTACAAATCTCCCATATACTGTGCCCGGGCCAGGTATTATCTACGGCATCAGCGATATCCGTATGTGCTATACCATGGCTTCCTTGATATTGTTGTCGTTCAGCGCTTACGGCGGCTCGAGGTACCATGCGGGTAAACTCGTTTCAAAGATGGGACGTTGAATCGATGTTCAGGCGTGACATGTTTCACTTGGATACTGGTGGAAGATATGACTCGACGGCCTCTGGGATGCCTTGTCTTGTTGAAAGGTGTTGTTCGTGGAGGTATTTGATATTCTGTTGGCGTGTGCTGAAGCACGACCTCAACTTCAGGACCTTGACGCTTGGGGCGGAAGATCTCGACAGCGCAGAGTCATGGAGCTTTTCGCGTTGCTGATCAACTGTACAAGCTAGCGACGTCGCACCGTGTATGTATATCCGAATTCAACGTTGTCAAGGTCACAATGGAAAGATACTTAGGTACAAGATACGCTACATGACTAGATTTTATCGCTTTCAACGGTTACCCTCTCGTCAGGTATCGCGCACACACCAACCAAGAACATGAGCACTGCAAGTATTCGTTCGCAGTAATTCAGCCTCAATCAATCTAAAGATCTATTCACAGTATCGCAATCTCCCATTCCCGCAACTCTATCGCTTTATTCCCGCGCGCACACTGAGATTGTCCTGTCTCCTTCCCCATCCACCCAAGCCTGCCCGGCACTTGTACCCAGCGCACAGCCTCCCGCGCGGCCATTGCATTGCAGATAGACTTGCCAGCAGCGCAGCACGCCGTCCAAACCTACCAGTAATCATTACGTTCCAAGCCAGACTACATAATACCAAGACCGACCGACTAACCACTTGACGGCAACACCCGTTCGCCGATGCAAGATGCCCTCCGCGGAGCAGAAAGGGGACGTAAAGCCGTGATTCGTCAATGTGCAGGTAACATCGTTATCGACGGACTTGTAAACCGCGAAAAATCACTCCACCGGGCTAACTTGATCTTACCAGCTAAACGTACAACCAGTCTCTCAATTGCATAGCTATTACCAACGACGTCGAAATTCGCGCAGGCACGATGACGAAGTCTGCGCAACGTAATAGACCTGTTTACCCTGGCCGCTTTGTGCGACTTACCCCTCATCTCTCTTCCATCATCGCACCCACCAGCGTGGAACACATGGACCTGGGGCCAAGAGAGGGGTTTCGCACAAAAGCAAACACGAGAGTGGCAAAACTTCTCGAAGTCTTCTAGAAAGCACATCTTGTTCGCTGGAGATAAGCCACACGATGTGACGTCGAAGGTTTAATCGTCACCTAGTCGCGACGATCACCTAGAGATACAACAGCAGCGTTGTGGAGTACCAAAAGCCCGCTGATCTTTCGCTCGTTACCCAGTGGAGATGCTGCCCATCTATGTTCACGTAAGACATGGTCGGAGCATGTCCAATCTCCCTGCGCGTCCTCGCGAATAGGAAGATGGGGAACTGGCGGAAGGCAAAGAAGTTTGTCTTAGCATTCCCGACCCCGCACGAACGTTAAGGGGGCGCAGCTGAACCGCCGACGCCATGGCATGTCGAACATCGAAATCGCGAGTTTTGTAATGACACAAATCTTCAAGCAAACCAATCGACGCAATATGGCCCAAGCATGCAAAGTGCTTGTCTAACCCGCGTGCAGCATTCTACCTTTCCCGCCAGCTCTCCTTATCCCGTTAGCGCGAAGGACGTAGCAAAAGCAGCGCACACTGATCGTCGCCTTCCCGTTGAGGTCAAGATAGACAGCTGTGTCAGCGGATCAAGACACTAGTGAGGGGCAGGAAGCAGGGCCAAAAGCAGCACGCCGCTGATCGCATGCGCCATGAGACATGATCGTGTGTGACGAGCGGCGCTAAGCAGTAACTGCCGTTAGGATAGTGGGCTCTCACAGCCACTGCAGTTTGTTGATCTTGGTGTGCGTGTGGTGGGATGGATCGGAGCACATGTCGGAATGGAGAAAGGAACAGGTTGTGATGGTGCCTTGCATGCTTGCAAGTAATCGATGATGGCGATATTGGTATGAATAGCATCACAATAACCGACTAAGCGATTCGCTCTGGTTGGTGCTTGGCCAATACTTTGGGGCCTCTCTTACTCGGTACGTGTATCGGTGTAGAAGTATGTATATGGGATGTATTCCGGATAGCTTATGCCTCTGCTTACAATTTTCAGCCCCGCTTAAACTCACGATCGGTAGGGGACTGTGTCTGCTGCACTAACCTCACCATGTTCAGCAAAAACAGCATGATGTAAACTCGAAGTTCCGCCCGTACTACTGCACACACGGGTCGCTAGTGCATTCAAACATGTACAATCTGTGTATACCATGTCAAAAGCCTAGACAAGGCGGCACGTTACACCGCGTCACCCCCATGCCGCATCGTTGATCGAGCAGCAGTGATCGTGGATCGTGATCGCGCTTTTGCGCGTGAAGCACCAGCACAACATCAAACAGATGAGATCAAACAGATGAGGCATCACCCCTACTTCCTTACCCCCAACAACATTCTAGACCTTCCAAACCGAGCAGATTAATCAACTTGCGCCGCGCCCTCCTCCTTCGGGCCTGCTCTCACGGCTCTCTGCAATAGGAAGGTTCCCACGATACATTCTTCCCTGCGATCGACGATGAGGCTGACGAAAATTGATGGACAAAATACCAACACCATGGGCTATCGGTCCTGTAGCTCTCTCACGATACCACATGCCACTCTACATAATATTGGCATGAAGAGGCACGTGAAAGCACGCCATTTAATCCTTACTCGCACCTTCCTCGCCGCGTCCGTCGCAGAAGGTTTATTCGACATCCACGTCCCCTGTTAGTCTTCGGTTTCCTGCAGAAAGGTTAGACCCAAAACTCCACTTGACTGACCGATCCGGGCCGGCCGTGGACTGCCATGGTGCCGTCTGGGCGCAGTGTGTCGTGTTATTTCCATATAGTAGGGCTTTAATCTATTTTGCTTACTCGTTTCCCTTGTTCCCCGGTAAACCACATGGGCGTTAATAGACGAAAGCGACGATGTGTCAGACTTGGCTGAGCTCAACGTATGCTCGCGCAATCTATGTTGCGGATTCTAGAAGGTGAGAATCCGTCTGGGTGTGGTTTCTGTTAGAGTGAAATGGTTCTTGCATGATGCGGGAGTGCCCTATCTCGCTTCCCCTGGTCTTCAAGAGACCATTGGGGATTGTGTTTCTTTGTTCCTTTGGTGTTCAGTGTTTACACTCATCCTATCATTCATCTCTACGCCTGTAGCGTGATATTCCCCGTCAATAACACTGTCTGAGGCCCCTACGAAGAAGCGTTTGGTATTCAACGGTGTGTCATCTATATAAGTGATGGGGGGTTCAAGTTCATGCTGAACCCTCCTACTTGAGATATGTCGTGTCTGTTTTCGTTAATGTAGAGCGAGAGATACTCAACTGCATCGGCAACGGTGATACTGCCGTTATCTGGATTGGTAATGATTAAGTGACGCAGTCGCTTGCAGCTGGCCGTTTTTATGTAGGCCACCACAGGGAGGTCGAAGGCGATCTTGCGGCAGGGTAGTGGACTAGCGGACTGTTTGGCGATGGGATGGTCTGGGAAGGGTGTGTGTGTATAGAGGTAGGCCTTGTGGATGCATCGGAGCGAACTTGGATACGAGATGCGTTTTCGAGGAACGACCAGTGTAGGGGCTCGAAGTCTTCACTTGGTGTCGCCCCTACTTCGTATTCGATTGCGCTCTCGCTGTCACTTCCGTTGTCATTGTCAGCATCCCTTCATCTGTACTTTCGTCTAAGCTGTTGCTGGTCATTTTCTCGGCGATCAGAGTTGCGTTCTCGGTCATATCCTGTTTGTTGCTTGTAGATGATAGTCGCAACAAACGGGAAGGAGAATGTGAGTTGGCATGCATGACGGGCACGGAACATCCCTCAAACAATCGAGATAGACATCAAGTACATGTTAATGCAATCCAAACTATTTATATCGATATGGCTACTTCTGCTCGAGTGGGCAGACGTTGATGGAATATCTCTCACGTTTGGGGTAGACCTCGCGATAGTCGATCTTGATAAGATGTATTACTATTGGTATCTGTAGATGGTGAAACGAACCGAGACTCCATCGCTTAATACCATTACCAGTTTCCGTTATGCGCCCCTTGGACATATGAAAGAGATATATAATACACCATAAGCTCAAAACCATCCGATGACATATGAGAAGGACGGAACTCAGACGATGCGCTCATAACGCAGCGACGACAGAAAAAGTGCAAGGGCGTCTGCATGAGCTTGCAGACAACATCCAGCTCAACGTGTCTAGAACATGACAACCCGTAAACCAACACGTTGACGATGCACCCAAATCTCAAAATGCATTGGTAGCAATTTGCGTACACCACCTCGCCGTACACCTTCTCGCCGATGTGGAGGGCTACACCCGAGGACGGCGAGATGTCATCCCTTTCACCGATAGTCGCCGTCCGAGAAAATCCGTGGAACGGCACGATGCGCGCGGTTGGTGTCTGAGTGAGGCGTGGGCGGTGGAATGAAGGACGTCACATGTCTGGGATTGGGTCGCCAAGCATTGACACGAGGATAAGGTTTCCAACCGAAGGAGGACTTGTACGGTGTACTCGCTGCTGGGCTCAAGCCACGCGCCATGGTCTCGGAATTCGTAAAAGCAGCAAGTGTATGAAAGTCATGTCGGTTGCCGGTACGTAAGGGGGATCCTACCTCCCAGAGGGTCGGGCGCATCAGCGGAGGTGTATCGTAACTCCGAGCCATGAACACTAAAGGAAGGTATTGCCAGCAATGGGACTAGTCCACTTTCCCTTCTTCGCCGCCCGCATCTCAGCGTACAGGGCTGGGTTGATGCCTTTCTTCTTACACCTCTTGAGTTCAGCTTCGGACAGAGTAGTTGTGTCGAAGTCGCTCGCACTCCATTTACTGCTTCCGCTTGACTTTGAGCCAGATCGACTTCGCTCCACGTTGTCTAGTACAGACTGAAGGGAACGTTCCTCGGGCATAGACCGTTGCTCTTCTGATATGGATGTTGTTGATCTTGAAAAGCTGGAGATGTGGGCGGACGTCCGATCAACCGAAGTTGACTTTGCTATGACTAGGCGAGTAGGGCTGGGAGGAGGATCTTGCGACTTGTCTGTCAACCGCCGAGGCATCATCTTCCGGAATAGTGACTGCGGTGTGTGGTGATCGAGACTCCCGTACTCTAGGGGCGTCTCCACAGGTGTCGACGTTCGCCTCGAGCTTCCACTTGATGAGTTCATTGAAGAGGGTTTGGACATGATACTGGGCGGAGGATTGGTCGGCGGATCATCTTCCAAGGTAAACCAATCCGGCGAAGGAGCCTCGACCTCAGGCGGATCATGGCCATAGATGCTCTGATCATCAGATGCTGTCGTGTTTACCGAATTGATAGTTTCTAGTGAAGTCTGGCGTCGCAGATGGGGAGGAAAGCGCTTGATGTTACTGATTTCCCTCTTATTGTTGCGATATGATATGAGCCCGCGTGGGTGTCGTCGCGTTGATTGCGGCTCAAGTTGGGGATCCGGTTCGGCTGACCGCACAGGTTGAGGTTCTTCATTTCGAAACGGACGAGAAAACTGGCGGGCTGGATTCTTTGGCGGTGGCGCATCGACTGGATGCGCTCGGAGTGGATTGAGGCCTGCTGAGGCAGGACGAGATGTCGCTTGACCGTCAATTGAGGCAGATCGACTGCGCGCTATTGGGGGTGGGGCTGCTTCATCCAGGTCTTCGTCGGATTCGTCAAAATCAAAAGTTCGGTGGTCTCTGTACTGCTTCTGCGCCTCAAGGGCAGCTCTCGGCGAACGACGGATGGCAGGCGGTAGGGCGTCGTCAATGTCCATCGCAGGTTGTGTGAGGTTGAATCATGGCATCTGCAAAAAGGAAAATGGGATGTGAAAATGCCCCGATACCCAGCCTTCACGTCCCCGCCCAACCAGCCAAAATACGTTCAATCATGACGCAGAACGGGCTGCCAGAATCCTATGGCGTGGGTTAGCGTGATCGGAGGATGCCTGTACCTTGCATAGCGTTCACGATGGGATCCGTCGACATGTCAGATCAGATCTGGTGTTGAGCATTAGCGCAGATGTAGAGACGCACGCTGATTGCAGCTCGTCAGCTTCTATATACGAGTGTCTAGGAATGTGTAGACGGTCTTCTCATTTGCAGAAAGGCCGATTGGGATGCGGAGACGGACGGCAGGAATCCTGTCGATTACGCGGGTGGCTAAGGTTTTCGGCCGTTTTGGCCGTTGGAGACTGGCCAGCCGTGCCAACGGTCTCGCCAGTCACGTGGGCAGGCGGCGTTCCTGCCTCTGCTGGGGAAGGTGTTCGGCGTCACTCGAAGCAGGCGCAAAGTCAAAACGCGTTTCAAGCGCCCAAGACGTGTCAGCAGCGGGCTGGGACATGGATGGGGCGCTGCGGTGGCTCCGAGCTGATCAGTGATGTTTCGACTTGAGCGGGACCTGACAGGCCCAGGCCGCTACGGCCGAAAGGGGCTAGGCGACGACCAACCAACCGCAGGTGGCTCCTTACTTACTTGAGCTTCACGGTCGCTGTGCACGCGAACAGCATGTATGCCACCACCACGACTCTAGCACCCCCGCCGCGCACGACAAGTGCCCGCTCGCCATGAGCAACGACGCGCCCACGCCCATCTCGGACGACGAGGTTGTGGCCCTGACCAAGGCGGCCTTTGAGCACTCCCGCCAGGACATCAACCACCGCGCCGCCGCCGAGACGCCCCGGGAATTGCAGCAGCAGCAGCCCGGCATTACGATTGACCTGGGCCACAAGAACATCGCCCGCCTGCCTGACGAGGTTATCGATGTCATCCGGGCCGAGATTGAAAGGTACACGGCCTTGCCGCCCGCGCCTGCTATGCCTGTAGTCGGCGGTAGAGAAGACTTATTGACCTGTTAGGCTCGCTCTTTCCCACAACCTCCTCTCGACCCTCCCCTCGCGCCTCATCGAATGCAGGCGCCTCCGCTACCTCAACGTGCGCTACAATGCCATGCGCGAGATTCCCAATGCCGTATGTTGGCCCCCGCAGTACCCTCCGCCGGCAAGACCCGCTGACACCGCCCCAGATCCTCGAGATGACCTCGCTGGAAATCCTCGACGTGAGCAGGAACAAGATCAGGATCATCCCGCCCAAAATTGCAAACTTGACGTCTTTGAAGGTGCTGGCAATCGCAAAGAACAAGATTGAGGAATTGCCCGTGTGTCTGGGCGAGATCAACAGCTTGCAGGTCCTTAAGCTAGACGGCAACCAGCTGGTCTTCCCCCCGCCCGACGTGTGCACCATCAAGGACAACGCCCCCTCACCCGCAAACGAAAACGAGCGCGATGCCGTCATAGCCACACAAGTCAAACGCTTCATGCGACAACACATTGCAAAGGAGCGTCAGCGGTCCGATCTGGAAAGGCTGCGTGTTGAGTCTTCTGGGGACGAGAGCTGGACCGAAAGCAACCCGGAGACACCCCGTCCGTCGAAGCGAGCCAACGGGGGGCGCTTCCCCGTCAGGCCCAGTGTAGGCAACATCGATGGCTTCTCCGACGCCAAGGCAGACTCTCCTGGCTTGCCCGTCCCGCCTATCCCCGTTCGATCTCACTACCGCGTCGGTTCTACAACGAGCAACGGCAATGGCGCGGGCATCGTCGTTTCGAAGAAGCCTCCGGTTTCGCCGCTGGTCTTGACAAACGGAAACAACGAGCGTAATCGAAGCCAGAGTGAGGGGTCAGGGCCTTCGTCGCACCGCCAGAAGCGGATGGGCATATACACCAACAAGACGTCTGAGCTGGGTTCCGTCGACGAGCTGCGGCGGACAAGTCACTTCCGCGGCTTCAGCCAGGGAATTGTTGTTCCTGCTCACTCCGCAGCGAATGGCCTGTCAGGTCCTGCGACCGCTGGTGTTTATGGAGATACTGGTACCGTCAGGTCTCTCGCGAACCGTCCATTATCCGACGTACGAGAACACAGGCGGAACTCGCGTGCGCCGGACATTGTGGTCGAAGCGGCCAAGAACTTTCTCTATGCCATTTCTCAGCTGCACGACTGCGTCTCACACATGGTACGCTCAATCAAGCTCACCGCCAAGACGAAAGAAAGCCTGCGTCGCAAGGAAGACTTTTACCGCAGGTACTCAACTACATACCTGAACATCCGAGCGTTGAACGAGGTCTTGCACAAGTTTGACAGGCTGGTCGAAGAGGACGAAGAAGATGCCCAGAAGCTCTCCCGAAGCGTGTACATGTATGCGCTAAGGTGCCTCGAATCTTTCATGTCCATCAGCCTCTCAATTGCCGAGAACCGCGTCGAGATCACCCAGAACGCAAATGTGCACATTATGCGGACTTTCTTGTTTCTCCAGCAAGCAAGCATGATCGAGATGAGGAACGCCTGTTCGATTCTGGGTGCGCAATTCAAGGACACTTCGGTAACTTTGCGCAAGCCCAGCAATCCTGACCCAGTAGCTACAGTGCGCGCACGCCCATCGAGGGCGAATCGTCGATTCCAGGCATCACCGCCCCAGCGCAACGGTGGCTATCAGATGCCTCCGCCAGTCATACTGCACAGCAATGATAACAGTCGATCAAACACTTTGACGAGCATCAGTGCCGCCACGCCGCGTTCCGGAGAGTCGTTCTCAACACTAGCGCCGTCTATGACCCGATCGAACACACTGACCAGCAGTTTCGACGAAGCAGATGAAGATGCTCAATTCGACCGAGTCTATTCGAAACTCAGGAATGCATCCGACAGCTGCAGGCAATCCATGCCACAGATCACACGTATGATGCGAGAACAGTTTGACGGTCTGCGACGCGATCTTGACAACGAGGATCCCCGAATAAAGGCGCTAGCGAACCTCATTGATAAGAGCAATGATGTCCAGCAGATGACGAATCCTCTTGCCGCCCGCCTGTCACAGATGCAGCTCAAAGACAGCTACACTAGGAACCAACCCGAGTTCTGGCAGCAATGCATGGGTTTCATCAGGGTACGTTGATCCATGTCTTGTTTCGAATCGAAGTTTCGCGAACTGGATGTTGACTTACATTTGTTTCAGGCTTGGCAAGAACTTGCCGCGGCGTATACCCAGCAGGGCCGAGAACACAAGCTGCTCTCTGGTGAGATCAAACAGCTTATGCGGCCACTGCACAAGATGGTCAAGGAAGCCACTCTGGCTATCAACGACAGCCCATGGTCGCATCTCACTAGCAGCAATACGGGTTTGATGGGTCCACCGAGCTTGTCGTCGATTACTTCACGCGTCCAACCACCTAGGTTCATGAAACAACCCAATGGGACCATGTCTTCGAGCGGCGGACCTTCGTTCCCGGGCCCCATCAACACGTCTATTCCGGCGATGGCTTCGGTCTTCTCCGCGCAGCCATACTCTAATGCAAGCTTCGGGTCGCAAGGCTCGGGTGGGTACGGCACACCCGTTCCGGCGACACCCCTCAGTGCCGCCTTAGGAGCAGCTGCTCAAGCGACTGTTCCAAACACGCCTCGCGTCTCTCAACCTTCCAACACGCTCAACGTCTTCGAGCGGGCTGATCGCTTGCTCAGCCAGACCAGTCGACGTGTGTGATTCCATAATGCTTGGGCCTGAACTTACCCATTATAATGGACCGCAACGTACTTCTGACTTCGCCTACACAAGTCATGCTGACGCACAGCAACGTAAGTACGTATTCTCTCTTTTACTCTACTGCTTCAAATACTTGTACCTGGCAGAATGATCTTTTTGTTTTGTATTGCATACTATTAGCGACGGCGTTTGTCCGGATTTCACTCTTTTTTCCTTTAGCAACGGACGGGGCATATCCGGGCTTGCATATCGGACATGGTGTTTGAGAGAGGTCGGGATCAGTCTTTTTTTCTATTGCATACTGGGCGTTTTCTTGTCTTTTGGTCTTGATGGAGCTGGATGGAAGGTTGCTTGATCAAATGGTCGGCTGGAATGATGGATTGGTCGAAACCTCTGGTTAGGTCGGAATGATATGGCGCACATACGACACGGGTCTTAATGTCTACAATGAGGGCTGGCTGCCTGGTTCGTGGCAAGAGATGGGTTTCCAGTTCGCTGGCAGAAGTCGTAACGGAATATATGGCGCTAGCTGCCATGATGCTGAGAATGAGAAGCGATTGTTCATGCATACAAAGTGCCTAATGTCGAAGACACCACGAGAAGGTGTACTCGTGAAGTGAACAACACGCAGGAACCGGAACACAGATACTGATAAAATAGAAATAAGACTTATTGATACGTCAAAAGCGTTATAGTAGCCAATTTCGAGAACCTCAACGCCGTTCCTGCCTTTGTAGATGTAACCCAACCAACGCGACCAGGCGTACACACTCCAACCCATCCAAGTATACACACGAATACAACATCCTCAACTGTCCACCCTTCAAAGCCTAACATTCGCACCAATCTTCCCACCCTTGAACCAGATATCTTCCCTCCACTCCCCAATCCTCACACCCACATACGCAAAAGCACTAAGTTTCAACTGCCCACCCAGCGCTCTCTTGATAGCCTCGTACCCAAGACTACCAAATGACCAGTCAACGGGCAGGCGAGGTGATTCCGACAGGCCAGGCGGAACAGCAAAAGGCGAGTCGTAGACGATTTTGCCCGCAGTGTGGCCTTCGTAGTAGGCGGTTGCGTCCATGCTGGTGATGTACATGGTTGTGGAGCGGAAGGGGGAAGCGAGGGTGAAGACGGCGGTGCTGGTGATGAGGTGCATGGTGGTGCCGCGGATAAAGTGAGATTTGCCATCGTCGTCTGGGTCGGGGTTGGAGCCGTCGTCGGGTTTCTTGGGGGTGGACATGTGCGGCATGGGGCGTTCGATGGGGAATTGTGAGAGGAACCGGCCGATGAAGGGGACGGCTGGGACGGACTTTTCGTGAGCTTGTACGGTTATCGTGGTGTTGTAGCCTGGTAGCTGGGTTAGTGATTGGATGTGTGGTGATCGTTGTGAAGCACGTACCTGAGATGTACTGGGAGAGTAGTTCTGCTCCGATCTTCTTGCCCTTCTCACCCCCGTAGTTGTAAGGATCCCATAGGACAGAGGCAAGCTTGTTCGTGTTGTTACCAGGAGAAACCTCCATATCCTTAACCGTCGCACTGCCAATGTGAGAGCCATTGGCTAGGATGTTGATGTTAAAGTAAGGGACCGTAGCAGAGTATTTCGAAGGATTCGTAAAGTTGACGAGGGCCGTGATGGTAAGGGAAGTGGGCGAAGTTTCGACAATGGCTAGATTACCAACCTGTACGTTGATCTTGCTCGCCTCGTCTTTACCGTCACCGGGCTGAGCGTCTTTGCCGCCACGAATCGCTGAACGCCAAAAGTTAGCTAATTGCAGGAATTGCGGCCAAACTTGGATCACGAACTGGTTACGAACGTTTGACTGGTACGACACCTTGCGCCGGAATGCCTCGCACCGCGAGTTTGCCCATGGGCGTATCCACGCCAACGCTGACCGCAGCCTTGAGGTCCATCAGAATTGATTTGCCGCCGAAGAGCAGAGCTTGCACGACCTCACTGAAGAGGTCATCGTCGAGAATCTCAATGGGTGCGTTCTTGATAACGGATTGAACAAGGAGGGAGGGTCCGTCAGAGCCATGGCCTTCAATGCGGGTGGAGTTTGCCTTTTGCCACTTTTCAAGGTTCATCTTTCCGAGCTTCTTCTTGTGGTAGTAGATATCTGCATCAGCTTTGACTTGGGTGACATCAACGGGGAAATTCATCTCGTGGGGTAGTCCGATATCGACATTGACGATACCAGAGATCTTGGGACGGGCTTCAGGTGTGCCAGGCTCGGCGAAAGGGTTGGGCAAACTGAAGTGCATGTCGGCAAGAGAGAAGTTCTTGATGAGGCTTCCCATGGACTTTCCGGCAAAGGGAACCGGAACAGTAATGTCCTTGAGCAGCTCACGGGCCCAATCGGGTGTAGCTGGGTCAGGGAACTTGCAGCAGTTGATGTAGATGGTCGCGTCTTGGCCCTTCATGTAGTCGCCCAAGAAAGCGTCGAGCGGAGACTTGGCCGAGTTGGGGCAGACTTCAGTCATGCGATCTGAGAGCTTGTCGACGTTGCCAGTGACATCGACCTTGACGTCTGAGTTGGGCTTTATTTCGAGTTGCCCAGTCTGAGCGGTTCCAAGCATGATGTGCTTGTCGGATGCCGAGCAGCCCTCAATGCCCACGTCGACAGCTACTGGAGGCAGCGTGATCTGAACAGGGAAGTCGTTCTGCACGACGATAGAGGCGTCGGCACCGAGACCCTTTTGCCCATGCTTGGCCTCGCCGAGGTTGAGTTTCGTGATGTTGTAGTGAGGAAGAGTAGGAATGTCGCCGCTCTGGAAGACCATGGACTGCTCGATGAGCTGCTCGCCAATGTTGATCAATCCAGACTTGAGAGGGACGGAAGCCTTGCCCTTGAGCCTTATCTGCCCCAGTCGGCCATCGATCCAGTCGTTGGCGACGCTGCGGATACCGTCGGGCGAACCAGGCTGGACGGTCGCAATAAACGAGACATGAGTCGTGTGACCATTCCTGATGTTTACCTTCAGGCCAGGTATCTTGGCTGTGCCAATCAAGACGTTGCCGTACTCGGGCAGGTAGACGTCGGCATCGAAGGGCCCCGTCTCAGCCTCGTGCGCAATCCAGGTGCCAAAGCGGCCGAGGTTGCGCACGCTCTGCTTCTTCACTTTGTTCGCGTCCATTGTAAAGTCGCCCTCTATGTGCACCTTCGCGCCGTGGTCTGTCAAGCCGTCCATGGAAAGCTTGGTGGGCTTGAAGTCGGCGGCCTGCATCGAGTACTCCTCGATGCTCTCCTTGGCCAGGAAGCCGAGCATGATGAAGACGACGAGCAGACACAGCAGGATGAGAGCCAGTATGCTCGGCCATCGCTTCTTCCACAGCGGGACTTTGCCACCGCCGCTCTTATCTGAGGAGCCACTGAGCGAGCGCAGCAACGAGCGTGTTGCGGGCGTGGCTTCCGCGTCGTCTGGTCTGTCGTGGTCATCGCGGTCTTCCTGCGACAGGAGCGGCGTCTGTTCGGTGGTGCGACTCGACTGCTGCGAGCGTGCTGAGCGCGACGAGCGGGCGGACTTGTGCGAGGCCGGGCGCGAACTAGAGTTGCGGGTGTTGGCGGCGGAGCCCCACTGCTCCTCTTCGGGGTTGTCCATCTTCAGACGGAGGGGCGTCCAGGCGAGGGACATGACATGCGGAGAGATGGAGGGGTCGAGGTGAAAGGAAGAAAGGAAACAGGGCGGTTGACGGGTGGTGGAGGGTCTTGTTCATCGTCTCGTCATGAACTCAGCCACTGCCTGGGCCGGATAAGACGCCCAGGAGCGACGTGTGCCCGTGCCTGCCGCGGCCGCTAGCCCCGACCCCAGCGTCTCCACAAACATGCGTCACCTCTTAGTGCGCTTTCACAATAATTCACTGCTGACAGGCCAGCGTGTGTGACTCAATTGCCTGCTGTTGGGACGACATAAATATTTTGGGTTCACTCAGTCCAGCTTCAGATACGCCATTGAAGCAACATGCCCGCTTTCCGTCCCTCGCCTGCTGCTCTGCGGAGCTTGCGCCGCTGCTACTCTACCTCCTCACCAGCGACACCGCCGACATCGCCATTCGCACCTCGACATCTCCTCTCTATAGCCGACCTCACACCTGCTGAGCTGACCACGCTCGTCCAAAATGCACACCAACATAAGACGACCATCAAGCAGACAGGCGAGGTGCCGCATTCGATGCGCGGGGCATTGGCAGGCAGGACCGTCGCAATGACCTTCAGCAAACGCAGCACGCGCACGAGGGTATCGACAGAAGGCGCCATCGCGGCATTTGGAGGCTCTCCCATGTTCCTCGGTAAAGACGATATCCAATTGGGTGTATGATGGCTCCTTCCATATCCTGAGTGC
The DNA here is from genome assembly GCF_023757995.1 of Alternaria metachromatica. NCBI lineage: Eukaryota > Fungi > Ascomycota > Dothideomycetes > Pleosporales > Pleosporaceae > Alternaria > Alternaria metachromatica. The sequence continues at coordinate 1,673,104 of NW_026055496.1, forward strand.
CCGCTGACACAGCATGCAGGTCAACGAGTCTCTCTACGACACCTCGCTTGTCCTCTCCAGCATGACCGCCGCCATTGTAGCCCGCGTAGGCCCTCACTCCGACGTAGCCGACCTCGCAAAGCACTCGAGCGTGCCCGTCATCAACGCCCTCTCCGACCTCTACCACCCCCTCCAGATCATCGCCGACCTGCTCACCATGGCCGAGATCTACCCCTCCACATCCTCTACCTCTCTCGGTCTCGAAGGCCTGAAGATTGCATGGATAGGAGACGCCAACAACGTCCTCTTCGATCTAGCCATTGGCGCAACAAAACTCGGCATCGACATCGCCGTTGCAACCCCCGCTGGCTACGAGATCCCTCAAGCAATGCGCGAAGTCATCTCCCACGCTGCACAAACCTCTCCCCACCCGGGCAAACTGCTCGAGACAAACACACCCGAAGAAGCCATCAAGAACGCCGACATCCTCGTGACAGATACATGGGTGTCCATGGGCCAGGAAGAGGAAACCGCCAAACGCCTAAAAGCCTTCTCAGGCTTCCAGATCACATCTGAGCTGGCGAAACGGGGTGGTGCCAAGGACAACTGGAGCTTCATGCACTGCCTTCCCAGGCATCCCGAGGAGGTTGCCGATGAGGTCTTCTACGGGCCCAGGAGTGTCGTATTCAAGGAGGCAGAGAACAGGTTATGGGCTGCCATCTCCGCGCTCGAAGCGTTTGTAGTAAACAAGGGAAATATCCAGTGACTAGATCCATGGTTCGAATGAGAGAAAGTTATACGAACTTTGATCTTCACATCTACGATGAATATATACCAAACTACCCAGGCAACTATTCAGCTACATGTCCACCTCATTCCCTCTTCTTCTCTTTTTCCTGTCCAACTTCCTTCTCCGCTTCACCATTCACTTCATCTCCATCCTTCCTCTCCTTCAATCCCTCAACACCCTTTCCCCAAGCCCCAGCCTTCTTCCCCCACGTCATCATGCCCCAAGCATGCGTCCAGCTAAACTTCGGCGGCGCATCAGGATGCGTCCGGAACGGACTCGCACCATGTTTGAACATATCCTCCATTTCCCTCTGTCGATCCTTCTCCAGCTCCTCTCTAGACAGAATCTTCGTATTCGGCGGTAGCGAATCTGGGGCCGGCGCAGGAGTAGCAGCAGGAGCAGGACGAGATGCAACAGCAGAAAAAGGCTTCTCCCAATGTCTCGACTCCACCGGCAACGGTCTCCACCATCCAGTCCCGTCTCCACTCTCCATACCCGTCGCCGATGCAGACGAAGCAGCAGCAAACCTCTCCCACCACTTCTTCGAACACATCTCCCAAATCCTACTCTCGGCCCTCTTAACCGCAAACTTCTCATCCTCACCCGTCAAGCCCCCTATATTCGCAAAGTCGGGGCTGCCAGGCCCAAACTTGCGTTCGTCCGTGAACGACGTGCCCGCCTGGCGTGACCGGTTCGGCGGGTCGTCTTCGAGTGCGTCTTCAGCCAGCGTGTCGGAAGAGTAAGAAGAAATGTTTGGTCTAAAGGGCGAGTTGAGGTCTTGGTAGATTTCAGAATAGGTTTCTGGGTACACGGCGTCGGAGTCTAGGGTCTCTTGGCCTGGTTCGCTGGATGCAGAGGGGATTTTGGCGGGGAAGAAGATGCCGTCTGGGCCGGCGGCTGCGGTGATTATTAGTCTGCAGCGGGCTTCGTACATGGCGTCGAGGAGTGTGATGAAACGTCGTGCTTCGCTTTTCATTAGCAGACCCATGACTGGCACGTCGGTTACGATGAACGTGTGGTAGGTGGATGCCAGTGTGATGTAGTCTGCGGGGCCGAGGACCGCGCCGCAGAGTTCCGCGAAGGTGAAGAATGCTACGCCGTTGTATTGCGCGGGGATCTCTAAGGGCCGGTTGTACACGGTGAGTGTTGCGGGTTCCCAGGGGATGGGGTAGGAGTGGTTGGTTGCGGACTCGACAATGGTGTTGAAAGATTCTCCGAATTCGATCATGGTTTCAGCCGTGGTGGGCTGGATGAGGTAGTTCTTAGGTAGGTAGCTTGATGGGGTGGTGGAGTCTGTTGGTGCGTCGGAGACTTCTGCAGCACCTGTCGTCTCAGCTGCTGGAGTTGACATCGAGGTAGCGTTGGTGAGAACATCGGATGCAGGCATCTGCACACTATCCTTCCTCCCTTCTTCTTCATCCCTCTCAATTTTTCTATAATCCTTCTTTCCCTCCATCTCCCAAACCTCGCAACGCGCCCTGAGCACCTCCAAGAACGCAGCAAACTCTCCCATCTGGCCCGCTCCATCGTCTCTACGTGTATACGCGCTCTTACTCATACTCCATCCCAGGCGACTGAGTCGGTTTACTGGGCGCGAAAACTCCATCCCCGCGGCTTTGGCTAGCTCCTCTGGCATGCGGTTACTAGTCGCAATAAGGACGCCACCAAGCTGGAAGAAAGACGTCATGAGATTAGACAGAATCTTGCTAGCCGCACGATCTGGGAGTTGGAATTCGTCCAGGAAGAGGATGGGAGACTTCTCAATGAGGTCGCGTGCGACCAGGAGTAGGGAATACTCATCGTGAGTAGCTCCCGGGCCAGCGACTAGCGATCTCGACATACGGAGTTGCTCGAGACGCGAGATGGTGTCGAGCATGAAGGTGTTGAAGTGCCAGCGTCGCTTCTTGCGGTTCGGCAGACAGTCTTGGAACAGGTCTATGAGCATGGATTTTCCCGTTCCGACCTCGCCGTGGAGCATGAGGCCCTTTGGGCTTTGCAGTTGCATAGCTTCATCGTGGCTGGTTAGGACACGCGTCAATGCTACAGAGTCTCTTTTGTCTTTTTGCGCAAGAAGAGATGTCCACACGCCCCTTCTACCGAAGCGGTTGACGTGGGTATCTGTTGATGATGATGCATCTTGACCCGCATCGACGGCTCTGGTGAGTTGTTGGAGTCTCTTGGAGTACTCTACACTCGGTTCATAGTCAATCAAACGGTCGTAGAGCTTCTGTAAATGTAATGCTGTAATTCATGTTAGTACATCTTCACACTAGTTTCGTCTAAATGGTAGACGTCATACCCAAGCGATGCTGCGCAGGATCAGGTCGGATCTTCTGTGTAGCAATGAGACTGCGATAGAGCACCAAGGGGTTGGTGATGGTAACACCGGTGGAAGGCATTGGTAGTCATTGGTTGGAAGAGTCAAAGTCTATGTGGCATGATGTTTGAGTGTTCGACATGGCCGAGGTGATCTGCCATGACATTGGACTAGACTGCAATCGGCGCTAGCGCTTTTGGGAAGTCCCGATATTTTATCGACGTGGTACGCGGCATCGAACGAAGGGAGGTTGGCAATCAAAACGTGGAAATCGAATATTTGCTATAAACGCCGGCCTGATGCAACATGGTATCGTGCTTGGTATAAGGTTGAATCAAATGCTGGTAACGCCTGGAGACCATGCGTCGGCTATCTTCTTGACTTCTTGGATAAACTTGCGACTTGTGATTTGAGTCGAGCCGATCCTTTGCTCGGCATTTGCTGTGACTGGAGAGTGCTCATCTGGGTCGTAGAACCTACATAATGGCACCAAAGTCAGTATGCGTCTCAACCGAGCAGCGTCCTGGAGTCTTACGGGTTTCTTAACAGCTTGATGTAAGCTGTCTGCAACGCCCTAAACGCCTAATGAATGTTAGAAAATGACGCTTATCTCCATAGCTTCAAGCTTACGGGTTTCATATCTGCATCTCGCAGCCCAACGGCAGTCGAAGTCTTGCTGTCAAGCGCAGTAGCTGGCCTTCCTTCCATGTCGACCACAATGACAAACTTGACTCCGGTATTGGTGAGCCATCCATACATCGCTAACCTCTCATCGACGGCCTGGAGAAGACCAAAGTCTTGATCTGCTGTTTTGTGTGGTAGGCGGGCTTCGAAGATGTCTAGACATGACGAAAGAAGGAACTGGAACTCCAGTGGCGCCCTCTCTTCTGCTGGGAAAAGTGATATATGGAGGGGGTTGTTCTATCAAAAGGGTTAATTCTATCTAGGTTGGAGATGTATACCACGTGTACTAACATGCTTGCCAATTACGCCGATGCACGCAATGGACGGGACCTGGGACAGTCATCAGCGCATACCTCAAGTCCTTGGAACTTTCACTCTTACCCGGCCTGACATGTTGAAACGAGATCACAAGCTTGGATAGGTTTGGTGGATCTGGGAGTATGCGGAGTAGGCTGGCCGACGTAGACCGAAAGGGTGATGGAGGGAGGAGCGATCGCCGGCTAACCTATCAGACGCCACCAAAATCGACGACTAATCGATTTCCGCCAAGCACTTTGCTGCACCTATCTCATCGACACAACTTCGCGACTCCTCGACCGCCACCCCACATCTCGCCTCTCCACTCCTTCCCTCCCGACCTTCCCTTGTGTCTGTCGCAATCATGTTCTCGACAACACGGTCTGCGGCCTCAATGGCTCTGCGAGGTTTGTCCCCGCCACCCCGAAAGCTCGCCGCCGACCGGGACTGACAATGTGGACAGCCAAACCCGCGACGGCGCTCATGCCCTTCCGCGCCGGAAGCGCTGCTTTCCTCTCCTCGAGCTCTTCGGATAGGGCGACAACCATGAAGACGCCCGCGACGATCCCCGGCAACCCTGGAGCGCCACTACCGATGAAGTCCGCGCGAGTCGAGGTGCCATTGCCGAGTCAGGAGGGAAAGAAGGGTGCTATGCAATACGCATTGTATGTGATATCTTGAAATGGCCCCGGAGCATGAGACAGGGCGACAGGATGGGATGTACAAAGGCACAGGCTAACGTGCGGCAACAGGACCACACTCGACCAAGTAGCCAACTGGGCCCGCCAGAGCTCCCTATGGCCCATGACCTTCGGTCTCGCATGCTGCGCCGTCGAGATGATGCACTTGTCCACCCCACGATACGATCAGGATCGTCTCGGTATCATTTTCCGTGCCTCGCCCCGACAGTCCGACGTCATGATCGTAGCCGGAACCCTCACAAACAAGATGGCCCCAGCGCTGCGACAGGTCTACGACCAGATGCCTGACCCCCGATGGGTCATCTCCATGGGCAGCTGCGCCAACGGAGGAGGATACTACCACTACAGCTACTCGGTCACAAGAGGATGCGACAGGATCGTGCCAGTAGACATCTACGTACCCGGCTGCCCGCCTACCGCCGAGGCGCTCATGTACGGAATCTTCCAACTGCAGAAGAAGATGAGGCATACCAAGATCACCAGGATGTGGTACAGGAAGTAGAGTGTGTTTTGGGATGTGCGGTCTAGTCATTGGTCGTTTTATCTGCGAGTTTTGAGGGAGCAGATTCCTCTTGTACAAATCGATCTTCTATATGCATAGTCTATACCAAGTCAAGGTGTGATGAGCTTACGCTGTCTCACCAAGTCCAAACATTTTGATCGAGTTCTTCCATGCTCTAGATCATGATTAGCATCTTCCTGTTGTACATATCAGAAGGGATAGGATAAACTTACGCGTCGCAAACCTCCTCTACGGTGATCTCCTTGATCTTTGCAATCGCATGTGCCACATGTGGTATCGTAGCTGGCTCATTCCGCCCCTTGACCATCATGCCCTTGGCGAACTTCTCCTTCTTGACCGCCTTGGGTAGTGGAGGTGCGTCTTGCAGATACTTGGCTGATGCATGACTAGGTCGCATTTCGCACCACGGGCCGTCCGTCTCGATCTGCAGACGCTCAAGTGGTATTTGCTTGACGACCTCGATGTTCTCATCGGCTAGAAAACCAAGTCAGCCGAATAAGCAGTCACGACAGGCTCGAAAAGACTCACTCTTCATGCTACACCCGTTAACCCCGATATCAAATCCTAGATCAACAAGCCGTTTCATCTCCTCTGCCGTTCCAGTAAAACTATGCACCAGCCCCCGTTTCGGCAACTGCTCCAATTTCGCCGTGAGAATCTTTTCAAAGTCCTCGCTCGCAGCTCGCGAATGTAGAAACAGCGGTAGCTGTACATCAATCGCGATGTCCAACTGTGCCTCAAAGTACTTCAACTGCGGCTCCTTCGCCGTCAAGAACAGTCGATCATAATCAAGTCCAATCTCGCCAAACGCCACCGCATGACCCGCTTCTTTAGCCTCAAGTGCCAGACTCTTCAACGCAGATAGCAGTTCAGACGGGCCTCCAGGATGCGTATCGAAGTGTTTTGCGGAGCAGGGATGTACACCGACGGTTGCGTAGCATTGTCCTGGGTGCGCTTTGGCGATTTCAATGGCGTGTTTGGATTCCTCGAGGTCGGAACCTGTTACCATGAATTTCTTGCAGCCGGCGTCCACGGCGCGTTGGATTACGTCTTCAAAGTCATCTTCGTGCCGTTTGGTGCCGTGGTATTCTCCTCGGTAGATGGGGTCTGTGAAGTTGATGCCGATCTGGGGTGGGTTAGTGGTGGATGGGGTAAGGTGGTGGGATGCGGACCGACATCGATGTATTTGAGTTGAGGGGCTTCTGTTGCCATGTTGGGTATATTTAACTTTGGATTCCCGCTGAAAGTTCTTATGGCTAGGACGTGTATTAGTACGGAATATATAAGTTAAGATGTTCTCTTTCAAGACGGAAAACGTGATGACGCACTTGCAAAATTGCTAGACAGAGCTCCAACGTGGCTGAAAGGGCGCAGATTAAGAGTCGGATAGATTTTGGGGCTGAAATTGCAGAGCCTCAGAGTTCGAGAGGACCTCAGAAACATCGATGACACTGATGGTGGGAATCTATTCGTTGGTTTGATCGTTGTTGCCTCAAAGTGACTCTGACTAAGCTGCTTCGAGCCTAGTTTCAATGCTGGCATCTCTCGCACAGCCACCCTTCATCACAACCACTAACCTCTACGCCCTTTTTTGTCACTACAAACCCAGACTGCATCAAGCATTCATATCACTCGGTTGAATTCTGGAGTAACATAGACCTTAGAGCAACCAGGAGACTAGTCTGTTGCTGTTTTACTGCGTTCTGCGTTATCTTAGATACCTAGGTACTTTGCGCACTCACGCGCTTCTGTTACCGACGTAGACAACAACCGCGAACACAATTTGGAATCTCGATGGAGAATCTGTGGCATCTTCGCCGTGTGGCGGACAACGCCGCGAAGGCTTGCTGGATCTGCTACAAGCCATCTACCAGTGTTTTGATTACCCCTACCAACAAGGTGCGAAACGACGAATGGTAGGCTGTACTTCAACCATGCTAACTTATTTGAAGGACTTCTTTTACATATGTCCTGGACACTTGGTCGACCGTGGATTCTGTCAACCGGAAGCGGATGAAGCCAAACGGGTCGCAGATCAGAAGAAGCAAGAAGAGCTGGATCGCGAGATCGAAGCTGTGAAGAAAGAGTACGAGGAGAAGCAGAAGCTTAAGCGGGAAAAGCGGAAAGGGAAAGATAAGGAGAAAGACAAGGAGAAAGAAAAGGAAACCAAAGGCAAAGAAGCAGAGGAGGACAAGCAGGATGAGAAAGCCAAAGACGACAAAGCATGTGATGTGCACCTTCACTTCGTCACTGTGCTAACTCCCTATGCAGATCAAGGAGCTCTCCAAAACCAAGGATCAAGCCCAGGCGGAACTTGGCCCGCGTATATACCAACTCAACAAGTGGGGCCGCATTTACAGACTCCTTGCCCCAGCTACATACTGACCCTGCACAGGAACTTCTATCAAATGCGTCTAGACAAGCTGCGGAATGCTGAGATTGCCAAACGGAATCGCGAACGACTGAACAACCCTGCAAACTTTCCGTCCGTGCCTAGCGGAAATCCTTAGACGCAGAGCGCGTCCTAATATCGACAATGGTCAATGTCACAGACCAGTCGTTGCTCCCGTCGCCTTGGAGGAATTCATACCCGCATTTCGCCCGGCAGCAGGCAGGATCGGCTTATGCGAACAGCGACGGACCCCACGGCCGCCGGCCTTAGATCCTTCGAAGACGATGCAGTCAGCTTTTAGCGGCCGGTTCAAAGGCCATGCTTACCGAATGTCATACGTGTCACGCATATCATCTGTTTATAGTTACGGTCAAACCAGATCTTTCGCCCTTCGGTACATTCCGCCTAGGGACGTTAATCGCTACCAGTGTGACGGGGATGATCGGATACATTCATCCGTTCGACAGGTGCTACTTTCAGTCAACAACGCTCACACACTGCAGATTTACTCGCAGGATTCGGCCTGTCACACTTCGCTTGTGCAGACATCGTGCGGAAGTGGCTTGGGAGCTTGTAAGACGGCAGTAACTCCTATACCGATCTAAGCTGTCTTCATGCAAGTTTGTATATCTAGTCTTGGCTACTCCCAATTGAAGTGGGGTTCCAGTTCGCTGCATCCATCGTCAAAGTTTCGGGGCCAGATAATAACTCATGGCTCTCGGATTCGGTGCGCTCATGATGAAGAGGCAATGACCAGCTCACTCAGTTGGCCAATTTCAGCCGTACACGAACCCACATGCTGTGTCATGAACCTTCGTCTATGCCAGAGTTGCTTATCAGTATGTTCAACAAGTCGTGGTACCCCGAGATCTTGGTATAACAACCAAAGCTGTGTATCCAATCACTTCCGAGACCGGCACGCGTCGTGACAGGTACAAATCCTCGCTACGCAAGCCTAAACAAGGACAAGCTATACTGTAATCGAACGATCTGCAGTCAATCTGACAGTAATGGCACTGTGACCGATCTCTATGGGGCAGAGAGGGAGTGGCATGGGTACACAGCTCGTTGTTACCACGCAATGGCGCACCCCGCCTGTTCACACTTTCGCTTATACCATTTGTCACCACATCGCATCTACTGATTCATCCCATATCTGCGCGGGTGGTGACACGATAGGAGTCTTGGCGATGTGCTATCTCAGGAAGGATGCCCTTCTCAACGACACCTGCTGTGCCAAGCATCGCAACGGCTTGGGCACTTGGGTGTGTATGCAATGAGGAATGTTGCTCATTAGTACTCCGTTTCGAGCACGATACTATACAGCAGTCAAGGGCCATACGTTGTCTCTAACTTCTCCAACTCCCGGAAGCGCTGATGCTATCCACCGCTTGGCACTGCATGCGATCTACGCTCCGCCGCTTCGCAATGCAGTCTATCCAGCCCTACATTATCTCCTCAAACGCTCACCCGTTCATGTCTTAGCTTTTCACCACAGCTCCAGATATCCGCTAATACTACGGTACAGGCCGTCAAACTGCCGCCACCAATCGCGCCCTCCAGCCAGCCTCTTCTTTACAATACCGATGAGTGAGCACGAACGGGTAATCACGCGAACAAATCTCAAACCCTGCCTCAAGCAGCAGACTAAACGGTAACAGTAAGCCTCGCTTCCGATCTGCGCGCGTCAGCATCGTCCCGCGCATCTACTCAGCGACACATCACGTACTTGCATCACATGCATGCTAGCAGCTTAATTTTCCGTTCGATTTGTCTTTTCTTTGTTTATTGGAATCGCTTATATCTTCCCATATGGTGAAATCCATGACGGCGCAGAAGCCCTTTGCAGCATAGTCTGTTGGATGCGTAGGGCGTAATGTCGACACGCATCTTGTGACACCTGTTCATCTCTAGCCTTGCAATAGGGCAATCTCACGATCCTGCAGCCACAATGCTGCTAGCTCATCGGGTGTCCGCTGCTTTAGTCTGTTCAGGCGTCCCAGGGAAAAGCTTTTGCGAGAGTGGACCTAGGGACCGATCCTGCAACCTGGGTTAATGTCAGCGTAAGCACTTGACTGAGTGCAGTGCTTCGCGAACTCAGTTCCCGGTGATGTTAGAACATTTCCTTTTTGGTCTTGATTGATATTGAAGTATGTCGGATGCCGTGTTATGCGGTAGTAGATCTTGCGAGGTCCAGTATCAGAGATGAATGTCTGCACGCGGGACCGAGATATAGATTTTGGTGACGGGTGACAATGGACAATTACGTGTAAGATAATTAACTAAGGAATGTTGGTGTTGGTGTCGCACGTCATGCAATCACGAATTCGCAGTGGACGAAACTTGACAGTACGCCTTTCAACAGCAGTAGCAATAGCAACAACGACTCGAAGCAGGGCGTCTCGTTTGGCATACTACACAGTAAAGCTATAGCGCTGATTGGAGACCAGAAAAAGCACATCTCATCTGGCGGACGAAGACACTGAAACGGATTGGATTACTCATCTCCCCGTTGTCCTTCTTCACGCTATCCTCAAAATGTGCCATACACATTTCCACAAGCCCTATCCGAGAGCCCAGGAACTCAACTTGAATCTATGCTTAGATTAGAATAACCCGAGGTAGTGATCCGTCCTTAAGCGATATTCCGGCTCTGAGAAGCGGTGGTTGGCGCTAACTGTCGTTAAGGCTGAGATTCTGAGGTCGCTGCTTGTACTAGCCCAGGTGGTTGGTGTCTTGACTATAAGGCCCAGTTATAGCTGTCGACGCGACTATGAGCACTGTAGAGTGTCATCAATATGATTTAGTTGCTGATAAATTATTAAGGCTTTTGATACCTGAACAAATGCGGTAGAGAGGGGATACACGAAAAGCACAGCGATATGACACTTTCACATTCGTTCTCCCCTCTACTTCAGGATTTAAACGTGGTATGATGCCTCGGTAAAGCCAACTCTATCCCTTGATACAGCGTTGACACAAAGACGAGCCACTCGAAATTCCAAAACTCATACCTTGCATACAAGGTGTGTCCATCTCAAAAGTAGCCATGGCGAATATCAGACCTAGATGTAGGACACATCGAAACTTACACAAGTATCATGACTTAACAATCTGACGGAAACCTCAATCCAGAGGTGGCCATCCCCCAAGGTAATGCTACTTAAAGTCATACCTCACATGCACAATCCGTCCCCTTGGAACCTATATTGCAAGAGCAAGTATAAAGTAAGAAGCGACGTCGAACTCGCCAATCCGCACTTCCTACTAACAAGAGAAAACCCTTCGAAACACCAGATCCTCTACAACATTTGCTATACACCTCCACCCTCCACCCACACCACCCCAGCACTCCTTCCCTTACTCCCTCACTCCCCTACCACATTCCCCTACCACTCCCTCCCTCCAAACCACCCACCACTTAACCTCATCTCCCCCGAAACACCCTCACCCCACCCCTCGCATGACCCGTCCCGCTCCGTCCTGTCAGAGAACCGAACATCCGAAACAAGGCATGATCCGTGCTCCTTTTCGGAGAAATTACCAACGAAGCGTGGGATGATGGCGAGAGGGGAACCGAGCCATGGCCCATGGATGGCGACAGCGTAAGCACTAACGAGCCGCACACGTGTCAGGTCCGTCTGAACGCGTGTGTTTTGGTCCGTGTACATTGTAGAGGGGGAAATACCTAGGTACGCGTGTCTGGGTCGATGATCGGGTTTGTGTGTGGGCTGGGAGTGGTTTGGGTGGTAGAGTTGGTGTGAGAGTTTGGTAGGTGTTGAAAGATATTGTGCTGGTGCAGGTGATTTATGGGGGAGATCAAGGGGTTCTTGCTCTTGATGATGGCATGGGTTGAGGCAAGATAACTCGGTAAGAGCTTGGGCGGAGTTCATGAAGCTACCACTAATGTACCTTTGATATCTTGGCTTCCTATTCCAGCGTACAATTAAAGAGACAGCATCTTTCAGAACGCAAATGCAGTGTCATTTGCCCTTCCAAGTTGCTATGCACAAGCTCGTTGGACGAACATGCATACGCGGGCAGATGATAGCATATGTTCAGCTTGCTGTACACTTTCTTTACATTGGCGACGGAGTGCCATTATCTAGGAGGCATACTCGCTCTTCAATGTGGTATCACGCGAGCATCTCCTCGCTGACAGGACGCGCACGCCTCTGCCCACATATTCTGATACTTGGGTACGTGCTTCAGATCTTGGCGAGTATCCATCCGCCACATACAGCTGACATGAATTCATGTAAAATGCTGTCGACGAAGGGAGTCAGTGTCGGCGTAGCTGATATACTGTGTAAAGGGGGTAACGGGTGTTGGCTGATGGTGGTGGCGTGCCAAGGCCAAGTGCTGAACGCCGACTGACAGCTGAACTTGCTTTGCCTCTTGGCTGTGCGCCAGCAGGAAAACTCTTTCGAATTACTGATGATGTCAGATAAACTGAATCCGCCGTACGGGCTCGCGGCTCAAACGGGTATAAAAAAACCCGGGAATAACGATCCCGCTTGCCAAGACTATGGTTCTAGTGTTGCATTCGGCCTCGCCGGCGAGGCTTCAGGTCAATGAGACGGCGGAAAGATTTTCTTCATGCATTGGCGTGACACACATGCTGTATAGTAGGTAAATAGACTGTTTGGACGTCTTCGCTTGAAACAATAATCCTGGACTTCCCGTCCTATCAACGCCCGCTGAATCGATAAAACATCCTTGAAATGCAACAGATTTGCCGCTCTGAGTGGCACCAGAAATGTCATGGGCCGCGTAGATATATCTCTAATGTGTAAGACCGAATGCCGTCATCAGTGTCGTTATACCAAAGTGCCCCGGTTTCGCCGCCGAGGCAAAAGAAATTGCGAAGCAGTCTGCGGGCGTGAAAACTTTTCGTAAAAATGAGGCAACGTGTGAGTGCCACTCTATGGGACGAATACTAATGTGAAGATAGTGCTAGTGTCGGCTCGACCGGGACGATGTTGCTGAAAGGTCCGGTTCGACAGGTAAAAGCTGCTCGGATAAGCCACAGGGTTCGTTGCTACGGATCTTGAATAATATCCGGCATCCGGCAGCGCTGTACATGGCTCCAGGCCAGTAGTATCAAGTTTTTCGAAATCATGCCTCGTCGTGTGCTTCGTTAATAACACCTGGCTTGGATGCTAGGCTCGAGGGGCCGGATATAGAGCCCATCGAGCCAACACGCTCTTGTGGTGGGGGCTCGTCTCTCATGCAGGCGTTCTCTAGCATGTTGGTCCATTTCCCACTGGTTCCAGCATGACTATGCTTCAAGTGCTGTCTGAAATGGTCTGCGCGGAAGAATTTCTTGGCTTGGTTGCATTCACCAAACTTGTGCACGTGATTAAGATGCTCAGTTCGCGCTTCCCAGTCGGCGGGGTTGGAAAACTCTTCACCGCAATACCCACACACATCTGCCACGGCTGGACGAGTAGGTGAGGGATGGAAAGCTGCCTCGATCTTGACGAGAGTGGCGCACGACCAAGAATGACGGCGTAGATGAAGGGAATTCTGATGGCGCTCCGCCTCGTTCTTATTCTTGAAGCGATTGGGACAATACAGGCAAGTGTACTGCTTCTCTAGTTCGTGTGCTCTATTGCCAGGGTCAGCGTGATTATTCAAGGGTGGGCAGACCAAATGGCGGTGGGCAAGCGAGGATCCATGCACTTACCGTAACTCATCTTCACTGTCGAATTTCTTGGGTTTCTTAGGACAGCATTCGCAAATATAAGCCCCCGGTATGCGGCTTGCGATTGAATTCTGACGCGAGTGTAACATGCTCTCCGTAGACATCTTTCGTATCTGCGGATGCTCGGCCTCTGAGAAACCCCGTTGATGCGGAGGTCGCGACAACGACCCGCGGGGACTAGGGTCCAGCGACCTATTAGCTGCATATGGCGAGACTGCGCCTAACTCTGTTTCGCCCAAAGGCGACAACGCACTGGGCGATAGGCGCTGATCTCCGCAATAACTTGCCATGCTACTTGGAGCGGTTGAAAAGCCAAATGAGGAGCCAATCGAGCCACTACGTTGACTTGCGGATCCAGCGGAGGACAGTGAGTTTTGGGTTGACTGAAAACGCGAAGCTGTGCAGTTACGATTGACGAGCATTTGCTGGGAGCGACGGTGGTAGAGGTCGTTATGGCCAGTCGGAATCGGACGGTCATCGCGCGCGGCTTCAGAGGGCGGGGACGAGGCCCGCCGTTTCAGGCCACCCTTTGGGCCTAACTGATAGTCCTCTGACTCGGCAGGGCTGCGCTCGTTGATGTTCAAATCGCGCATTCCATTCTCTTCCATGCCAACAAACTCAGGGTCCGAGAATATGCTATGATCGTAGCTACCACGATGTTGTGAAGAAGTTTCGTCCAGAGGACCTGGCGTTGAGATGCTGCCGTAACGTGATCTGTATGAATCCGCCGAGTCGAAGCCAGGACTTCGCCAGCCACTGTAGCCAGGTGATGTAGCCGGTACGGTCAGTGGCTTCAGCTGGCCGTTGAGCTTATGTGAAGAAGCGTGTGTGTCGGCGGCGGGGTCTTGGGTGTTGCCAGAGGGGAGTGGTGGTGCAGTCGTCCGTGTGGGTGTATTCGGGCCGCCAATTTTCGAAAGCAGTTGTTTGTCGTAGGCTTGCGATGAGTTCTGGAGGGCTTTTTGACCGAGTTGTCGCTCACTCGTAAACCTGTCGCTCATTGTTAGTTACTCAACTGGCACGCAAGACGACTGAAATGAGAAAGCCAGCCATTTGTATGCACAAGGGATACAAGCAACCCTTGACAAGTTCTGGACCAATCGAAAAGCGTGTGAATCCTCCAAAAGACCGGGATCTGCCAGAGAAATGACAACACCGCATCTTAACCAAAGACACTCAAGTGCTGCAGGGCCTTGCAAGAGCCTTGATAGTACTTGCTCTATGATATGAAGGGAGATGTGCTAGCGTGTTCCGTACCTGTGGTTCCCGAGAGAGGGCCGAGCTTTGCTACTACGGTCGTCTTCGCTGGTGCTGTGTTCGCTCATACCGTCGATGGATCTTGAGAGGGACGGTTCGCGGCCGTGGTTAAACATATCGAGCGAAGGTTCCCGCGGGTGGCCGCCTGTGGCTCCACCGTATAAGCTCGAGCCAGGTTTAACTGTCGCGAGCCGATTTCCGCCAAAGCCGGTGTCCCTTGGGCTGTTTGTGTTACCCCATTGCCAACCAGGGTCTTGACCACCTCTGACTTCGATGTGACGTGGAGGAGGCAAGGGAGGTGGTGGCTGTTCGCGTGCCTGTAAAAACGGTACAGTCAGTGAGGGATTCATATGACGTATTGTGTCTCGGATGAGGCTGAAGTGCTTTGCGACTCAATCAGGAGCTATTTCTGGCGTGATGAAGCCACAAAGCGCTCTAGACCTCTCCGTTGTATCCAATAGCTGGAGCACACGCTGACATACTCTCGGGATGGCCATTGCGACAGCCGGGGTTGGTATCGACGGTCGGCGGTGGTGTGGTAGTTGGTAGTGGTGGGATTCACGCTGAGAATCATATACGCGAATACTCGGTGTGGAGGACATGGCTCGCGTGGAAGTTGAGGTCGCCGGGAGCCCGCCACTAAGGTGCAGCTGAAGCGTACTCGCGCAGCACGCGAGCAGCGCAAATGTGGCGAGCGCGACGAGCAAGAGTGAGTATGCTCGCTACTGGATAGTGTATGCAAGCACGGACCCTGGAGTAGAATGGTTAGCCGGAATGTACACGGACTGGCCGAAACAGGCAGGGAATGGGAGCAGGAGGGCGGGCAGAGGCAGCTGAGCTCGCGCGATTGCGTACTAACGTGCAACGTACCTGTGCGGTCGGTCGAGGGGACGTACGCGTCGTTGGGATGGCTTCTCGACGGCGAGGCTTACAAAAGCGAAAGCGGGGGCGCTAGCGCTTGCGGCTGTTGAAAGTTCAGCCCTACGAGGGCGGAGGGTCCTTCAGCTGAACGGGAGGGTTCTGGCCAGCACCGCCACACAAAGATATTGCTTCTTTTCACCCGAAAGCAGTCGTCATATGACCAGTCTGGTGCGAGCAATGCAGCGAAGAGTCGTCAGGGCCCCGGAAGCGCACAGTTCCTGCTACACGGCAGCGAACAAGATGGCGCGGGAATGCGGTAGGGTCCCTAGCGTCGAGGCGAGTGGAGTAGAATGGAAAAGGAAGCGTGCTCGGCCGCCGGCGTCGTCTGTTCCGTCGCGGCGATGTTTGTGCAGAACAGAGGCGCCGCTGGACAGCAACAGCAGCAGCAGCAGTTGGCAGACGGAGCAGAAGAAATGCCCTCCACCGGGGAGTGCGGTTAGCATAAAGCATACGCTCGAATGTCGGTGATTGGCCATGCCTTGGTTGCTCCTGGCACGGAGCGCAGTGGAGCTCCAGCAGGGGTGAGATGCAACCCTTAGGCGGTCGGAGGAGGGCTCTCGCTTTCGAGAAGCTTCAAGGTCCACGCCGCGACGCTCGTCTCGTGCATAGGGCTTGCCCTTAGCGCCTCGACGTCGACTCGTAGATTGCAGTGACGGGCGACGACCTCCCAGCAGCGTGGGCGGGCGCGCAGGCGAACCAGAACAATCAATCGGGGATTGGCGCCCGCTCTACGCAGACCAAGTAGAGCCGCCGTGCGTAGACGTCAGGCCGGTGCAACGGTGAGAGGGCTGGTAGGGCAGGCGCAGAGGCTGCCGACGGCGCAGGCCCGCTGGCTGACGAGGGCAGCATGCCTGGAATCTGACCAGACTGTCCAACATGCAGACGTTGCGCTTCGCCTCGATGGGCATGGGGGACTGCGGTGCAGACGGCACAGCGTCAGATTCAACCGTGTGGGTTAGACTCGACGGCGGGTAGCGGGAGGCCAGTGCACGGATGCTGAGCAGTTCCAACAGCGTAAGCCCCTCGCAGCCTTACACTCTCCCTCCTGGGCATCAGTCAGGCTGAGACGGCTGTCACCCAGACACGCTGATCTGCTGATCCGTCGTCCACGGCCTGCCTTCATCACTGCGGGGCGTACACACTATGCACTCTGTCTGGTGCACCATGGTATTTTTGGTACCTGCACTCGTCGTACATACAGGCCGAGAACGGCACCCTCTATCTGGGGCCCTATCTCGATTGGCATCGCCTGCACTGTCCCTGCTCGCTGCTGCATCCAGGGTACCTCGTGCTGTCACGCGTATTACTCCGGGGTATCGGCCCCAAGCCGAACCTACTATTGCAGTCGGAGGGCGACAGTGGTACCTCGTAGCATTCACCGGCGAGTGGGTCCTGCTCTGTGGTCAGGTAAGCGGCGCTCCAGCTGCTTTGAGACAGCGCGAACCAGCAACGCGTGCGTGATGTCAGCGACTTTGTAACCCTCGTCGGCGACATGGAATATCAAATTCGCAACTACCGCTCCCCTACCCGTTTGCCAGAGGAGTCTGATGCGATTCGCCGAGATGCGGGACGAGGCGGCACCGCCAGCCTTGCGAGAGGCCGGGGAGTACAAGCAATTCGCTATTTCTGTCTCTCGGTAGCGGCTGCAATATTGCCTGTCTCACGATGCCAGCAACACCACACCACCGACACGAGACAAAACATGGCATTCAGTGACCGCTGTCGAGAATTCCGGCTGCTCGGGCAACTCAAATACGCTGGGGGCGCAGCAACAACGGTCTTAGCCCTTCATAGAACTGGAATTTCTCGATTCGAGCTATAGCCTCATCCATGTTAATGGTATGCAGTCCCTGATCCACTGTGTGTAGCCCCGCGGTCTTGCGGAAAATACCGCTGACTGCAACGACGCATGACTCTCTCCATGACAGTTCTTATTGCAAAGGGCTTCACTAAAGACTGTGAACTACGGGTCAGTACGGGCAAGGCGTGGAACGTAGTCCATGCACCTATAAGGCTATCAACTACTAGCTCGGCAACGTAATTGAAGCTGGTGGTGTCTTCACTGCGATGCTTGGCCGTGCCTCTGACACGCAACTTTGGAAACTCATACATCGATGCAAGGGTTCTGAAAGTGACCACACTATGTAGCAGTCAATCGAGCGTGTTGCAGCATCTCCAAATTTAACAAACCACTTATCTGATGCAATTACGGGTGGTCCGCAATTTTGGCGGGCAAGCGCGATCAGAAACCCAGGACCCTCGGCCAAAATTAGACCCTCTTCTCGCACACCTCCAACAACTCGCGCCTCTTCCAAGTTTATTGATCGTCATACCCTCATCTCCGGCGTCCGATTGTTCTCGGAGCCCTCCCTTTGCCTATCATGGCGCTCATCGACAGAGTGCCCGGGGACCTGAACCTGTACATTGGTGGGTACGTAATGTCGACGGTCGACCATCGTTTCGCATCTACCCCATGGCCCAGGTCTGGGGTCACCAGACTACTGTCTAACCAGTGTTGCGTAGCATGTTCACGCTGCGACGGCGCGAAGCCCTCCAGCAAGCCAATATCACGCACGTCTTGTCGGTATTGCGTACACCACTAGATCAAGACTTGTTTGGCCCCTTCAAGCACATGGTTGTCGAGGTCGACGATGTCGATGACGAGAATCTATTGGAGCATTTCCCTGCTACAAACCGCTTCATCCAGGAGGGGCTCCAGGGAGGTGGCGGAGTCTTGGTGCATTGGTAAGTCAACATCCCGGTCGAGCTGAATGAAGCCTTGCACTTGCATATTCCAACAACTCTGGATCGCCGCCGACGACTGCCCTGCTTGGCAATTTTGCCATCTTCACAAAAGACGACAGCCCCTGGGCGTCGTCACCAGCATGCAAGTCATGCAGCCTGCTTTTGCTTTCCGCGCGTCCTGCATTCTCTTTTCAATCTTTTCTCGCCTTCCGTTTTCCGCGTTTTTTCTCCGAACTACACCGCCCTGTCGCCACTCTATTTGCCCTCAGCCACTCGTATCAATATGCCAACCACAACCTCTGTTCTAGTGCTATGGGCAAGTCACGATCGGCTACCGTCGTCATCGCGTATTTGATGCAAGAGCACAACATCAGCCCATCGGAAGCTCTGTCGCACGTTCGGCAAGCGCGATCCATCTGCGAACCAAACGAGGGCTTCATGAAACAGCTCGAGCTATACGGTGAGATGCAGACACCAGAGAACGTCGAAGACACCCCGGCCTATCAGCGCTGGGTCTACCAACGCGAGATCGAGCTGAGCCGCGCGTGTGGCCAAGCTCCAGAGGCGGACAAGATCCGCTTCGAGGACGAACATGTCACCGATGAAACTTCCGGCTTCGAATTGAGATGTCGTAAATGCAGGTAAGTGGAGCTGTGCGAGAGCAGATTGATGTCACCCTGCTGCCTGTTGCCGCCCGTCTTGCTCAGCGCTTACAAAATTTCAGACGAGCATTAGCAACGTCAACGTATCTACTATCGCATGGGTCAGCTTCCTCCGTCAGCGATGAGACACCAGAAGCTAAGAAAGCCTCTTCGCAAAATTGTTCCCACTACTTCCTAGATCCCCTGTCCTGGATGCGCCCCGAGCTCGAACAAGGCAAGTTGGAAGGCCGACTCGAGTGTCCAAAGTGTCACACCAACGTAGGCAAGTATGCCTGGCAGGGCATGCAATGTAGTTGTTCAGAGTGGGTCGTCCCCGGTATCAGCCTGGCGAAGGGTCGAATCGACGAAGCTCGGAAAGCAAACTTTGGCATCCGTCGGCCGCCGGGAGCATCAGGTGCGCCTCCGCTGGGGGCAGCTCAGGCAAAGGAGAACCTATGAGGTGGTTGGACGAGGTTGCCACGTTCTGTTCGGCGAGATGAGAATGCGGCTCGTACTTAGCGTCTTCACCGGCGGCCTGTGCCTTGATCATATACTCAAGATGGATATATCTCCGATCCACTCACCACCACGACGTCGATGGTGAAGTGCTCATCCGATCGGAAATAACACTAGCCGGGCAGCGACAGGCAACGAGCAGTAAGCATGATTGATCGATGGATTGCTACCAACCGATCCAAAAGCCTCAGACCATTACGAAACCTACGACCAGAGCGCGGGTACGTCGCCCGTAAAAAGTCAATGTGCTATGATTCATAGCGAATGAATTAGTGATACTATGTCATCAGAGTCCTTCACTCCACATCTCCTGATAGCTACGAGCCAAGCAACCTGGATCACGCCAGATGTGCTCGTACCTCAATGAGTTCGCCTATCAGCGTTTTCAAACTTCGTCACTGTGACACCTGAACAATCTTTCTTGATGACATGACATGACACGGCTCTACCAAAACGACGTTTCGACAACTGATTTACTTCTAGATGTTTCCCTCTTTGGATGATGGCTCAGATGATGCTCATATCAAACGCAAAAAACATGCTTGAGCGCCTCTTCATAGACAAATGCTCATCGAACTCCTGTGACATTCGTTCTATGTAGACTCGCTGTTATGACAGCCAGTAAGATATGAGATAAACAATTAACCCACCATTAGGGAACAGTAGAATCAATGTTGTACTGCTGCATGGTTGAGTCCACAGTCACCCAGTATGAGCTGCCGCAGTGATGGCATACAGACGGTCTCAAACCACAGCCGTCCGGCTCACACGATCTTGAGTCCTGCCCAGGCTTTCACACGACCTCTTGTAGCTCTACTACTACTGCATCTATTCTAACCCATTCCGACCTCAGTATTTGAGTATGCAGGCTATCCTTTTTCCACGAAGTGAACTGTGGTTCTCTTGTAGCTCAAGACTTCCATTACAGCCTCCAACATCTACATTGAACTATCGCAACAACACCACAGCACACGAACCTTTGAAATGGGCAACAGGTAAGATCGATGTAAGTATAGAAGAAGTGAAGTGTATTGATCAAAACGCCTGATATAATCGCCCCGCATACCCCAAAAATGAAGAAGCTATCTTGCTTCGTATGTGCTCATAACCGGTAGGCTTGTACAAAACCCCACACCAAAAAACTATAAAACACCCCAGCGCCATGCAGTAAACGACAGTAGAACGACATGAACGCCTAAGACAGTAGAGGAAAAATTAACAGACTGGTATCCGCGCCCAGAAGAATACAAAGAAAGGATAACGCCGGTTATCACTCCCATGTACACACAAGAACAACTGCGCAGCCATTCATCTTCTCATCTTATACAGAACTCTCGGAGCTCGTCGAAGCAACAGCCTCACTCTCAGCACTAGAACTCCTTGTAAGCTCCTCGCCGCCCTCGCCGCCTTCGAGGCCCAATCTCTCCATTTCTTCAGCAATCTCCTCGTACCATTTACCATGGCACTTGCGGTCCACCTCACCAACCTTGCTAAGCTGCTCACAGATATCCGCAACTTGGGATACAAACTCAGGCAGACCGGTAGTAGCAAGCCCCTCCGTAGCCGTACTGGCAGCTTTAACGCGCTCGCCGGAACTGCTAGCGCTAACGCGGTTGAAGATGTGTGTCTTGAGACGCTGGAAGAGGACTTTCATGACGGGGTCAGAGAGCTTGCCTGCCTCGGCTTGCGTGAGAAGACGGGTGATGGTGGAGGAGAGCTGGGAGCGTGTTGAAGGTGGCATGTTGCGGGATGACTCGAGGAGAGAGGAGATCTTGGAAGGAGTGGTGGGGTCGGACATGTAGCCGTTCTCCTTCAAGACCAGCCACATCTTGTTCGCCTCGGATTTCCATTGTGCGCGTACGTCACGTTTGAGGAGGTTCTTTGCTGTGAGCAGGATACCCCCGATTGTCGTGATGCGCAGTGCGTCTTCGCGAATGCGCGAGATGCGGGCGCGATCCAATTCGAGGGTCTCTGGTAGCTCAGACTTTCGTAGTGGTGGTGTAGCGATGGCGAGGTCGACGAGACCGCGAGCGTAGATCTTGTGCGCTGTAGGGCGGTTGATGGGGTTGGCTTGGCTCCAGGGATCGCGACGGTCGGCTTCGGTGTGCATGTTGACTGCTGCACTCCGCCACCATCGACGTGTGCGGTCGAGAGTAAGATTGTGCTCTTCCAGATCCTGGGTGAACATGCGCTGTTCGTAACCAACAGCCTCCTTGATGAGGGTCGGGGCAGCGTTCATCAACAGGAAGTTCGAGTAGTCTAACGACAGCAGGTCGATGACATGCAAAATCTTGAAGAGCTTCTCGATCATGCTTGAAAGCTTACCCTCTTCTTGAAGCTCCTCAGCAAGCAACTGAACCTCAGTGTCTCGGAAGGGTGCGCAAAGCTTGGGAAGAATGCTAGCAATGAAGTCGAAGAACTTTGCGTATGAGAAGACACCTTGACTGCACTGCCTGCCAACATGCTCAGGGTCCAAGGTCTCGGAGATGAGTGTGTGCATAGAGTTGCCAGGTTTGAGAAGTCGTAGTAGCTTTCCCCTAATATTCTCTGCCATGGCGGCAGTCCAGTTTGTACTGTCGCCCTCTTCGAATCCGCGTCTCATCGCGTCGCAAAGCTCACGGTTGAGAGCATCGCGGAGGTCAGCCGTTGGCGAAGGATCGATACGGTAGTCCTTGTCGATGGAAAGCTCGTGGACGAGAATGCGGTTATCGGGCACGACGGTAAAGACCTTGGAGAGCGACTGTGCCTGATGACCCTGAGCGGTAGAGTCTTGAATCTCAGCTTGTCCAGAAGCTGCAAGCTCCGAAGCAGCCTCAGCCTGCTTGGCCGCACTGTCGACTGAGAGTGGGGACTCCGGTGTTGACTCGCTCGCAACGCGCGGTCGAACAGTGTCTCCGGCCAGCCTCTTCTTCGGCCTTGACCTCCGACTTTCGCGAATGGCCTTCCTGATCAACGTCAGAGCCTTGTCAGGCCCTGCCAGCTTCTTAATTCTACTAAGTAGAATAGCCTGGTTATCCCTGATACCATTCCTGTACTCGTTTGCGACCTCATCCACCGTCGCGTCCTTGACGCTTTGCCATATCTCGTCGAGGCTGACGAATGAAGCCACCATTGTCTCGACGAGCGCAGAGGAGTCGCGAGCTTTCCAGTCGTTGAAAGCGGTAACGAATGCGCTATGGGCTAGCAGTACAGTCTCGGTACGTGTGGGAGATGGGGTGTATGAGTTGAGCTTTGTCAATTTGGCCAAAGCAGACTCGAAGCTGATGACAAGGTCTTTGGCTTTGGTGATGAGATCCTGTTCTTGGTCTCCGTCTCGACTGAAGACGTGTGTGGGGTGTCCCAGGATGAGGTAGGAGGAGAGGAAGGTTCGGACGGCTGCGCTGCGGGAGGCTGGGTCTGCGTCGGGCAGTAGCACAAACAGTGTCATGATTCTATCCGTTGTCTTGAGTAGCTTCTCGTCTGCGAGCATGCCGGTGATAACTTCGAAGCTGGTCTCCTGGACCATCTCAATTGACAAGCCAAGTTGTAGCCATGCTGCGACGATGTTGTGCCTAACTTTACCCCTCCAAGCAGCTTGAATCCTCTTCGCAGCGTCCTCGGTCGACACGATAGGGCGCTCGGTTCGTATCTTGACGTCGGCTGGGGGTGAACTAGCAGTCCGTGGCCGTCTGGGGTTGCGCTTGTACTCCAGCCTGCGCTTCTCGGCCTCTGCAAGCTTTTCCTCCATCTCGGTGCGGTATCGTCGTTCCTCAGCGGCCTTGCGCTCCTTCATATCTTCCGCAATCTTCTTGGCTCTCCTCACTTCCTCAGCACAGGAAGCCGCGACCTGTGCCAGGTGCTTCTCGCGGGCCTGCTGCGCTGCCAACGCCCTCTCTTCACTGTTCGAGCCACGTGGGGTAGCCTTGGCCAACGCCGCGCGCAGCCTGACCTGCTCAGCATGCGCGGCGCGGTCTGCTAGTCGCGCTTTGCGATCCTCGAGTATAGAAGCACGGCGGAGGTGCTGGGCAACATGGTGGCTCTGGCAGCTGTTGCGAAACGATCGATTGGACGTGTGCGAGTGTGTCGACGACAGCGAATTTCGGCGGGACGAGGTGGCCGAAGACTTGCGACGATTGCTGGTATGACGGTAGAAGCGGGCGGCGATGCGTGGTGGTGGAGCAAACGACTGGCCGTTCTCGGCGTCTGATGAGAGGATCATGTCAGGCTCCTCGGGGATGTCGTCGTTCTCCCGCTGCAGCTGCGAGCTGACCAGCTCCAGTTCGGAGTCGGTGAGGGACATGGTGTGTGAATGCGACGCCGCTCTCTAGCTCAGGAGTCGCGCGAGTGTGTCGGGTCTCTTGGGCAGACAGCCGTGGGAGGGTGTTTCCTAAGATGTGAAACGAAGCACGGTCTCGGTGGTGCTTTTTAGTGTAACAAGCCACAAGCGGACGAAGTAAGTAATAGCGACTATCTTCGCGCAAGAGTCAAAGATGGGAACGGGAACGAAAGGTGCAGATGTCCGTGGAGAGCGTGGTCACCGGACGAGTTGTATTGATGGATGATTGATAAGCTGTAGTGCCCTGAGAACGCCTGAAGGTGGGCACCGTGCGCACTGTAATGTATACACCGTCGTTACTGTAGCAGAGTAGTTGCGCGCGACGGCCTCTGTCGCATGCAGAAGAAGGTGAAATTGGTGGCTGGGGAAGGGTCCATGAATCACCTGCCTGACCGGAATACAGCATATGACGAAGTGAGGCCGCATACTGCCAAGACCTCGTAGCGGCTGAGCTGCCGAAGTTAATCGAACCGCGAAGATCCTCGATGCAATCCACGTCTCCACTCTCAGCCTTACCGACAGTGTCCGCCTCGTTCGTCGTCCAGTCGGCCTTTTTGTGCGCTAGAGACGATCGTCTGCGGTTCTCTCTAGCCTGTATACCCATGGGCAGGATGTCCGCGTCACATCAGACCTCGAAATACTACCTAGGTGGTGTCTAAACTCGCGTCTTGCTTGGTCGCTGACCTTTGGAAAGCTCTGAAAAGAAAAGGCAGGCTGGAAAATGGTACACGCGCTATACTAACACTATATTTCAGAAATACTGCAAGGTCCTATGCATCACAGCGACCTCCATATCGAACGTCACGTGATATTGATCCGTCGGTACCTGCCTAGATAGGTACTCGTGTATACTTCTCCGCGATGCCTATCGCTTGAACGCTTCGAGCAATCTGAACTCTCGCCTACCC
Source organism: Alternaria metachromatica (assembly GCF_023757995.1). Taxonomy (NCBI): domain Eukaryota; kingdom Fungi; phylum Ascomycota; class Dothideomycetes; order Pleosporales; family Pleosporaceae; genus Alternaria; species Alternaria metachromatica. Next base: position 1,697,794 of record NW_026055496.1, read on the forward strand.
AGAGCCGCGCGCGCCGTAAATCGTTCGTGGATCTGTCAGCCAGACACTTTGTCCTGCCTGCGGCGCTTTTCGAGACGTTTCGTACTCAATCCCAACCATTCTGTGGACAAGTCAGTGTATTGCCTTACAACCGGGCGCATCTTGCTCTTACAAGGAAGTTCAAATATCTCTACCGTCTTCGTCCGACGTAGCATGTGCCGAAGTTGAAGAACGGCAATCGATATGCCAACGCCTGCGACCAGTAGCCCAAGTACGCCGAAGACTACTGTCAGACTGAGTGAATCTTCCTCGGTTTGAGACACTGCGCCTGCTGAAGGTTTCGTATTGGAAAATTCGAAGACGGGTAGTGTTGGCGCCGACAACGTCGAACCAGGGGAAGTCGTATTTGCGATGAACATATCTGCCGACGACAACTGCTATCGGAACAGTAACCGGAAGGTCTTGAGTGGGTGCGGGAGGATACCTCTCAGCGAATATTTATCTGGTGAGTGTATATGACTGGATGTAGGGAGCAAGAGGGCTTGAGTATGGGGACGTGAAGTCTGAGTGAACTCCATGTTCTCTTATACACATGGCGAGAAGGAAGTCGCTTACGCCACCTTGGGTATTGCACCCTCGAAAATGCGACCGAGTGCGATCATATTGCCAGAAGGCACTCATACCCGCACAAAAACCGTGCGGAAAGGTGCGACAGCTGTCAACCGGTGTGGCTTCCCCTGGTTGTAGACGTCAATTCAACAAGACACGGTGTGCGATGAACTGCGACTGCGAATGAGAAGATGGCACCACGACCAGCCTTGTCAGTACGGCGCAGGCGCAGATGTTTTCGCGCGTGTGAGAACTGCGACCAAGTGCGATATACCCACCAAGAGCACCGACGTCTTTGACGTTTACAGCCAGATAGATTCGGAAACCACGGAATCCGCCAGGGATGGAGGTACTCGGCTCACACCTTGCGAGGCTCCGCAAATGCGACAAAGTGCGATTACCAATGGGAAGTGTGAACGTTAGCGGCAGGCAGCAAGTGAATTGCTTTCTGAGCCAAGTGGGGCCGGGCGCGCTGCAAACCGCGCCTGAATACACATTTCTGCTACACAGCCCGTCATCAGACGTGCGACAAAGTGCGATAGCCAATAGCTGCTTATGCCGCTGTTCCACCAAATCGTCAGCCACGAAGCGAGCTGCATAAGCTCGCACCGCCAGCGCAGCATGGCTACGAGTCGCTCCCGCCGTCGCACTTCGTCGCAGAACATTTACGTTGGCCTGTTCGCACTTTATCGCGCTTTCTAAACTATCGATTCGGCAGAGACTCTTACTGAAGCATGGTCTTTTGACCAGGCGAAAGCGATTCAGTACGTACGATAATCTCTCCACTCTCGCCTGCAACTTGCCTCTCACAATATCTCTCGCACGCCTATATCCACGTCAAGTACTGAGATGTCGGCTTCCCACCGTAAACGACAAGCTAGCCCCTCTGAGGTTACATACGCGAAACGAAGGGCCCAGGAATTAGTTGGGAACAGACTTCAAGCTCGAGCACGAAGCCCAAATGATCACCATCAAATTCGTGTCCAACGTTGCTGCAATTGTGCTAAGATATACTCGACACCCCACACCTTGCTCTCTTGCACTGAGTGCGACCACACTATATGTACAAGATGTCCTGTGGACGATCCGCTCCTTCTGTTTCCTCACCCGGGGCTTATCCAACAGCGATATGAAGACATGAACAGAGAGGATGGGAATGGGAATCTGGGAATGGTGCTAGCCACATTCGGGAGAGATCAAGAACATGAGATGAGCCACAACGCCGAGGAGGAGGAGGAGCATCAGCAAGAGCTACAGTTACAACCACGACCACAGCCGACCGGGAAGCAACGACAAGTGGAAACAGGCGTACAGAGCAAGCGCAGTTTGAACATGAACAAATGTGAGCGATGTAGGTTGGATAAGAAGAAGGTGTGTTGTCTTCCTATCCTTATCACAATGTACACCAATGCAGCTTTTGAAGACAACAAAGACGTACAGCTCTTACTATATCTCACCTAAATATCTCCAAACAAATACTAACGACCGACAAACAGTGTCTTCCCGTGGATCGAGTCTGGCCGATAAAGTGTGATCTCTGCATCAAGAAAGGCTTTCCTTGTTCAGAAAGCAAGAGAGTAGTTCGCTCAACGAAACATGTACCCGCTACAACACCATCACCGACAAACATAACTTCTCCATCAGCCACTTCTGTCTCTTTTGAAGAGCGTCTCAAGCAATGGTAAGTATATCTTTGTGCAGGGATTATAATGTGAGATCGAGAGAATACAAAGTTAATTTGCTTTTCGCAGGTGCTTTCTCTTGAGTTACCGCAAGATGATAATGGCGGCTAAGGATCGACTTGAGGAGCTGGAGAAACATTCAATTTCTCTCTTCCCCTCACTAAGTCATGTTACACGAAAGACTAGATCATACTCGTATTCTCGCTTTTCGTTGTTTATCGAGCGCCTTGCCACCGTTCTTTCCGAACATGCCATGAAACTCTTTACTCTGGAACCGACGTCACGGAATCTTCCAGGCTGGTTTCTCGCCACCCATCTCAACCAATATGGCCTTGAGTCAGAGATCAACTTCGCATGCTCCGACTGCTTCCCTGCATGTTCACGACCAAAAGCTAGTGAAATGGAAAGTTCCCGCGATTCATGTGGTGAATTGTTGTTACTTCAACATCGCTTAGTATTTCACGACGACGACGACGACGACGAAGACGACAGTGAAAACTGCGAAGGACTTGTACGTTTATCATACGAAGTACAAAGTGAGGCAAGTGGGATGTTCGAGTCTCACGGATTCCACGAAAGCGCAAAGTGGGCAAAGAGCCTCGGCGTCTATCATCCCGACATACTTCTTTACGATATACCTGGTCTCTTTGAGAATGTCTCCGATTGCCTAGAGAGATCTTGGTTGCATATGCGTATGGACAATGTGGATGGTTGGGACGATGTAGACTCCATCGGATCCAGTGTTGATGTTTCCATCGTGAGAGATGGACAGGACATCCTCGGAAGAACGGCTTTGATAATAGCATGTCAAGAAGCATGGCCGGGAACAGTGGGATGGTTACTGAAAGAGGAAGCAGACCCTGGGCTCACGACCATATACGGCAGCCTTCCCTTACACTACGCAGCTGTGAAGGGCTCGTTCAACATCTGCGAGCAATTACTGGCGCACAAGACGAGTTTCGACATTAAAGCCAAAGACTGCGTGGGCAAGACCGCATTAGACTATGCAAGGGAGAAGGGACATTACGAAGTAGTGGAACTGTTGTCTGCTGAATACGCAGCAGCAGATCAAGCACTTGAAGAGCTGGAAAGAGCACGTAGCCTCCAGGCGGGATTAGAAAACCATGAGGTGCAGGGGTCGTATTTTGTATAACGAACGATAGTATCGCGAAGTCGACATCTGGTACATGAGCGAACCTTAGCTTTTTCGCGGTAGGGAACGCTTCGTCGGGATATACATCGATTCAGTGCCTACAAGGGCTACATACATACAACCACATCCTTCACCCCAAGTCCATCCAGCCATTCCAACCCCGCGCCCAAGACATCAACAAGTTTCAGCCCTGTCACACAACATATCCCACAACATGACCAGGCTTCGAGCGGCGAGCGGGGAAGCGTGAGATAAGCACCAGGATCGATCGATTAAGAGCACCTGCAGAGCCACGCTCCCTCGCCTACGCCTGCATCAACGACCAAAGCCCACTGAATCCGGGGTCTCGGAACCGACATCGCTGGCGTTTTACACAACCGCCGTGTCTCGACATGTGGTGGAGGAAGACCGAGCTATATGCCGTACCACGCCATTCAGTGGGGGGGATAAAAAGACGGTGCTGACACATGATCGTATTCCTAACCGCTATCACGAAGGCGATGCGGCATATGCAGATGTTGAATATCGAAAATGGGTAGTGAAGGAGGGTCGGAAGGGCATGTGTTTGGCGACGTGTCAGATGAATAGAGTTTGGAGATGTGACTAGAGAACTCACACTGCTGCCGCTGTTGTCAGAGGGAGAACTACTGCGGTGAGGGATGTCGTGGGTTGTAATGCGATGCGGCACGAGCCGTAGCTTGTTGGCACTGCAGTAGTCAAGGCGTTGCGGCACCACGCCATTCGCTTGGGAAGATGTCAGGCTGTGTGGGGAAAGATAGTTTAGACAGCGCCAACTTCTCTTCTCGACAACGATCTAGAATCTGGAAGGAATGTGTCAAGTGACAGAAACCGTAGTCAACTCGAAACACCAACTCCCATCACCGCCTTCCGCGGACGCCACGTCTCAGCTGCCGGCCGGGAGAGCCGTCATGCACCCAAGATAGAATGACCTACATACACGCCTGCCCTCTCGTATGCACGATCTTCCGAGATTCATCTTCGCCGCATATGCAATGTCTCATGTAAACAATCACTGTTCGTCATCAGACCTGCGTTGCGCATTCTCCGATCGGAAGATCGTCCTCGAAACTGCCTGAACCGAAGGGAGAGTCTTCCGCAGCATATACCTGACTTCTAACGTGCATGTACAGTCGCGCAGCCTACAGCTGACTTAGGCGCGTAATGAGAGGGAGGGGAAGTATGGACGACGACCAGCATCTAACATGTGGAAACGCCCAAATGCACAGCCCACCCAAATGCCATACCACACCAAACCGCATTCCAACACTGACTGACAGATGACACTTTAGACTCGCCAGTAACCTTGCACACCCTCCCCCGTCCCACCATCTCTACCATTTCGCTTCCCCCAATCTGAGTAACACTCGCTTCCCCCATCGCACAACCGCAGCCAGCAAAGATCCCCACTGTGACGCAAGGGAGAGAAAGTGTGTGTGTGTGGTACAACCGGTCCCGCCCATCTTTCGCTTGCAAAAAGCTCCCGTGGTGACACAACGTCCTGCCGTTCCAGAAGCCGGATACGAGTAAGCGCGGGCTGCGCAGCGAAAGACGGATAGCCCTACGTTGCCCGCACCATGCAGATGTTGTACAGACGACTGCCTGGTACAGCCAGCCACCGCCATTAGGTACGGCCTCGAGGGTCATCTGCCGCGCTAGGAATGCGGAACATGGTGGGGTACCAGATGCTGTTTTGTGGTCGATGTGTGGGATGGGTTAGTAATGAGACAGTGAAGGGAACTTGGGGAAGAGGATGTTGCGCGTTGAGTGAAAGAGGCTTGTTTGTGCAGACGCAATGGCGTGCTGGAACGGGCCATGAGGTGCAGAGCTGTGCATCATTGTGCGTCGGGGACTTTGCAGGAAGGAAAAGGCGTCGTCATGTGCCGGGCTGGGCGGTGTAATGGCTTGACCGGGAGGAGAGGTTGTTTGCGCGCAGTTTGCTGCGGGTTGCTTCCCGGCGGCAAGCGTGCGGTGGCTACTACCACAGACGACGACGATGAAGAAAGAGGGCACTACAATCAGGTTTGAACAAAGTATGTGTGCTTGGCTAGGTGTTTGAATTCATGTTGAGCGCTTGTTGCATCTTCTCTCGAGGACACGCTAAACTAAGGCTGTTGGTACAACACACCATTAACCCCCCATCCGTACCACCTCCGTAGACCAATTACAAAGTATCAATACTGAAACATGTCCGAAGAAGCTTAATCCTTCCTTCTACTACTACCAAAAGGGTAACAAAGACCCACGACTGCGCTTGCCCCCTCGAGTCCCAGACAAGGACGAGTAAAGGTATAGCCGCCGAAACCAAAGAGTTGGTTTTGAACGCAAGGAAAAGAGTACAGAGATTGTAAAAAGAGATTTGGCTGAAGAGCCACCGCTGCGTGAATCATGATGTGATGACGACGCTCGCTTTTATCGCCGCAGACCTTTTTTGGAACCGCCCAAACACCAAACAAGTAATCCCAGTGAAGGGAAAGCGCAGTACAGACAGACCACTGTACTGCGCAAGACAAGAAAAGCCTCTCTAATAATTGTTGTATCAACATAGGAAATTCGTGACTCTGTGATGAGAGTCGTAGTGGTCGTGGCTCCAATGAAGGGCCGAGATCTGGTTGTCATACAGTCGTACACTTTCGTAGAACATGCCCCTTGGACCCGACAAGCGCAAGGGGAGGGATAGTAAGGGTACAGGTTTGTGCGCAGGATAGAAAGACATTACTCGCACGCAATTATCGACAGGGGGAGAAAGGAAAAGGGTTGCCCGTTTTGTTGGAGGTTGGGGTTTAGTGGCCCCGGACGCCACCCGATGAACGACCGAGAAGGGTACCAGGGAACCGTAGGTCGCTAAGGAATTTGAAAAAGGCACGCTTGCGCGAAGGCGTTTTCGGGAGTAATGCGGCCGCCTGTTGCATGGGACCGACAATGTCTTCATCGCCGAGTTGGGGGAATTTTCCCTCGCTCTTGGGGTCGTGTAGCGTTGGCATCTTGCTTAGAGGCCCTGGCTCCGTGGGCGAATATGGAGCGAGCTCCTGGCCGGTGGCAGCCGCATGTGACTTGGCCAGATCGTGGTTCTTCTTCCATTCGGCGTCGATTTCAGCCCACTTTTGCTCGGTAAGAAGGTAGTGCCTGGATGTCACTCCATAGTGTTCCGCGGTTCGCACTTGGTGCTTCGCGTAGTTGCGCCGTGCTTGCGCCCATTCGGCAAGGTGCTCTTCGATGGACGCGGCAGTGCACACCTCAGGGACGTAGGGCTCGGGTAGGATGGTGAAGTTCGCATGACCCAATTCGATGGCCCACTTGTCCTTTGGGTCGGCGAGCATGAGACGGGGTATGTCGGACGAGGGAACCATGTACCCGGCATTCGGTCCTCGGATTGAGGCAAAGGATGTCTTTGAGGACAGAGGAGGCGTAGGGTAAGTGCGCATTGGCGGGGTGCCGGCCGGGGTAGGGCCCACAGATTGGGCTGCGTCTGCGACTGCTGGCGACTGCAGTGGCGACGACGCTGGTAGGTCATCGTTCCGGCAGTTCACAAGCAGCGGCGGTAATAGTGGCGTCGTGGCATAGCGCTCCCGTTCCACCTCCTCAGGGTCGATTTCCATGGCATTGGCCTTGTTGACGTCGATGGCCATTGGCGTAGGCGCATCATCGCTCAGTTGTTCCTTGCTTGCCAGCGCAGGCGTAGAAGTTGGCGACGCGTAGTCTTCTGGGAGATCGACGGTTGAGACATGGTGGATAGAACCAGCGAGCGACGAGGATCGCGTAGACGGGACCCTTGAGGGGGTTGCGCTGCGTGAAACTCTGCTGAGGGTCGAGCTGCGGTCGCGCACTCTGCGCGACAACGAGGGAAAGCGCCTCTCGAGCTTGCCGGCGATACTGTGCGCAGAAGCCTCCAAGGACCGTCGGCGCTTGGCCAATCGCAGTTCCGAGTCGCAAGTGGTGAAGTACTCGTCCTGAGGCTCGTAGGCTTGGGATATTCTGCAGTCTTGCGCGTGGCTGTAGGTGCCTCCGACGTCACCTAGACGTGGATTAGTATGGCGAACACGGACGAATCGCGCGTAGTACTTACAAGAGCAGCGGTACGGGTCCTCACTGCCATAGTCGTATTCACGCTCAAGAGGCTCCTCGGTAAGCTTGGGCAGCTTGCCTGAGCTGTTAGGGGCGTCGGTGGGCTCGTAGGTTGGCGGGCTCGACGACAATGACGAAGCCGAGCTGGGAAAGCGAAAGTGGCCCCGGGTGTACTGACTTGGCGTGGGCGGTGTCGAGCACTCCGATGCCGAGTAGAAGCCAGAGTCGGCATTGGAGTAGATGGACGCAGTCGGGTCGTCGTACATGTTGAGTGAGCTTTTGGAAGACTTGCGGGCAGCGATAAGCTGGGGAAGCTGGAGAGGTTTAAGGTCGTGCATGGTGGTTGTTGGTTCTTTTGGCGGTCGGGACGTGACGTGAATGGGCGCGAGCGACCAGGATCACATCACCAGCTTTCTCAAGCAGCTATGCGCGGGCGCGACAGTACGCCAGCACGTCGGGGTCGCGGCGCGCTGCTTTGGGACGGAGAGGCGGTCGGGCAATGTTTGAGAGGATGCCACGATAGCCGACCACGTATGTCGCTATGTACTCTTCGGCCTGTTTATGCTGCAGCAGAGACGTCTCTGGGGCTGGATGCAAAGTCAGCGCCTAATGCGGACGGCACGTGAGCGCGGTGGGCTCGGATTGGCACAACTCACCGAGGCGCGCGAGATGATCAGACTGCAACCGGATTTGCGAGTGCAAGCGAGAGACAGCGCAGCGATAAGGCGTCGACTTGAATGGCGAGAGAGTGTGACGTGGGCAAGCAAGAGAAACGGGCGGTGGACGGGGTGTGGGATAGTCGAGCATTTCTGTGTGGACAGCGACCGCACGGGTTCCACTGCTACGGTGCAACTCATGCCTGACCTTGCGCCTGGCTCGATTGGGCATGGCCGCCCGGCATGTCGACTGCTTCCGCGCGACTCAGATAGCCCGGTACACGAGGCCGTGACACTCACACCAGCCCTGGACTGTCTCCGCGCAGCCAGCACGCCAGGGCGCCGTCGCTTCAAGGTCCCCCAGCCTTCAATCCGCCGTTTAGACCACCGCGTCCGTGTCGCTACAGCCTGACCACAGCAGGTGGCTTGAATCAAACCCTACTCAACAGTACGGGGCCTGCCTCGGTGTTGAATTTTCACCTGCCCAACCTAATTATGCGATATGTCGTTGGTGGAGGCGCAACAAATCATCCCTGGCCGTTCCCACTCACGCACTTTAAACTTTGTCGTCGTGGGAAAAGCCTCTGAGCAAACTATGCAGGAACAAACGCTCAGTCACATCGTCCTCTCCCACCTTGACCGATCGACGACTCGTGGTGTTGAACGGTGCCTCGTCTGTATTGCAAAGTGCCGTACCACCAGCGCTGTGGTTGTCATCCGCTGTCTACCACTCAACTACTGTGAGCGCAACCGTGGCTGCCACTTGACAGACTCGTTTATCGGGCGGTGCAAAGGAACCGGCGTGGTTCGCCAGGCCCTTCTGCCCTCTCCCGCCGTTCTTCTTGCGCCGTTCTTCTGGCCCTTTGCCGTCTCGCAGCAGTGACATCGACAGGCATCTTCTAGTAGAGTCCATTCCATGTCGTTTCTCCCGCCTCTATCCCGTGTCACGCCCATCCACCGATTGGCCCACTCTGAATCGTCAAAATGGGCCAAGGAGGCTGTGGCATGTAACCGTGAAAACAAACAAACAAAGCCTCACGATCTTCAAAACACTGACTGATCCAACTCAGTCCGTGTCTCAAACACGATGCCTCATTGACGAGTCAAGCGGTCGATCACAACGTTCTGCGACAAAACAAGGCGCGACAACACAACTTGGTGTGGGCGGTACCTGACAGGATTCCCGGAACTTTCCCAGAGGAGGTTGGGACAGCCTTTCAGCCCAATGAAAATCCTCCAGACAAATCGGGGAACATGATGGAAGCGCTAGACCGTTGGGCCGTTGCTCATTGGCGTTCAAGCCCCTGACGCACTATCTTCCATTCCTTCTCCCCGGTGCCTTGCTGTCGCTTGGCTCGACTCCCTGTTCGCACGCTGAGCAAGCCTCACACCGCCAGCGCATTGTCTAGCTGAACGTCCGCCCGTATGGCGTTTCTCGTAGCGGCCGGCAACCTTGCCGACATGTACTTCGCGACTGACGATGCTATGTAATCAGGGTGTTTCAATTCAAAGAGAATCGCGCGGTTTGATCGCCGTGCTGTACCTCACGATCGAGCCCAGCAGAAGAAAAACCGGAGCAGGACTATTCTGTTCCAGGCTCTCGGGACCTCGCAGCATGACGACAGGGAGAAAAAGCAGCTGGTTCCGGTCTCAGGTCGGCAGGCGCCCCGCCTTCTTCGCTCGTCTCTCTCCTTGGCCAGACGACCGGACGGCACGGACATGCAGAAGCGGGAGAATACCGTTGCCAGTCCACCCATCCACACCGGCCGGCAACGCTCAACGTGCATGAAAGAACAGCCAGTTCAGTCTTAAAGCTGACTGCACACGGAAGAAGAAATTCCTGTACCTGAAAATTTTGCGTGTTCTGGACAAACACGTGGCGGGCTCATATTGACATGCGCGCGCGCACTTTGCTCACATCCAAAGACTGCATTTTCCCATATTGAACTGCTTTGCTATGGAGGTGCGCGCAATCATTCCGACGGTTCGTCGCAGGATTTGGGCGAGACCGGTCTGGTGTTGCTGATCTCTCAATTTCACCGGATGATTCCCTAGACTAACGTGGCACTCCACCGACAGTACAATGCCGCGGCCTGGACATGGGACATGGGGGTAACGACGAACGTGGAAGTCCATCTACGGGGATCATTTTAGCTAGACGCACGAGATGAATCAGCACACGACTTTGTGGAAACGATGATGTAATATTCCTCCATGTCAATGCTGTTGCGCGCTTTTCTTCTTGTCGGCAGTCCGGAGTATCATTACAGCGATGTCCATGTACAATCGTGGTATTCCTGCAGAAACTTGGAAGAAAAGTAAGCAATTTCGCACTGGAAATCAAGAATCTGTGCGTGTGAACTGCCGTTTTTCGATTAGCACGGGAGCCACACGCTCAACGGCGTAGAAAAGGAAGAAGGCGTAGACTAGAGCTGCGAACCTGCGCTCGGGGGACGGCCCCTCAGCAACATTCTCTTCTCACCCAATCACAGCATTTCGGACTTTCTGTCCACACAGCAGTGGTCGATGAAGACGCGTTCGAGGCTACGTAGCTGCCAATGATTGTTGCGATTGGGGACATTTCTTAGTCACATGATTCGCTTTCGCTCGCTTTCGCGTTCTCCATTATGATGAGGTCAGAGCCAGTATCTGCTCCATAGTAGTTTCTGCTCCTCGGAGCCTTCAAACTACGCAATGCATGCCTTGGTTAGTCCATGTTACATTCCTGCAGCCCAGCCTGCGTGGAAAGTCTTGGGTTACGCGTACCTCGAAATCGTTCTTGATTATGTCTGCGAAACCTTCCGAGAGCTTAGGCTCGCGGTATCTGGAAGCAAAGCCACTGAACGCAGCGTGCGGCAGGATAGTACGAGATTCGCGGTTCGTCTGTGGGTGGAGATCCGATGTTAGCATGGGAGTTTCTCCGTGTGGTAATGGGATTTCAAGCATTCCGGATGTTCCGCACAACCAATTTCCACATCGGATAGTGTGATAGTAGGTTTGAAGCGACCGCAAAGTCTATCTTCCGGCACTCACGCACGGGAAGAGGCTCAGTAGCTAAACTTACTTCTGGACCAAGGTTCAAGGCGCGGAACGTATCGTTGTGCTCGCACAGCTTTGGTGTCGCAGTAAAAAGTACGCAGCGGATGGGAACTTTCAGCTTCTGCGCCAACATAACCCACACAGCGCGTGTTTCTGGATCGGCATTGGTATTGTCTGAACAGGTTAGCTTAGTATGCGGAATGTATTGGGGCCCCAGATCAACATGAACATACCGATAACCGCGCTCGTGCCTTCTTCGATGAGTGCAGTAGCAGCCTTTACGCACTTCTCGCGCTGTTTCAGAGTGTTACTCGGAGTATAGAAGGGTCGCACGACACGTGCGGCAGGATGACTCAGTCAGCAACGTACAGTCTTCAGAATGTCTTGATTGACACGCCCGTATCCGAGTGGCTGCAGATGTTTCCAATAGAACGATGATTTACCTGAGCCCGGACTGCCGCAGAACATGACGATCTCGGGGCTTTCCGTTTGTGCAAAGGCGTTTGCTGCAGATAAAGTTAGCACACGGACGACGGGGAGACGGCTGAGATGTTGCATATCAGACTTACGTGCAGGTGTTGAGCCTTCAGCACGCACTCCCGTGTGAGCGGTCGGGTCAAAAGCCCTGACGAATGGTCGGGGATCTTCATGGCGGAAGTACTCTTCTGGGGTATGAAATGGTATACCGACATTAGCAGCAAAGTCTCTACATAGAGTTAGTATCCTGGTAATCATGAATGCACGATTCGGGATTTTCACAAACCTGTCGACACATGAGTGGTCCTTTACACCGCCAGCCACCGCCTCGCGACCACCAGCATCCCCAACGAATACAGAGTTCTCTAGATCGATTGATTCTGCATTCTCAAGATCATAGTCCTCCAGTAGCTCGTCCCACATCCCGGTCCTGGGCTTCCTGTACCGGTCACGACTCGTCGCAGCGTATATCGATATCGGAAAGTCGAGATGGTTGAAGACTGCTGTCACCTTGGTCTTGAAATCCGCTAGTCGCTTCTGATCTGACTTTACGGTCTTGGGATCCGGCTTTAGACTGATTCCACCTTGATTGCTGACGATAGCGACAAGGAAGCCTTCTGCGTGCAGCTCTTTCAACCGTCCTGGAACGCTACTATCCCACCACTTCCAGTCATTTGCATCACGAGCGAATGTTTTCCCCGATGCAGATGTGACAAGTGTTGAGTCAAAGTCAAAGGCTGCTATTCTGCGCCTGCCCTTCGTTGCCGACTGCGCTGCCACGCCAAAACGTCCGACTAGCAAGCTGTCTTTGACTATCCGCCAAGTCATCTTTTCTGGCTCTTTCTTCGAGGCAGGTGTAAAGAAATTGGCGACTGCTTTGCCTGAGGCATGTCAGCAAAGACGCACATCGAGTGATGGCTGACGAACTTGTTGTAGTCGACTGTTGCCGCCGCTTCGATGGAGGTGGCGACACGTCTTTTCCGTTAGAGCTCGGTCGCTTGCTGAGACCAGATCGAGTGGACATCTTGCAATTTGTGTTATTGCCAGGGTGGGTGCATGGCGATGAAGGTTGATCTCTGTTGACAAAGCAACGTCGGTGAGGTTGCTCGCTTGCGCTTTCCTTCGGCGCGAAACGCGAAATCGCGCGAGCACGTGCCTGGACTGAACTTGCTGTCACGACAACAGCATACACGCTTCTTTGGCAGCGATCGCACCACAAACATTACAATGCTCTGTTCATTACAATATACTATTAATGTTTATCCAGTAGCAACCTCCGCCGAGCCAACACTGGTGATTTGCATCTACAGAATACTGACTCGTCTGAGACCAGATACACAGCAGAAGATCGAACCTGCCTAGCTTCCTGATCCGACGCACAATCTCGTCGCGATGCTTTTGTCTCTAGGCTGATTTGAAACCCGGCGTTGATGTTCTTCGCTGATCATTCCATAGTGCGAGACCACATATTGCATGTAAAGTACCCTCACGCTTCTCATGGTGACTACTGTCTGGACAATACCCAGTCCATATCCATTGCTCTCCGTCGGCGAGAGACCGTTCATCACCTAGGCCGTGCTTGGGTAGCAGGAGCTGCAGGAGCCTTGTACTTGACACGGGGGTCTAGTGCGAGCCGATCTGGCAAGTCCAAGTTCACGCAACCCTTCATTTGCGCCTGGAACTTCTTCAACTCGTTCACCCCCTCCTCGAGTACGGCTGCGTTGTTGAAGTCTTCAATACGAACCGTAGCTTGAAGTGTGTATACGCCACTTGGGTCGAGGAGCTTCAGGCCTTTCCATGTCGGTAGTGTGGCCTTGGGGCTCTTCTGGACGTTGCGGATGCCGGGCTCGTGGAGGATACGGTGGAGGAAAATGACGACGTTACCGAGCACGAAACGGTAGCCCTCGACGTAGAACTCGGTCACGAACCTGCGCTTGGGTTAGAGGTGAAGGCAGGAATGGGAAGGTGGTCTCACTGATTGGGTCCCGAGGCGATCATGAAGGCATGTGGATCGCCAGACAATAAGTCAGTGGTGTTGGTGAAGCGGATAGAGACACCTCTATCGCCAGTATCCGGTACATCTCTGAAAACGAAGGACCATGTTGGCTCTTCCCCATCGTCTACATCAGCAGACAGGACCTTTGTGCTCTCCTCCGGCACACCATCATCAGCAGCAAAGTCGTCTTCCGACAGCTTTTGGACCAGCCGGGTGTGGTAGAGGACGACGGGAGCAGCTTGTTTGGCCTGCTTCTGCGCGACAGTCTGGGTACCGCCGCGACGGCCAAGATTGGAGCCCGGCTCTTCAGGCTCGCGCGTGGGCTTGTAGACGACATGGCGCTCAAAGACGCGCTGGGGCTGCATCATGGCAACCCCCGCCAGGATGTTCAGAACCTGCTCATAGCGCGCGTAGGTGACCTGGCCGTAGAGGCTCAACTCGTGCATGGTGAGCAGGTCGGGTCCGCACGTCCGCACCGCAGTCGGAGAAGCGAATATCAATATGCAATTCCCGCTGGTCAGGATCTGGAGAAGGCGGCGGGGTGATAAGGCGAGCGGGCGTGTGCAGCGTTGTCATTGGCGGCGAGCGATGCACTTGTAAAAGTTTGGAAAAGACAACCGGGGCGGCCTGGGAGCTATGACCGCGAACGTTCAAGAACGACTCCAAGTGTTGCGCGTAAGCCCACAAACGCCGAGGCTTGCGCTGGAATTGGCTTAGAAATACCCATTGCCTTGACATTTGCTCATTCGAGTGTGGGGAGATGCCGCTCACGTGTGAGTGGGAGGGTTGTTGGTTTGCAATCATGGAGCGGCCTTCGGCGCAACCTAGTCTTCCTTCCGCAAACGCGAACAACATTTATGCGGCTCCCCTCAACCTAACTGCTCCTCAATAACTCAACAAGTCGTCCGTCCGCCAGCATCTGTCCCGAGATCGCCTTGCTTCGCTTCTCTAATACAAAACCTCATCTGAAGTCTTCTGCGCAAGCTTTTCAGTGATTCCAATCCCAATCGCAACCTGCACATCACACCACCACCACCAACCCCACTTCATCTCTTTCACAATGAACGCTACACGCGCCCTCGCTCGCCAGCCCATGATCCGCTTCCTGGGCAAGCGCAGCACTCCTCAGAGTACGCATTACCATCACACGGCGTCATGATAAATAGCTAACGTTGCGTTTCAGAGGTTGACCACACCCCGCACGTCCACCCTGCCTCTCCCATGAGCGAGCTTCCCTCATCCTTTGCGTCCTACCGCAAGAAGGCGCAGCAGCACGGCCCACTCAACCACATCCCCAGCGCCTTTGTTGGTGGCCACATTGGCGGCGCAGCCGGCAGGAACCTTGGCCCCATCGAGGCAGGCAAGGGCCTATACTTCGACCGCTCCGAGCTGCCCGCGCGCTTCCAGAGCCCATCCATGACGATGGCTGAGATCGAACTGCTCGAGTCTGGTGGTGCCAGCGCATTCGCATAGATCAAGAAGGCACAATGAAGCGATGATAAAAGAAGGCTCGGACCCGGATACGCCGGATGAGCTGGTGTACATATATACCCACACGCGCCAGGAGGCGCACTGCATGCGGACTGCGATGATTTGCTTTATGAGATTGGGACACTAGGTTTGAGGTCAAATTTTGGGGTCAAAAGCGACAAGTACTGGTATTACTTTCATTCTATACCCATCAAGATCGATGCTCGGGACGAGATGAAGATTTGGGAGACTGCCATCGGCTGGCACTGTATGAAGTTACTGCATGGAGATACGGACTACTACGTTTGTAATTCGAGAAAAAGCACAAACAATTGAAAACACAACTATATTCTGAGGGACAACTACATTCTCCCGTCGCAAAGAACGAACGTTCATGACGAGTAGATCAATGAAGGCGTGACTGAAGCCTGCAGACTCTTCGAAATAGACATTCTTTACAAACATCCAAGTGTCGGGAGCTTCTTGAAGCGGTTACCTTCACCACTCCAAGACGTGTTCAGCGAACAATATGCAGTAGTCTTTCAGCTTTTACTTTACTTTTGGCATCGCAGCCGTCCATTACTACTTACCCTGCATGCTCAACAAACCCACCAACACCCCGCCAATACGTCACAACCCAGCTACTTCCTCCAACACTACCAACAAATTCTCGTATGCAGCGTGGGAGATGTTTGCTTATTCCTCGCAGCCAACGCGGGCTCCAACGGAGGAATCTCGGGCGCAACCCACCACGCCATCGACAGCTGGCAACCCACAGCCTCGGCTCGCCAACAGCAGCCCTCCACGTGCCTAACCACGTTGGCACAAGGCGCGCACGTGAGATAGCGCTCGATAAGACAACGCATGGCACCACGCGCCTCGCCTTTTCCCACGCGAACCAGCGCGCGCACAAAGAAACTTTCTTTTGACCACCGGATGAGTGCTGGTAAAACTCACACCCGGGTGCATCAGCTCAGCTACCGGTTCCGGTAGGAAAGAAGCGAGCTGTGGAATGCTGCGTCTCCCGGCGGTTAAAAGATGGGTGTTTTGCGTGGGTGCGCTGAGGGTTAGGTTTGGGGAAGCGGGTAAACGTTGTGCAGATGGACAGGGAGGTATTTTGGGGGTATGGGTGATTGTGTGGATTTAGAGACGGATGCTGGAGATTTGGGATATGGAATGTAGGTATCATATATGGTAATTGCTGCGCTCTGCTTTACTCTAGAGTCGCTTCTCTTTCTGATCCCAAGTTTCGCTGCAGTGAGGAACATCTGGAGACAAGACCTTTGTCCTATATTGCCCGCGGATATAGTCTGGGACTTTGAAAAGAACCGTTTCGTCAGGCTTTATCCGTCACATCGAGTGTACCTGGATTGTGCGCTACAGCTTTCCCTTTCTGGTCTGTGAATAGCACCTAGTCAATCGAATCAGTGTCTTGTTGTCGCCACTTATGCCTTCGCAGATTCTGGATACGTACCTTTGGTGGGTGCTTTACGCCCTCTGCATCGGCTTCTTCTTGGTTGGCCACCATCTTGTCTACCTTCTCATGGTGTCAGCTCTAGCCTGTGAGGCTTACGTGCTGCAGATGCAGGCGTGGATAGCATACATCGCCCTCGTGCCTTCCACCTCTTATCCGCGTGTGTACATGATCGCCTTCTTTTATCTGCTCGCCGTTCTTGGAGGTGACATCGGTGTCCGCATCTTGGGACTTGATCGCGGGAGTGTGCGCTTCAATCTCATCGAGAGAGTGAGAGAGGCGGTTCGCCATTCTGGATAGATCGTTGCGGTTGTGGGTTCAGCTTTCAGAAACGTTGGTACGTAATTGACGTGTGTTGGATGCCCATTACGAACATCTCTCCGTTCGTTCCTTACTGTTGGTCATTTTGGTGTTGGTCCACAATCACGATGATGTCATCTTTGCTGGCACTCTCAAGGGGGCAGTTGCGTTGTCCATCAACCACGAACAAAACATGATCAACACAGCGTTTGTTCTTTAGTCATATTCCCAGCCGGAACAACGTCGGTCTACGACAAACTTCAACACGCACAAAACTTCCGACTGAGAAAACCAAACTAGTGTTCACGATTGAAACAACCAACATGTGGAGCCCAGCAAAGCACCAACACCCCGTGCTAGACCCTTCCCCGGCGCATTATGAGATTACCAAGGGGCAAACACCTCGCACATCGCAACTTGGTTCCTTCTGAAACGAGCCGCAAGCGTTGTTTGGACGTCAGGCGTTCAGTGTTTTCTTTGTGTGCTTGTCGCGACATAGTTTTCGCAAATGGCCAGAAGTCTCATTTCTTTTGCGGATCGAAATTTCACAAGGTCGGTCTGCATCTGGGATCTGTGGCTGAGTAGCCTTGCTTAGGAGAGTGTGATGGAGGGATGAAGGTAGCATGCATTGCGGCCCAGCGTTGTATTTTCGGAGGCATCGGCGCTTCCTTTTGGCAAAGTACGCACGGTGGCTAGGCGTGAGGCGCAGCCACATCGTCGCATCGGCATGAGTCGAGTGCTTGCGCGTTCGTTAATAGCTCAGCTCGTATTATCAGGGGATGTCGTATTAGCCACTGTGAAGCGTTTTGCCGATGCCATAGAAAGAGGTTAGCACAAACAATGCGACTTTGATAATCGTTCACGTTAATGTAGTAGGAGGAAGATTTGGAAGTTGCGCAATGCGTCATGTATTTTCTTTTGGTAGATGTGAACCTCCGATGTCCAACTTGTATGGGTATCTAAGATGTTCTCCCATACACCAGCCCTAAAGTCTTATACAAGGAAGTGAAGAAAAGCAGGGCAAGCCCGCTGTAGTCAAAGAGCGACAAGAAATGTGAGAATGAGCCCTCCAATGCGCAAAGTATCCCCACATACATCATGGGATCTGCTATGCAACAAGATGGCAAGGCGAAATCTAGAAGAGCAAAGCTGAACAAGAACCGCAGTATCTGACGGTTCCCTTTCCGTATACTCCGGTCACCGGTCCCTGACTGATGCGTGAAAAAATGAGTCGTAACTTGGTCGTGCAAAGCGCTGACCCTGCCTGCGCTAGCGAGATATCAGAATCTTGGGTATATGGATCGTGGCGTGGCTGAGGAAGACGTTTAGATGATCTTCCAGTTGACGCCGTGGTAGCGGGTAGTCTCAGACAGGCCAAGCTCAGACCAGACAGAGCGGGAGAGATCGATGTCGTACTTGTTGACGCAGCCAGGGCACATGTCCATGATCTTGGCTGTGGCAGTCTTGCCTTGGTACTCAATCTCGATTTGCTTTCCGCACCATGGGTTGGAAGACTCGCCGGTCATGACGTCGTGGATGCTTCCGCCCATGGCGTTCCAGGCACCGATGCTGATGGCGACGACCTTGGAATCATCGGTCTGGAGCTTACCGCAAGCACCGAGGTCGCCAACGTTCATGTCGTAGACGGTAATCTCGACATCGTCGAAAGATTCACCAGAAGTTACGCCACCAGAAGAGCCGTAGCTGGGGGCAGCGCTTGAGGGAGCAGGAGCAGGAGCTTGAGAGTAGACGGGCTCGGGGGCTGCGGTAGTGGTTGGCTCAGGCGCAGGTGGAGGCGCGACGTAAGAGGAGACTGGGGCAGGAGCAGGAGTGGTGGGAGCAGGAGGAGTGTAGACGGAAGTAGGGGTCTCCACAGGAGGAGTGTAGACGCTGGAGGGCTTCTCGGGAACAACTGGAGTGTAGGCTGGGGGGGCAGCCTTGGAGGAGGTGGGGGCGGCCTTGGTAGGAGCAGCCTGAGGAGTGACCACAGCAGAAGACGAGGGCACGACTACAGTGCTGGTGGTGGAAGGCTTGCTGGGCTGCTCGTAGAATTCGCCAGCGCTGGTGGTAGTGGGCTGAGCGGTGGTCTCGTCGTCCCAGACGGTGGTGTAGACAACGACGGTCTCAGTGACGACCTCGGTCTTGTAGACAAGGGCGCGTCTGTCGAAAGGCGCAGCCACGGCGTAGGAGCCGAAAAGGATAGAAGCGAGGACAGCGGATGTCTTCATTTTGACGGTTGGTAGTGTTGGATAGCTGAAGGAATGGTGCTATAGGTGTTTGTTTGGGATTTGCAGGAGTGACAGAACCGACTAGCAGTTCGAATGAGTGGTATTGTGAGTTGTCGCGTTGACAATGTATTGTGTCAGGAATGACAGTGTTGAAGACAGAATGTCTGTAGGGAGTGAATGAATGAACAAGAAGACCTCGAGCCTGTAGAATGAGTGTTACAGGAGGGAGGGAGCAGGTTGAAATATAGAAAGAGTGTGTGGGTGATGGTGTGGGTTAGTGAGTGAAGGAAAGGTGGGCAGAGTGGATTCCCACGAGCTTTTACGCTAGGGCCGGCACTAGGCCGGCCCCTGGCAACGTGCCTGGTGCCATCGCTTGTGCATCGCATCCTCCGCTCACCACGACGCATCTAGCCTGCTTCTGTCATCGGGGGGCCTGCCACTCCGGGCCGGCTGCTGGTGGAACGGCGTGCCATGGCGGCCTCAACAACACCGCAGACAAGCTCGAGTCGTCGCCCCACTACCACGCTCATTCGCCCATGGCCGTCGCTCGCTCGAAATTGTCGGCGCTCATCTCCACCGCAACGAACTCCAGTCTTCCTTTTCCTTGTGTTCATGTGCATGCGCTTGCCAAGGGCCCTCCCACCTCTATCGATTGCCTTCTTTTTCCTTACACTGACAGTGCGCTGGTTTCCAGCTAAATATGGCCAAGCTCAAAATATCGCAAGCTGACGGGTTTCATGCTTCCGCAAGTGGCATGGCGACGGACACAGTCAGCCAATCACAACGCTGTGCCTGACGATCACTGCATCGCGGAGCTCTTCGCGCCCTCTTCCGCCAGGGGCATGGCTGGAGCTGAAGCCGGTAAACGAAACATCCCAGGCACAGCGTGTCTGCGCCTCGTTCGGGCACATGTCATCATCGCAGATGAGGCACCGACCGCTTTGACTGAACCTGCCTTGGGGAAATGCTACACACGTGTATCGCAAGGAGTCGCGCCATGTCTCCCTGGACTGACAGCAGATGGGCTAGAACGCAGAAGCGGTATGGCGACGGCGGCGCGTGGCTATGTGGACACGCTCTCGTTATTCAGACTTTGCCTCTCCGTACTCACCATTGGCTGCGTACGCTCCACTGCCTGCCAGCCAGCTCCAACTTGCTGTGCGCCGATTCGCAACGTGGGACCGGTTGGCGAGCCGTCACAGCGTCAAGGTGACATATCCTCCTGCGGTTCTTCTGCCGGACCGTCTCAACGAAAGCTGTCGTTCGCTCGCTTTGTTCTGCACGCTGCCAACTCCACAGCTTCTGGACTTTGTGATGATGGCATTCACAAGCCGTCAGCATGCGCTGGAAATGAATTGTGGGGCTGCTGCACCTTCGGCGTTGTCCTACTGGGCGGCACTGGTTCCGCGCGGCAGCCATGTGCGAGAATTTGCGCCCTACCTTATCCACTTATCGATTGCGATACCTATCCATCTCCACATCCATCCCATCGCGGCCTATCACATGTGTGTGGTGAGTAACTCAGTCTCGCTCTTGGGTAGCAAAAGAGTTTTCATCGTTCGCTTCTCGGCAGCATGCTCATCGAACGAATCTGACGTTCACCCGTCCTGCCCGACCGCGCGTTCTCACACAAGGACTGGGTTGTTTCTCGTGCGCAATATGAGAACCTTGATTTCGTCACCACTAAACGAGTTGCTTCTCATGATCACTTGGAAAGATATTCCGGTTCAACGGAGAAAGCCGCAGAACAGGAGTTGGCGCTACGGCACTTCTGATGCGCTGCTTCTTCAGTTCCTATGGTTCGCCGGGTTTGGCTTGAGCAAGTCTACCAAACATGGTGGACCGCCCAGGACCGAGGATTACCGCATTGTTCTAGATCGCAGAATCCTTCGCTACTACGTGCCAACACACCTGTATCGGCATCTGGGGTTACATGCACGGAAGAAGGCTCATGCGTTGACCTCTGTGCGTATCCGATGTCAAGCTTGCTTATGGTACACTAGAAGACGTCGAGATGCTTTTGCCGCGCCCGGCCTGCAATACATCGTCATCGTTCAAAGGCAGCGGCAAGTTTCTCGCCAACGGTATGCGTACCTAGAACGTATGTGTGAAGGATCAAACCCCCGGCAACAGATCACAACGTTGCCCCGGCCGATCCTGACCCGATCGACATTTCAACAAGTGATCTTCATTGCTTGTATGCACGCGATCTCGATCAACTTTGCGTTCCTCTTACACACACATCGGACTACTCGGATAGACGCTGTATACTAACAGACTACGCTAGCTGAGGTGTGGTTGTGCGACATTAGCATCTGGACAACTAGCCGAGAAAACTGCTCCAGCTTACCGATGATGAGAAGAGATTGTAGGGGTTGAGTAGCGGCAGAAATCTGTGCAGCGTGCAGGTGTGCGAAACGGCAGATGTACCGATGATGAATACGCTATCGGCTGGTAGCTGACTTGAGATTGTGTATTGAGCACTGTACGTGTGAGACTTCGATCATAATCGCAGTCCAGGGATGCATGAACGTCTCTGTTGCGGCTTTCATCTTGGGCTTATCTTCCCAGACCCATGTATTATTGCTCTCACGAGTCTATCTGACAAGAATGGCTATTTTTCGTTGGCTTCCCGTAGCGTCTTGCTCGTGTTCATACTGCATCATTCCCGGTTGCTGGCTACAAATACGCTACATCCAATGTCCATACAAGCAGAGAATCTTTCTCTTCCTGCTGGCCACAAAACTATTGGCAATAGATTCGTAAAAATTTGACGCATGAGCCAAGGCGTTCAGCTTCATGTCACACGAGGTCGTACCGAAAATTAGTATATTTCGTATCTCTTCCGCATGTCAGCTTATGGTTACACGATATCAACTCAGCTTTGCTGTTGTAAATGTGCCATTGTTAACCAAGCGAATGTATCTCTTGATCCACGGAGTTCAGTTCTCTTGCTCTTCTATGGCGCTCAAGATTAAGGGTTGCCTACTAGATAGTACATTCCCTTGTAACTGAACCCAAACACAGCATTATCAAAGCTATCGTCTCTCGTTGCCTCATCTCTGTTCGCAAAACGTCTCGTCAAGAAAATCCTCCCCGGCACCAATTCTTCACCGGGCTCTGCAGATTCCGAAGGCCTTAAGTACTCGTCATGGAACTTGACCTCATATACCTCTCTCTCCTCGTCCTCCCTCCCAGCCACCCTTCTCGCCTCTACGATTGGTAGACCGAACAGACGACCAACTATCTGCTTGTACGAGCCCATAATAAAGATCGGCGCGCAAACGAGTTTCTGCCTATCTAGAAATCCCCTCGTATCAAGGTCGGACCAGAACACGTCGTTTTCGTCTCGGACACGAGTGTTCATATCGAGAGGTAAATATTCGTCTACTGCACGCTCTCCTCGTAGTAAGTCGCGCAGGAAAAGCATACCCAAATCCTCTGCGACGGCGAGTACAAATAGCTTCTGTGCATGCTTATAAACTCGATAGGCGAGAAATGAGCGGCTGTGATCGGGGAAGTGTATCTTTTTAAGATCGGAATCGCAATCCACTACTTCTCTGATGTTTTCGTGCGTGGCAAGAGCTTTTATGGCGGCTGGGGGGAGGAAGGAGTTATCTTCGCCAAAGATGGTGAACTTTATGGTGTTTTCTTGTATGAAGTGCCGGATGAGGATGTATTGAGAGGTATAAGGTATGGTTGTAGGTATGGTGATTGACAATGCCATTGCTCTCGTGAGATTCGCAGATGAGAGCTCGAGTGACTAGACTAGTGCAATGAAGAGTGATTTGGATTCCAGTGAGAATATGAGGCAATTAGAGCTCATGATTGTTATTCACAAACTAATCACGCTCCAGCCGTCAGCAAACTTGCGTGCTCATTCACTGCCAGCGAAAAACATATCCTGGCAAGTTCTTCACGTCCGGTACATCTATGACCTCGTGTGTGGCGCCCTCGCCCCCTTCCCGATAATCTTCATCATCGTCATCGACGTCGTGGTTCGGCATCTCGCGGAAGAAATACCACCTCCCCTCACATGTAAAGCCCCATTGAAACCGTGACTTCGCCGCATCTGCCGTTTCTTCACTTCCGAAATCCTGCATTCTCCACGCCTTCAACGGTTTCTCTTCTTCTTTCTCGTAAATAAGATGTTCCTTGTGTAACGCCACGTTGTACACATCGGGTTCCCGGACGGCATCGACCACTTCCAATGGGAAGCAAGACAGATACGGAAGCACTTGATCAAATTTGCATGTATCAAGCACCGGCGCACACACCAGGGCTTGGTTGTTGAGAAGCTTGAGCATGCTCATCCGATGTGGCCCCTTAGGAATCATGGCGTATTTCTTCCGTTCCATAGGGAGGTCATCATCGCCCACATGATCCAAGAGTACGGAGAGGAACTCCAGACTAAGTCCCAGCTTGACGGTGAGTAGGAATAGTTTCTTGCCTCTTTTTTCGATAACTTCCGCGAGCCCTGGGGCATCATGAACATGGAACATCCCTTCCTTTGGGTACTCGGCCCCCTTTATGAATGCGGTGATGTATTGACGCTTGGTGAGAGTGCTCAAAGCGCTGCGCGGGAGGTAGAATATTTGTACACCTTCAAATCTGCGCTTTAGGGTGCGATCGTCGATAGCTTCGATATACGTAGTGTATATCTGCTCCTGCGCTTTTGTGGTCAATGTTCGAGCGTGGTTGGACAACATTTGAAGGTCCATGCTTTCAGTGTGCGGATGAAAGACGACTGTTGTCTTGAACCAGTGGCTGTATCTTATACTTGGCTTGGTGCTTTGTTGTTTGGTGTGATGCTGTGCCCACGTGTATGTCTTGATCACATAGTAGAGTAGGGTGACATGATCTTGAATCTTTTCTGCCAATCATGTAGCCGGTCTCAGAAGTTTGTCAAGCGCATATTTCCTCTTCGTTCATATGAACAGCGAAAATAGTACCGAGCATGCTCTACGGATGAGAAGAGGCGTGTACAACGGGCGGACGAAGTCAGAAGACCATATTGATATCCAGCGGTGATGTATGCTGGTGCTGTAGATACATGAATGGCTGCTCGGGAGGTACTTAGGTGACTGCCAGGGCACCCCATGTGCTCATTCAGCGCATTGCTCTGCCTTTGTGTAAATATTCAATCTTTCACTCCTCATCTTTTGATCAAAGTGCACTACCAACTCAAGTGTTCTCTCATTATAGTGGCACCTGGGTCCTTGTAGAGAGTGAGGAGGTGCCAAGGGCGACATTGCGATGATGTATGGCCAGTGTGTGAGCGGTGGCACCTGGGTCATGTATAGGATGTGAAAGAATGTGTGCTATAGAATTACTCCAAAGCTGCTCTTTCGATATACCCATTTGCTGGAATCGAATGCTATGTTCTCAAATAAATCCATGGAGAGCCCAGCAAAATCCACAGCAACGAATCACCGTGCTCATCCCATCGCACGCGTTGTCTGTAAGCAATATCGCTTTACGCACTCGAAAGGATTTGTATCACGACGCATGATGCATAGAACCGAGGTTTCAGGCTGGTCCTCGAAGGTCCATGACGTCAAGACCGCTAAGCTACCTACCTAGATAGGTAGTCCACCATTCTACGCGCTTGACCACGGAAGTAAACCCCAGACACTATTCATTTGGAATTCGTAAACTTTAGGGGTTAGTTTACATCGATACTGCATCACTCGGGTCATTACAGATATTTGATAGTGTGGTGGATTGCAATTAGTTTTACTATTTACTATACCCAAGGACTTGATGTCCTTAGTGGCATGAGGTTAAGCCTCGCTCTCAAACATCATGGTTCACTAAGGACTGTTCCTCAACTGGAGCTCAACCTGCGCTCTAACAGCTGCTGGCATGCTCAACAGTCAAGCGTGATTTACTTGCTGACCATCAAGGGGCATCCAGCATCCTTGAAGATGGGGTTCAACTTTCCAGCGGAGAAGTCGATCAACGCATCTGTGAGGTCGGTAACGCTGCTGACGGTACTGGGAATGAGGTTGACAGCCAGCTGGTAAAGCAGGCAAGTAAGCTGAGCAGCGGTAGCATCGCTGGGCAACTTTCCGTCGACGATGATATCGAATGGAGTAGAGAGACCGTCGAAGTTGCCCTTGCCAACGTTGCCACCGAATAGCTTGGGGTACTTGACGTACTGAGCAAGAATCTCGTTGGTGACATCCATGTTCTTGTAGGGCTCGACACGCGAGAACCAGTTCTCGGGAATGCGCTCGGGGACGTGACGCCAGCCACCTGGGGCAGAAGAGTCCTCAACGGCACCGAAGAAGGACTTCATGGTTGCGAGATCTGGGACACCCTTGTCACCGTAGCTGGGGAAGAGCTCGTAAAGGAAGGATGCGGCTCCATAAAGGAGAAGCGAGAGGGGACCGAAGTAGAAGTTGGGGTTCTCTGCGACAGAGTCGTCGTACCGGTTGCTGCGGTACTTGGCGAGGGCCTCACGATCGAACTTTCCACCGGAAGTGGTGTCGGCGACCGCCTTCATCTGCGCGAACAAAGTGCCGTTGAAGCTGTAGTTGTCTCCGTTGGCAAGGAAGAAGTCGTTGCGTGTGAGCGAAGAATCGGCCTCGAACTTGTTGTGGCCATCAAGACCGGGCTGGCTGCCCAGAAGAGGGAGTGTGGCAGTGCGAGACGTAGCATCGCATCCGATACTGAGACGTCCGGAGAGCACATCACCACCAGCTTCAATACCGAGGACAGCGAGGAGGACGGAAAGGTCGTATCCTACGTTGTAGACATTCTGCTGGGCGTCGACCAACTCCTGGAAGTTGGTAATACCATCGTGTGAAAGGAAGTTGTGCTGCCTTCAATTAGCAAATGTATAGTACTCGCAGTGGATGCTACTTACGTTGGCTGCTGCGTTCAATCCTGGGCAGGGTCCACGGATGTCGTTGGATCCAGGAGCAGTGTAGGCGTGAGCCTTGTCGCCGTCTGCTGGCACCTTGATACCACCCTTCTGGCTACCGGGAACACCGTTCTTAGCTCCAGAGTAGGTGTAAGGAGCAACGTATGGAGCAGCGCCCTTGTGAACAGGGTTGAAAGGGCAGTTGGCCTGGCGCTTGACTTCGGCGTTGCGTGCGAACAACCTGGAGTTGACACCAGGCTGGCCAGCGACCCAGCCGTAGCTCATGGCACCTGAGGCCTGGAGGAGGAGAAGAGAAAGAGTATGCATGGCGAATAGTAATCCCGAAGTGTACTGTGGTGGTTTACTCGAGATGGCCTGAGAGGATGATCTTCTTTCTGTCGTCTGAGTCTTCTACTTATAATCTTTTGCCATCATCTCCTATCCAACTTCTGTTTCTCGATCGAGAGACGTAGATCGGGACCGAGGCAACTTCCTTGCACGCTGTCAAAACCCTACATCTCCGCCAGCAAGTCTTCGATATCCGCGCACCTCGATTGGCTGAGACATTGCTTCCACCCCTGACTTCGCAGTGTGTAGTAGATGATCGACATACCCCGGAGTCGATCGGCGGCGATGTTCTGAGGTCTAGGCGGGGCAAGATAGGTAGTTAGGAGCCATTTCCGAAAGCGAGTTCGCATCTGCCATGGGACTATTGATGCGTACCTGCTTGGTAGCTCTTCATATGGCAGTGGCGTTGCACCTGGACGGAAGGTTTACGCTCCGCACGGACTAGTTCACGTCTCTTGCCCAAACTAGCTTGGTGCGTCGATCATTTCCCCAAAGAAGCTGTTTGCGCTCACAAGGTCCCATGCGGATGGATTGCGGGGAAAGCAAGTATCCAATGACGCATGGCCTATTCCCGCCAGACTGTGGTCATGTTGCATACGCTCAAGAAAAGATCGACAAGAACTACTATGATCGCAATAATACCGAGGCAGCTGTTTCAATGCCGCAAGATCTATAGGCTGAAGTAGAAGTTGCAAAGACGTAATTGACGTGGGAACGGGCGGGCATTGCCATATCAGAGGCTACATTGGCTCAACGTCTCTTCTCGTGTGCGTCGGTACGTGGAGGTTGCCGGCAAGTGCGAATCAAGTCGCCGAGAAGCCATGCGTGACGATGCTCTGAGGCCCAAGATCTGACCAAGGGGTATTCAGACCTGGTTCGAGGATTGAGTGGTAAAACAATAGCCCAAAACCTGGTAAGATCTGTTGCGCGGCGACAGACACCGATAAATTCCTCTTTTGGAATGCCTGCTCCCACAGTGTTCATAATTCTCCGAACAGGAATATCGATCAACTCACAGGCTGCAATTTCCCTCAGCCCAGTGCTGTGGACTTGATTTCGGATCCAAGAATTTCCAAGCCTTTCGAACCGATCACCAAACTCTCATCACGGTCCATTCCGTCTGATGCACGCTTGAAATGACGACCTGTCTTAGAACTTGAAGCCTGCCGAGGCAAGTTCCAGCTGTTTGCGAGAGTTGCCCCCACGCTGGAGAGAGCGTGACGAAGAGCGTATCAGGTCATGCTGAACATTTGCGTAGGTCGACGCCGTCAAGAACCGGCTCAATGGACTGAACGAGTGCAGCATGGGCTACAAGACCATGGTGTCGCACTACAACGCGTGAACCTTGAGATC
The DNA here is from genome assembly GCF_023757995.1 of Alternaria metachromatica. Taxonomy (NCBI): domain Eukaryota; kingdom Fungi; phylum Ascomycota; class Dothideomycetes; order Pleosporales; family Pleosporaceae; genus Alternaria; species Alternaria metachromatica. The sequence continues at coordinate 1,725,509 of NW_026055496.1, forward strand.
TCGATGGAGTTTTGCTTGATTGAGTAGTTTACTTGCTCGGCGTGCAACTCCGTCGTCATACTCAGTCCACTTTACGATTTGGAGTAGGATGAGCGATCCAGAGTATGAAAAGTCATGCACAGCCCTGTAATGTCGATGTAGAGAATACCACGGCTCTACTAGGGTAACCATGAGGAGCCGCAGGCCATGACGGGAACGCGGAATTTCACCGTGCAGACTGCCAGAAATCTTCTCTTCCCAGGAAAGCATAATCTGACTCGCGTCCAGCCTGACGCTACGTAAAACGGGAAACCTGGGGCTGACAGCACGTGGGCGAAGATCCTTGAACGAGACATCATCCTAGAGATCCAGACAAGATTGAGTCAGGCAAAAGGCATACACACAATTTGACTTGTGTCCTGATGCCTGTTCCGCATACTTGTGATAACATGCACGAAGTAGGTTCCAGGTTCTTCATCAGATCATGGCGAGGCGTCAGGTATGTCCCCTGGTCTTCGATGTAGCTGACATGCTATTAGTCCAGGCTGAGTATCGCTCGAGTAATGATTGCACACTTACCTCTAGCCCCGTCAACAGCAACTAAGAAAACATTTGCACCTTCCAGACTTGGAATGGAGAGCCCAGGATAGCTGGGTAATGAGCAACGGTAGGTTGGAAGAAGCGCATCGGGCTTCACTGATCAGTGATCTCGATGGTCAATCCCAACCAAGAACAAGCCCCAGTCTGAGTCAAAGGCGCACTCTGTTCTTTGCATCAGACTTCACTAATCTGCTAAGCGGCCTTCTCAGCAGGCAACTTACCCTTCCACTAACAGTACTGAAAAATCAGGAAAAGCAAAGGGCTTCCAGACCGTATCAAACGCGCGCTTTGCCTGACCAGAATGGGTTGGCAATACCTAGGTAGCAGACAAAAAAAAAAGACTCAACCAAATCGGAGCTCTACACCACACCAGCACTGGCGAAAAGAGGGCCAAAAAAAGAGCGACAGTACTCTCCAGCGGGGAATTGAACCCCGGTCTCCCGCGAGTTGCCAATACTGGTGACAAGCGGAAATACTGACCACTATACTACTGAAGAAGAGTTGGTATCGCTGATACCAGTGATGGCAAACCTCAAAATCGAAACATACAAGACCACAGACGATCAAACCCACTCAAGATCATTTGTAAAGATAATCGACTACGCCTTGCAAAGAAATTGTAGTAGAGCAGCGGAATGTGGGTATCAGTGGAGACAGAAGAAACTAGCGAGCGGTGAGAGCAGCAAGCCTCGGCAAAAAGATAGATAGCAACGACAGGACTGTAGCATATCGAGAGCGCAACAAAGTCAACTCAAATTCTTTCAGGTAACGCTAAGAGTAGACGATTATATACATATCGCGATATGGAGACAAGGACGCCAGTCATGCGGATGGTATCGAGCGCCAACAATATGATGCAAGTCGACTCGATTACGCCTCCGCGCCGAGTAGGATGGTACAGTATGCGAGTGATGTGTATTGGGGGAGAGGATGTGACAGGTCCTCAGCTCCCAATGTCAGATTTGTGAGTGCGTAGCTGTACGCTTATTTGTTGACCTTTGACTCGCGGCCGATGACGGGGTTCTGACCGCTTGCGAACTTGCTGTCGGACTGAAGCAGCTCGTCGGGTTTATCTGCAAATACTTCATTTAGCCGAATTCCAAATGCAAAGAGGTTTGCACAAGCTTCCTCGTCGGAGTTTGACGTACCGTGACGAGCGTAGAGGTGGTAGTCCTCATCTGTGTACTTGCCGACGTGGCCGCTCTCGACATCCTTTCGGGTGAGCGAGAGCTTGTTCTTAGGCAGACCCATGGAGCCGAGGTAAGTGACTGAGTTCTTCCACTCAACGTCCTTACGCTTGTTGTCCCACTTTAGCTCCTCGGCCATGATGTCAATAACCTTAGGGAGAGCTTCCAGAGCAGCCTGGGCGTTCAGGAAAGCCAGGCGCATGCGGCGCGCGATTACGTCGGTGGCCGTCTGAGCATACTCGTGACGGACGCAGTAGCGGACCTCACCATCGATGTAGGGGTAGAGCTCAGCCATCTTGACGCCGCGGACAGGGAATCGCTGCTCAGTGGGCGATGCAAGAGCTGCGACGGTCCACGCACGGTCACCGTAAGCCTGGCAAAGGTATTTGGCTACGTCAGTCTCAATGCCGTAGTGCTGGATGAGGTTGATGAACAGGGTCTTGGAGAAACCGTGAGCACCAACAAGTCGAACACGGTGGGTCTGGCAGGTGCCGTCAAGAGGAGCCTCGTCCTTGACCTCAGTTCCGCTAACGAGAGTGGGGTTCACAAGCGGCTGAGTCTTCAGGCCGTACTCCTTGATCGCCTCGTCGACAGTCTCTTCTGCCATCTGGCGGTAGGTAGTCCACTTGCCACCGGAGCAAGTCATCAGGCCGGAAGGAGAGGTGGTCACCAAGTGGTTGCGGACAAGACCCTCAGTCGCGCTCGCGTTGGGGTCACGGACGAGAGGACGGATACCGGACCAGGCAGCGAGGACGTCGCCGCGGCGAACGTTGATCTCAGGCTGCAGATAGCGCTTAACCTCCTTGAGAATCCAGTCAATCTCTTCCTCGCCAGCAACAGGATCTTGCTTGATATCACAAGCAGTGTCTGTTGTACCGGCGATGGTGTTGCCCTGCCATGGCAAGAAAAAGATGACACGGCCGTCGGAAGTGTTAGGGTCAATAAGACCCATGTTTGAAGGGCTGTAGTAACCAGGGAGAATGACGTGAACACCGGAACTAGGGGCGACGATTTCCTGAACCTCTTGGTCGTCCATCTTACGGATGGAGTCGGTGAAGGGACCGGTAGCGTTGATGATACCCTTGGCCTTGATGGAGAACTGTTCAGACTTCTTGCCATCGCGCTCAGCAATGCAGTCCTTGGCCTTTGCTCCGCACAGACGACCATTGGCATCCTTCTCAAGCTCAGTGACTTCGAGATGGTTGACAACAGTTGCGCCGTACAGCGCAGCGGTCATGGCGATTGAAACGTTCATGCGGGAGTCGTTGTGTGCACCATCTGGTGACGTCAGTTTCTGCTGCAAAATGAGTGACCGTTGAACGTACCGTAGTAAACAAGGGCTCCGACAAGGCCTTCCTTCTTCAACATGGGGAACGCATCCAGAGCCTTGCTCTTTGTCATGTAGTACGAGCTCTCAATGTTCTCTGAACCAGCGAGGAAATCGTAGAATTTGGTACCGGCCCAGAAGTAGGGCGCTTGCCACCACTTCTGGATCGGAATCATGATCGGGAGCCATTGTGAAAGATGAGGCGCGGTGTCCAAGAAGTAACGACGCTCACGGAGAGCTTCAACGACGAGGGCGTATCTAAACGAAGTCAGAAATCGCATGGATAACATTCTGGGGCAACATACTGGTTGTAGTCGAGGTTCCAGACAGCCTTCTCTAGGTATCGTACACCACCGTGTACCAGCTTTGTACTCTTACTGCTAGTACCACTGCTGAAGTCGTCGCGCTCGACGAGCGCAACCTTCAGACCTCTTGTAACGGCGTCAAGCGCAATACCGGCTCCAGTTGCGCCACCACCAATGACCAACAGGTCATATGGCTCTTCCTCAGCCTTCTCAGCTGCTGCCGCTGTAGAGCCACTTCCACCAAGCCACTTCTTTGCCTTCTCGGCGACCTGCGAGACGACACCTGCGCTGCGCTTCAATTGCGCAATCTGCTCATCGCGGCTCTTGGCAGAGGGGAATGACGGTGGTCGGAAGACACCTCCCTCGCCATATGTGGGTGGTGGGACCGCGGCGGCTTCTGAGCCGGGGATATCGCGAGGTCGTAGGGTAACGTAGAGGGCGGATGCACCGACTGCTCCAGCACCAGCTGTGTAAAGCAGCGGCTTGATGAAGCGGCTTCCTCGTCGGGCAGCCATGATGCTTTATGGATGGGGTATAAGATCTGGAGATGCAGTCGCTCCAGGCGGTGTTGGTCTAATGTACAAATGCGTCGATGGAAAATGCTATAAAGATCTGCTGAGCCTGGGAGGCTTCATCGACTGTCAGCGCGCCCGCGCATCGGAGATAACGTTGGGTGTAGGCGCGGAATTCAACTCACCTCAAAAATGAGTTACAATGGCATGGCGACCATGGCGCTGTGTATAAATTATTCCGTAGGTTTAGGATGTAGGACAAATGGGCAATTGGGAGCTGCAAAATCTGATTATCATACGCTTCGGATGACGACAGGTGGAGTTCGCGGCGACTGCGGTCCACTTTCTCCTCCATAAACTCTGGCGGCTCATCTCCAGCCGATTTCCACGCGTCTGTGCATTATCACGCCGAGATAATGCGGCGGGGTCGTGCCTTGATGTCCTACCAAAGCAGCGCGTGGCATGGCAACTTTTCCTCGCGGCCGCGCATCTTCCAAACCTCCAGGCCGCTCATGTAGACAAGATAAATGCACAGAGTCGACATGCAGCTAGCTGCCACTAGGAAGAGGGCTTCCGCTCCCATCACAGATTCGGCGGGTGCGGCACACCCCCAACGCCCCAGCCCCCGGTTTGCCAAGAGCAGAGCCTCATGATGATCTCATGCTATGTGGGGACAAGCTTGACATGTGTCGGAAGCATTGACTTTTGTTGAGCATGTTGGCGACGATCCCGTCTTCTCTTGGACGCCTCACCCCTTTCACCGTACACTCAGGTATGGCTACACGAGGTATGACAGCCCTATAAACTTGTCGGTGTGTCCTGTGTCGCGGTGCTATCCGCTTCAGGTAGACTCGCGACGCATTTCCATCAAATAATGACGGTCGTCTGAAACGCTGCTCCAAGTCTTCTAACGCAAGATTGGTATCAGAGAATTCCTCCTAAGTTCCGAAATCATCCATGAGCTTTTATAAGGTGCCAGATCGTTGACGTGGAGAGTGCGCTTCTCGAAAGGTGACCGCCTGGTCGAGATCCATACCCAACGTCCGCATGATCCCTGGAGCGATCTGTGATACCCCGAAGGCCGCTCGACAATCATCAAGGAAGAGTGACCGAAGGAGAACCGGCTCATCAGGAGCATTCTATTCGGGCAGCATCGTCTCACTGCCATGGCGGATTCCGCTTGGAGAGGCCGTGTGTATTACCTCCGGCGGAATACGCAGGTTGGAATTCCGAATAATCCATCCAATGACCTGGCGCGGGGATGGGGGACTGATTATGCGAGAGTTGGGCGTGCTGTGGGCCGTTGGAAACGGTAGACCATGTTGGGCATGCCGGGCGTTGTCGTCTAGAGCCAGCTTATCGATTAGCGAGGGTCGTGATCACCCCAATCCACCTGGGCACCATCCGAGGTAACGCCTACACCTACGATAGACCGTACGCCTACGCGAAGAAGTTTGCGGATGCTGGTTGCAAGAACCAGCGCGCAGTGTGATGGTACTGGAGCTCGAGCCCGCATATCAGAACGAAACACATCACTATACCACAGCACAGCAACACCAATGTGTAACAACAGGGTATATTCCGAACCTACGTACAAATGGATAAGCGCCAGCAGCTCCATCATGTACACTTCCCTGCCCATAGCACAGCGGTAGACTTCTCAAACACCCAAACGCCTAGCTACCCAAACACAACACCACACATGCAAAGACCCTTCAAAACCATTACTCCACCCCATCCCATCATATCCTCAACACCCACAACAACAATAAAACATCCAACGCCACAACCGCAGCAGCAATACTCAGCACAGCACCCTGATGCACCGCACCCAGACGCTCCTGCCTTGTCCGCATGCTGATAACAGCGACAACGCAGAGCACCAGTGTACTAATAGTGCCTAACAGGACAGCCGCATCAACAACGCCCCTTTCCTTCTTGCGACTCGTCATCGTCATGAGACCCAAGATGAGGTCCATGACAACGGCTGCACCCAGTGCGGTAGAGTAGAAGCGCAGTTTAGTCATTTCAATCTTGTGTTGATGCGTTTCGACCTGGCCGAGCAGTGCGCGACGCTCATTGAAGAGGTCGGCATCGTGGCGTGGGTCGCGGAGGGAGCGGAAGAGTGTGCTGAAGTAGCCATCGCGGTTCGATGACTGCCCGTGGGTGTCTGTTGTTCCGTAGTTTGCGGCGTGTAGTATGGGGGATGAGTCGATCGTATCGTCATCTGAGTCTTCGGCAGCGGAGAGTGATGCCTCATCAGCCTTGTCGTTCCTGCCAAAGAGCTTCTTTGTCTTTCTTGCTAGTGCTTCGACGAAATCTTGGCCGGGGTATTTGATGGGCGCGTCAGGGTCGACGTAGATGTAGTAGCCAGTCTCCTCGTCTTCGGGGTGGTCGTACTCGTTCCAGTATCTCTGCTGCACTTCCGGCTCTGGCTCGGTCCGGCTCATTGGTGGAGGATAGTCAGAGTAGGGCTTCCGGCTCTTCTTCCGGAAAGCTTGTAGTGGTGGCGGATCGACAAACTCGTGCACTGAAGTCGCAGAGGACTCCTCATAACGAGAAGCCAGTGGGCTGGATTGTCCATCGTATGAGGTGTTGGATGTCGAAGTTGCTGGAGGCGATAGTCCAACTTGTGAGCCAGTTGCGCTCTCCCGGCCTCTGCGACTCCGCTTCTTCACCGGCTCTGGCAGTTTCCGGATATCCTTCTCGAGGAGGGAGATCCAGAAGGGGGCGGACATGGCGCTGGGTTTGCAGCAAGTCCAGACAGCATGTGCTTCTAATGAGAAACCTCGAACGCGTTCAACCTGCAATTGTTAGTATACTGATTGTGTGTAACCTTGGATATCGACGTACCAAATGACTGCGGTCAAGGGTCTGGATGAGCGCCATTGCTTGGTTGCCTTCACGCCGAATCTCTAGAACAGCATGAGGGAACTTCTTTGCTGATTCTGCTCGAGCAGCTGAAGTCCAGTCGTCATCTGCTAAATCTTTGTACAGTGTATCTTTCAGACAGATGTCTTTATCCAGTGTCGCCCATATGCCTCCCGTTGAGTTGTTGTGGAGTCCAGTGAATCGTGTGCGTTTGGAAACCGCACCAGCGATAGGCTTGGTAGATTGGTGCTCAGCAAGCCACTGTCGAACCGCCGGTGCATCGTCTTTGGCCGATCCGTTCTCAGAATGCTTCATGTTGTCCTCCTTTACGGAAGTGTCGAGAAAGCTTTGCAGACGCTTGCGCTCCATCTTGGCTGTCTTGACGGCTACCGGTGACTGCCCCTGCGCATCCGCCTCTGTGCATACAACAACCGCGGCTTCGCCAGATGCGCAACACCGCACTTGACCAGCGGCCTTTATGCCGATGCTTCCCTGTAGTTCTTCCGTCGCTCCAATCGTACTTGCGTTTTGCTTGAACGCGAAAGCTTCGGGATGGTCCAAGACAACTACCCCAGTGGTGTCTTCGCTGCCAAGGTACGGGTCGAGGTTGGTTGTGGAGGAATGGCGGCGGAGAGGCGTTCCTTTGCCCGATGCGTGCCGTCTGGCCTTGCTGACGTACAAGCGGGTATGTTGGAGCAACAGGACCTGTGCCTCGACGATATGGTCTGGATGTATCCAATACGTTGCCTTGTTGCCCTTGGACCCCAGAGGCACCGTGTTCATCACCAAGTCAAAGTCGAGATCCCCGCCCTTCTCAATGCTTCTAGATATGTGTGCCGCGGACGACTGGCCGTTGGTGTTCTCGGCATGCGACGTAGACGTGCCATCGGCATCAAAAGCGGAGCGGAGCGCGTCGAGCACATCGATGTATTGGTCCAGGAGATAGCCCAGATCCAGCTGGAACAGGCTATCCGGCCGGCTACTGATCTCCTGCTTAAACACATGACTGAGTTCCCTGTCCTTTGTCCAGCGCTTGTACTTCTTGAGGATCTTGATGAAGCCCGTCCGTTGCGTGACTTGGAAGCGGGAGAGCGACCTGATCTCCTCGCCGGTCCTGCGGTTGTGTCAGCGGGCGTTCTCTCTACGCGTGTTCCGGCGCATCCCGCGTACCTTGCGACGTCTGCGTCTATCTTCGCATATCTCTCCACGATCCGCGCGGGGAGACGCCCACTCGCCGGATTGCGTCGCGCGCGCAGCTGGTCTAGCGTCTTGCTGATATGCTCCAGCCTCCGTTCGATCTCGCCGCTCTTGCTGCGCACGAAGAGATTGATGCGGTCATGTTGTTGTGCCAAAACATTGAAGAAGGTGTCGCCGAATGCGCGCTCGGTGCTCTCGCCCTGGCCTGGGATGGATACGGCCTTGTTCGTGCCGGGCGTCGTCTGGTGCTTGATAAGGTCTTTGAGATAGTCGTAGTCGATATTATCTGTAGGCGCGTCTGTCAGCGGAACGCTCTCCGTGTCGCGCGGTAGCGTGCGGGCGTGGTACTCACAATGGCCCCATTCTGGTATGGACCTCTGTCTGAGAGTGTCGCCGTACTTCATTCCAACAAATTGATAAGTGGGGTGGTGGAAATAGGCCCAATTGGTTGCGTCGTGTGGGTTTGTTATGAATTATGAAAGCGATAAACTGGCACGGTCAGATAAGCCCTCGAGGGTTCATGATTGCACGGTCGTGCAATATACGTGCGAGCGTTGCACGTTCACACAGTCAGACAGCAATTGAGCCGTTGGACCGTTGAACCGCCGAGACAGGGCGCCAGCCGGACTACGTACCGTTGGTTTCAACTGGGTGAATCAAGATAACACCTCCGCCGTCGTCATGCCAAGATATCCGGCTTATGACGCGCTGCTAGCCGAGTATGTGAATTTTAAATGTGAGACGAGTGCGGAAACCTAGAGAGAAAGTGCCAGAGCAACATGGCGCTGTGAAGGGTGTATGTACTTATCGATCGAGCGCAGGTGTTCCTCGATAGCTTCGATCCACGCTATGATGGAACCTTGGAACCCTTCTCCGGTGCTACGCAGGCATCCTTGTACGTGCGCAAGGGCCCACATCCCATGCAGCCGGGATATCATCTCCACTCAACACTCAAGGTTATCGTATGACGGCGAGGGAACTGCTGAACGTGTTCCCTGGTGTTGAACCTCGGTTGGTGAGGTAAGCTTATCATTCTTCAAGGGTCAGCCCAGAGTGTCTACAGTACAGCCTCAACGTGTGACCAACCACTACTGATAACCTAGCATCTTCAAGGTTGATGTCTCCGTTAGAGAGCTTGTTGCTTCCCGCACGCCATAATCGATTCGAATTGAGCAAACGACATTAGCCGTCTGCCGTGTTGCAGAGAAGCATCACGATCCACAGTTCAAGGCGGCAATCGGCATGTACCGCGCAATGCCGGCACGTTGAACATCGAGACGAAGCCTCAGCTGTGGCTGCCATCACAGTTAATCTAGATCGTCAAGCAGCAGGAGGCATTGCCAGGAAAGACGACAGAATGTCACTACACCAACGCGATTGGCCAATGCAAGTATCTGGAGAAAATTGGAGAAGAAAAGCTTGCATCTAGACAAGGATAGACGTGCAGCTTAACGAACCTCCACTTGCCTGTTGCGAGACGAACCAGGGATGTTCTCTACACCACACAAGACATCTCTACATAATTGGAGCCGCGGAAGAAATTTGTCGCATGATTATTCCTTGCACACAACCTTCTCTTCAGTACGATAACAACATGTCCCCGCATCTATCTGGTCAATGAGAGACAACAGCGATGAATACTCATCAACCGTCCCCACACGATAGTACTTGCGGCCGCCGGCCACCCGTCGCAGGGACCTGGACCCATTGCCGAAGTGGAGCTTCATCATGCCCATCCCGTGGAGCCGCGGTAGTGCTGGCTGAATTGAGCGCCTCCGAGGAGCTACACGACTCTCGTCGTGCTAGACGATGGAGACGAAGTGAGTCAGACCAAACATTGTGAACTTGATATACGAGAACGAAGGATGAAGGCAGCCGTTAGTTTCGCCACTAAGTCTACCTTTTTTCAAATCACAAGTACTGAAGGAAACGAGTGGCAATCCCACATATCCAAGTACACGAATTTGACCACCGAGAGGAGGTTTCTGCAAAGAAATCCGCCAAACCAATCCATATTCTCTCAAAGGATCGATATGCATACCCGAGTTCCACGGAGCTACGGCACTTGTCCGCCACATTGGCGATGCTTGTATCAACATCTGCATGCACGTCTGCGCGTCTCCATTCCATGCTGTTAGTCCTGCGTCTTGAAAGGTCGCGTGCTCACCTGCCTATACCGGCTCCGCTATGACGAGCAGGGGTGCTGCATATGTAGGATCGCTAGAACGCCGTATATGACATCGCGCTTGCATGATCCAGACCCAGACGTTTGGAACCTGTCTGCCACTTGCGACGCGTGTGTTGCCCACGTGGGTGATCGGTGTGGTTTCCAGGGCTTGGATGTGGCATGTCGGTTCGAGTAATTGTGAGGATTCGAGGTGTTATACTGCCGGTGGTAGGGGTTGAAATCGACTCAGAATTGGGGTTTGTGGGGCGCTTCGCTTGCTTGCTTGCTTGCTTGCTTCTTGTTGCTTCATGTGAAGGACGAGTTGCTTAGATATCGGTTACATGTACGATTGGCCTTGATGATGGATCACAGGTAGACAACTTGGCGATCGCTGAAGCTGCCAATGATGATATAATAGTCTATGCATCAACAGACGTGAACGCAATGGCTCATTGCGTCGGAGAAAATCCTTGGTGCAACGGTCCCTACGTACTTGTCAGAACACGTGAGCTGTTTCCAAACAGTAAGCGATATTCGCACAGTATCATTCCAGCGCACTTCGTGGAACTACATGCACACTGAAGAATCTCAGCACTTCATCATCGCCCAAAGCTTCACACCTTCACCCCCCTCTCGTCCCCTCCCCTCCCCATCAACCTTCCCCTTCCCCACAACAATCTCCTCCAACAACTGAAACCCCAAGTGCGTATACACATCTCTACTCCTCGGTGACGTAGATTCCAAAACCACAGGCCACCCCTTCTCCCTCGCCATCTCAAGAACAGGGCGAATGAGATCACTGACTTTAGCCGGGTTTGAAGTAGAAGGGTGAGCGCGGTCGTTTGCTAAAAGGACTAGATGTAGCATGTGAGTTGCTTGGGAAGGGATGAAGCGTTTCCGGACGTGATGAGCGAGGGAGTTTAGTTCTGTTACGGCGGGTGGGTTGTGTGGTTCTTCGGTGTAGTTTTCTGTTACTTCTTCTAGTGTCCTGTATAACACATCGTTAGTGTGTTCCAACATCTACTCCTAAAACCTTTTTCTCTTTCAACTCCTCCATTTCTTGAAAGAGAAATCTCTCATGATGATATATCATGTACTTACCAAACACTAGCCACCCCACTCCCAGGAACCGTCATACACCTCGCTCCAGCCTTGATAAAATCCGGCACGATAAACGCAAAAACCTCCTTGTTCATCTCCTCTCCAATATCTGTCTTTCCAGAACCCTGCATTTCATCCAGCAGAATATAACGCTGGAAAGCGTCGGGTTCGAATTGCTTGGCGAGAATTTCGATCGTGTGGTCTAGCGTGTCTTCTATGAGACCAGCGGGAACGGGGATTTGCGACATTATGCTGTTAATGAGAGGTTCTCACGAGTTGAATGCAGGCTTCAAGAAAAGATTGTGGATGTTGTTGCAGATGGAGGTACATGGACTTTTGGCAGTATACTAGTAGTTGATGGGGTCGGTCCGAATTTTCAATGCTCCGGTCCGAAGTTCTCTACCTTATGAGCCGGCTGGGCAACGTGTATTACGGTAGGTGTTAGACGTCGCTAGCTTCATCCGACCGGTTGCTCGCTCGTACGAGGCTTCCACGGGCCCCGCAGCGGTACCTGTTCACCTGTCATACGCTGTAACATACTCGAACGACTAGATTCTGTTGTGGGGCAGGACCTGGGGTAGGCCGTGCATGACATGTATACATCACGCGTAGTACGTCTCACGTTGTGTCGAAGAAGAGGGTGTTTGGTCTCAAATGAATGAAGCGCTCCGACTTGGAATGTCGTCTTCTGCCTTGATTGAACGCCATACTATACACGTAGATTAAACGCCCGCATATGTTGACACTGAACAAACTTGGTACCGCCCGCATTTCAAGACGTTTAACCTGGAGGGAGCAGACTGTTGTCGACAACATCCTGCGCCTCCATTTCCTCCACGTCGGCACTGTTGTGTAGCGGGGAGCGCGGTAGAGCCATGAGGCCTGTGTGTGGTTAGCAACTCGACCATGCCTGGACATGCCACGGTGCTTACCAGTTCTTGCGGACTCCAGGATACCGAATGGAGCAATCAGCTTCATGAAGGAGTCAATCCTGGTAGGCTTCGCGGAAACCTCTACTATGCAGTTGTTTGTGCTAATGTCGAGCACCTTTCCACCGAATTGATGAGTCATGAAGGTAATCGCGCGAAGATGTTCGTGCTTGTGTCGGAGCGCCTGGCTGACAGGCAGGTTGGTCGGGTGGTAGTCTTTCCGCAACGACTCGCGAGCAGCCTCCTGTGCCATTGCGTTGCGCTCCTCATCCGTCATGTCTGGTTCGTATTGCTCCTCCATCTCCGGGGTCTGAGCCATTTCTCGGTGGTGCGCAAGCAGCTCTTCAAAGTACTCTGGACCAAGAATCGAGACCTTGGCGAGGAGCAATTCGCGCTGGACGAGGGGCGACTGGGTGTAGTCAAGCACAGCCCATACTGGGACCAGGTCCTCGAGCTGGCGGCGGGCTTGTTCTATGACACCATCCTGTCCTTGCAGCACAATTGTCATGCGGGAGAGATCGTCCACCTCGGTGTTGCAGACGACCAAACTGTCGATGTTGAAGCCGCGGGCAGCCAGGATACCGGATACGCGGGACAGCACACCGGGCTCGTTCTGTACCAAACAGTTGAGGATGTGGCTCTTGGGCGGAGCTTGGGATGGGAGCGGCGTTTCGTAGAGAATGTTGCTGACGGCAGCGGGCGCCGACCACGCCGGAGGACGGTCTTCGGTGGGGAGGGGCGCGATGCGACGGTGAAGGGCCTTGTAAGCCAGCGCCTGAGTCGACGAGGAGCTGGACGCTCTTTGCTGCTGGCGGAGGGAGGCGGCGCATTGCCTGTTGAGCAGACTGCGCAGCGGCAGCATTGCTCTCCGGGAAGCCATGGCGGGCAGTGGGCGCGGTGAAGGCGAGTAGGCGGGGAGTGACTGCGGATGTGGATGGGCTTCACGTCAAACTGCCCCAGAAAGTGAAATAGAATCCCCGGCCGATTGTCGGAGGAGCCACCAGGCCACGAACAGGCAGGTTCAGCCGCGGCACGCTAATAAGCGAGTCGCTCCTGCCAGCGCCTAAGATTCATCGACAAACACCAACCAACCCGAGCCTCACCCGCAACACGACAACTATCGCTACGGCCACCCGCATCATGTCTGAGGAACGCCGCCCCCGATCGCGCTTTGACAGCGACGATGCTGAGCGCCCTGTCCGCTCGCGCTTCGACTCAGATCGTCGCTCCAGGTCGCCGTCGCGGAGGGAATCCGAGTCGCATCGCGCCCGTAGCCCTATCGCCCGTGAAGGCACAGACAGCCCCGCATCGTCCAACTTCAAGAACGAGGCGGCAGCAAAGGCAGCGGCGGCGGCTGCGAGGATCAACGCGCAGATTCAGGCGAAGAAGGGCATCCAGCATGTCGACGTGCCACCGATTCGCTCTGTAAGTTCATCCATTCTTTCCAAGCATGACAAAACTAACAACCCAGGCCGCTACTCCTCCAGTCGCCAAGTCGCCCGCCTCAAACTCCGCCGCGGCCATAAACAACGAGACGTACCAGCAGGATGGTGACTACATCAAAGACATTGAGATCAATGATCTCCGTAATCGCTACACACTGACTAAAGGAGCTACACAAAAGAGGGTAAATAACTGTTTTTGCTGTCCACTGATCATGTAGGATCATGCCTTCTCCATGCTCTGCTGCGCTGCACCTGGTGCGTGTGCTGCGGGGCTGGAGTTGGTCTCTGTTTGCGCATCTCTCTTTGAGAGTCAGAGCTTACTTGATCTAGCACCCCACCCCATTTATCAAATGCTAACCTCCATGTGCCATCTAGATCAAAGACGAGACTGGCGCCGGTACGCATCCCCGATTACAACCATTAACCTTTAGAATACCTGCTTATACATGCAAGATGTCACTACTCGCGGAGAATACTACCCTGACAAGAACATGGCTACTGCTACTGTAGGTGAACACACAGGGTCTCGTCGACAAGGCTAATGGGAACAGAACCCGCCGCTGTACCTCCGCATCACTAGCACCTCCAAAGAAGGCCTGGACAAGGCTGTCGAGATGATCGAAGAGATGATGAAGGAGGACCTTCCTAACCTTGTAGACGAACGTCGTTTCCGCCGTAGAGAGCCAGAGAACTTTGAGCGCGACGAATTTGGCAGAGTATGTCGCCCTGTCTGTCATCCAACACTTTGCTAACTCTTCCCAGCGCAAGTGGCCCGAAGAGAAGATTTCCGTAGGTCTCGAGCCTATCAGCGGCTTTAACTTGCGCGCACAGGTTGTCGGTCGCGGTGGCGACAACGTCAAGTTCATCCAACAGGAGACAGGCTGCAAAGTCCAGATCAAAGGCCGCGGTTCCGGCTTCATGGAGCCAAACAGCGGACAAGAGAGCGACGAGCCCATGTACCTCCACATCGCGTTCGTATACCCCGCCATTCGTACCCTCCAATTACTGACAGATTGTAGTGGACCCCGTCCCGAGGGCGTAGCCCAAGCCAAGCAACTCTGCGACGAGCTCCTCGACAAGGTAAAGTCGGATTACCACGCTTACAAGGAACGCCCTCCACCGAACCGTTACGGCGACCGAGATGGCTATGGCGGTGGACGACCGGGATACGGCGATCGTGGCGACCGTGGAGATCGCGGTGACCGTGATGGTCGCAGCCAGAGCTACGGATACGGTGGAGGAAACGGAGGAGGCGGCGGCTACGGTGGCTACGGCGCTCAGGGTCAGAACGGTTACGGCGGCCAGGACACAATCATGTCTCCTGCTGCTGCGACGCCGACTGCTGATGCTAACAACCAAGCCTACGATGCGAATGCAGCACAAGCATGGATTGCCTACTACCAGCAGAACCCAGAGGCTGATCCTTACGCGGCCTACGGTGGATATGCAGCGTACCTCGCACTTCAGCAACAGCAGTATGCCGCATACTATGCTCAGAACGGTTATGGCCAGACGCAGTCGCCTGCTCCCGGTGCTGGCGCGGCTGCACCACCGCCGCCGCCGCCTTCAGAGCCATCCGGCTACGCTGCTCCACCGCCGCCTCCACCGGCTGCATCGCCTTCCAACTATGGCGCCGTCCCTCCACCTCCCGGTTTGTAAGTCCGAAGCAACGACTATGATTTCGCGCTTACGACAGCCTTTCAACTTGACTTGATTGATCGAAACTAGTCCGATTTGCCTTTGCATATTGACTGACGGCGGGTGTGGTGGATTGGTTCGAGGGTTTCTCTACGCTTCGGCACGTTTAGTTACAGGTACGGAGCATCGTCTCGGGCACGGTAATAGTCTGCCAATCTGGAGTTGTCACTTTAGTTAGGATACCAGTGCCATTGCTATAGCTTAAATTTAAGAATGGTACATCGCCCATCGCGTCATCTCTCAGATTACTTTGACGCGTGCTGTGATTGGGTCAGAGGGTTTCCTTCTCCGCGGTACATATGACTCGCGTGCATCTCCGCAGTCGGCTCGGTATATTCTGAAGGCACCATTTTTGACGTGCTCGCACCGCGTCGCCGCCACGGACAACCTACGAAAAGATGCGGTCGCAAATACTTCGTGCTGGTCAAGCAGCCAGCTGCAGGGTGAGTCTACACATACCATTGGCCGCTCAACATCTCTCCAAACCTCATGCGACTTCCGCAATAGTCATCGTCATCGCGCTTCTCTACTACACCTCCAAGTGACACAAAACCGCTGACATTACCTCTCCAGCCCCATCTCTCCTCCCTCAGCCAACCGCTCAGATGCCTAGCCACATCGCACTCGCCGCCGTCGGCGCGCAACGTCGACCTCGGCTCGCGCACCCCACCGTACGCCAAACTGCTCTCGCGGCTCGAAGAAGTCCGGCGCGTACTCGGTTCCTCTCGCCAATTGACTTTGGCAGAGAAGATCCTCTATTCGCATCTTGAGAGCCCCGAGGAGTCGCTGTTGAGCAATACCAATGGAGGAAGGGATATCCGGGGCCAGGCGAACCTCAAGTTGAAGCCGGATCGCGTGGCCATGCAGGATGCGAGTGCGCAGATGGCGCTGTTGCAGTTTATGAGTTGTGGGTTGCCGAGTACGGCTGTGCCTGCTAGTATACACTGTGATCATATGATCGTAGGAGAGAAGGGCGCCGACACCGACCTTCCACAATCGATAGCGGGTAACAAAGAGGTCTTCGATTTCCTCGAGTCGGCAGCAAAGAAGTACGGTATTGAGTTCTGGCCACCCGGCGCTGGCATCATCCATCAGTCTGTCCTGGAAAACTACAGTGCTCCTGGGCTCATGATCTTGGGCACGGACAGTCACTCACCGAATGCTGGAGGTCTGGGATCGATTACAATTGGTGTTGGTGGTGCCGACGCAGTGGATGCTCTGGTGGATGCGCCATGGGAGCTGAAGGCACCCAAGATCTTGGGTGTGAAGCTTACCGGAGAACTCAGCGGATGGGCCTCGCCAAAGGATGTGATCCTGAAACTGGCTGGCGAGCTGACCGTCCGGGTATGTCATTTTGAACATGGCCAAGTACTTTCCGGCTAACGCATGTGCAGGGTGGCACTGGCTTCATCATTGAGTACTTCGGACCTGGTGTACAATCTTTGAGCTGCACAGGCATGGCGACTATCTGGTAAGATCCTTACATGGTTCGACTCTTGGATAAATACTAATACAATGTAGCAACATGGGTGCTGAAGTCGGCGCAACTACCTCACTCTTCCCCTTCTCTCCTGCGCATATCCCTTACCTCCAAGCCACACACCGCGGACCGATCGCTGAAGCCGCCGCAAAGATCGCCGGATCACCAATGCAGCAGAATCTGCTACGACCTGACCCTGACGCCGCTTACGACAAAGTTATTGAGATCAACCTCTCAGAACTTGAACCACACATCAACGGACCATTTACCCCTGACCTATCAACACCTCTATCCAAGTTCAAGTCTGTAGTTGAAGAGAAGGGATGGCCACAAACATTCGGCGCGGGCCTGATTGGTAGCTGCACAAACAGCTCATACCAGGACATGACACGGTCAGAAGAGATAGTGAAGCAGGCACTGGCAGCGGGTCTCAAGCCCAAGGCAGACTTCTTCATTACACCGGGCAGTGAACAGATCCGAGCAACGTTAGAACGGGATGAAACCCTTCAAACGTTTACTGCCGCCGGTGGTACTGTACTGGCAAACGCTTGCGGGTGAGTTCCCAGGTTGTCCTGATTGATTTCAAGTACTGACAACCTCGACGTCCCTGCATTGGGCAATGGAAGCGTACCGACGACGTAAAGAAGGGCGAATCTAACGCTATCCTCACCTCCTACAACCGCAACTTCCCCGGCCGCAACGATGGCAACCGAGCTACCATGAACTTCCTCGCTTCTCCCGAACTCATTACTGCGATGTCATACTCTGGCTCTACGACCTTCAACCCAATGACCGACAGCATCCCTACACCCGACGGCAAGCCTTTCAAGTTCGCGCCGCCAAAGGGCTCGGACCTCCCTACCGCTGGTTTCGCAGACGGTAACCCAGACTTCATGCCTACGCCAGGTGTCCCCGACGCCAGCGTGGATGTCATTGTCTCGCCTACATCCACCCGTCTGGCACTCCTTGATCCTTTCCCAGCATTCCCTGGCTCAGAGTTTACGAGCCTGCGAGTACTCTACAAGGTCAAGGGACAATGCACAACGGATACCATCTCGGCTGCCGGTCCATGGCTCAAGTACAAGGGCCATCTCCCCAACATCTCTGAGAACACACTCATCGGTGCAGTCAACGCACAGACCGATGAAGTCAACGTTGCCTACGACTTTGACGGTAAGACGTCAGGTATCCCAGAACTAGCAAAGAGGTGGCGAGACCAGGGCATCGAGTGGCTAGTTGTAGCGGAGCACAACTACGGCGAAGGTTCTGCCCGTGAACACGCTGCCCTGCAACCGCGATACCTCGGTGGCCGCATTATCCTCGCCAAGTCATTCGCCCGTATCCACGAGACCAACCTCAAGAAGCAAGGTATCGTCCCTCTCACCTTCGCCAACGAAGCCGACTACGACGCTTTCGAAGCATGTGACCAGGTCGCTACACGGGGCCTGTTGGACGTGCTGAAGAGCGGTGGCAAGGGCGAAGTCGAGCTTGTCCTCAAGAAGAAGGACGGTAGCGAGAAGGTCGTCAAGACCAAGCACACACTCTCGCACGATCAATGCGGATTTGTGATGGCTGGCAGTGCGCTCAACCTTCTAGCTGCGAAAGGCAGGGAGACGAAGGAGGAGGTTACCCGGAGTGCGGAGCTGAGTGATTGAATCAATTTTGTATAAGCAGGCAAAAGTGAGCATCTACGGCGCTATTGGTGTCACGGCGCATACAGTATCCTAGCAATAGACTATTCCCAGTCAAATGAGTACGCAATGAATTACCTACAATCAAACCGACGTAAAGAATGGCGGTGTAGTTTTGATGTTGGGCCCTCCCCCACCAAGCCCAAAAAAAAGTCTGGCAAGCTTCATCCGCGCGCAACCAGACCAACCCTCTATCTATCCAAACAATCACACTGTGCATGAGTGAATAGCATCAAAAGGGAAGCAAAAAGCATCTCGGGCGGGGCTCGAACCCGCAGCCTTTGGATTAACCATGGATACAGTTAGTAGAAGTCCAACGCGCTACCATTGCGCCACCGAGACCGTCAAGCGGAAATAGAGACTTCTGGCAATTTTCAAAAACTTTGCGTTGATATACCGTACATTTCTCATGGATGTGATGGAGGGGGAGGATATGTGCTGCATGAGAGACTGACTGATTGAGGTTTGCATGTGAAAACGTTAAGGGTGCCACGTCACGGGCGCGAAGTGGGGGTGTGCAGACATGGTTTGGTTCTTTGTTTGACACCGTGTGTGGTGGGCTGAGCAACATCACCATGGGATCGAGACTGCGCTGTTATTGCCTGGCTGATTTATGTTGAGAATTCGTGCCTAATTCTCGAAAGGTACTGCTTCACATGCTTTCTGCGAAGTTGCGGTACCTCAACGAGGTGTGCCCATGCTAACAGCTCATCAGCAGCTAACCCTGCGCGCGTGTTATATATCTTCTTGTATTTGCCCCATCCATCGCATATTCATGGCCAGAGCAACGATAGAAACAGCTGACATCAAAGCCCTTCGATCTTGTCAATCATCTCCAACATAACCTCATCCGTTAGCCCCTCCCCTTCTCCATCACCGCCCTTATTCCGCTCACACACTTGCCGCAGCTGCAGACGATTCGACTCCCAGCTGATCCACGCAGCAGCCTGGAGAAAACAATCCGTGACATCGTCCAGCTTCTTGAGCGCAGAGCCCACGACTGCTGCAACTGGAAGCACATCATCTGATTCATCCTTGGCTTTCTTACGCCGTTTGGATGTTGACTGCGATAGGAGCGCTTGGCGAGTATTTTCCGCATCTGGCGCGAAACTAAAGGTTATGCTCGGTACCGTGTCTTGTGTTACCGATGCCGTGGACGCGGGTGTTGCGGTGAGCCAAGAGCGGAGTAGAGCGATTTTCACCTTCTTTTCTGCTTTGGATCGACTTAGCGTCTTTTTGGGAGTAGCCGCTTCATCTTCGTTGCTCCCGCTTGGTTTTACGGCTTCTTCGTCTCCTTCCGTAAGGCGTCCAGCAGCTCGGGTGAGCCAATACTGGCCCACGCGTTTGGGATCTGCACTGAAGACTTCGTAGAGCTTTGCTGTAGTCGGTGCTGACGCTCCCTTTTCCAGTCGTTGGGCGTATATGGTTTGTAGTACAGCCCAGAGCATGCCTTCAAGAGTGTTGACCCGCAAAGTCCACTGTTGCACCGCGCTGCCACCACCGGATCTCCATCTCTGCTTTTCGATCAAGATGATGTCTGGCGAGCCGGCCAGGATCGTGTTCTTAATCAAGCCATACGCTGTCTTGGACAAAGCATCCGCAGAGTACATATCCGACGCTTCGTCAGCACCCTCCGTGCTTTGCTTCGTAGTCTTGCCCTTTCGTGGAGATTTCTTTTCGCTCTGTATCTCGTCCCCTGGGGCTTCCGTAAGGTTGATCTTCTCCCATCTCAAAACCTTCATGTCCGCATCTAGGCTATGCTTCGATGGGTAAGATACCTCCGCCTCACAGAACGCCAGGTTCTTGATTCCCATGTCGATGCTCATAATGCGGAGCTTCTTGTTTGCAGCTCCAGATTTTGGCCATGTCGGTTGACTCTTGGAAAGATGAGATACCCCAATATCACGTCGGAACCGTTCCTGTAGTACTGCTTTTGTTCCCGAGGATGGTGCGCCGATGTGTACAAGTAGAGTTTGCAGCGCCTTGGCTGTCACGGCGCGAGGTTTGGGTGCCATTGAAGCTATCGGCTTTTTTTTGTCGGGTTTATAGTAGTCTAGGATGCAGATTGATCGACGAAAAGAAGTGCTATTGACCTAGCCCGAGCGGAGAGAAGCGCCGGAGGCATTGTGAATCGCGGCGCGTTGAAGGGACTATGTAAGAAGAGCAGTGGCAACTCAATGGACTGTAGTCATTTTATCAAACCTCAGCTTTGGTGTACGAAGACGTGGTGGCGGATAAAGTTTTTGGGGTTGAGAGTTGACGAAAAGTCAAGGTAGACACGTCCCGACTTAGCGTGGAGCACGCACGTGATGCGGTCATTGACATCACAACCCTCGAGTTCAAATAGATAGTTCATGTCAAAACATGAAACAGACGTACTTAGCTAATGTATCGTTATCATATTCTTTGCACGCATGCTATTAACTCTGCGTTAAACTCCATCCCAAGGCCTCTTCACGTCTCTTCACGGCCATAGTTCAAACCAAACCTGGAAGTCACCAAATACTTCTTTCCCTCGACTACCCTTCACAAATAAGATCGAAATCCGGAAAATCTGGATCAGGACCTATGTTCGTACTCGCAACCGCACTATTGAAGTCCTTGACCTGTGCGTTCTTCTGCGCATCGTTGCACTTGTCTACCAAGTCTGTTAGCGATCCGTCCCAATCTCTAGTGAGTAAGAGAAGAAGGATAACTTACTCTTCTGCTCATCACAATCATTAACACTCAACCCCCCATCCTGCCTCTTCTTCCCCTTCTTCCCCCTACCTCCACCCCCACCATTACTATTCGCAGTGTTACTGCACCCTTGAAACTGATTATCGCAACTTCTCTGCGCCGCAGAATCGAAACTGGTGAATGTGTCCCCATCGACCTGGAATGGTCGTTCTTTGTCGCCTGAATTTGTAATGGGTGATGCACGCGTTCCGCCGAGGTTGCCGTCAAAGGTTTGCAGATCGGATACTTGTCGCAGGAAGAGGGTGTGGCGAGGGACTAGTGACATCTCCCAATCGGAGGAGACTAGGGCGGGCTGTGGAGAGGCATGCGATAGGGCGGGGAGGGCGAGATGGATTAGAGCTAGGAGGGCTGTAGGAAGGAACATGGCTGTGTAGGGACGACTTGTCGACAGAGACGTTTGTCGGTGTTGGAAGGTGCCGAACGTGAATGATGCCGGGCGTAATCCTTATTAGTATGAAAGTTGCCGGTATGGAATGATTTTGCCGGGCGTGAAAGGTGTCGGTATGGAAAGACGTGTCGTGCGTGAAAGATGCCGGGCGTGAAAAGTGCCGGTATACAAAGATTTGTCGGGCGTGAAAGCTCCTGCCGTGCGTGAAAGCTCTTGCCGCGTGTGGAAGTTTGCCGGGCGTGAATCTTGCCGGTGCTGAAAGATGCGGGTATGATAAGATTTTGCCGTGCGTGAAAGATGTCGGTGTAGTAAGATCTGACGGGCGTGAATCGTTGCCGCTGCTGAATATATATGCCGTGCGTGAAAGACGAAAAGTGACGTGCGTGAATCAACCTCGTGCGTAAAACCTCAATACCACAATCGCCAATATCCTCCGAACGTATGTAGGCACAGCCTTTGAAAATAATCGACTCAATCGCACCAAACGAATGTAAATATCGCAATCTCTCCAGAGAGCAAAAGACGCAAATCCCCGTTCCAAACACCCACCCGGGGCCAACCGCATCTAAGTATAACCCACTGCCCCCAACGCCAAACGCCTCCACATGGCGTGGAAGCGCCGAACATGCATTATCTCACGCCAAACGAGTTTGGGGCCCAGCGGTCACAAAGCTTGTTTGGGCAAGTCGACACGTTGGTTGCTTGCGACGGTGCTGAAACACGATCCTTGACTCGACCCCTGGCAACGCATAAACATGTGCACGCTGCACACGTAAGGACGAGGCGGGCAGAAGAACGGCCTTGTTCGAGTGTGAGGGAGAAAAGGAGAGCATGAAGATGGTGATGTAATAGAAGGAATCGGACAGTAGACAATTTTTGCCTATGTTGATTTCGATATTTCGCGCTATGGATTGGGGTATGACTATGCTAAAACAAACAAGAAAGACAATGACGCTCTATTACAACTGACGTAAAACAGGTGTAACGATGCAAAGCGCAACGTACACAGACAGGATAATGGGGAGTGAGCGGACGAAAGTGGTTGTTGTGGTGCCTCTTCTTCAACGTGATGGTATACGTCTAAATCTACACCGTGCGCAGTCCTTGCGGGACTGACTGACCACGATGGTGACGGTATACACGAATCTAACATCGCGGAATCAGCGCCTGGAATGCAAACTCACAGAGAGGCCATCCGTGCATTAAAGCCGCGATTGCACATATATACATCCTCCGCCGTGCTGTCGTCTCTCAAAATCGCTTCTAGCTCAGACAAATTCCGCAGATAGTCGTTGGTATCGTAATGGGCCCTCATGGGCCTATGTACTTTAGTCGGGCTGCGCTTCGCCTAGAAGTTGGCAGCTGCGTTGGGGCGTCCTCCTGGGTTGTGGTACTGCTCCAGGTTCGACTGGAAGGGCGATGAACCGGTGCCGTTCTGAGGCTTGTCGCCGAGGGCTGAGCCAGTGCCGGCCATGAGGTCGTCGTCGTCTTCGTGAACACGTGCTTGGCGCTTCTTCATGCGCCAGAAGACGAGGGCGATGCCGCCGAGGAGGAGGGCACCGCCTACGCCACCGACAACACCCCCGATAACCTTCTTGTTGGAGTCACTGATGCCACCGCCGTTGTCGCTGTCACCTGCTTGTGCGGTGGGCGGGTCGGTGACGACGGCTTCACCGGTGGAAGAGACGGAAGTGCTGGTGCCTGTCGAGGTCGCTTTGGTTACTCTGCCATCGCTCAGGGTTGTGTCGAGAGTCGTGGTATACTCGAACACCGAGGTGGAGAAGAGAGCGGAAGTCCTGACAATCGCGGTCGTTCGTACGGAAGAGCTGCCATCTTCGGTGGCCGTTGGTGAGTTAGCGGCGCCGCCACCTCCACCAGTGCGACTCGTGCCCGCCGCGGTTGTTGAAGCGTCGTTGTTGTTATTATTATTGTTGTTGTTGTTGCCGCCATCGGAAGTGGGTGCGGCAGCGGTAGTCGAAGGTGCGGGAGCGTCGGATGTGGGATCGTTGGACGGCGGTGGGTTGTTGGTGGTTGAGGGTTCTGGCTCGGGAGTCGCGGATGTTGCTGGAGGTGCGGCCGACGACGTGGCAGGTGGTGCGGCGGAGGACGCTGGAGGTGCTGCTGAGGATGGCGCGGGCGTGGCGGATGGTGATGAGCCGCCAGTGCCTTCGGCGTCTTGCCTCTTGCCCTGGTGGAGGTACTGGTTGATGCCGTCCATGTGTAGATCCTCGAGGGTAAAGGCCGACGATGCGACAGTCAAGACAAAAACGGAGAGCCAGGCCTTGGGCAACATGGTGGGCGGTTGTTGTTGGTAGCAGGAGGGCTGGCAGCGTTTTTACGATGGAGCTGACTGACGCGCGTTTCACGAACAGCCAAGGTTATATTAAGGGCGATACAGGTGAATCTCGTCGCCTATGAGCTATGTGGATGGATCAAACGAGTGAACAGGTAGAGACAAGAGAATAGTGTAGCGAATGTTAGCCGGAAGCCAGTGAAGGTGCCAGGTGATCAAGAGGGAGACCTCAGGAAAGGGTTTAGGCCCGGCCTCACTCTCTTCCTTGCGAGGCACCTGGGCATAGTCACGTGAGACGTTATTTTAAACCCTCACCCCGGTCCAGACCCTTCACAGGGGCGGCTTCGCACTAGCACTGGCCATACAAAACGGTGGTCAGTCACAGTCATTGACTCAATCTGGCTTCGAAGGTTTTGCATAACCAACCATGGGTTGACGTTGCACAGTGAGCATTCGTACCTAGGTACGCAGGTAACGAAGGCTTTCTGCCCTCGTTACGTATCTGGCCAGCGTATACTGTATCACGGTACTTCAACGCGCCCTCAAACGCACTGCACCAGTTGTTGAAGTACAGACGCTGTTTATAAAAAGCGCCCGACCCTCACTGCCCTGCATATGCGCCCCAAAGGCTTGACAGCTCGAACAAAAATTCTGTCCCTCAACAGAAACACCAGGGAGATTTGCACACAGATGACCCGAGAGACTAGTAGTCTTTTACCACCCTACTAGCCAACCTCTGCTTTTTTAGTCCGACATCCCGCTGCATTGTTCGACGCGCATCGTACCTTAGCAAAACCTCCCTTCCCATTCGTCCAACCGCCAATCTTTACAACTTTTGCTGCTTCTAAATCCGTTGCTGCAGCGGCCCCATTTCGCGGCTCCCTCGGCTGGACAAGCTAGTTACGGCATTCTCTCCGTCTTGGACGTGCGTCATCAAGCCCTGCGATTTCTTTGCATGCCCTTGTACGGAGTAACAGAAGCAAGAAATCATTATTACCTGTAGCCGCACGCGCTGTGTGGGCTGCACCCTTACCCGTCCAACCCCCGTTGTCCGTCATCACGCAACGCAACCATGCTCGCAGCTGTCATGTCGCACAGCGTGTCGCTGACAACTCACGAGGCGCTTTCCGGTGTCTTCGGCTCAATCTCGCTGGCTTCGTGGATCTTTCTGTTGGTGAGTAAACAACTTGATACGACGACGTTGTTGTTCTTCATTTCCTATGCTTTCGCGGACGTACAGGGACCTTGACACGTCGTCCTGCAATGTTCATGTATCTCTGATACCACCTGCGCTATTCATAGAACCGCGACTGGAGCTGCAGCACGCGACATCATCTGGGCATACATCACCAAATCGCATCCTAACACACCGCGCAGGTCCCGCAACTAATCGAAAACTACAAGTCATCCTCCGCTGATGGCATCTCCCTCGCCTTCCTCGTCGTCTGGTTCGTCGGCGATATAACGAACCTTGCTGGCGCCCTCTGGGCCGGTCTCGTACCTACCGTCATCGCCCTCGCAATCTACTTCTGTTTCGCAGACCTCGTCCTCATCTCGCAATGCGTATACTACAACATGAAGAACTCGCGCCGCGGCGAGCGCAAAACCTCCGTGCAGTCTACAAACAGCGTTGAGGCGCCCCTGCTTGGCAGACGCGATAGCAGTAATGTCGGTCTTCCGGGAAGCCACAGGCGCGATTCTGCAGCTAGTCGCAGGCGGCGCGCGAGTTCCCTGCCTACGATTCCTGATGTAGGCGATGGCGCGAGCGAGTGGGTGAAGAATGCGCTGAGCATCGTGGGTGTATGTGTTGTTGGTGCTGCAGGCTGGGCTATCGCGTGGAAGACTGGTGTGTGGGTTCCGCAGCCTCAGCATAATACGGAAGACACCACGGATAACCCTGTTGGTGCCATGATCTTGGGATACGCGAGCGCGGTGGCTTATCTTGGAGCGCGCATTCCACAGATCATTAAGAACCAGAGGGAGAAGTCCTGCGAAGGCTTGTCGCTGCTCTTCTTCATGTTGAGTCTTTTGGGCAATGCTACGTATGGCGCAGGAGTAAGTCACATCTACATTTTGCTGGGAATTAACGGCGACTGACATCTCACAGATCATTTTCCACTCGCAAGAGAAGGAGTACATACTCACCAACCTCCCCTGGCTCATTGGCTCCCTCGGCACAATGGTCGAAGACATAACCATCTTCATCCAATTCCGCGTGTTCGGCAACGGCGAGGCATCTTCAGCCCTCGAGGCGTGATGCGCTCAGCTGTGTTTATAAAAATGATCTGTATTGGATACGTCTGGCGTTTTGAAATCTACCGCAGAGCGACGGTATGATCTGCTCCAAAAGTTTGTGTGTATGTATTTGTATCACTGGCCTACGATACCCAGTCGAAAAAAAGATGAACGTATGTTTG
This sequence comes from Alternaria metachromatica, assembly GCF_023757995.1. Lineage (NCBI taxonomy): Eukaryota > Fungi > Ascomycota > Dothideomycetes > Pleosporales > Pleosporaceae > Alternaria > Alternaria metachromatica. The sequence continues at coordinate 1,751,835 of NW_026055496.1, forward strand.
GGCGCCGGCGGCGAGGTAATGTTGTATTATGAGAATAGATTTGGCATATTGATCTTGAAACTTAATATCAACCTGCCCTAGTGCGCACCACCCTTGTTCATGGCCCCCGAAAGCGACTCGTATCTGTGAAGCACTTGGAGATGGAGACGAGGGTGCCCCGTCAATCCAGATGACTGGGAGTCCTGCAGTGACAACGAGGAGCCTGCCAACGACGAACAGAAGACTGTCAAGGAGGAGGATGTCAAAGAGCACAAGAGGAAAATCGATGATGGCGACGAGTCCACCGACGACGAGCCTGCTTGGGCACGAGGTCTGCCCAGCAAAGATGCTAAGTAGAGGAAGGAATACGATCAATACCACAAGATGCTCCTCTCACCTATCCCCCTCCGCTGCTGCCACCGCCGCCTTTACTAGTAAGAAGAGAAGGCGACATCATACTCTACTCCTGCAGACACTCGGAATCCCGCTGGTGAGAATGGCAGAGAGACAAGGAAGCAGGGCATTTGGGTGTGTGTGAGTGAAGCCTGTTCTTGCTGGCATGAGCCCAACACTGTACTCACAGACCACCTTGTCTCATGGCTTTCGCACGACATGTGCGCAGCCTCTATTGAAACCTATGACTCGATAGAACGAGTTGCATGTATGACAGAAGTATTGATAACCCACCTGTTTGGCGTCTACTCGTTCCACACCATGAGACACAACTACTTCTTCGAAAAGTCAGCACATGCATCATGCTTTACGATCATCAATTTCACGCAACATGGTGCATTAGTGTGCTAAAGACCGAACCCTTTGACAGATTTCCCGTGGGGTATGTCTCCCCGTAAGCAGTCTATAAGCGCCATAAGAGACCTGAGAATGAGATCCGTAGTTTCTACCGTACCAGCCTTGCCAAATCAATCATACCGAGACAGGAATCTACTTGGCATGAGCGTACTTCTGCTCGTGAACGCCAATGGCACTATACCGAATTAGCTTCTTGTCTTAATGATAACTCAAAAGGAAGTCTTACCGTCCAGAAGGATCCGTCTGGTTGCTCCATGTGGGCGTCCATCGCATGACGGTGTCGGCGCAGTAGCTGGGGAAGTGCTCGTCGAACATACACCTGTACCAGTACGCCTCCTTGGTATCCGGGATGTCGTTGCCCCACTCCGGCTTCGGGTTCTTCATCATCTCATCGGTAACGTGGAGCTCAGCGGTGTCCTTGAGCGCGTCAATCCATCCGTAGCCTACACCGTCAGAGAACTGTTCCTTCTGTCTCCAGAGGATCTTCTCAGGGAGGTAGGGCTGAGTTTCTGGCTCGTCGGTGGTATCGAAGGCCTTGCGCAGAATGTACTTCTCGATGCGGCCGGCTTCGCGGTCAATGAGCTTGTCGGCAGGATCGATGTTCATGGCTGTGTTGAGGAAGTCCTTGTCCAGGAAAGGCACACGCGCCTCAACCCCCCATGCGGATGTTGACTTGTTGGCGCGAAGGCAGTCGGCAAGATGGAGGTTCTTGACACGGCGAATACATTCTTGGTGGAAAGCGGCCTTGTCAGGCGCGTTGTGGAAGTAGAGGTATCCACCGAAGATCTCGTCACTTCCTTCTCCTGAGAGCACCATCTTGACTCCCATAGCCTTGATCTTTCTGCTCAACAAGAACATGGGTGTTGAGGCACGAATGGTCGTTACGTCGAAGGTCTCGAGATGGAAGATGACATCTGTGAGCGCGTTGAGGCCGTCTTCGATGGTGAAGGTAAAGGTGTGGTGCTTGGTTCCCAGGAAGTTGGCTACCTCCTGCGCAGCGATGGCATCGGGTGCGTTGGGCAGACCAATTGAGAAGGAGTTGAGCTGTCCCAGAAGGAGATCTGTCTGAAGCTCGTTGGAGTCATCGATACCCACCAGTTGGTTCTGTTGTTCGCTGGCGTTGCCAGAGGACGCCGCGGCCTTCTTCCTTGTGAGCTCGTTCAAGCGCAGGGTTTCACGTTGCGCGATTGAAGCGACCAGACTCGAGTCAAGACCACCAGAGAGAAGTACACCAAAGGGAACTTCCGCCATCATGCGTTTCCGCACTGATCGCTCAAACGATGCCCTCAATTCCTTGTAGTTTACGGGTTGTGTAGGGATGTTCTCGGGCTCGACCAGCCACTTGGGGTCGTAGTATCGCGTGAGCGAATCCGTCTTCGAGTCGTAGACGTGCCCGGGAGGGAAGGAGATGATGTTGTCGCAGACGGGGTGTAAGCATTTCAGCTCGGAAGCGAAGAAAACCGCGCCTGGTGCTGTGCTGGATCGGCCCATGTAGAAGGTGGTGATACCGATCGGGTCGCGTGCTGCGATGACACGATCTTGAGCCTTGTCGTGAAGGACCCAAGAGAACATGCCGTCGAGTTTCCGGGGAGCATCGATGTCATGTTCGAGATACTGCCATGCGTCAGCCTCTATCCCATACAAGAAGTGTGCCCAATATTACCAGAGGAATGATAACCTCGCAATCTGAGTGTGTCTTGAAGTTGTACGGGTTCTTGAGGGACTTGCGGAGGATTCGGTGGTTGTAGATCTCGCCGTTGACGGCCAGGGAAACGGTTCCCTCATCGTTGACGAGCGGCTGAGCGCCAGACTCTGACACACGTAAGCTTCCGCCAAAAGTAACATATGGCTTGTAATTTCTTACCGACACCGACAATACTCAAGCGCTCGTGAACCAGGACTGTCTGTCTTTAGTACTGTGTGAGACTGAGTGCTCTCAGAGTTACTCACTGGTGTTGTTCGCAACATGGTTACCAGCTGTACAGTGTCAATTATCGTAATTGTTGGCGCATAAAGCGTCATAAAAGATGCTTACACCAATCTGGACCTCGATGGCTGATCTATTAGTCAGTATGGAGGTTCTCGTGGTGTAGTCGCTGAATGGAGGGGTTTCGAGGAATCACGCACCGAACGGCCTTTCCCATCTACAATTCGTTAGTGTATGCTCATACGCAGTGGATACAGTCGAAACTTACCTTCAGGGCTGTTGGTTTAAAGGTCTGCACATCGGGGTGCCTTTTTGGAGGGTCAGTATTTAATCAACATAATCGCAACACGTCTGAACGAGAGCCAATTCGACATTATCGAGCGCGCAAGAGGTGTGACTTACTTATGGCACGCGAATATGCCACACATCTTGTCTGCTGGAGTTGATTTGGGGTGAGATTATAGGGTTTTGTCGGAGTCAAAGAGAAGGCGCGTGTTTTATCTTGTCTTGGCCTGGAAATTTACCAGTCATCACTCGCAGCTATCGCTCGCCCGCGGCGACTTCGGGCATGCTCCGACCCGCTTTTGACTGTGCGTTCTGACCACGGGATTGGCACTATCTACCGTCTCGCAACTGCAGGCATGTGACGTTGGGAACCGTCACTCCACAAGTTTGCTCGCACTTTGTGCTGCTCAAATCCCAACCCCACAACTGCGATGACGGAGATGTCGCATCTTGCTATTGGCTCGTGCGCTTGCGAACATCGCCGCGACTAGACACCCACCTCTCACGCGACACGGTCAAGGCACAAGCTAATACAGATATACGTAGACATTATTTTTGTTAAACAATTTCGCAACTTTGCAACTCCGAATTATGTAGCTGTTGATACATGGACGCTTGCACACAAATGTGGTCATGCCTCCCTAGCAGCTGCCACTTCGTATGTGTAACCAACAAACAGCTCCAGTTCCATCCAAGCAAGAGATACCCACATGAAAGAGAAAAGCACCTGTCCATCCTGTCGTCCAGCGCCATACCACCGCCCTATCTCCCCATCTCCGTGTGTTGAAAGATGTCGCCCAACTTCGCGCCGTCTCCGCACAAGGTAGATCCGGGGTCGCGGTTGGCGCACGGTGCTTCACTGGCTTTCCGGTGCCAGGTATGGTGGGAGGACGCTCAGAAGAGGAAATAAGCAATCAGGAAGCTGATAAGGCATAGAAGGGCGGTGATCTGGACAGACACACCGCCGGCAGGGGCTTGCCGTGTGTCCATGGAGGTCGAGACTCCTTGCTTCGTGTCTTGGGCGGATCCTGTCTTTCGCTGGCGAAGACCAGTGGCTTCGCTGACCTGCTGTGTCAACCGCGCGATCTGAGCCTTGGCTTCAGCGAGCTGGGCCTCCACGTCGCTTGAAGATGGCATGGCACTAGCAACAGTTCCAGCAGCAGAGCTGAAGCTCGACCCCATATTACCACTCGATGCGGGGTTGTAGGTCTCGTTCCTGATCTCGCCCAAGTCTTTGCTTCCTGACGGGCGCTCCGAGGGAACAGAGACGGGTCCAGAAGCGTCCGATACGCCGCGCTGAGGAGTCACGGCCTCGGGTGACGGAGAGGAAAGCATCGAATCGCGGCTAACGCCGTTGGTTCTCGCAGGAGTTGCGCTGGAGGCATCGTCGGGTGCGAGGAAGAGGACTCTGATCTTCTTCTCTTGGATGGAAGACTTGGCGGTCTGCTCGATGTGCGACCACTACAAGTAACTATTAGCACGCATCCAATCCTAATTCCCTGATACTATGACGTACCAAAGACCCGACGTTGGTGAACTCCTTGTCGGCGGTGACGAGGACAGATTGCACGAGGAACTTGTCGCGGCACTTCGCATCTGGCGGTGGGTCTTCCTTCATGGCTTGGAGGAGAACTGGGCGCATGCGTTAGTTTGCTATAGACTCCTGTGGGTGCGCGCATGGAGGGCATGCATACTCTGAACTTCGACATCTTTCCCAGGCTCGATGCGTCCGCTGTTCGGCCTCACACAGTATCTAAACCCGTCATCAGTGGTTGTGGGGAGAGGTATCGCGGGCGTCGTACTGCTTGGGAGCCGTTGTTTTCACCTTGATCGTGTCAGCTGCATGTCCAAATTCCACGGGACCTCACAGGACTCCCAGAGAAGCGTGCTTACCTTGAAAGCAATGGGGTCAGAGTGCGGGTTCTTCAAGCGGAGGGTCTGCGACACCTCGTGCTGGAAGGGTCCTAGCCATCTCAGTATGTTTGTCGGCTCAATGCCACGAACGAAGCTTACGCTTGAAACCAAGCTCTACGGGATCGAGCTCGACGGACATGGCGGGCGCGTGTGGGTTGCGGGTATGGGGTGGTGGTCGTGTCTTCCAGGGTTGGTAATCGGATCCGCGGTTACGGGGTACCTAGGCAGGGTCGCGACGAACCTCGGGAACCAGGGGAAGAGAGACGGGCGCGTATAATGTATTGAGAAGCTGAGTAATCGTGAGATGGGGTGCGCAAACGGCGTGGGTATCGCAGCGGGTGTGGATTGGGGTGGGTGCGGATAGTAGGGAGAGGAAGGCAGATGGTAAGGACAAGTTGCTATGACGTGCAGCGACGCCTCTTGATTCTCGATCGCGAGCTGCCTCTAGTGCCCACCCACGTAGACACTCCCAGGCGACGACAACCATCACTCCTCTCGCTGAAATAGGCTGCAGTGACAGACGTATTCCACAAACATATTCATAGTGAAGATCACTGTACCAAGACAACCATCCGAGGATCTCACGCGCCTCATCCACGGTCCACCTTCTCTGTGGTTCCACCGCTACCGCCTTACACCCACATCCCACGTATAAAGCTAGACTCCTCCACTACACTCACTTCTCACTTTGATCCGCTACTAAACTACAACCTACGCGATCCAAACGCCCAGCCCCATCACTGAACAACCCACAAGTTCCCACATACACGACCGTCACCACCGCCACATTCACCATGGCCGGAGATCTAGATACCCTCATCGACATGGGCTTCCCCCGCGAACGCGCAGAGCTCGCCGTCAAAGCCACCGGCGGCCTTCAGTCTGCCATCGATTGGCTCGAGACCAACCAGGACAAATCTGTCGACGAGATCAAGCAAGAGCAAGCCACCGCCGCCGCCAACGCCTCAGACGAGCCACCTGCCCTCCAGCCCGGCGAAGAAGCCAAGTCGCTCGTCTGCGATGAGTGCGGCAAGAGATTCCGCTCCGTCAACCAAGCCCAGTTCCACGGCGAGAAGACCGGCCACGAGCAGTTCTCAGAGTCCACCGAGGAGATCGCGCCCCTCACAGAAGAACAAAAGGCACAGCGCCTCCAAGAACTACGTGAGAAGCTCGCCGCCAAGCGCGCCACGCAGTCGGAGCAAGACAAAGAAGACCACAAGAGGAACGAGCAGATCCGCATGAAGGCCACAAAGGAGTCGCAAGATCTCCGCGAAGAGCTACAAAAGAAGGAGCGCTTAAAGGAAGCTGCCGCCAAGCGCGCTGAGAAGAAGGCAGACGAAGACGCAAGGAAACGCGTTCTAGCCAAGCTCGAAGCCGACAAGCAGGAGCGCAAGCGTAAAGCCGAGATTGAGAAAGCGAAGCGCGCCGGTCAGGCTCCTCCTCCCGCTCCTGTACAGGCGCCTCTCGCGACTTCCTCCGGTCCTACTACCAGCAAGCCCGCGAGCGCATACACCGAGGCGCGTCTGGCGCTGCAGACGCCCAGTGGAAGGGTCATGAAGAACTTCCCGGTTGAGACTACGCTGTTCGAGGTTGCGCATGCGCTGGAGCAGGATGGCATGACTGTTTCCACTTTCACGACCAACTTCCCCAAGAAGATATACGATCGGAGTGACTTTGGCATGACGCTCAAGGAGGCCGGCATGGTGCCCAGCGCGGCTTTGATTGTCGGATAGAAGCCGAGGCTTCGAAGACGTATTGTGTAGATGCTTCAGAGGATGCATAGGGTGGCGTTGAGGTGGTGCAGGTGGTAGATACCCACAGAGGGATGCTTATGAGAGCGTTGAGTATGTATCGGCGGCAGTAAGCCAGACCGTAGATGAAGTCACGATGAATGAACCATGAGATCTACGGACTACAGATGCAAATATGTTGATTTATCCCAACGCCTACTAATGCTCATTCAACCCCCATATTCCTTCCCTCACGAACACATCACCTCAATCATACTCGTCAATATCATACCTCCCCGCCTCCCTCTGCGTACTACACCACTCCTCACTCGCCAACCCACCCTCCTTCCTCCTCACCAACGCTTCCGCATCCTTACACCAATCACACGCAAAATCACACTCTGGCGTCTCCTCATCCGCAAAATATTTAGCAATGAGTCTATGCCGACATTTACTCGTGGTCTCACAGTAACCGACCAGTGCCTCTAAACTTTTCGCTCGATGCGTCATCTGCTGCTGCTGAGCCTGTAATCCCGCTCCGGCTTTAGGCTGACGAGCAATATCCCTCGACAGTGAATGCGCAGCTCGATCACGATCTTCGCGGCCGTAGTATAAGATGCAGATCGATGCTTTGCCGTCTCGGCCTGCGCGACCGGCTTCTTGGTAGAAGCCTTCGAAGGACTTGGGAATCTGCCAGTGTACTACGAAACGCACGTTTTCTTTGTCGATGCCCATGCCGAAGGCTGTTGTTGCGACAACGACGTCGTACCCGGCTTTGTTGGCTACCCAGCCTGATAGCGCGTCTGCACGGTCTGAGACGGAGAGGCCGGCGTGGTACGGCTTTGCGCCTATGCCGTCTGAACGGAGGCGTGCGGCGAGGGACTCGCAGTCTTTGCGGAACAGCGTGTAGATGATACCTGGGACGTTGTCTGAGCGCTGGTTCTGGGATGCTAGTTGAGAGGCGCGCTCAGGATTTGCAGCACGACGGGCGTGGATGGATTTGAGAAACTTGATGAAGTCGTCGTAGTGGTCTTCTGCGTCCGATTTAAAACGCACTTCGTAGTGGAGGTTTGGTCTGCTGGTACTCATGCGGAACATCTTCAGCTTCTTCGGATCCAAGGCGAGCGTGGTGATTATGTCGTCTCTTACGCGCGCCGTTGCAGTGGCTGTCAGACATATGACCGGTACGTCAGGAAACTCCTTCTTGAAGAATGACAGTTGCTGGAATGAAGGGCGGAAGTCGTGTCCCCATTCGCTGACACAATGGGCTTCATCGACAGCGATGCGAGCCAGTTCTCCTTGAGAGTGGATGACTCGAAGGATCTTGCGGAAGTTGTCGCCCTGACAGAACTCTGGTGTTACGTAGAGCAGGCGAGTTAGGGGATGACCGCATTGAAGGTCAGCTATTATCCTCTTTTTGTCTACCTGTGGTGTGGTGCTGTTGATCGTCTCGACTCTGATGTTGGCATTGCGCAGAGAGGCGACTTGGTTGTTCTGGTGACTAGTGAGCTTTCATTTTGAGGAATAGGTAGTGTGGAACAGACCATCAGTGCCAGCAATGGAGATATCACAATAGTGACTAGCAAGATTAGCGGCGATGGCAGCTCTACTTTGATTTGAACATACTGCCAAAGTCGACCACTGCCGGGAGCTGATAGCATAAACTCTTTCCAAAAGAGGTCGCTGCTTGTAGGAAGACATCCTCACCCTCCAGCGTAGCTGTGACGACTTCACGTTGTAATGGGCTGCGGAGAACATCAGTGAATGCAACGAATGATGAGCAGAATGGCATACCGAAAGCTTGCCTTCTTAAACACCTTCCTCAGCGTAAAATCGAGATTCGAGTACGGTCGTTTCCTTTTGGCAGGCATGACTCGTGATGTGAAGCAGGGAGAAACGAACGAATGGAAGGGTCGAAGAATTAGATTCAAACTTTTCACCGCTCGTGTGGTTGTAGCAGCGTCTTTACTGAGAGGCGTAGGCCCATGTTGGTCCTGCCAACTGAAAGTGACAGTACACGAGATTTGGGACGTTGCGTGTTATCTGCAAGCAAGAACGGGACGCGTCGCGCACGTTGAGGTCAACCGCGCTAGCACGTGAGGCCCCACCTGGGCACAGAAAGATTCCATTGACTCAAGCGACTACCTCTTCCACCATTGGTGAACTGTAGAACCTACTTCTGCGAATGCCCGGGTAGCCGTTTCTTGAAATGGCTAAGATACCTGCATAAATCGCCTACCACGGGCTTGTCGCAAACACCCGTCTTCACGTCTCAATGCTCGAACCAGCACCACCATGACGGATCGAAACTCTCCAGCGCAACCTCCACCTGGCTTCACAATCAAAGACTTCTCCACCTTCCCACCAAAGTCGCGCCTCTCCATCGCCGACAAAGTAGCCAAACTCGAAAGAAAAGTCTTCCCAGCAATCGAGCATTTCAACTACGACGTAGAGCTCAAGAAAAAGAACACCGGACTATTGTTAATCTTCAAAGAAGACGACGCCGACAATCTGATCGGATATCTTGTCTACCAGCGAATGAAGAGGTTGGCTTGGCTACATAAACTCTGTGTCATCGAGCAAGAAAGAGGGAGAGGGCTTGGTAGAGCTTTGATTCATTGCTTTCGTCATCAAATGGAGAAGGGGGGTTGTAGTACGGTCCTTTTGTGGGTGGATGAGAGTCGCGCTCCTGCTAGAGCACTGTATGCGTCGTGCGGCTTTCAGCAGGCGGAATGCCGGCCTGATTACTATGGACCGGGTCGAACGGCCTTGAAGCTTGAGCTGTCACTCGACAACTGAACATGACTAAGAAACCCGAATGTGTAGCAGAAGGGGCTGTCTCTAGCTCAGTTGTAGCGAAGGTAGACACTGTCAAAGAGATGGAATGGATCATAAAATGTTTATTCAAGCACAGGACATCACGGTCCTTTCATCTACTTCGTCATTTATCATCCAAAACTCCAGAGAAAGCTATGTAGCAACGTTATCTATCCCAGACTGTCGAAGCCCCTACACCATACGCCATACCATGCAATAGTCGTTCTGTCGCCTGCTCCTACAACTGAATATCGTTGTTCAGCAACCGTACTTCCTCACCGGGCTTGAATGCCGGCAGACCGATGTACGGACATCCGTCACATCTGAACGCGTCGCCCAGTGCGCAGTTTCCGCAGCTGCCAACCTTTCCTTGTACTGTAAAGTCTACCTCGTCGAGGTCGTCGGCATCCAACTTGAGCGAGTTCAATGCTTTATCGGCGGAGGTACGTTTGGCGGCGTCTTCGGCTTCGAGCTTCTCCTTCATACCGCAGGTGCAGTCTTTGCATGCGCGTCGTCGCTTGCCGGGTTTGGGTTGGCATTCGAGTGCTGGAATCATGTTAGCAGAGTCATTCGTGGCAGCAAGAAGAGTAGACGTACGTTGAAGAACTGGACGAGCCATATCTGCCTCTGTAATGAGGTCGTCCTCGTCAATTAGATCGTCATCCTCGCCCGTGATGATCGGATCGTCGAGATCATCACTGAAATCGACGAAGCCCACGCCTGCTGCTGGCTTGACGGGCTCAGGCTGGTTGCGCTTGCGAAGGTTGAGCGGGACTGAACCATCCGGGTTGACTGTGACATTTGCGCCATTTGTTCCGTTCGTCCCATTCGCGCCATTCGCCTTCTTGCCGAACTTCAGCGGTATCGACACCGGCTCCTCCTGCTCGGGCTTGGTCATGCCGTCGGCCGTCTCTGTCAGTCCTGCCAGGATAGCCTCTGTCTTCTCCGCGCCTTGGAAGGGGCCTGCCTGGCTCTTAAGAACACCTCCCACCTTCAATGCGCTGACTACTTTGTTCATGACATCCCGTGCGAGCAACTTGTGACTTTCGCGCGTGGTACCGTCGGCGTCGGCGAGGAGGAGAACAACATCGTATGTAGACGCGGGGAGATTGACCAGACCAGCGGCGATACGGTCAAGCATCTGCAGGTCGGTCGAGTTGCGATCGTGGATCTCGTAAACTTGGTCAAGTCGCTCTGGGTGCGCCGCAATCGACGGCGTGCCGATCAGAAGGCATCGCGGGGCCATGGTGGGGTATCGTGGCGCTGTGTGTCGATGGAGGGGTAGATGGGTGTTGCAAAACCAAAGTGTATCGAGGTATGAACTCTGCGAACAGTGTGTAGAGACGTGTGAGAAGAAAGGATTGTTTTAACGAAAGGCGCGTGAAACTTTTCTGAAAGTGGTTTGCGGCCTCGGAGGCGGAGAAAGCGCTGCTGATGCAATCACTGAGAAATCCGCGGCGATTGGTCATACCACCCTGGGCTGATTACGAGCTGACCGGAACACGTGATTCCGGATCAAGTGGGATGGCGGCATATGTGTGCGAGTGGATCCAGCGCATTAGCGTGCGAGGGACAAACATCTAGAATCTGGGGTAATCACCGTTGCGCTGAAGCCATGGCACGCAGGAGGCCGTTATAGACATATTCCAGAGATTATGCTTCCTCGATAGCATCGTTGACCTGTGATTGACTTATAGACCAAGTTTGTGCATGGCTGCGGTGCTGCGTCTGAACGAATTGTCGCCCACGCGACACCACCGGTGGGATTCAGGTACCAGTGACGTACCCTTCCCCTCGTTGCTTCCTCAAAAGCTCAGGGTCACCGAGATCCGACCGACAACAATGTGTGTCCAGTTACTGTATACAGGTAGAAGCTATGAGCACAACTGCAGTAGCTGGAGCTGGGCAGCTGAGGGCGAATCTTCTAGAGGCGCGTCGTTCCAGGGCCCATCTTGGTTGCGATATAAAGGCAGGAGCTCTTCCCAGCTTCCCCGCCTTCCAACGCCAGTCGCGTGAGATGCATTGCGCCTTCCTCTATCAAACCAGCCACCATCGTCTCTGCTAACCTCGTCTTCACTAACACATTGCTGCCACTTGTCCACAGATCTGCAAGGTACGCATCTGGCCGCGTTGCTTCGCGCAAGACGACGCCATCGGGTCAAAGCTCCCATCACGAGACCATGTACTGACCCGCTTGAGCTTCTTACAGTCACAGTAGCTCCGAGCCCGCCGTTGCAGGATACTTCAATCCATTCTGACCTTCTTCCATCACATCACAAACTACCTCTAGTCAATCCATCGACTCAAGACATCAAACAGTAAGTGCTGCCTTTCGTCTTGTCTACCGACGCTCTTGCCTTCTTTGCATTGAGTGTCTGAGGTAGATATGACCTCAATGGCTCCTCGGCGTAAGACGGCAGGAGGCTCTGGAGCAACACAAGCTTGTTTGTACATCGTACTGACATCTAAAGTGACTCGCTCTCACAAGTTCACTGATCGCGACCACGCCGGCATTGCTGACGGCACTGCCGAGCGTGAGACGCGACTTCCCAAATACTTCGCCAAATCCGGCCATGCCGACACCGACCCGACTAAGACAAAGAAGGGTGGCAGCGGCAAGGGCAATTGGTGAGTACAGTCTGCCTGCTTCCTTCCAAGCTACTCGAGTGACTGTCGCAGCCCCGAGACAGTTCTATTTTCATGAGTGGTTGTACCATAGAACCCATGACTGACAACATCGTTCTAGGGGCGCCGCTGGTGACGAGGTCGAAGATATCAGGCCTAATATGGCTTACGCCCGCCGTCGAAGCAACTCGTCCACCCACAACATGAAGGACTTCAAGACCAAGTTTGAGACCATCGAGACCGAGCCCGTCTTCGAAGAAGAGATTCACGGCCCTCTTGGTGAAGAGCTCGAGAAGCAGAGCACCACCTCGACGGAGAACAGCATCGCTGAGGAGGAACACGACAAGAAGATGTAGAGGCTGAGTGTGGAGCCTACGGATAATGGCATGGCTGCGTGTCGACTGGCTAGTCGACATGTGGGAAGCCATCGCTTACCGCGAACAATTTGACAGAGCAGATATCGTCGTCTTTTCAGACTGATATGCTCACACATGTACCATGTTTCTCCGGGAGGTATTACGTTCTCTAGTACGGCCATGCAAGTTCACACGGGCATGCATGGTTGGAAGTTGACCACATGGCGTTTTCTGACAACTGTAACGAGTATGATAAATGATAAATGAAACACAAACACAAAGCACTTGACTCTTTTGTTTGATGTGACTCGAGAAAGATGGCGCTCCCACCTGAATAGACAGTATGGTAGATTGCGAGCAGAATTGTGTGATGAATAGCAGATTCAAAGAATGACCAAGCGGTTGCAATGATTCCCTCGCGTATATAAGATTTGTGGTTACCTAGGTAGTAAAGTACGGGCGTAGTGCAGTGAATTGTCAGATGAAAGTGCGTGCCTGGCGACTCACTAGCAGCTGGAGCTGGCTCCAAACTGCGGGCGCTAGCGTTGGTTGAATCCCTGCCAAAACAGAACAACTCAGCGAGCAACATCATCACCGGCGCGCTCCTTCGCGTTTTCAACCGCCATCTCCAAACTCTCGCATCATGTTTTCGCCCGAGGCGTCCATCGCGAGCGCGCGCAGCTCTTTGCGCAACCCCCGACGCAGACCGCGGATGGAATCCGAGAGCCTACGAAGCAGAAAGCGCAGTAAACTCAACGACGCGACCTTCAAGGACCCTGCCGACGCCCACATCAACGGAAACGGAAGTGCCTCGACAAATGGCCACGCGGTACAGAGTGTCGACCACTCGGTTGTTGTGGTTGACATGCCCTTGAGCATTCGGGAGAAGAAGACGGCACCGAAGCGCGCGCCCAAGGAGGACACGGGCACGTATCTTGTGAGTAGATGCGCATCTACGCGAGACGGCACTGCTAATATGAGACTGCAGACCAAGAACGCAAACTACAGTGTCAAGAAACTGCCTGGCTTCCCGTCAGCGCTCCTCCGCCCATCGAGTACGGCATACACATCGTCATCCACCGTAATGCGCGCCTGCTGACACACATCTCTAGCTCCCATATATGCCACCGCCCTTCCCTCCGCCGGCCTCGCGCTTGCCCTGACGTCAGATCGAGCCCTCGTCTGGGACTACAGCGCCCCGAACGGCCCTTCAAAGGTCGTCTCCCTAAACCTGAACTTCGGCCTAAGACCAACTGAACCTCTACCGCTCGGCGCCATCGTCCGCAACGGCCCCACCAACGACTACGGTATCGTCGCGCTCGCGCCTTCGACAGGCAAGATCAGCTTCTGGGAGAACATCGACAGCGCAGACACTCGAAGCCTATACCCCCAGCGCCAGCAAGGGGTGGATGGCTTTGTGAAGCTGTACTCTGGGGAAACCATAACCGGCCTGGTCGATGTCGAGCACGCGGGCTACGTCCTGGTCTTCAGCAGCGGCAGACTCGCTCAGCTGACTCTGCGCGATTCTCAGGGTCGACCAAGCGTTGCGACAACAGTCTTGAGCGCACCAAATGGCTCGGGAGGTAGCTTCTTCAGCTTCAAAGGCCTTCTCGGAGGATCCATCCGGAAGACCATCGCCTCCGTCAAGGCCCGGACATCGCAATCCAAGGGCCACATGGAAGTCATTTCGGCGACGCGAAACGGCCTCTTTCAGACCTGGGACTTGAGCTGGTCAGGACAGAACAGCCACCAACGAGACGTAGACGTATACGATGCGATCCTGTCGGCAGTTCAAACAGACACCGTTCCAGAAGTACGCAACCAGCAGGACGTCCACGTGCTGGATTTTGCCATTATGGAACAACAACAGGGTCAGGATGCTGTCAACCTTCTGGTTTTGGTGGCACTGTCTGGTCGGGACTCAATGGACTACTTCCTCGTGGAGGTGGATCTGTCGAGGACAGCCGGTACCATTAGCAGGGCGATACCAGTCCGCAACTTTCATCAGCCGCAGCTTACCAAGGAGCCGACCGGAACGCTTCTCCTGCCACAACCTGGACACACAGCCTACGTCCAGTTCCCAGGAGCAGTCTTTGTCGCATCCCTCGCTCAACCAGAGGAGAGCCCAGAGGCACAACTGCTCGCAGACTCAGGCCGTTCTAGTTTACCCTTCCAGGACACCGTATATTTCCGCCCAGAAGTGACTCTTGCAGGCACTGCCCTGGAGACCGCGATACGGAAGGACAAGAAATCGACTGCTCTCGTATTCGTCCAGCAATTCGGCCTTCTACAGATCAGCGCATTGCCTCCTACCACAGACGATCGGGACAGAGAGCGCGTGAAAGTGACCGCACGCAGCAAACTCGAGCAGGCCACCTTCTTCAGTACCATTCCCTCCAACATCATAGACTTCTCTGTCAAATCACGCTTTTCGTTCGCAGAGGAGGAGACTGCGGAAGCTGCACTTGCTATCAGTGTCGGCATCTTGAGCTCCTCGTACGACTACTTGGAGAAGGGAGTCTCGAACTTGGACGACCAATTCCAGCAGCGCTCCTTCGCCCTCCGTACCCTGATCACTCAACTACAAACCGATTATCCCCCCATATCTTTCCAGACAAGGTGGCGGCTATTGTGGCATGCCGAGAAGCTCGCGGCTGCACACAAGCTCTGGCTCTGGTACCAAGACAAGCTGCAGGACCAACAAGCACACCCAGATACCTACCCAGAGAAGATTCTCATGAGCGACATCATCAGAGCCTTGAATGAGCGCTACAAGAGCGGCCTCGATTCTGAGCTAGGCGAGAACGACACTATTCGACAATTCTTCGTTAAGGACGTTGACAGCCTTCACACGCTGATACCTTGGGGCTGGTTCTACCTGAGGACCTTCTATATGAAAGAGGGACTAAAGCAAACACCGTCCATCATGCAGAGGCTCAGTGAAGGCACCGATGTCATGCTTGTCGCTTTGGAAACAGCTTTCGAATTCCGCCAAGCGAATGTGGAAGTATACGGTCTCGACCCTGATTGTCTAGACGACAGCATCCTCAAACCGGACTATGGCTACGATATGCTACCTCCATTCTGGACCTCGTCTCACAACATCGTCAGTTCGATTCGGAGCCTCATCGACGTTGGCCGTAACCTTGCGGTGGACAACTACGAGGAAGGCTACCAAGAACTCTTGGCACAAAAGATCGGCAAGGACAACCCTCGCTTGGTGAAGCTTGGATGTCAGACTCATATTGAACGCTTTGAGTGGGCTCTCGCCCAGAGCGATGAGAAGACACGAGCCATGGGCCGCAGCCTCAAGGATGAGTGGAATAACAACGTCCGACCATCGCACATCATGGGTCTGATGGAGATTGGACTCCCTACTGAAGGAATGGAACTGGCCGAGCAGTATCACGATATGTCGACTCTCGTCAACTTGATCTGGGAAGAGTCCAACTGGCTCGAGACGGAGAAGGCGAACACCCGCAGCAAGATGGAGCAGGCAGAAAGCACAGTCAAGCTGAACCGGATAAAAGAGCGCATCGCGCGCTACTTCGAGGTCTACGGTGATGACTGGGCTGGAGCGTTCTACTCAAAGTACATCAACGAAAACCAAGCAGGACAACTCTTCATGAAGGAGTATCTCAACCAACCGGCGCTCACGAAGTTCCTGCGAGCTGAGCCGTCGCGCGTCAGGCTCGCATGGATCAATGAAGTCTGCGGCGAGAAAGATTACGAAACTGCTGCTGAAGCTCTCTTTGAGGCTGGATCGAAGCAGGAGACGAATGCGTGGTGCCAGCGCGTTGAGCTCTCCATGGCCAAGCTCGCTCTCCTCTGCAAGAAGGAGGCAAAGCATGGCGATGACCAAGCAGTAGTCGACCCACGCAGGGAGAAGCCCAAGGCGCTGAAGATGCGCGAGGCCATGTACCAAAGCATCGATCAACAGCTCGAGTACACCAAGATCCAAGAGGAGGTCTACGAGCGGTTGCTGCCCATCATTACCGGAGCTCTGGATGAAGACTCTGCCGTTGAACTCCTTATGGCCGAGTTTGGACAAGGTCGTTTGAAGGATCGACCAGCACACCAGACCATCCTCAAAGAGGGATTCGAGGCTCTGGTTCACCACAGGGTTATCGACCCTGCGCTCATGGTTGACATTCTCACACTCATGAATGCAGACGACAGCGAGGAAGGTGTTACTTTGCTTGGGAACGACGAGTTCATCTACGCTTTCAAGGTCTTGACAGTCAACTGGAACAATATCCACCGGACAACTCGCGACGGCCTGCTCAAGCTTTTCTGGAAGCGCCTGTGCATCAAGGACAATTGGGCTTTGATCAATAATGAAAAGGAGGTGCCTGATGCCAAAATCCACGATGTGTTGCAAGGCACAGTCATGGCATGGACATTCCGCGCCTTGTCCGCCATGTGCAGTAAGTTGATGTCTAGTACCATATGTTTGTTCACCACTAACAAGTTGCAGTCGGCAATTCTTTCATCCGGACCCTATGGCCTAAGAACCTTCGGGACCTTCTAGGTGCTGGAGGAACGCATGGAGAGCTTTGTGTTCGCTTTGCTGCCGAAGACCTTCGCAACCCGATCATCAAGGACAACCTCTTAGATGACGATATCCTTCGCGAGCAGGTTAGCAAGAACAGGCTCACCGATTGGTTCAAGGCAGCCTGGAACACGGGCAAGACCATGTACGCCCGCGAGCTGGCACTGCAGGGCAAGGTTCCTCCTCAGTCTATACCAGCAGCCCCTCAGATGGCGGAGGAAGAAGTAGAGGACGAAGCGGAGCAGGACGCTGCTGGGTCGGAGACGTTTGACGGAGACGACGAGAGCGCACAGCAGGAAGACGTGGTGATGCAGGATTCATGAGAAGTCGTGACCGTATTCGGGGTTTCATCGGGCGCAGTGCATTCAGGACAGGCGCGTATCAAGCATTGGGCACGGCGTTTGAAACGTGTACTCTGCAGACGCGGACAGCGTTCATTTTCTTTTTTGTCATCAAGTGTATTTCTAGCGATGGTTTTGCAGACGACAGGCGTCCTATCTCGTCCCATGTCAGTACCTGACTAGAGACGAGAAAGAGGATGATTAGAGTTGGAACCCAATGTATAAAAGTGACTATCTGGGCAATGCATGAAGTGCTAGGGGAGAGCCATGAATAGTGACATGCATAACCGCCTATCGGCAAGGGTCTCGACTCTGTTCTGTGGACTCAAGCGACGACAAGCGTTCATTTGCGCGGTGGGTACCCAGCCGTGTCAGGGAACCGAGTGTGGCGCGAGCGAGAGGGCGCGGAAGCCGACGCGCACCAATGACCTGACTCGGCAACGGCCGTTGGGTGACTTGAGGCCGGGTTGTGAAAAAGTGGTGCTGCGCGTTGAGATGAGAGGCGGGAGATGTCGATGGAGTACATGTCAAGAGGACTACCTTTGCTTCTTTCTTGTCGCACCAAAACCGTTGGCCATGCCGTGAGGCGAAGCCACCGACTTGACGTAGGCGGCATGCATGAACAGCATGAGGCACAGCAGCGGTGAGGCTGGACAGGACACACGACCGGCCAATACGTGCTAGCCGTGCCGGTACTGTTGCGGCTCTACAGCAGGAAAGATCGTCGAGCTGCGACGGCGATGGCGATGGAGATGTCGATGTCGATGGCGATGACGGTAGACAGAGTCTTCACCCTGCTGATTGCCGTCGCGAATCCGCTGACCAGGCTTCCCTTCGCGCGGGCGCGCTTGTTGGCTGGGAAAGGATGCGTCGAATTTCCGAGGGCGTCCCAGGGCTGCTTTTGCTCGGAGGATGCTAGTTCTGGTGTGGACTGTGCTGCAGGTACAACAACAAAGTGACAGCTCAGTGGGGAAAGGACGGCTGCGCCGCGAGCGACCTGGGATGGGCTGCGGAATGCATGAAAGCCAGAATTGAGCCGCTGCATCGGGCTGCCCACGCCTGCGCCCACGACGACGGCCAGCGTGCACTTCCGTCTCTATGCAGGCGGGTGTAAATAGCTCACGGTGGCAGTCCCGTGCTCTCAGTGAATTGGGTGCTACTAAGAGTCTAGCGAAGGGTCGGTTGATAGGTTGCTAGTGCACGCCCCATGCCCAGTCGCTCCTTCCCCTTCTCCACGTCTTTTCCGCGTCGAGAGTCGGTCGCTCTTTCTTCACTATACGTGCCTGTCCTACGTGCCTTCCTCTGACCTCCCCGTCCCCTCGCACGCTGCTCGTTGCAGCACCACAGGTCGCTCCCGCCTCGCCCTCGACCCGCCGTCTCAGCAACGCCGAGTCGCGTTCGCCGGTTGCATAGCCTCGTTCCCGGCCTACGGCTGCGGCCCTGTCTCGCTGCTGTCACAACCACCAAGCCACGCACCTCTCTGCCACTCCCGTCCACCTCCCTTCTCCCTCCCCTCCGTTATCCGGACTCCATCGACACCATGGCGAGCGGCAGCACGAGCTCCAACGTCGTCGGCGTGCACTACCGCGTCGGCAAGAAGATTGGCGAGGGCAGCTTCGGCGTCATCTTCGAGGGCACCAACCTGCTCAACCAGCAGCAGGTCGCCATCAAATTCGAGCCGCGCAAGAGCGACGCTCCTCAATTGCGCGACGAGTACCGCACATACAAGATCCTCGTGGGCTGCCGTAAGTACCGACCTCGCTTCCCCTTTACCGCTTGTTTTGGTGCTCGTGATCAACACCACCCTGTATATCAACGCACGTATGCACCTCGACTATGTGGCTAACCATCTGCAGCCGGGATCCCTAATGTCTATTATTTCGGCCAGGAAGGCCTCCACAACATTCTGGTCATCGACCTCCTCGGCCCGAGCTTGGAGGACCTGTTCGACCACTGCAACAGGAAGTTCTCCATCAAGACGGTCGTCATGGTAGCCAAGCAGATGGTACGTTCCGACGGCATCACTGTACTCTCCTCTGCTTACACCTCCTCTAGCTGTCACGGGTTCAGACCATCCACGAGAAGAACCTCATCTACCGCGACATCAAGCCCGACAACTTCCTCATCGGCCGCCCTGGCTCAAAGAGCGCCAATGTCATCCACGTCGTCGACTTCGGTATGGCGAAACAGTACCGTGACCCCAAGACGAAGCAGCACATCCCGTACAGGGAACGCAAGTCTCTCTCCGGTACCGCTCGATACATGAGCATTAACACCCATCTCGGGCGCGAACAATCCCGTCGCGACGATCTCGAGGCGCTCGGTCACGTCTTCATGTACTTCCTGCGCGGTGGACTGCCATGGCAAGGTCTCAAGGCTGCCACCAACAAGCAGAAGTACGAGAAGATTGGCGAGAAGAAGCAGACCACCCCCATTAAGGATCTGTGCGATGGCTTCCCTGGTACGTTGGCTGCATTCACTAATTCTATCACTACTAACAATGCGCAGAGGAATTCAACAAGTACCTCAGCTACGTGCGCAACCTCGGCTTTGAAGACACACCCGACTACGACTACCTACGGGAGCTGTTCACTCAGGCTCTCAAGAGCACCGGAGAGGTCGAGGACGGCGAGTACGACTGGATGAAGCTGAACAACGGCAAGGGTTGGGAGGTCCTCAAGTCGCACCCATCGGCTGCGCAGGCGATGCACCACTCCAACGCTAACCCCAACTCGTCCATGGCTGTGAACATGCAGGGCCAGCAACACAGACAACAAAAGACGCACCTGCCTATCGACCACCACCGTCTCAACGAGCCTCTGCCAAAGCCCGGCGCGACCCGCGCCCAGCCCGGAAGGAGCCCACGCGAGACTATGAACCGTGATTCGCAAATCAAGCGGAAGAGCATGGGCGAGCTTGCGCCGCCCGAGGGTGCCTCGACGCAGGCCCAATTCCAACACAGCCAGCCCAACCTGGCACAGAACAACCGTGCTGCGCCTGCCAGCAGTCCGAACCCGCAACCGACGCGACAGAGTGCCGAGAAGCCTAGCTTCATGCAAAAACTGGCGAATGCCCTGTGCTGCGGCGCCAGCAAGTAGTAATCGCGGTCGCCAAGCTTGGTTTCCTTCCCTTTGCGTTGCATCCTGGAGTCCGTTCTTTGAGCGATAGTGTTCCCGGTCACGTTTTCTTCCTGTATAGGTATCTTGTAATGATTGATAGACGGGATCGAAAATCTCCTTCCACGGTAATAGTTACGACGACCGAGCGACCGAACCGCCTCCCACACCAGCCTGGATTCCTCATCAGCGCCGAAAAACATCATCACCACCCTCTCCTTCACCTCTGCGCTCCCGCGTTGCGAGACTACTTCAGCTGGCAGTAGTGTGGGAGCGATTTTCCATTGGGCGCTTGCGGCGTTGCGGTGTGCTTGGGGAGGCTCGCACTTGTGGCATCTCATTTTCATTATTCATTTTGGCACGAGGAAAATATAGCATGTAAAGGAGTCTCTTCTGACGGCCCATCGCGTGTACAGGGCGACAGACGGATCTCGTTCTAGTTCAGGTAGAGTAGTCGGGCGAATAGACGCACTCACTACACCAAATTTCATCTTTGTCCAGTAGTGACGTTTGCCATGGTCAACATCATTGATGATCCATGGATGTCTGTCTGGCATTCTTGGTAGCGGCGATCTGAGGGGTCGGTCATGGGAGGGCACCAGGGAGCTATGGCCTCTTTGCGTATGCGATTGGAAGGTGCCGTAACAGCGGCAATCCATGACTCCATAGCTGTGCGTGCCTATAGCGCAAGAACTTGACTTGTAGCTTGATTTGCACTTGAATCTCTTCGAAAACCCTTGCGCATTCTTTTGGATTTAGGTATCCGCCCATTTTGACTTTTTCCTTCGCCATTCCAATATTCCCACACGTGAGGTACCCGCGCAGGGTCCAACGCGACTTCCCAACAACGAAATTAAGCTCGTCCACCCCGGGGCCCTGCGATTCCATCACCCGCACCCTCTCCTACTACCGGCTCATCGATCAGCGGCGCCTTGCGAAAGTTGCGATGGCGTCGGGACGCGATGTGCGCGATATGCTCGGGCTGCCTGCTGCCGGCGGTGATGCGCCAAAGGCAGTAGGCCCAGCAGCCGTGGCAGCGCAGACTCAGAAGCGCTCAAAGCCTGCAGGAGGGAGCAGGAAGATACGTACGTTTGGCAGTCCTTACGTCTTTCCTTGGGAAATCGTCAAAAGGTCGAGACTGACTCTCATTCGACCAGAGGGCGTTGCGCGCGAGGTTGCTGCGCTATATGGCGAACGGCCGCCGCCTGTCGCCGTCTACGAGGAGAAGAAGGCGTATCGGGCGAAGAGACAGAGCACTGGCCCTGCAAAGAGATGGTATGTACGCGCGACGCACTGCGGAGGATTGGCTAATTCGCGCTTCTAGGGTACAACAGCCGTTTATGAATCCGGCGCGCAACGATGGCCTTGTCCTCAAGCACTGGCGGCGCAAGCCCACGACCGCACCACCCGTACAGGAAGCCGACGACGCGCCGATGCAGGAAAGCGACACCGCCGACAACTACATCGAGACGTGTGCCGACTACGCCAAATACGACATCAAAGTAGACATGCCGGGCTTCACAGACGAAGAATACAACCAGTACCTGCGGAGCGATGACTGGAGTCGCGAGGAGACAGACTACCTATTCGAAGTGGTAAAAGACTACTCGTATCGCTGGCCTGTGATATGGGACCGCTACGACTACAAGCCGACGCAACCACGCCCGTCAGAGCCAGCAAACAGCGAGGACCAAGCGCTAGCCACCATGCCCTTTGCACCGTCGAAGAAGCGGTCGCTAGAGGACCTCAAAGCACGCTTCTACGATATCTCAGCCAAGCTCATGAAGCAGCGCATACCGGAAGTCTCCATGGACGCCGACCAATACAGCCTGTACGAGATGCTCACAAAGTTCGATCCGGTTATGGAGCGGAATCGAAAGATGTTGGCCACGGCACTCATCAACCGCACAATGGACGAGGTCAAAGAGGAGGAGTTCCTGCTCACCGAGCTGCAGCGCATCAACATGGCGGCCAACCGACTCGATGCCGAGCGCGAGGAGCTCCGGGCACGACTGGACGCACCACCGCAGAACCAGGCCGTTTCCGCAGGACTACAAGCCTTTACATCATCACAAGCCCTCCAGGCCCTCTTCCAACAGCTGTTCCAGCAGGATCGTAGTAAGAAACGCGCATCTGGTGGTGGAACAGGACCTGGTAGACTCAGCCTCTCCGCAAACGACATGGTACACACTCCTGGTTCAGCACAACAACAGCTCTCGGCAGCAAATCGGCGGCAAAGCATGGCACAGAACCAACAACCCACCGCCCAGACGCCTGTCAAGCACCTCTCTCCACATCAAGAACACCGCTTCAACGTCTCAACACACGAGAGACTTACCTCGGGTGTCACATTTGGCTCGGACAAGCTGCTTAAGATGCGACAAGCAAAGAGCAACGTCCAGACACAAAAGATCGGCCAAATGCTCGCGGCGTTGGGCGTTAGTGACATCGTCAGCATACCAACGAGCAAGGTCGGCGAAGTCTTTGAGAATCTCGTATCGAAAGTTAGCAAGCTACTCGACGTGCGTAAGGTCCGAGAGAAGGAGGAGGGAGAGTGCAAAGTCTTGCTTGCTATGAAGGCCCGACGAGATGGCGGTGGTGAAGGAGGCGAAGGACAACCAAAACAAGAAGTCCCTGAATCACAACAACAAACACCCGGTGGGGACGACGACGCCGACGGGGAGAATGACGACGAGGAAGACGAAGACGACGTCAACAAAAACTACGGCGATGATGCCGAAGCCGATAGGGACGACCGCGAAGATAACAACGACGCTGACAACCCCGATGATGACGCCGAAGGTGAAGAAGATGAGGGTGGTTTCAACGGCGAAGACGACGATGGCGACGTGGATGCAGAAGGCGAAGATGAGAGTAGTAAACAGCAGTCTCGAGCAACCAGTCAAGGTGCGACGGGACAAAGCCATAAGCGGAGCGCCAGTGTCTTCTCTCAAGGCAGTGAAGTCAGTAGCAAACGGGCGAGGAAATGAGGGGGCTGGCTTTGACTGGGAGTGTGGTTTATACTTTTGACTTCTGCTTTTGATAGCATAGCGATGGCGTTGGGATTGGATTGGCAAGAAGGGAAAACATTCGTCATTGGGAATATGATACAGATATGGATATGGACAAGGGACTGGAATAGCCCTATTGGTATTGTTATACGATGCATCATCACTATCCACTGCATAGCGCAGGAATGTACAACATCATCCTACCTCATGCAACTACTTATATCTTCGCCTTGACCTCCTCCTGTTCCAGCCTCGCAAACAACGGCGCGCTTCTTCCCCCACGAAACAGATCCAACATCTCCTTACCCATCCACGCCTGCCTGCTCTTCGCCAACCCCGTCTCCAAATCCGCAAATCGATCCGCTTGGATGAATATGCCCGCACCATTCGCCTTGCTGCCCTCGTTGAACAACCAACACACCGCCAACGCCACAGCTTCCGGTCGATTAATCGGCACACCCGCCTCCGCCATCTGCTTCGCGTACACATCAGGCTGCATAGCCAACTTAGTGTTATTCGCCGTTAAGATAGGCGTAACCGTAATCGCAGGCGCGACAACGGATATGCTAATCCCCAGTTTCGCACATTCCTGCTTCAACGCCCTCATCAAGCCCACCACCCCATGTTTCGCCGCAGAATACAACGGCGCACCCGCTGAAGCCAGATACCCCGCTAGACTCGCCGTCAACACAATCGAACCACCCTCTGCCCCGTTTTTCCGCAGGTAGTAGATGGCGAGCTTGGTCGTGGCAGCCGCGGCATTCATATCCAGCGTTAGCGTCCGGTGATCTGGTTCCGCCAATTCCCCGTCGCTATCCAGCGCATCGTCGAAGAATTGGTCGCCGTGTTCGGCTATCCCTGCGTTGACGAATACACTGTCTATACGGCTGAAGCGTGCGTAGCCTGCGGCGAAACCGGCGCGTTGCGAGGGCCAGGAGGTTATGTCGCACTTATGGAATAGCAGGTTGGAAGCCGAGTGCTTGAAAGTTGCAGGTGGGGGTTGGAGATCGAGTAGGATGAGGTTGTGGGATGGGTTTAGGGAGGAGAGGAGGGTTGCTGTTGCGAGACCGATGCCGGAGGAGCCGCCGGTTATGAGAATGGTTTTTGGGGTGTTGGAGAGGGTTTTGAGGGCGGAGGGGGAGGGCGTGAACAGTGTCATTGTTTGGTTAATGTGGATTTGGCTGGTCCACGGCTTGATAGAGGGTTGTTGGTGTGCTTGGTGATAGGTGCAGTTTTGTGAAGATAGTAGTCTCGAGGAGATCAGGTTATGTGTATTTGAGTTAAGGAAGATTGAAAGACTGTGAAAAGAGAAGAGTTTGGTCGATGCGGCTGGAAATATGAACACGATCTGTTTACCTAGGTTATATGTTGTAGTTGCGGGGTTGGCCTCGGAGGTGTCTGGATTGAGTCGACTCCTGGTATAATCGCCGCTGACTCGACTGGATGAATGAAGATAGTCTTACGTGAGCTCGCATCTATCCACCCGTATGTAGTAGCATACTATGTTGTCTTCACACTACGACGACAGTACTTTGGTCTGCCATCAGCAACTGCAGCAGCCCTTTACAGTTGTCGTGTCGAGTTTCCGGAATGCATGTATCGCCATAACCTGACAGCTCTGTTGAAGCCTTGAGCATCGAAAGGGAGGATAGTAGAGAACTGCGGGTGAAGTCGCGGTGCTGTAGTGTCAAGACGCCCCGGAGGGAGCGACGCGGGCACGTGTCGGAGGTCTAACCGCTTTCGGAACGTACACCTGGAGTTTCGCGATCTCGAGCATACGAGCTTCAAGATTCCCAAGTGACCAGCTCACCCACCACTCAAACTCCGCGCTACAATCAGTCCTCCGCGCGGGATTAAGATCGCAGATATGTGGAAACCAACACTACTGCTCGCAGCCGCGCTGGCGGTGCCGTCACAAGCGCTGCACTTCTTCATGGACGGAGCGGTCCAGAAGTGCTTCTACGAGGAATTGCCCAAGGACACGCTGGTTGTTGGTACGACACTTCCTCATGATTGAGTCTCGCGGCCCGGAGACGTCGCAGAGTCAGCGGGAGAACCCACGGCTAACAAACCCCAGGCCACTACCACGCCGAAGCATGGGACGACGCAACCAAGACCTACCAAACCAAACCCGACGTCGGCGTCTTCGTCACCGTAGAGGAGACCTTCGACAACAACCACCGTATCGTTGCCCAACGGGGTAGCTCGAACGGACGCTTCACTTTCAGCGCTGCCGACAGCGGCCAACATAGGATCTGCGTGACACCCCAGAACGTACCGAGCAGCGGCGGTGGCTGGTTGAGCTCAGGCGTACACGGCACAGTCAAGTTCACGCTGGACATGGCGATCGGAGAGACGAGCAGGATCGAGAGCACGGACAAGGACAAAGTCCAGACGCTGGTGCAGAAAGTCAAGGACTTGAACTCGAGGTTGCAGGACGTCAGGAGGGAGCAAGTTTTCCAGAGAGTACGTTTGGCGTCCACCCATCGCCTGGGGGAGACAATAGAAAAACACCGGCTAACATCTTTTCTAGGAACGCGAGGCCGAATTCCGCGACCAGTCCGAACACACCAACTCCCGCGTCGTCCGCTGGACCCTCATCCAACTCGTTATTCTGGGTGTGACATGCGTCTGGCAACTATCGCACTTGCGAGCTTTCTTCATCAAGCAGAAGCTTACCTAGAATCGTCGTCGATTACACACAACTTGTTTCGTTTCCGGCGGGCGCGACGATATGACAGGAGATAGGGAACAAAAGGCATACTTTACCTGGCTCGGTGAAACGCTCTTGTATGTGAGCTGTAGGATATGGCGTTGCAATAACGGATTGGTGGGTTTAGTGTTTGTGTATTTGAATGAAGCATGGCATTACGCTGAGAGTGTCTCCAGAGGTGTGCGATTGCGTCTTGTCTCCTGGTCGTGTGCCTGAGCGGATGCTTGATATAAACATTCGCAGTTGGAAGTGCTAAGTTGATTCAGCACCGAGAGATTACCATACCGGCGAATGATTCACGCGCGGCAGTTCTTTCCATACCGACAAAATTGCTCGCTATCGATAGTGGTTCACGCACGGCAGACCATTCACGCACGGCAAGGGATTCAGCACCGGCATGTTTACCATATCGACAGATCTTCTCATACCGACAAGATGCTCGCTATCGATAAGCTATCACGCCCGGCATCTTTACCATACCGGCAAGCCCTAAAGTGAATCAGCACCGGCACGTTCACGCCCGTCAAACTTCACGCCCGGCATATCGGCAAAGGACTCACGCCCGTCAAATCTTCTCATATCGATAAGTGATTCACGCGCGGCATCTTTACCATACCGGCAAACCATTCAGCACCGGCAGATTAATCACGCGCGGCAACTTACTATACCGACACTATTCAGCAGCGACACATTCACGCGCGGCATGTTTATCATACCGGCAAACTATTCGACCTCGACCGATTGTTCAGCCCCGTCAAACCATCCACGCCCGGCAGACCATTCAGCCCCGTCAAATCTTTACGCCCGTCAAAGGATTCGGCCCCGTCACTTTCCACCACTCACATGTTTACCATACCGGCAACCTATTCAGCACCGACAGACCTCGGGATGCATAAAGCCCAGCAAATTGTTCATGCCAACACACAATATACCAACATATCCATACTGTTACTATATCTAGCACCCACATATACTCTGCGGCAAGGTATTAGCATGCTAACCATCTGATTCAATCCCAGCACATTGCCAATATTAAAGACGTCCACTGCCAGCGATCTAGCCTCCAAGCCATGGGCAGAGCGGCCTTTCCCTAGCTCATGTTCCCGCGCTTCGTCTGCTGCATGGTCCCGCCGTTCCCGCCCCCACGCAGCCTCGCAGCCTCGCGCAGTCCAGCCTTGCATATGCAGTACTATCAATGCAGCCAAACCAATCGAAGCATCTTCTACTTACATGGGACCTGATAAACCTAACCTCGAACGGGTTTCACTCGACCCTTTCTGAATGTTCATGATGCAACGTTACTGCAGTTCAATGAATTTGTGTAACAGTAAGCAACCCCTGAATGCGAACTGCCGTCGATGGAAACAGGGTGTACTGTCTTCAGCCTCATCTCGATAAAGTCGGTGTATCTAGGTACCGTAAAGAAGACGATTGTGTGCATAATTACGCCTTATAGATTACCGGAATTATCCCACGCCAAAACGAATGGAAACGCCTCTGGTCAACGGTTGGGTCGCCTCGCCAAACGCACGCGGGACGATAGACATAATCTGGAGCTGCGTTGTCACTGTGTTCTTATGCAGTTGGTCGGTGTTATTCCTCAACGTACCCGACAAGCACAGCTTCCGATCGTATCTGTCGACAAAATTATCATGGGTTGCCTTTACCATTTTCTTTCCAGAGATCCTTGCGTCGTTCGCTCAGGTCCAATATCTCTCCGCACGACATTCGGTAGCCGCTTTCCATGAGCTCGGATATTCCGACTGGTCCATGACCCATGCCTTCTTCGCCGACATGGGCGGTTTTATGCTTGATTCTCCGGACTATCCACGCTTTCCCGTAAACGCCCATCAGGTTCGCTACCTTGTGGAGCATGGATTTGTCGATTACCCTAGCATACACCGCGACACCATACAAGACAAGAACAAAGCAGACGCTTTCGTTCGTATCCTTACGTCCATCCAGATACTCTGGTTTGCTCTTCAATGCATCGGACGCGCCGTTCAGCAGCTCCACGTTTCGATGCTCGAGCTCGACGTGGTTGCTATCGTGCTATGCACTATTCCGACATTCTATTTCTGGTTCCATAAGCCATTGGACGTTGATACGACAGTCACTTTGTATATGGAAGGATCACTTCAACTGAGCGATGTGCTGGCATTAGCAGACCCTGACATAGCGAAAAGACCGTGGAAACTTACGCCGCTCGACTTCATCAACCCGCATCCAGATCCTTTCCAGATCCTCGATCCTATCATGTGGGCTTTCGAGTACTTGTTACGAATTGGTACTGACTCCAAGCATGTACCCATCACGCGCTTCAAAAACACTGCGCGTATGAACCCGGGCAAGGTGACTGTGACGGAATGGATGATTTCCACGACTGCAGCACTCACTTTCATCCTGATACATTTCATCTCGTGGAACTTCCACTTTCCAACATCTTTGGAACAAACTCTTTCGCGAGCTGCATGTCTAACACTTCTCGGAGTTGGATTTTCTTTCGGCAACTTGTGGATCTTGATGATCTGGCAACTACCCAATCTTTGTAGGTGGACAGGTATCCCGCAAGTGGATACTGTTACGGAGTACCTCCCTCATATACATCCTTTCTTCCAGTACTTGCTCACTGTTACCCATATTGGGGCATATGGTATCGCGCGAATCTTCATCATTGTAGAAGGATGTGCTGGTCTTAGGGCACTTCCTGCGAGTAGCTTCCGTAGTGTGGAATGGTCAGACCTGTTGCCTCATATATAGGAAAGGAGGAGTTAGACTAGCTCTTGCGACTATGATGGTGATGACTACCAATAAGTATTCAGCCTTTGTCCATGTTGACGATACATAGTCCTGGATGTACCATATTGTATGTGGTGTATTGAAACCAATGGCGGATAGAGAGACAGAACTGCGTAAGACCATAGCAATGTTCATATTGAAACCGTAACACAGCAACTTGCCCGAAATAGGTTGACCACATGTTGTATTTTATCTAGGCGAAAGCGTGCCTGGTCTGAAACGTCAATATTTCCTTCAGTAGGTATCAAAGACGTCCGTACTACGGAACAGCGCTCACATCAGCCATAGCTGAGATACCGTGGACGCACCATCGCGATCCATCACTCTGCAACTCAGATCTCCGAACACCTTTCTCAAAATACATGCGCGCAATATATTTTGCACCGCGGAATAATCATGCACGCGCGCATCCATAGTAGCAACTCGAACCAATAGTTTCACGACCACAAACAAGCAGCGCATCATGATCAGTAAACACTGACGCGACAATGCCCTTCCGATGCCTTCACATCATATAACCCTCGCGCATAAACTCGCAACGAGATATTTACCCAAAACAACATGCAGCACACTCCGCGGAACATCGGATGTAGTCAAAGCCAAACAGTGGATAACGGGCGTCATGCGCGTGGAGCCGAGCAAACCTTGAAAGGGTCACCGCTTAACCCACGTACCCATGAACGTGACGATCTTCTAGCGTAAGAACAATGACACCTTCTTTCCAGGGCGAGTAAAACCTTCCGCGGCACATACGTCTTGGACGCATGAACCATTTCCGTCAAAGATGTTCCTCGCTATCTGACAACTCTGACGTCGACAGGTCCCGAACCGGATTTCCCCAGAACTCTAAACACCACACAGACGACGTCAACAGCCGCGTCTTGTCAGGACCAACCAACACCAACGCCAGCGCCAACAATAACGCGGACCTTGGTTTTCTGAAACAAGCCATGCGAACTCTACAGCCGCACCAGCGAAATGTGAAAAGTCGTTCCTGCCGTCAAAGCCGTTACTATCGATACTACTACCAAATCGCTTGCGCGCGATCCCCAGCGCTCTTCTCAGCCCTACATGACGTCCTGCAGTCCAACCGCATCGGCCGGTTCCCCCAGCACGCCAAAAACCCACCTAACGTGCGTCCCACAATACTCTCAGCGCAATTCCGATAGGTCGAATCACTGTGGTACACACGCACCCACAAGCCAGGGCCCGGACGCACTGCACCTCGTCGTTCGTGGTAGGCAAGGCCCAGATCCGACGTTTTTCGGTGGAGCCCACATGCGTTGGGTCACGTCTGCTCGGTGAGAGTGTACCGAGCGGAATGCGAACCATGCCATTCATGTCAAACTGTTGTTTTGACAAGCTGTTTTACTGTCAAACCTCATAACAAAGAGAAGTAGGAGGGTTATAAGGAGTACTTCCTACATCGTTACAACATCATCTTAATATAACAAGTTTTCAACAGGTTATGAGCCCGGGTTCTTTCGTTGCCAAGATGACAACGTCAAATCCTTTCCAGACGTCCAGCAACGACCTGAACGTCAAAGACCTCACTGCATACAAGATCACCAAACTTACTGGACAGCAAAACTTCGCCAAATGGGAACGAGACATCAAGGTCGTCGCACAGTATCTGAACGTATGGAACCAAATCAACGGTACACAGATGCAAATCGAGGAACCTCAGATGCTACCCTATCTACAAGAAGCTTTTGATGCTGTACGACGCGACACTTCCGCACAAGTGGATCCCGAAAACGCCAACAACATCCTTGTCCCACCAATGATATCACCCGGAGAAGCGGAATTCTACCGAATGATAATGATGAAGAATGCTGAGAAGAAATACGATGCAGCACTCGCGCAATATCACCAGTATCAAAAGAAGGAAGGCAAGGCTCTGACACTCCTACGTCTCCATGTCTCAGACTCCATTCGATCAGTCTTGAACGAACACACTAAACCGGATATCGCCTTCCAGTACATCAAGAAACAGTACCAACTCAGCGATCATCAGAATCTCCAGATTCTTCACCGAGAAATCGAATCACTCAGTCTGCGACACTGCAAAGATCTTGACGACTTCTTCAGTCAGCTAGAAGACCACATTGTACATCTCCGAGAACTCAACGGAACATATGACGATACAGCCATTCAAGCCAAGATCTTCAGATCACTAACTCCTGAGTACGAAGAGACAACTCGTGTCATGAATCTACTCTACAATCGACAGGGAGCACAGTGGCCCGCACTAGACGACATCAAGCGACAACTACAAGACGCCGAGATCGACATCAAGCGGACCAAACACTCAAAGAAAGACAACAAAGACAAGAAAGACAGAACAACTAATGTCGACAAGAACCGAGACGAGAACACCAAGTGTCCAGTTGAAGGATGTCGAGGCTACAACCACTCGGAAGACAAGTGTTTCGTCAAACATCCTGAACTGAAACCCGAGTGGATGAAACTCAAAGAGAAGGATCGCAAGAAGAATAACAATCAACCCAGCAAGACAGCAAGCTTCGTGTTCAACCCTGACAAGGATGACACCGAAACAGCAATCCGGCAAGCTATCGAAGCTAAGCGAGACAACAGTGCGCAACCCACCAATCAAGAACAGTCTGACGTCACGACCTCTCACAGCAAACATCTTGCATTCCACATCAACAGTCACTCATCAGACTGGCCCGACGACGCCAACACCGCTTCTCAACGACATGTATCTGTCAACGACTCCGATGTTTCACAGCAAGCACCAGTCAATGATACTGCGTCTTCTTCTTTGTCGCAACCTGTAATCAAGTTTGCATCTACGTCTCACCTCAACCTTGAAACACTCGACAAACAAATCCCACGCACCCGCGGATCAAAGACAATCAAAATCGATTGGAACGACAATCCTGATGCCCTTGTTCCAGCACCTGTCACGGACTCATTCCACAAGACCGTACAGTCCTTCAAGTTTCCTCATGGTCAAGCCTTCCACTCAAACTGTCATTCATCTGACTGGCCTGACACATACAACATGACGTCTGACAACGACACCGATACCAATGACTCCAACAAAACCAGTATGCAACCATCTCCAATATCTTACAGTTCATCAGCTGACCAACCTCACAGGTTAGAGCATGAACTAAAGGATACTATGGAGATTGGGGATAGACTGAGTTTGAAGGAACAATTGGAGTTGAAAACGGTGGTTGGCTTAGCTCTTGTTGATGACACATGTAACTCTCTTATCAATGAATGGATCATTGACTCCGGCGCAAGCATGCATCTATGCAACAACAAGGAATGGTTTACCGAGTTTGCAGATCTACCAGTCAAGTCAGTCAACATAGCAAACACCAAAGTTCACCTCGACATCACCGGTGGTGGTACGGTACTTATCAACGTTTACACCAAGCAAGGACTTTGGAACCAAGTCACACTAAGCAACGTCCTTTACGCACCTGATGCTATGTGCAATCTATTATCTGTGTCACAGATCACTAGCAAAGGAGCCAAAGGATACATCGACGACACCACGTTCAACATCATTCACAATGATGAACTCCTCATGGACTCCACAGTTCACAATGGTCTCTTTCACCTCAACATGCACCATGACAGTACATTCAACATCATCAATACCACATCCACTGATGTCGCACTGGCCAATACGTTACCAACCAATATCGACAACGATCGTCCAACCGAAGATGTCAACCCTGTTGATGAGGATGGTAATGATGAAGCCAACGATCAACCAACTGAGGATACTGAATCCGTTGATGATCCAGATACCACACCAACACCCGGCTTCAACTTCAATGACCGTGTGTGGGCACTTCATCGAGACCTTGGACATATGAGTCTTGATTCCATGAGCAGACTTGTTGACATGTCTGAAGGGATGACAGTGTCAAAGAAAGAAATCAAAGCACGCATGGGTCAGAGTTGCCCTGTCTGCAAGGTCACTACCTCCGTGGTCCGCATACCCAGAGATCCTGCCAGCCGTACAAGTACTGCACCAGGAGATCTTCTTCACATTGATGTCTGGGGACCATACGGTGTCAAGGGAACTGATGGTGTCAGTCACATGCTCAATGTGATTGACGACTTCAGCCGCTATCAGTGGAGTCGGCCTATGAAGGGAGCTGAATCCAATAAGCACGTCATCACGTTACTCAAGGAACTTCGTACAGCAGAGGGACTTACCATTCGCAACATCAAGACAGACAATGCCATCGTCACTAAGGTACTCAAGGAATACTGTGCCGACGAAGGCATCCGCATCACTCCCAGCGCACCACATCGACATCAACAAAACGGAGTTGCAGAGCGAGCCATTAGGACTACACGGGATCGATCAGCTGTTATCCTTGGTGATGCTCAATTAGGTACATCACAACCCATCCTCAGCACTATTCTCCGAATTGTCGACGTTCAAACTCAACAAGCTCTCACAAACACCAACCTATCAGAAAAGCTATGGCCGGAAGCTTGGATGCATGCCGTCTACATCAAAAACCGTACTCCAACACGCGCACTCAAATCTAAGAAGACACCATACGAAGCGATGTACGACCGGAGGCCAAATGTCGCTAATATGAGACCATGGGGTGCACGAGCCTATGTGTCCATTCCTCAAACGGCTAGGTCAACCTTTCATGGTAGCACTCGACCTATGATACGCAAATTGCATCCACGTGCATGGCTAGGTTACTTCATGGGCTGCGAAGGCGATGCCAATATACGAGTCTGGAACCCCGACAAGGACAAGATACAGCGAGTCGATGTAGCAGACATTACACATGGCGAACAAACAGATGACCCTCAAACAGAAGGTACGCAGATTGCTCAATTGCGACGCATCGATCACGACAACAATGACCATCAGTCCGATACTGATGCGCACCACTCTGGGCAAGCTACACAAGCTCCTACACCACAACTTCAAGATCATGATGAAGATTCCGCATTCGATGTCTCTTCGGACGACCAGGACGATGCCATTGTCACCTCCAAGTTCTTTGTTACCAACGCGAAAGGTAGATCCAGAGGACAAGACCCTGCTGAGAAATGTCGCGCATGTTTCAAAAGTAAGCGCATATGCGATGGTATCGCACCGTTCGACAAAAAATGTACTTCGTGCGAGAAGCAGCACAGTTACTGTGTACCACAAGACTACGACGGAGGAGACGGTCGATCAGTTTCGGGTAAATCCAAAGGACAAGACCCTGCTGAGAAATGTCGCGCATGTTTCCGATATGAGCGCAAATGCGATGGTGTCGCACCTTTCGACGGAAAATGTACTTTCTGCGAGAAGCGGCAATATCACTGTGTACCACAAGACTACGACGGGGGAGGCGATCGACCAGCTCCAGGATCAGGCCTACCGGCAGACGAAAAGTGTGCCGCATGTAGTCACAAGAACCGAACATGCAACGGCACACCACCTTTCGATGAACCATGCTGGAACTGCGAGAAACGCGGTATCCCATGCTATGTAAAAAAGGCTAGAGGATACGGTCGATCAGCTCCAGGATCAGGCCTACCGGCAGACGAAAAATGTGCCGCATGTAGTCACGATAAACGAACGTGCAACGGCACACCACCTTTCGATGAACCATGCTCGCAATGCGAGAAACGCGGTACCCCATGCTATGTAAAAAAGGCTAGAGGAGTCGCTCTGGAGGATAAGTGCGCGTCTTGCACAAGTAAACAACTGCTATGCGATGGAGGAGATCCATGTGGAGCATGCATACGACAAGGAAAGAGGTGCGTTCCCAAGGACCTCAAAGACGCAGTCAAAGACAACAAGTGCACGAGATGTGCCAGTTTACAGCTCCTATGCTCCGGGAGCAGTCCTTGTGAAAATTGTATCAAGCATGGATGCACCTGGTGCGTTCGTCCCAACGGCGATGGTACGGACACGAAATATGCCACCCCGAAGTGCACTGGCACATTTTACGACAACCCTCACACCTGCAGATCTTGTCAACAGTTCAATGAGACGCACTTCGGTACTTCCAAAGACTGCAATGGTGAAATACCATGCAATTGCTGCAACGTTGAGAACATGCGCGGTCATTCCGGAGGTTCAAAAGTCAACCAGTTGCAGCGCTGTTCGTATGATCTCTGCCATGGTGTACGACTGACCCTCTCTAATGCCAGGCGGAATAGTCGCATTGACCCTTCTTCACTGCGTGATCAGGGGTCAGGGGGCGATTCAAGCTCCTATCACTCCAGTGACGACGAGGATTACATTCCAGGCGATGACAATGACAACAACTCTGATAAATCATCCGACGACAACGATGACAATGACAACAAGTTTGATGAGTCATCTGACGATGAGGATGATAATTACGATACCAACGATCAATCAACTCAAATCGACGTTCCACCGACACAAACCAACCCTACACCAACTCAAGCCGACAGTTCAACGACTCAATACATACTCATGGTAACTCCAACGGCTCTACAGTCAATCAACACACCACAGGATGCTATCACGCTCAAACAAGCCAAACAACTACCTGACTTTCCACAATACTACGAAGCCATGAAGACAGAATACAAACAACTCAATGAGCTTGATACATGGGAAGTAGTTGACCGACCTACTCATAGGAAAGTCTTGTCAGGAAGATGGGTTCTTCGTACAAAACAAGGAGCAGATGGCAAAGTGGAGAAGTACAAAGCACGATATTGCGCCCGCGGTTTTGAACAAGTCTACCTACTCGACTACAACGAGACCTTCGCAACAGTTATCAAGGACTCCTCATGGAGATCTCTGTTCGCACTCGCAGCACGATTTGGTTGGGAAGTTCACCAGATGGACTTTGTCACCGCATTTTTAAACGGAGAAGTAGAAGAAGAGATATACGTTGAGCAACCAGAAGGATTTGAACAAGGCGGAAAGAGCAAGGTATTGCTACTACGAAAAGCGCTATACGGCCTTAAGCAAGCACCTCGACAGTGGTACGAAAAACTGACTGACTACCTTCTCGTAACCGGATGGGAAGTATCTGAGTTTGATCCATCAGTCTACCTACACCCCAAACTGACAATACTGATGGGAGTATATGTAGACGATGTACTTATTACTGGACCACACATCAACTCGATCAGTCAAGCCAAGACAAAGCTGACTCAAAAGTTCAAGATGAAGGACTTAGGCAGATGCACATACTACCTTGGTATGAACATCGAATGGCTCGACGATGGCATCTTGATTCATCAACGCAACTACGTCGACAAAATTCTTGAACGACGACAATTCCAGGGACTTACGCCAACTGCAATTCCGTACAGCACAAACGAGCTATCAAGCATCAGCAGAAACCAGGACAAGTCTCCTGTTGGTCTCAAGGAAGAGTACCAGTCAATGACCGGCGAACTGCTATATGCAGCACTGAAAACTCGACCAGACATCAGTCATACAGTAGGAGTACTGTCAAGATACGCATCGAACCCTTCACAATTTCACATGGATCAGGCCATACGAGTGTACCAGTATTTGAGTAAGACCAAAGATACTGGTATCTTCTTTCCATATGGGAACCAAAGTCCATTAGTAGGTTTCTCCGACAGTGACTGGGCTACATGCAAGGACTCGCGCAAGTCAACAAGTGGATGGATAATACAACTTGGAGGAGCCACCATCGCATACAGTTCAAAACGACAACGCATCATTGCACAGTCTACTCAGGAAGCTGAGTACGTAGCTGCTGCAGAACTATCGAACGAACTTGTGTGGGTTCAACGACTACTTAACGAGATCCTGACGAAACTTGGTAAAGCAGAACTCAACATCGGACAAAAACGCACTGCGATTATGATCGACAACGACAGTGCACGACTTCTATCAAAGAACCCAGAGCACCACCGGGTCGCGAAACACTTTGGAATCAGATATCATGTACTTAGACAGAGGGTCAAAGAAGGTACACTTCATCTGGAACGTGTGAACTCAAAGGACAACACGGCAGACATCTTCACCAAGGCCTTAAAGCGGGAAGACTTCGAGAAGCTACGGGATCAAATGGGGATGAGAAGCCTGTAGAGGTATGACAGATGGTATCTTGTCAGGAGGAGTGTTGTTTTGACAAGCTGTTTTACTGTCAAACCTCATAACAAAGAGAAGTAGGAGGGTTATAAGGAGTACTTCCTACATCGTTACAACATCATCTTAATATAACAAGTTTTCAACACAAACCATGTGGTCTGTATATGCAAGCTGATGAATATGGTTCCGGGGGGTTAAAATGGTTGGTGCCGGGTTATGATACCATTGTGATACTTGCTCTATCCACATTTCTTCTTCTTTTGACAGTGACGGGCATCATGCGGGTGGTGTATGCCACGCAACCACGGAATCATAGATGCATTGCGTCCTTACGTAGGTACATGCACCACAGTAGGAGCAGGGAGTCTATCTAGGCACACGCACGTAATACATTGTAGATAGACGAATTCATCGCTATCCCCGAGCCTCGGTCCGATTTCCCACTGTTCTTTTGCTTTGAAATGCCAAACCCTGTGCAACACATCAAAGACCAAGAAAAAAAAAAGGCTTCTAGAATGCCCCGAAAATTCTTCCTCGGGGTTTGATAGGAGATGCATACTCCAGAAAGCAAAAAAAAGAGAAGAGGCTGAGGGCTGTGTTACTGCACATTGCTAGCGTGGCCGACGCGGGCGGCACCGGCATCTGCCTGGGTCCAGATATCACGGCGCTCCCATTCTGCCGCTTATGTGCTTTTCAGCCCGCACTTGTGCGTCGGAGAGACGTCTCCGCGGGAACAAAGTCGGATGTATGCTTGGTTGATGGGGTGGTGGTGGCAGGGGATTAAGGTGCTGACAGGTGCTGGGTGTGGGAACTACTTGCTGCCCGTGCAGACGTTTGTGCTTTTGTTTGTGGTATGCAGAGCCGATGAGGTTGCACATGGGTCGAGAGGCTGAATCTAGAGTGTGAGACCTTGATGTGGTGTCAGCTTGTGTTGTTCGTGCTGTGGTGTAAGGAGACGTACGATGCTTGCAGTAGGTGGATGCCAGAGGGAGGCATTCTGGTTGAGACCGGCGTCGCCGTTGCTGGGTGCAGGTATATCGAACAGGTGGTAGCTGGACATGCACGCCATGGCGACCACTGAAGAACCGTCACAGAGGAACGAGAGTTCACTAGAGAGATATTGGGTACTGAGATAGAACATTGCTTGACGTTGATATTACTCTGGGGTATCATTGCTAGCTACAATGCATATAGTACATCCGCTTGTGTTTTCCCTCCTCTTGCGGTTAAAACTTTGCTGAGTACGATGTATAGACGAAGGACTGGCTTTCGCAATTTGAGGAATAGTGAAGTGTTGTACAAATTAATAATGCTCCCAGTGGAGCCGGGTGTATCGAAGAATAGGTAAGGAAATCTAATCGCAGGCGAAACCAAAGCCCACTGGAGCCAGCGATGTCGTCTATGGAAATCATCGCTTTTTTGTTGCACATACAGAAGCCATCTCTTTCGTCAAATCATCGTACCATGCGCCCGCTGGTTCGTCGCTCAAAGTCATGTCCGTGGGAATGTGCTGGAAAATCAAAGCAGAATACTGTACAGTCGAAGAAAAGTGAGCAGAACGCCGGGTGATTCAGTTCGGACCAGCGACAACTGAATGCAATGTGACCGCGTGACCGCGAATGCAAGAAGCATGGGTATCAACATCGCCCGGTCTCAGAGAGAGCCTTGGTGCGTCGCATTTGATCCGTGAAATGATCAGGTGCATGCCATGGAACGGTCGCGGCTGTTCTGGAAGGTGCGCGATAGCGCGGCAGAGGCTCGGCCTCCGCGGAATCCCACCGCGCATGCCATCGGGTCATGCTCAGTCGTGGTTACCTCCGCGCCTGCGGTGCTTTCCGGGGAAGTCGACCTCAGGATGCACGACACGCATGTGGCGTGTCAATGCGTCGTTGCGCGAAAAAGTCTTCTCCTCGACACAGAGTGCGCAGCGGACCTTTTGCTTGCGCGCATTGTGTATCGTGTCCTCGTGACGGGTGAGGTCATAGGGACGCGAAAATACAGTGTTGCAGGGCTTGCCGGTCGTGGGGTTGATGCGCTCACACTTGTGGGGTCCCGCCTGCGAATTGCGCTCCAAAATAGCCGCCGACGTCATAGCCTGGCTGAGATTGGCACTTCGATGACCCTCACGCTTATGCTTCTGAAGCTTTTGTGGGGTCTCGAAACGCTGGGAGCAGCCATGATACGTGCATGAGTAGGTACCAGACTCGGCGCCCGTCGATGCTGGCTTCGTAATGTAGCGGTCTGAAAGGACGCTGTTCTGGCTGCCGCTCGGTGGCTCAGCTTCGCTCGCGCTTGACTCCATTGAAGTCAGGTGGGCAGGGAACTCTGGTGTCTGGTCGACGCCCGACGACATAGTGTTGGGAGTTGATCGATACTGAGATGGTGCGTTCATAGGCATGCTGTGCATGTTCTGTATTGATGGCGTGGCGAAGGTGAAGCTCGATGACTGTGGTAATGATGGGGCGGGGGCAGTGGAGAAGTTTGGTGAGAACTGTGGTGTTACCCAGCTGTCGCGACGGTAGGACTGTGATGATGGAGTGTCGAAGCTGGATTGGGTGGCAGTCCTATATTGGTCGCCACCGGTGTATTGGCTGTCGTACTCGCTAGCGCCACTGTCCGGGAACAATGGAACTTTGGATTCTTCATCGGATTCCCGGTAGTCTAATAGAGCGTCCTTGGGCGAGATGGTCTTTGGCTCAGAATCGTCGCTGGGCTGCATCTGAGACTTCATAGCGTAAGCCGCATCAGCCTGGCGGGTCTGCTCACGTGCCGCAACAGCAGTGTTCATAGCCGAGTTGAACGTGTTGCTAGGCTGACGGTAGGGTGAGCTCTTGCGGAAGGGTGAGTCACTTCTTGAGGCAGTGCTGCTTGGCGACTGTGAGCGAGCGTACTGTGCTGCCTGGAGCGCACGCTGTACGTTCTCGTTGGGGTTGTTGCGGTATGGCGACAGCAGCGACGACTGAGCTGGCTTGGAAGACACAGCCTGGGCGGAGGCACTGGGTTCATAGAAACCAGCGTCGGCAGCAATGTCGGTGTAGGTCCTTTCGAACTTGGGGATAGGGCGGGTGTCTGGGTCATTGTAAGTACAAAACTGATTGAAAAGCCAGGAGTCTATCCTGCAGAGCTTCTCACCATTGGCAGGCATCTTGAAGTCGATGTCGTCCTGTGCAGTGTGTGGCGTGGCAGGAGAGTCGTGGCCGTAGCTTGATACTGATTGACCGGCCGAGTGTGCGTAGTCTGGTACGTCATCACTCTGCTCCATGAGCGCTTGCTTCATCGACATGTGTGCGGACATGGTGTGGTCCATGTTGACCGAGTTTGGTGTGTAGTTGCTGCTGAAGTTGTTTCCGCTCATGAACGAGTCCTGGGTAGGTGTATGTGTGGGTGTTGGGAGATGGTTCTGGAACGACCTTGGATATATGTCAGCCACGTTCGATGAGTAAGCCAACGCAGCTTCGTGCGAAGACACGTATTCGGGGAGAGAGACGTACTGGTAACCCGCGGAAGATCCAACGGCCTGGTATTGCGAGGCACTTGAGCCTACGGAAGACGATGACGATGCGCGCTGGTGGCCGCGGTTCTGGTTCTGGTGTGGTGTCTGGAGCGATTGGCCCTGCACGTTACCATAGTTCCAGGACTCAAGTCCCGTGCTGGTGTTGCTGGTCGAGAGCATCGGCGGTTGTGCGAAGGCCTGGGGAAGCTGCGGTGTGGGTGTCGACTGCTGGATTCGGATGGCCGGGTTCGCGAAGTCGGTGTATGCGCTCGTCATATACGAGTTGGGTGCACTGCTGGATGAAGTGCCGTAAGACTGCTGCTGGGACTCGAGGTAGTCGTTGAGGAGCTTCTGGTCGTAGAGGTGTTGTGCGGCAAACTGCTGGGGCAGGTGTTGATAGGAGGAGTGTGAAGACGGTGGTGACGGTATGGTTGAAAGGTGGTGACGTTGTGTGGGTAGCGCTAACATAATGGTCGGGAGGAAAAGTAAGGGACCAGCGCGGGTGGCAAGTTGCTTTATACTAGTGGGCTACCGGCCGATGACTCGGTTAGTCTTCGCCGATTTGAGTGAAAGACCACTTGATGAGGTGATCTGGGCAGCACGCGGTCGAAGACGTTCGAAGAGTTCAGAGTCTGCGTCGGCTGTGCTCGGAGTGTCGGGATTAAGGTGTATGTGTGTGTCGTAAGAGATTGCAAATTGCTGAGCGACAGTTTAAACGGCTTGGGCTGCTGAGTACGCGGAATCGGTTTCCTTTCATACCTCATCCTATGACGCAACCCATGTTGGGCGTTGCAGGGGTGTCTACGCTAACATTACGCCAACGCGCAAAAGCGGCGCGATCGACACCACCCTCACGCACCCTGCATACGGCCGCCGCGGGCCCTGTCCGACCGAAGGCTGTGCAGAACCCGGCAGACGACTGTCTACCATACAGAATTTTCCACATGCCTTCGGATACCAGCCGAGAGGCCTTCCCCCAGCGTCCATGACTTGCTCCCAAAATACTGTGCAATCGCTTGTGCCCATCTAGGCGATCTCTGCAGGCATGCTCTCCACGTGAAACGGAGCCCTACGAACCGAACCGTTACTCATCGCTATGCCAGTCGCTCTAGTGTGCAGTCGGCATGTAGCTTGTAGGGCATCGTGCGACGGACCAATTCCAAAGGTCTGTCCATGGTGACACGCCCGTATCTGGTCTAACAGCTGGCCGTTTAGGCTCGCTGGGACTACGATGCTCCAAGACGGGCTGAGCAGCATCGTTCCATGCACAACCTACTCGACAGCGCATGTGCATTACGAATACCAGATGGAGTACGCGACGGGCACCAGCCACACCTCGGCCAGCGTCTACAGTAGTCACATGTCCTCACGCGTGACTCACAGCTGCTCTCTGGCATTTGAGTTATTGGGCCCAAGACTGTGATATGATACTGCTTTCAGCTCGTGTGTATTGGACGCGAGGCCTCGCGGTATCGTTTGGAGATAACCGTCAATAGCCTACCCCATACTCTGTACTATTGATAGCTGGATCTGGTGGCCAAACGGCTCCCGAGGACCACTCTGCTGGCTAGCACAATGCACATCTCTTCAAGAGATGCTGAAACTGGAGATCGATCCACGAACCAATAAACTGGGATGTGCACCTACCAGCTGCGATACTACTAGCATCTGCATCCGAGGTCAGCTCAGATACCGTCTATCCTGCAGGTGGAACCTCCACTTCCGCTTCGGCACTGGCAGCATCCTCTACTCAACAACGGCACTGCCGTGCAACATCCCGACAGCCACAGGTCGAGCACAGCCAAGGTCGCACAAGGAAAACTCTTCACTGAGACTCTCCCTGCTGAATAAACGGCATATGCAACGTGC
Organism: Alternaria metachromatica; assembly: GCF_023757995.1. Classification (NCBI taxonomy): domain Eukaryota; kingdom Fungi; phylum Ascomycota; class Dothideomycetes; order Pleosporales; family Pleosporaceae; genus Alternaria; species Alternaria metachromatica. The sequence continues at coordinate 1,794,237 of NW_026055496.1, forward strand.
TGCAAGCATCCTGTGGAGTTGCAATGCAGCCCTAAAACCAACGTGGCATCGCATCGACGGCCTCGAACGGGTAAGATCGGTGGAGAAGGGCACAAATGCAGGGTCCATCGCATCACCATGTGGCAGTGCAGCCCTATCGTATGCACGGACAATGTAACTGTTCCGGCGGCCGCGAGGCGATCTGGACCGTTCATTCGCGCGTCGAAGTTACTAGCCACATTTCTAAGCCGGCGCCCTGCCACCCGAGGCTTCTGTATCCTTCTATGCCACAACCCGAGGACTTCTTTCATATTTTGCATTCTCATGCCATGGGGAATACTGTGTCCTTGCAGTCGCATTCGTATTGCGTCCATCTCCGTCGGACCGAACAAATGCTATCTCGTCGCTTACGAGGGTCCATGACATCATCTCTCCGAAGTCTCCTCACCATCCCTTCCCTCACCATCCATCCCAAACGACTGCCGTGCAGAACTCCTGCTTTGCGCTTCTATTTTTGCGAAGCAATATGTCCCCAATGAATATCCTTTCCCTGACGTCTTAGTCGACAACCTGCTGGTCATTGAAACTGCCCATCACTTCTCGAAGCTCGCCCGATGTGGTCATCGATCGCCAACGGCTGAGCGGGCACCATCCCTAGCCCTTGTGCCCGCCAATCCGCGAGCGCGGGATGATGAGACCCTGCGTCTGCTTGTTTTCGACAAAGTTTCTGCCGGTCCACCTGCTATGACAGGAAGCATGACTGCCGATCATGACGCCTGAGGCCTGATAGTCGCGTGTTTGTGACTTCTCCACTCACAACGCAGCTGTGACATATTCGATGCACCGGTCACTATACATCTTCAAGTATGTATGGATAGCATAGCAATGCTCGCTCAGGGATTTCTATTCCTATGCTCTTATCTGTTCTCCATCTGCCGGGATAAGAATTTTACTAGTCCTGCTCGCATATGCAGGGCAAGCGCCTTCCGATGTTCTTCCACCCAACGGTTCTTTTGGGGTTCGTGAGGCTTGGAAATGTAACAGGGCGTCGACCGTTTCCGGTTTTGTGCCTCATGGCATTCGGGACCTGGTTTGCAACGTCATCCGTCATGCGCTCAGTCACAACCGCTCTCCTGACTGATGCATCACCAAGATAATTGCTTCTTTGTCACTGGAGATGCGACCTGATCTAGCGGATCCTGCGACACCAATACCGCGATGCGGAGTTCATCCGGTCGTTCGGTCGGTCGAGTTCGGAGATCTGCCGAGTCAAATCTCACCACACCCTCTGCGCTGACTGCATTCTCCGCAATCTGTTGGCCCTCAACACTGCAAAAGCATTCCTGCTTCCTCTTTCGTTAACCGGTGGCATCACCTCGGCGTGACCTTAAAGCGACTTTACGCCGAGACACACTTTAAGCGCGAATACGCGCGGAGTTGCGTTATCTCCGGATTCAACGCGACCCTTTGCAAATTATCCATGCGTTACTCAGCGCTGACAGATCATGAATCTTTGTCGCAGTCGGTTGAAGGTCCGTCGTTGCTCCGAAGTAAACCCATACGCACTGCATACGAGAATCCTATACACCATCGGCGCAAAATAGCCGGGTGCAGGCAGCTAGTCCACGTTACGAGCCTCTTGCGAGGCTGATGATGGTAAGCAAGCTAGCTTACGATGGTTCAGGCAACGGTACGCTCAACGCGGGTCTCAATACGGGTGTTCGTGCGCTAAGCCCTCTGTCTGTGGGTTGCGCTTTCTCAGATCTTGTTCTCTCGCTAATCTGCGATCAGTAGTGTGTCTCCACATGGCGACACTGTCAGCGCTGCTCGTTTGGGGCCGCGTAGGCTTTGGCCACCTGCATGTCAGCCTCGCAAGCCTTGATCCTTGATGTAGGTGTAAGCTTTTGGGCTGTATGTAAGGTTGCCTAGGTATGCTGGATGTCTATCGGCGAAAATGTACCGTGGAACTGGATTCCACGTGTACATGGGCATTAGCGTTAACATTGTTGATGCCTTAGCAGCGATCTTGGTCTTCGCAGGCATGTGGAGGTTTGAGATATAGAGAGCTTTTGTATACATGTGATGTTCAGAGTTGGATGGTCTATGGTGCATATCATTCAACTAGTGCGGCTGCTTTAACGACCCCACAGTCTATGCTCCTTCTCCTCTTCACACTGATCATCACCTTTATGGTTCTGTTCTGGATCTTCTAGGGCCACATGGATATTTTGATTCGCGAGTGAGAATTGGACGTGCCTCATACGAGCATACACGCCCCTCGGCGGGTATTAACACTGATTGCGAACGACTGGCTCGCGCCAAAGATCAAGATACTCAGATATACTAAAAACATAACGAGCGGGGTCTTTACCAATAGCCTTACCTATGAGCTCAACACCGTACGGATTCGCTTCGTCTCTAGCAACAACATTCTTTGGCGCCTCTCACATTCCGTGACCAACCTAGGGAGGCATTCCAAAACTCATATGTTACGTGGTCAGTCACCGCTTTCCTGGCTACTATTATAGTGGAATGTTGATGCAGAGCAGGGCAACAAAACGCGGTCTAGTAACTCTATATAGTAATCTTAATATAGGTATATTTCCTAAACACCTTATATTCGCTGTAATGCAGCAGTAGGTATTATTAATAAAACTCTCTCAGTAACGTTTGCCGTGGATCTAGTGCGTCGACGACGTCTTTCCTGGCTACACTTGCGAGCTTGATGCGTTTCAAGTTGTAATATGATTGAGTAGCTGACTGAACGTAGATCTTCAGTTTGCTAATCGCATGCTTGTTGTTCGAGGCGGCTCTCTCTCAGTGCAACCCGTGCCACGATGCTTCATTCCTGGTTGCTATCTTCGCCATCTTCATCACAGAGGAGGTGCGCCTGTCGCATGAGATGAGCTCTGATTCACACCATCGCGAAAGCCGAGCATGCCTTGCTTTACCACTGTCGACATCTCTAGACTTACATTGCTGGCACGCGGTACGCGAGGTGAGTCCATGCTTCCGCCTCAGTGAATGCGCACGATAGCACCCAGGTAACTAGTGATCTCGACATCCTCCGCCGTGTGCTGAGTAGCCCCGAGTGTACTAATCCTGTCAAATCTGGAAAAGTCAAGGGTGCTGAAGCGGACGCTCCTGCCTACGCTCCTGCCCGTCAACAGTTCTCACCACGCGCTAGCCGTCCCGCCTTGCCGTATTCGGTATAGAGCGAGCATTGAACATCGAGCCTTCAGCACACTCACTGCTTCCATTCCAGATGAAACCTTTGCGCTGCAGATCGCATTCACCTGAGACGATCAACAAGTTCTACCCTCCATTCGGTCGTCAGTGTTACATCTCACCCCGACGCTGTCCTCAGTGCAACAAGCTTAGCGGCTCTTCTTCGCAGGCACTGGACTACCGCGGGGGCATCCTCAATTCCGACAGATCACTCCAAAGCGCAGCGAGATGGCCATCCACCCTGAGCTTCCTGGCTTGGAAGTCAAAGTTTGCGTCCAAGGCCAGCCATTGCAGGAGTACGACGACGATAAGATTCCTGAGCCGAATACAACGACAAAGTACATTGAAGCGCGCTCAGGCAAGAGTTTCTCGATTATGACCGAATTCAAGACCCCATTCCCAGCTCAGTATGACGTCCTGGCTCGAATCTCTATTGACGGGGTAATGATGGACATCAAGATACGCAAGCGAGATGAACTTTTCCAAGGCTGGAAGGTCAATACCTATCGTTCTTACCAAGGCGGCGAGTGTGTCAAACAGAAATTCACCTTCGCCAAACTGAATATTAGCAAGTACTATAAAGACCTGTTGTTGTCATCTACTTACGGTTTTGTGCAGCGGAAGAGGCTGATAAGGCTGCCCCCGATGTTGTTGCTCTGGAGCAAATTCTCAGCATCAAAGGTTGTATTACTCTTTCTCTCAACTTCGTCGAATTCATCCAAGATGTGGTCACAGACGATACAAGTTACAACGATGATAGACATCAGCAACTTGCAGCGCTCCAGGAGATTCCAGAGAAGGCGCTTAAAGGCGACGCCCTATCGCACCAAGCAGTGTATGTAGAGAGTGGGTAAATTTGTTGATTGGCAAAGGACTGACTTCTTCAAAAGCTTATCAAAGCCTCGGAAATGCCATTTCAACTTCTCTAGTCAATGGACAGAGTTCGATTATGTAGATAGGAAGCCATTTGCGACTTTTCACTTCAAATATCGGTCGCTTGGTGAGTCACGATCGCGCTCATATAGTGCCACCCACTGACACTTACGACTTTCAAGCGAGCATAAAGGCACTTCATCTTGTCTCCATGAACGAAGCGCCTCCTGTCCCCCTGGAAGACAGACTCGCAAAAGACCTGTCGCCCACAGAGCTGAGAGAACTGCTAAATCGTGCGCAACAAGTATGTATGCGCCACATGTCTCTGGCGTTAATACTTACCTACATATAGCGAGAGTCAGAGAGCACCTCGATCAAGACCGAAGACGAAGCCACTACTGGAGTCAAGCGCGAGAGGATCATCGATGATGACGACGAAGTGACCTATGTTGAGACGCGACAGCGCAAACTTCCGCACGTGGAGCGAGAAATCATCGTGTTAGACTGAGAGAGGATATCTATTCTATCTTCACGGCGCGGAGTTCAAGGTGGTATAGAAGTCAAAAGACGGTATAGTTCGAGATGGAAGCGAACTCCGAACCCTGGGCCGACTCGAATTTTACGCATGGAAGTATACTGCCAAAGTATTGATATATGGAACGGCCTCTAGGGGCGTGTACGAATGATTAGGCTAATCGCCATGGAAGAACACATCTTTCTACATATTTAGGAATGTTTAGATGTAGCCACTCGGGAACTTTAGTCACCGCTCATGTACCTACAGCATGCCAGCACTTGTCAGTATGATATTTGCCTTTACCTCCTTAGCTCCATTCACTCCTTGCCTGCGTCTCTCACCTGGTCTCAACAGTACGCAGTATTTAAGGACCCGAGCATCCTGCTTTCGAGACCTTCTTTCCTTCTTCCTTCCTATCAGTAACACAACTTACTTCCAGATATCTTGCTACGCCATGGCTGTTCATCCATTCTTGCCCGGCCTTACGGTCGAAATCATCGTCAATAACGCTCTACTCCCTGAGTACGACGACGATAGCGACACTCCCGCGTCCCCGACGACGGTCACGAAATACGTCGAAGCAACATCTGGAGCCAGCTTCGCGATCAAAGTATCACTCATAGAAAAAGAGTTTCCTTTCCCGAAGGGTTACATTGAAGCTGTGGTCAGTCTCGATGGGCGAAGGTTGATGAGTGCAATCATAAGCGAAGCCCAGTTCTTCAAAGGTAGAATGATTGAGGGCCGTCAGTCCCAAATCGGCGAACACTATAAGATACAGAGATTCCGCTTCGCTGAGCTCGAAATCAGTAAGTTCAAGCGAAGAAAGATTTGAATTATGCTGAAGCCGATCTAATGATTCAAGTTGACGGGACCACATACCTTTCTGATGTGGTCTCAGCTGGCACTATCACTGTCGACTTGACTTACGTACGAAACCTGCGGCCGCGTACCCCAAATCACATTGTCGGGAGTATCTCAGAATCATTACAAGTCTCTGAAAAGGCGCTGAAAGGCCAGACCTACACTCATAGAGCTGGGTACATTGCTCCGCACACAGTATAGATGACGCTAATATGTATAGGCTATCTGAACCCGTACCTTGGCAAAGAGGGCACTATGCAGATTATGACAAGGTAACCGACTCGCCTTTCACCATTTTCAACTTCAAGTATCGCTCCATCAGTAAGTGAAAGCAGTCTGCAACAGGCTATGGCACCTGTTGACCCACTTAGATGCTCTTCGGATCCTAGGTCTCGTCCCACGCGAGCCCACCCCTCCACCTCTAGAAGAGCGACCCGAAGATGAACTCACTCCGGATGAGCTGCGCCAACTCGTCAAGCAATTCAAGGTACGTTGATGGTACAGGTTCACAATACCACATACTCACTACTACAGGAGCAAAAGGCTGCTGCAGTCAAGGTCAAGAAAGAAGCCATCGACAAGCGCAAGCGGGTCGACGAGGTTGTCGAAGCCAGCGATGGCGAGGAGGTCACGGTTGTAAGGTCTAGAGACCGGAAGCGTCACCGTGGTGCGGATGACGAAGTTATCGTGCTGGACTAGGAGTGTGTTTTGGTTGTGCAAAAGTTTGTCCATTATGGCTTCCCTCGGTGGGAGCTGACGGGATAGGAACATGATAAGACCTGGTGAAGGATACAGATGCTCATGCACTCACCTTCAACACTGGTTGAGCGCTATGTCTTCTTCGATAGCGACTTACTGCTGTAGATGGTAAGACTCTTCCATTCACTTCCCGTCATCGCTTGTCCCTAAATCCAACTTGGTATACTTGTAATCACAATGCATGCGTAATATCTCTCACTCTCTTGGGAACACTCACTCACCTCGAGCCCAACCGGCATGCCATACCGCCTTTACCTGGCTGTCGCCACACGCTAGCGTACAGTTGGCCTCATATATCCAGCGTCTTTTTCTCCCACCTCTTTTCTTCTACCATCATCACCGTCTCTCAAGTCGAATTAAACATCAACATGGCGATCCATGCCGACTGCCCTGGTCTGACGGTTGAGATATATGTCGACGGAAAACCACTTGAGGAATACGAGAACGAGGAAGAGGAAGATGTGCCTAAGACAACCACGCGATACGTTGAAAGCCGGTCGGGTGCGGAATTCGCGATCAAGACCAATTTCAAGTCACCTTTTGTACCGATGGACATGAACTTATGCGTTCGTCTAGACGGAGTAACCATGAGCAAGTACATCGTATACAAAACGAAAATGTTCACGAGACCTTACACTCAGTCGAAGACGCGCTGGATCGAAAACGGGACATGGAGGGCATCTAATTTTCTCTTTTCAGACCTCAGTGTGGGTATGTAAGCTCCGAATGAAGCCGCAAATACGATCGCGTACATACTGAGACATCATAGTCGAAGAGAACAGTGCAACGACCTTTGGAGGAACCCTAGAGGCTCTGAGCTGCGTGGGCATTATATCTGTCAAACTAATACCGGTCCTAAGCTATCGGAAAGGACTGCATCCAGAAGGCAAAAAGATGGAGTTAAGAGAGGTTGGAGAAGTCTCTGAAGAATCTGTTAAGGGTGATGTGCGCTCTCACATGATAAGGTATGTCCGTATCGTAGATGCCGTTCAGAAGGTGCTAAACAATGAATAGGTTGGCACCAGCACATATCATAAAGCCAACTGCTAAATGCATATCTAACATGGCGAAAGAGCCTCTGGTAGCATTCCAGTTCAAATATCGCTCTATCGGTAAGTCGTTCACGTAAGCGCATGATCATCATACTAACAAGCAACAGCCGCACTGAAAACTCTCGGCATGATATCCCGGTCACCAAGTCCATCTTCAGCTCCAAAACTAGAGTTGGTCAAGAAGGAAGCGTTACCTGAGCCCACACCGGATATTATCCCGAACGTCATATCACCTGCTACTACTCCACAACCACAAGCCGCCAGCAGCACACCCACTCCGTCCCAACAGGATTCAGGTCAACCCATTCTTACCGAACACCACGGACTCAGAGATTCAGAAATCATTGCTCTCATCAAGCACTACCGGGGCGACACCAAAGGGCTGGCGGGTCAAAGCCGGAAGCGTCTACTGCTACTGCTCAAGCATTACGAGGTACGGACCTTCAAATTCGGGATCTGTAAGCCATTAACCATTATGCAGGAAGAAGACGCGGAAAGCGTACAGATCAAGCAAGAGCCCATCTCGAATGCATCGCAGGCGCGGATCAAGCGCGAGCACGCTGATGATGGCGCTGCGCGCGGACAGGGAAAGAAGCGCAAGCCTGAAGTCATAGTCTTGGATGATTGAGCAGCATGGACGGCGACTAGACGAGGAAGCTGGGGGTATGGTTTTCGGCGGTTTATGCTGTGATATTGATCTGCTTTGCGATCTGGATTTTGGAAAGAGACGTGGTATTGGGAAAGCACTTGGAAGGGAATGGGCTCAACATCCCCTCCAGAGGCCCCTGCGACGAAAAGCTCCCAGAAAATGGACTGCGAACGACTTTCAGAGAAATGAATGCGTTCTGATTTGCGTCGAACTATTGCACATGTCCTCTCAACCCCGATCTACCAACGCGCTGCCGTAGCAGTAGGCGTAGCATACGTGTCGCTCCAGCTCGCAGTGTACTTCGAACTTCCCACAATCGTCTGACTCTTCACATCCGCAAATGTCGCGCTTGTAACAACACTATCGGTGCCAATCCATGTGCTCCATGCAGTCGCAGTTGTGACACCGTCAACAGGTCCGACTGGGACTACAGTAGTCTCAGCCCAGGCACCAGACCATACGGTAGGGCCTGGGATAATGTAGTCTGTGACGCAGGGAGTAGTAGACGTCTTCGGCTTTTTTGTCTCGGTGGAGCAGTATACCTGCGTCAAGTTAGGGAACGAACCACGCGCTATGACTTAGATAGAGAAAAGACTTACGTTGTGCACAACACCAGGGTCCTCATAAGAGTAAGCTCCAGGGAAGCTCACACCCTCAGGCAGCTCAACCTCGCCATCGCCTTCAACCTCGATCTGAACACAGTCGGGGTAAAACTGTGCGCCTCTCTTCGGGTTCGTGAGATAGCTCACGTCGCCCTCGTGCAGACCAACCATCTCAGCACGGATGATGTAGTGTCCCGCCTTCAACCCCTCCGGCACCCTAACATTCATATGCCCAAAGTTCATCGCAATATCACCAGTAGTACTCCACTTGCCCGCCTGCGGAAACGGATTACTTTCGAACTTGCCCTCGTGCCAAATCTTGACGAAGGAGTTCTCCGTCGGCGGATCAGGCGAGATATAGATGAGCGAGGGGCCATGGTGCGAGTTGGCGATGACGTCGTCCTTGTCGTTGCGGTAATCGTGGTGCCAGTCGAAGGTCAGGTTGTCGCCGGGCTGTACTTTGATGGTGTCGTGGGCTTGGATGTCGCCCATGACGTTGCAGCGCATGTCGATGGAGTCGAGGTCTTTGACGGGCGAGTTGTTGTAGCCGCCTTTGCCATTTTGGCCGTTGTAGGCGGGGATGCGGATGCCTTTGAAGGTTCCTTGGTCTATGCCGTTGACGAAGACTCCCTGGGGGTGTTAGTATGGGGAACAAGAGGATGAGAGTGGCTGAGCATACCCAGATGAAAGTGTGAGCGCAGGCTTGACCTGCAAGAAGCGAGATGAAAAGTGCAGAGGTGCGAGCCATGATCATGGACTGTAGCATTGACTAGATTTGGAAATACGGAGACGTTCAAGACAGTGTTGCTAAGCATCGTAAATACATATATACCCAAAGTCTAGTCTGTCGTACAGTACGCTGGCAGGTGATGAGGCTAGTGTATTGCGACGCATTTACCCGATCGGACTCAGATTGTTAATTTATCAGGAGTTTGGTAACGTCCAAACACAGCTGCAGATATGGAGGCTCCAGCGGGAACATCGGACGTGTCTCCGGCAATGTGTAATTGGATCCGTAGACTGCGGCCGATCATGGTGTTAGACGTGGGTGTCGTTGTATAAGTTACATGAAGTCCAAATGCTGTATATTCATCAAACGCTTCTGACAGAACCAAGACGGCCGCGCTCGCCTCGCAACGAACCGCTTGAATAGGAATGTAGTGATTGGGGCTTTCCCCCCCACGTAAGGACATGAATTCGTTGTACAAACGCGTCGTCAAAAGGGGAAGCCCTTGGATGTCATCATATCGTGTAACTGCTAACAAGCGTAGGCTCTCCAAAGAGCAGGATGGGTCTGAACATCAGAAGTGACGTGTACGATTGCCTGAAGGCTACAGTGATCGAGTAGGTGGACGTTACCTTCAGCAAGACTATGGACCATGGTCAACAACGAGTACGGTACCAAGAACACGTTGCTTGACGATGCGGGCTGAAGATACCTGCCTTGCAGGCCTCCTTCTAGTCCAGATGAGAGGTCCACGAGGTTCTAATGACGAACACTGCACGATGATGGAATGTGACCTCTGCTGATTCCCAACCTATCAGTATACTCAGAATGAGTTTTCCAGATCGGGCGCCCAGCCATGGGTCTAAATCTCTTCTTCGCGCAGCGCGAAAACAGGCTCATTCATCAGAGAAATGAGAGTCTGCCATTACGTAGTGTATTTGTTGCTGGCGATGATGAAGAGAAAAAGAGCGACGGCGAGGAAAATCGCGGTTTTGAGGCTGGGGCGGAGCGGAGCTTCGGTGGTGCTAGGCCCAATTGGGAGCGCTAGGGCAAGAACATCTGGCCGCATCGCCAACTGGTATCCACGCAAGTTCAAGTGCGTGAGCTTCCTACGACGTTGCATTATCCTGTGCAGTTGTTGCCTTGAGGGAGGAACACTTGACACGTCTCGGTATCTTCTGCTGCATACAACTGCAGCTCCCCGTCTCGCGCCTGCTACATTCACACCGCCCCGCCAAATCTCCCATCGTGGGCGCCCTCGGTCCCTCCACCACCAACCTTCGACAACCCTCACCCACCCCAGACCTCCTCGCGCAGCCCAGATAGCTGCAACCGCCCAGCATGGCCGACTTTGAGGCGCTCAAGGACCAGTGGAGCGACATTGAAGACAGGGATGGCGTCCGTCTCAGCTGGAACACGTTTCCCAGCACGCGCATGGTACGATAGACAAGGCCGGCGCGAGGGATGCAAGGCACTGATATGGTTCACAGGAAGCTTCCCGCCTAGTCGTTCCCATTGGTGCACACTACACCCCTCTCAAGGAGAAGACGGACACTCCGCTCCTCCAGTATGAGCCTGTCAGCTGCAGGGCGCCATGCAAAGCTATCCTCAACCCCTACTGGTTTGTCTGGCATAGTCTCTTACAACTTATCTCAAGCTGACATTGAGACAGTCAAATTGACATGCGCGCAAACCAATGGATATGCCCCTTCTGCTTGAACCGCAATCACCTCCCCCCGCACTACAAGGACATTTCCAACCAGCAGATGCCCCCAGAGATGCACCCGAACAGTACCACGATCGAATACCGCCTTCCCCGACCCATACCGAGCCCACCTATCTTCATTTTTGTTGTAGACACATGTCAAGAGGAAGACAGCTTGAAGGCGCTGAAGGACTCGATCATCATGGCTTTGAGCCTGCTCCCAGCATACGCGCTGGTTGGTCTGGTCACTTACGGTACAATGGTAGGTACAGGAAGCTACAATGAGTGTTAAAAGCTGACAGCCATAGACACAAGTACACGAGCTGGGCTACACCGAATGCGCCAAGTCGTACGTCTTCCGCGGAAGCAAGGACTACTCCACCAAGCAAGTGCACGAGATGCTAGGCCTTAGCCAGATGGCTCCTCGACCCGGTGTCCCACAGCAGCCTGGACGACCACCTATGGGCGCTCCAGGTGGCGTTGGCACGCGCTTCATCCTACCCGTATCGCAGTGCGAATTGCAGTTGACCAACGCTCTCGAATCAATCCAGCGGGACCCCTGGCCGGTCGCGAACGACAAGCGTCCCTTGAGGTGCACCGGTGTGGCGCTCAGCGTCGCTGCTGGACTTCTGGAGACGAGCTTCATGAATAGTGCCGCCCGCATCATGTTGTTTAGCGGTGGTCCAGCCACCGAGGGACCTGGCATGGTTGTTGGCCCGGAGCTGCGCGAGCCCATCCGATCGCATCACGATATCGACCGCGACAACATCAAGTACTACAAGAAGGCACTGAAGTTCTACGAGGGCCTTGCGAAGCGCATTTCCCACAACGGCCATATTGTTGACATTTTTGCCGGATGTCTGGATCAGGTCGGTCTTCTTGAGATGAGGGGTCTTGCAAACAACACTGGTGGACACATGATCCTGACGGATAGCTTCACCTCGTCCATGTACAAGCAATCCTTCGTGCGCGTTTTCAACAAGGATGCGGACGACAACCTCCTTATGGGATTCAATGCCGAATTTGAGGTGCTGACAACCAGAGAGTTGAAGATCACTGGTCTTATTGGACACGCTGTGTCGCAGAACAAGAAGTCTGTCTCTGTTGGCGAGACGGAATGCGGTATCGGAAACACATGCGCCTGGAAAATGTGCGGTATCGACCCTGAAGCCTCATACTCGATCTATTTCGAGATTGCCAACCAAGGCGGGTCGAACGTGACCTCTTCGCAGCAACAGGCTCTCATTCAGTTCCTCACATACTATCAGCACTCCGCTGGCCAGTATCATTTGAGAGGTATGAGTTCTCTGAAACGTGTTTAAGCTAAGCACGCATACTAAATATTTACAGTTACCACCGTGGCCCGACCCATGAGCGGCCCATCTGGCGACCCTGCTATCGCCCAGTCCTTCGATCAAGAAGCTGCTGCTGTCCTCATGTCGAGGATAGCAGTCTTCAAGGCTGAGGTCGACGATGGCCCAGACGTTCTCCGATGGGTCGATCGCATGCTTATCCGACTATGCGCTCGCTTCGCCGAGTACAGGAAAGATGACCCGTCGTCATTCAGGTAAGTCTTTCATCACTTTGGACATATAGTTCTCACTTGAACCTCAAATACTAACTACTAGACCAGGCTCGAGAAGAACTTTACACTATACCCGCAATTCATGTTCCATCTCCGTCGGTCGCAGTTCCTGCAAGTCTTCAACAATTCGCCAGACGAAACCGCCTTCTACCGTCACGTCTTGAACCACGAGGATGTTAGCAACTCTCTCATCATGATTCAGCCGACACTCGACAGCTACGGCTTCGACCACGAGGGTGGTCAGCCTGTTCTGCTTGACTCTAGCTCCATCCAAAACGAGACGGTGCTATTGCTCGACACATTCTTCCACATTCTCATCTTCCACGGCGAAACAATGGCCGAATGGCGGAAGGCTGGATACCAAGAGCAAGAAGGCTACGAGAACTTCAGGGAGCTTCTGGAGGCACCGAAGGAGGATGCCAAGGAGCTCATCCAGGATCGTTTCCCATTGCCTCGATTCATCGTCTGTGATGCCGGCGGTTCACAAGCTCGTTTCCTGCTCAGCAAGCTCAACCCCTCGACCACACATCAAACTAACAGCTATGGCGGTGCTGCGACAGCTCAGACCATCTTCACCGACGACGTCAGTCTGCAGACTTTCATGGACCATCTCATGAAGCTCGCAGTATCGGGCACAGGCTAGATTTGCTGTTCCTTGTAAGCTTAGTTGTCATCGATAATGCAGCGGCGAGGCAAAATAAGGGTTGTATGTGTGGTCTTTGTGTTACATCATTAGCGAAATGAAATCCTTGAATGTCTATATAACTTTGGGTGCGACCTTTGGTGATCTCTTCATATTTGTAGTCGTATGCTTCAACATCCTTGTGCCGCTCTTATATCCTCTTCTAGACTCTAACTACGCTCCATCCTTCCCCAGATCTCCGAGCCACTCATTCACATCTTACTGACATCCCAGTCTTTAGCCTCACTTCCCTGGACATGTTCCTCCGTCAACATCTCCCCCGTACCCGGGACCTTAAACGGCTCCGCAGGTAATGTGATAGCAATGAACCTCGCGGGCTCAGTTTCCGACGCGTTATGCCACTTGTGCATCGTGCCTCGCTGGATAATATGATCCTATCCCCAATCCATCAGTAACGTTGCAACAAAATCACGCGTCCTTTTGCGATACTCCCAAAACAACCCGAAACGGGGAATCCCCAAGGAGGAAAAAGGGAGTACGTACACCAGGCCTCAAATCCACCATCTCCCCAGTCGCAGTCTCCATACGAACATCGCCATGGGTGCAGATTACGTAGTCCATAGATACAGTGCGGTGCATCATACTCGCCTGCCCGGGAGCGAGGTCGCACACGATGAGGTGGGAGCCAGAGCCGTTGGCTACGATGCTGCGACCGGTGTAGCTTGATTCTCCTTCTGTGGAGGTATAGGCCAAGATGTCCTGGTCGTTTTGGAGGGAGGCTGGGATGGAGGATGTGGCGTCTAGTCGGGGTAGGGTTAGTATGGCTGCTTGATGGATATGTCGGCGGTGTGTAATGTTGTTTGAGTCTCGCCGGTGGATGGTGGTAGGGGTAAGACGTACATGATCGAGATGTTCCACCGATACCGGGGTATCCGTAGTACTGCAACGTTGGGCTCGAATGGACAGTGCTTTTACCCTCTGCGTTGTGGGTGATGATGTGGCGTTTGGCTGCGGGCAATGTGGTAACAGACTCGTACATTTGGGATGCCGCGAGGCGTGCGTCGTTCTCCGCCATTTTGAAGTGATGACTCTGATGGGAAGATGGGGAAATGAATATGACGAGGGATTGATAAAGAGGAACTCTTTACAGTGTGTTAGCAATGTAGAGTTGATGGATATCTTGGCGTAGGAAGCACTGTCATCTTATACGAGAACTATTCCCCCGTGCCTACTAGACGTAAAATCCACTCTACGGAAACTTTCTACATCCGGAAAGGTAGCTAGTGTAAGCGCGAATATTCTTCGTGCTCCTTCTGCATGAGGTTTAAATGTGGAGTAGAGACCAGGGGGGAAGTGCCCACTTGAGAAGTACCACGTCAAATCAGGTGGATGGCATGTGAAAAACACGCATAACGTGCGGTGGGAAACGGAAACTGGATGGTTGAATGCTGCATTGGTATGGATACGCTAAAACCACGTTTTGTCTACGTAACGCCGGCTCATCGATGAAGAATGGTGCAGGTGGTCGAATGCAGAAAGTCGTAAACTGCCGCGGCCATTAAACATGTACAACGAAGCTGACAGCTGTCAGAACTGACATCAGCGCGTTTAAGCCTTCGCCTTCTTGGCCTTCTTCGGCTTGGCAGCGGTCTTCTTCTCCTCGACCTCCTCGACGATGGGCTCGACGACGACCTTCTCCTTCTTGGTTCGCTTGCTCCTGGGCGTTACTTCTGGGACGGTCTCCTCGGTGACGGTAGTAGTCTCGACCGTGACATCCGACTTGCGCTTCCTGGTCTTCTTCTCCGGGGCAGACGCGGCAACCTCCTCCACAACGACCTCAGCTGCCTCAACAGGCTTGGCCTTTGCACCCTTCTTGCCCTTCTTTGCTGGCGCAGGTGAGACAGCCTCGACTACCTCTGTGATCTCAGTAACCTCAGCAGGTGCTGGTGCTGCTTGAGCCTTGGCACCCTTCTTGCCCTTCTTGGCCTTGGGGAGCTCAGCAGCTGTGGTCTCCTCAGTAGCCGTCTCGGTAAGAAGCTGCTGGGGCTTCGCGGCCTCAAGTGTAGTAATGCTGGTGTGCTTTGGTACGCTGTCGACAGTCTTGAGCGCTGGTGCTTCGAACTCGTAATCAAAGACCTCCTTGAGCTGCTTAGCCTTGCTTGTCCTTCTCTTGTTCTCGTTCTCCACGCGCTTCTCCCATTGCGCACGCTCAACACCGCGCTCCATCTCGAGACCGGCCTTCTTGTTGCGAGGGTCGACCTTGAACCGCTCATTGGCACCCTTGAAGAGGTCGGGGTGTACCTGCTCAGCAGGAATGAGGTGGACCTTGAGGATGTGACCGAACAGTAGGTAGTTGTTCATTGTTCGTGCGACGATGTCAGCGACTTCTTCGGACTGGAACTCGACGAAAGCGAAATGCTTGGAAGCACCCGTCTTCTTGTTGCGTGACAAGCGTAACCGGTTGACCTTGCCGAATTGCGAGAAGTACTGCTTCATCTGGGGCTCGAAGAAACCGCGGGGCACACGACTAAACGCATTGTTAGCAATATGTAGTATATAATGGACTGGTCCACATACCCAACGTAGAGGACACCGGGCTGGTTGGACTTGGGTGCCGCCTCCGCCTGCTTGATCGCTTTCCGCTGCTTGGCGCTGAGCTTGGGAACCTTTGCTTCTTCGTCAAAGTTGACGTCCTCATCGGCGTCGTCTGAGTCGGAGTCGCTGAAGCCAGCGAGGAGAGCCGCCGTCTGGTCATCTTCGGCAACATCGTCTGCGTCGTCTTCCACCGCTGTGACCTCGGTGACCTCGACCTCGGGTTCGGTCGCCTCCTGCTTCTTTCCTCCCTTTGCCTTCTTTGGCTTTGCGACTGTGGTGGTCTTCTCTACTACAGCGACGGCGTCCTCAACGGGTTCAGCCTCTGCAGCCTTTCCCTTCTTAGACTTCTTGGCCTTCTCCTTAGGGGCCTCTGCTACGACGGTCTCCTCTGCGACTACAGTCTTGCCCTTCTTGCCGCCCTTCTTGGGCTTTTCTTGCACTTCAGTGACCTCTACAACGGAAGCGACAGGCTCAGCGGCCTCAGTATCGACCTTGGCAGCGGCCTTGCCCTTCTTCGCCTGCTTCTTAGGCTTCTCTTGTACTTCAGCAACCTCGACTACCTCCGCGACGGGCTCGGCCATCTCGGCATCGACGTCGGCAGCGGCCTTGCTCTTCTTGCCCTTCTTCGGCTTGACAGGCTCGGCAACGGCGACGGGCGCAGCTTCCTCTTCAATGTCCATGAAGTCGGCGGCTTGCTTGCGCGCAGATTTCCGCGTTGGCTTGGCTTCGACGGGCGTGACATCGTCCGACTTTCTCGGCTTCTTCGCTTTGGGCGCCGCCTCTGATGCGCCTGAGACAAGTTAGCGACCGTGATCGGGAATTATTAACGTCGCAATTGCTCACCCTTGCGCTTCTTTCCTGTGGTGTCTTGAACAGCCATTGTGATTTGGTGTAATGGCGTGGGGTCTGTGTGGTCGCGAATGTTGTTACGCGCAAAAGTTCGGAGGAGAGCTCAGACGCGGGAACTTTTTTCGTGGCAGTCGCGCTAATGGACACTTGCCAAGATAGTCCCCAGCCCTCACCATTAACCTACAACTCCAGATACTTACCTCACACCAAGCGAAATACTTGAAACCGAAAAGAAAAAGTGAACGCCCTCACAGCATTTTACCAGGCTAGCAACTCAACTTGCTCTGTACACCGCCGAAGATCCAAAGTTCAACATGGCACCCGTTGTAGACATGAGCGACAAGAACGCGTGGGATGATTCTCTGCTGATCGATTCCTGGGATGAGGCGGTAAATGAGTACAAGGTAAGTTTCTACACGCGTCGTTTTCGTAGTTTCCGCGAGGATATCGACTAAACAGAACAGAAATACCACAGTATCCACCAATCAGGCAAGAAACTTGAAGACGTCCTGACGGAGGAAGAGCTAAAGGAAGCACGGGGGTAAGCAGCCCCCCAAGCCTTTACATCACGATACTAACGTTTCTAGGGAATACGGGGACCTGATGGATGAAGCGGAGGCCGTATCGGCAACAGCAGAGACCAGCGGTGTCGCGGATCATGAAGATGTAGACACGCCGCTGTCAGAAACCAATGGCGTTGCTCAAAGCGGTCCGTCGCCGCAGCAGGTACGTGTACATATGAAACAGCCCAGTACCGAACCCTGTCTTACGAGAACCAGGAACCAGATCTCTCCGGGAAGCAAGAACCGCAGATCCAATCGCCAAGTGCTGAGGCTCCTCCGGTGCCACATGCTGCCGGCACTCTTGCAGATGCCATGCCGCAGGCCATCCTTGGAACCGGTAAGTCGTGATTTTGACAGCCGTTACTTCCGGATGGTGTGGAAGTTTGACAGTTGGTGACATGCTGCTAACTCTGAACAGTGCAAGACGAGAATATGAAGAACATTATGATGTCCTGGTACTATGCCGGTTACTACACTGGTCTGCATGCTGGCCAGCAGCAGGCTCGCAAAGAGCCCCCAGCGACTCAGTAGCGGATCCAGAGAATGACGCATTTTGGAGGCAGTGCGCATCACACTGTGGCTGCCGAGCAAGTTTAGAAGACGAAGCAGACATATTGAGGCTTGAAAGTCGTTGTTTTGAACCAATGGGGTGAGGAATGCCATGGTCTAGTCCCTGCACGCGACTGACGACCTACACAGTTCGTGCCTCAACTCCTCGGGAACACAGGCTGCGAGATGAAAGCTTTGCAGTTTCCATGCGGCTCACGAGTTCCCAGCCCCATAGTCCAGGCATTCTGATTAGTTCTGTCCCTGCGCCTATAGCCTTGGTGGTTCTTAGATTACCGCATTCGGCTTGTCTGGCGAGAAGCGAGACGGATCTGCGACACCACCGCGACAGTCTCGAACCCACCTCCAACGGTTCGAGTCCCAAACACCCCCCGCCGTTGCGCCCAAGCAAGTGCGCATCACCAAAATCTCGCCATTCTTGCAGCCGATCAACGTTTCCCCCATGCCATGCCGAGCGCAAGGGGCTGGTGTTTCGCCATGTGCGCAACGGCCTGCACGCCTTCCAAATCCAACAATTTCATGCGTGGATTTAAGGAATAGACAATCCCCAGGCATAAACTTTCTCCTCATCTCATCGCTCTTGCCTCATAATACCAGTGCTTCACTGTCTCTTTCTCTTACTTCATCTGCTTCTTACTGTCCGAGCCGGCCCTCGTAGTGCCCTTTCAATCCTTCAAACCTTCTATCGTATATTCTAGTGCTTGCAGCGCAGGCTTACGTTCACTTTTACGACACTTTTACACGATACGCAATCTAGTCATAATGAAGTACTTCACAGCACTACCCCTAGCGGCCGTACTTGCCTCCGCCGAGATGCAGGTTATGAGCCTTGCCCCCGAGGTCGCAGCTGGCGCGATGACGCACACTGTAAGTACACTCATACTACTTACTATTGAACTTAATCTGACATACAATAGGTCGTCGTTGGTGGAGTCAAGCCCGTCGAGACTGGCATGGCACCCGTACTAGGATACAACCCCGAGTCCATCAAGGCCGCCGTCGGCGACATGGTCGTCTTCGAATTCATGCAGAAGAACCACACTGCCACTCAATCAACTTTCGCCGAGCCCTGCAAAAAGATGGAGGGAGGCATGGACTCTGGCTTCATGCCCAACCCTGAGGGCAAGGCTGGTGTCACATGGAACATGACCGTCGAGACAACAGAGCCGCTCTGTAAGTATTCTACATTGCATGATGACACGAACAACAGCTAACATCATCAAGGGTTCTACTGCAAGCAACAAAACGGCATCCACTGCGGAAAGGGCATGGTCTTCAGCATCAACGCCGCCGAGACTGGCGACAAGACCATGGCCGACTTCAAGGGCCTAGCCATCAAGACCAACGGCACCGGCCTCGTCGCCGGAGACCTCCAGTCCGTTGACCCCGGCGCCGCTGCCGCCCCTACCACCGTCACCGTCGAGGCTGGAGGTGCCGCCACAACTGGTACTGGTACTGGCACCGGTGCTCTCGCCTCCGCCACCGTCGTCGCTGGACAAGGAACCGACGGTGCCGGCCAGACCTGCTCCTGCCAATGCCTCTGCGGCATGGCCTCCTTCCCCGAGACCGCCGCCATCAACAACTTCGGTGGTTTCCCCGGCATGATCGCATAAACGCCTTCACGAATATAAACTTGGAGAAACGGTGTAATGAGGAGGAGCAGGAGAATGGATCGACTAGGTGTATGCGCTTGGTTGATCTTGTAGGAGAGGTGGTTGGTCGAGAAACAATATTCTTACGACGGGTTCGGGCAAGAAAGCTTCTGGTTTAGCATTTGTTCCCCCCGGATCCTTATACCATTTTTATCATTTGCTGGGGCGTTTCGCATTATACCGTAATCCACATGCTGCGATGGTAGCCGCGCGGTGGTGCTGTTTGAGTTAAAGACTTGATTGTAACGTTGTAAAAAAACTTTAGTATTAGAGCTAGATCCAAGAGATCGCACTTTCACAATCTTTGCCATGTTCAAAAGTGCTATTGGTGCTTGGTGTTTTGGTTTGAATCGTGGTGAAGTGTTGACTGTGTTGCATGGGGAAAGGGCGCAATGGGCTCCTCACGGCGTTCAAAATCAGAAATCGGTGTATTCGGTATATCCAGGAATCAATCCAAGCACACTCCTTCGCCTTCTAATCCAAACCCAGGAAACTCCGCTTCATGATGATAGGCTTCTAAACAGCTTGACTGTGACGGCGGTGGCGGCATCAAGATGTTGTCGTTTGTCGCGTTGCGCATCTTGTCTGACCGCTCATTTCTTAGCGCCCTCAGCGGCCCTCTTTGCCTCAGCTACACAGGCAGTCAGCGTCGCCGTCTTGAGAGTATCGCATGGCCTTTTTGAGGTCTAGGTGATTCGAAATGCGAGATGAGGAACTTACCAGCTGCCTGCTTAGCGCGCATGATCTCTGCTACGTTCTCCTTGGTGCGCGCGAATTCGGTACCGGATTGCTGCAGCCTGTGGTTAGCCAACACCCCTCCAGGCCTTTATCGCCAGTCTCTCCTGGATACACATACAGTGTTCTTGCCTTTCTGTTCAGTGGGTTAGCGATTTATTCTTCATAAGAAAGACGACAGAGATTGCCGATGTTCGTGGTGCCGGAAACGAGGCTCAAACATACCTTTCCAGCCTGCTCCTTGAGGTTCTTCTCCCTAGCCTTGTCGCGCTGGTTGCCACGCGCCATTTCGTCGTCTTTGTACTAGAAAATCGACCGGAAATTGTCCAAGGCAGTCTTCTTGGCTTTCTGTGCCGGGGCGTGCAGGCTGTTGCGGATTAGGATATTTATCGAGGGCGCGCTGAGGAATTAGAGGTTTGGGTAGTCAGCGCGGCGGAAGTTCTGATAAAAATAGCGCGTTGTTTGTTTCCGCTGGCCAATTGGGGCAAGGGCCAGAACGTGGAAAGTGGAAGCCGCGATTCGGGGCTTCTTCGCCACGTGCGGCGCCCTTCACGATCTTTCTTCTTCATCGAGATCGTTGATTACTTTCGCTGTCACATTCCGTTGTCGCACCGAAGACATGTGTTTGATGGATGTGACCTTCTTCGCTCTACGCATGTCGTTTGCTCCTGCCGCCTGCAACAGAGGGACGATTTAGGTGTCCCGACACCGCAATGCCTCCTCACCACGCACTCGCATCCCATAAGTCAGCTACACTGCGTGGATAGGAAGCGCCAAACATAGGATTTTCACACTCTCAATTGCCGAGCGAATCGCTGCAGCAGTAGCCACTGTGACTTGTCGAGCACCCCGCACAAGGCTGAAGGCTGACATTACAAGCCGTGGTGCACCTCGTCATGCGCGCTGATATTGTGCAGATAAGATGCGCCACCAACTGTATAAGAAGGCTGGACATTCTCTTCATGCAGCCTTCCAGCTGATTTCTTCTACTGTCGGCCGCCGCATGCAGTACACCCTATATCGTTTCGGTCGTCATACACGTTTACAACCTCTACTTGCGATACCCGCCTGCCGCTTACTGCATTCGGACATGGCAGCTCGATAGCTGCGGCGACAAAAAGAAATGGCTCAATATGTTTACCAGCCACTGGACGAAAGCAACGATGAGATCCGTCTCATCACTTTACTACCCGCGGCCGATCGAGATAGCGAAGTGATCTGCGACCTCAGCATCGTTCGACTTACAAAAGAAGATGTGCCACAGTATGAAGCGCTCTCCTACACCTGGGGTTCTGCCGAATCACCATGCCGGCTTCGCGTTTCGTCGAGCAGCGATCATAGCATCGACGTTACCGAAAACCTTGCGGAAGCTTTGCCGTATCTTCGCGATCCTGTTGTACCCAGAAGACTATGGATAGACGCTATTGCGATCAATCAGAAAGACCTAAGTGAGAGAGGTCAGCAGGTCCAGCGGATGGCTGACATATTCAGCTTAGCAGAAAGAGTTATTGTTTGGCTAGGGCTGGACGATGGCGACAGCAAGACAGTCATGGAAACATGCGAGTTTCTCGCTACGAAGGTCGAGGTCGATCATAAAAAGGGGGATTTGAGAAGTCTGTCCGATCAACCATACGATGCTCATTGGGGCGATATCAGAGAACAGCTTCCCTATGGCGTAGCCACCTGGCAGGCGATCATAAGCTTCTTGAGACGACCCTGGTTCCAGCGGCTCTGGATATGGCAGGAGATCCGCCTAGCTAAGCCAAACACAATAATACTGAGTGGCACCGACACGATGCCTTGGGCGAAACTTCAAACTCTACTGGGTTGTATCGCCTACAAGAGAAGTGTGCTTCCATGGAAAATACGGGAACTGGGAGACGCCGTAACACTCTTGAATCATTGCTTTTATCTTGCAAGTGCATTTGATGAACCACTTTTATCCTTGTTTATATTCATGCGACATTCTCGATGCATTGATCCGCGAGATCGTGTGTACGGTATTCTGGAACTGTCATCCAGAACGGGAACCCGAATAGATTTACGGCCCGATTACGAGAAACCAGTAATAGATGTATACATGGATCTGATGACATACTTTACACATAAGTGGAATCGCCTCGATATGTTGGGCCTATGCCAATACGATGAAACAATGGGAAACTGGCCCTCATGGATACCTGATCTCAGGACCTTGGTTACAAGCGCCCCCATGAATGCGCACGCTTCCGGAAAGTCCGCATGCGAGATAGCGCTTTTGCAAGACAGGGTGTTGAGAGCGACGGGATTGAGGCTCGGCAGAATTACCAAGATGGATAGTTTTGATGGGTCAATCAACGATGTCAATTCCAGTATCCGACGATGGGCGAAAAGTCTAGACATGGCTTCTGATTACGTCGATCGTAAACCCATAGCCGAAGCGTTTTGTCTTGGTATTGGCGGAGGTAGCGTGTCGGATCTTTACGTGCCACCTTTGAAGACGGTTCCAAGTTTAGAGTCAATGCTAGCGTTTTTCCAGGACATTGTAACGCTCAGTAACAACGAGGTCGACACGTATCAAAGAGAGCATATCTTATCAGAGCACGTTTTCCAACAGTGCAATCGGCGAGGGTTCTTCACGTTATCCTCGAATCATTTCGGCATAGGCCCTTTAGGCGCATGCGAGGGCGACCACATATGCGTCCTGCTTGGGTGTGACGTTCCCATGGTCATTCGCGCAGTTTCAGATGGGAGTTACAAGGTCATTGGAGAAAGCTACGTATCTGGACTCAGTAACAACGAAGCATTCTTGGGTCCCTTACCAAGTGCATCTAAGGAGGTGGTACATTATGACGCGGAATCAGGGAGATACTTCTGGGCCTTTCTACATACGGAGACCGGCATGATTCAGGTCGAAGATCCAAGATTGAACCATGAATTGCCATCGGGATGGCGTCGAAGAACTGATACACAAGGACAATTTTGGCAAGAGTTTAGCCATGAAAGTGCACCAGATACATGGACGAGGCATGATCCGAGATTGACGAGATCAGAACTGCTAAAGCGCGGAGTGCCGCTGGAAGACATCGAATTTTCGTAGTCAGCAAACACTACCATCTCATGTTGCATTACAAAAGACTGTTACTTCTACCTAGGTAGCAATGAAGTCCAGATTCGCGACCTATCCGTAACATGTTCAAGCAGACAAGACGTATCGTGATTAGTGCCAAGTGCACACCAAGATTTGCGGATGGGAATTCTATTGCTCGAGGACTTGCTGTGTCTTTGCGAGCTGAGCTTTCGAAAGCTTGAAAGCGATGTCAATGGTGTGAAGGTAGTATGGCTCGTGATGTGAGGCAAGGCGGCGATAAGCGGGGCTTATCTGTCAGACTACGCGCTAAGCGAGACCCTGATCAAAGTGATCGCGCTCTCCCGCGCTATTTGCAGAACATTTCCCCTCGCCTCTACACCAACACATCCACTCGATCCACCACCATGCCTATTTCCAAGAAGGACAGAGTACGTTGAATAACCAGGCTATCTACACAGTATGGGATTTACTGACACCACCCAAGATCCAGCGCGAGCACAAGAAAGCCGACAAGGCTGGCACCCGCGCGCCAGTCAAGGCAAACGGCCTGCCCGTCAAGGCGCCGAAGCCGACGTCCATCGTAGGCACTCTTGCGCTTCCCAACTGATGCTCTTGCATTGCACGGCATCATCGCGCATAGCTGACCACCCAAACCCACACAGTGCCAGAACTGCCGCCGCGAAATCGTCAACACCAACAAGGCGCAGCTCGAGGCCCACGCCGCTAGCCACGACGCTACAACATGGCCCAAGGAGAAGTGCTGGCCCAACGACTTCTGAAGGACTGGAGTCAGCTCTGAATAAGAGGCTTGATCGAAATTTGTGGAGGCACACGGACACGGATATCTTCGCTATGAAGAGTGAACAAAGGGAAGGCGAACGGCCTATTTCGCTTCACGATGAGGAACGTCTTATCGATACATGATCAACACACAGTCCCAAGGAAGGACATGTCACACTGTGGTCACGTACGCTCGCTGTGGTAGCCGTACGTGAACGTAGCGTGTGAGCAGTGAGTGGCTACATGGAAGATTCAGTATTTGAACGGCACCTGTACCATACCCCAAAAAGAAATACCTTTACTTTACGCTATATGGCTGCACATGAAACAACTTGGAAGGACTGGTCTGGCCAGCAATCAGGGTTGATCGCCTCTCCAAATCTGACATCTAGCCCTCAGAGTCTGTCCGCAGGAGTGTTCAAGACACGTAGCTAACACCACAGCGCTAACCCAGGACCCTCCCGCTGTTTCGCGATAGCAGCGGTGATCGTTCCGCTCGATCCACTCCCTCCTCTTCATCGTCGCCTACGCGCTCAACGTCTCCATGGCTACTCTTCGTCCTCCAAACAACATACGCGTAACCAAGCGGCGGATAGAAGAATACACTACACAATATCAGCCCACGCTCACTTTCGAAAACGGTCGCGGACTCACAACAACAATAGGCTGGCGAGCGCATCGCGCTGGACTCGTCTCCTGACAATCTCCGGTTCCGTGTAGTAACCTCGATTGGGGCCAAACGCAGAGTCCAATATAAGCCAAAGCCATAGACCTGTTGCGAGGACCGATTTTGCGACCTCGAATGCGAACACCTGGAACGGCGTTGCAACCGCCTTGCGCTGGACGTACACGATGAACACGATGCCGGCGGACATGAGCGCCGTTATGGAAGATGCACTGCAGAAGTTAGTTCATCTGCGCATGAAAGGATTGGTGGATTGTGTCTGTGGGTTGACGGCGCACGTACAAGAAGTAGTAATAGTTCTCTTCGTAAGGAAATATCATTTCACGCCATGCAAAGAAGCCCAAGATGACCATTGTGGGTACGGAAACGATAGCTTGGAAGATGCCAAAGCCACGAAGAGCCTGCTGCCCAAGGGGGCGGCTTTCGATACTCGCCATACTGGTGGAGTTGTTCAAGTGTGTAAGCTGATGGCTCAGTGAACACGACAGGCAGAGGAAAGGCCTGGGTTTGCTAGTATCCTACTTAGAATTGGACGGAATGTTGTTGTACCTTGTACTCTCGAGACCTGATAGCGCAATCAGGTGCAAATGCTGCTGCCTGGCGTGTGAAACATCGGACCTGAAGATTGTGTGGCGCAGCCTGAACATCCTATCAATGCGGCCAAGATATGCGGAAGTTCGCCTCACTGAGCCGTGATTGCATGCATATTGATGCTTTGCCAGATAAGAATCAATTTACACTGATAAGCTACTACGCCTCTCACTTCTTCTCCAACCTCTCCTTCTCATCCTTCAATATCTCCTCAACCGTATCCTCAATACTCGGTCCCTTGGGCTGCCAGCCCACCAACTTCTTCGCCCTCTCCGCCTTACCCCTACTGTTGAACCCCCAACTCACAGCCTCGAAGCCCGCCTGCTCAATCGCCTTATCCTTACCCAGCTGTTGCTCTTTCATCTCCTTCTTGCTAACAAGGCCCAGCTCAGTTGCCTTCTTACCCATGAGACGCGCGAGATCAGCCCAAAGGTGCTCACCGTTCTCAACAAGGTAGTAACCCTGTTCGTTCCAGAGCTTGGCGTCGGTGTTGTTGTCCACCGCGGCTTCGGCGAGTAGAACGAACAGCTGTGCGAGGTCCGAGACGTGGACGTTGTTCCAGCGTGCTTTTCCTTGGCCGATGATGGGGATGTATTCGCCAGTCAAGATGAGGTGCGCAAGTTCATACGCTTGTCGACTCCTGGTATTCGATGGGCCTCGTCCGCGTCCGTAGATGGTGGGTGGGCAGAGGATAGCTGTCTTGACTGATTCTGATCCGGCGGAAAGTACGAGGTCGTCGACGTTCTTGTGGAAGGCGTCTTTGGGTAGGCCGGTTAGGTCTTGCACGGCGGTCCAGTCGTTGTATTCGCGTTCTGACCATTCGCCTAGCTTGTTGTCGTCGCGCATGGTTTCCCAGCAGAGGATACCGGTGCCGCCGGTGTGGAGCCAGAAGCCGGGCTTTTCTTTGGAGTGGCCGGATGCTAGGCCCTTTGCGATGGCCTTTGCGGCGCCTTCGTGGTCAGATGCATCTGCGGTGTCTGCGATTGTTAGTGTTGACCTATGGGTGAGGAAGGCTATGGGCTACTCACGAATGACTACATCTGCCTTTGCTGCCTCGTCTTCCAAAGTCTTGGAGTCGTCCAAACCACCGATGACGATCCGCACCTTGGGGAAAGCTTCGGTGACGGTCTTTGCTTTCTCCTCTTCATCACTTTCAGCATAATGCCCCCTTCATCATGAGGAGGGTGATAAGTACCTGTTCGCACTAGAGCCGCGATCTCGTAATCAGAGTGCTTGTCATACAGCGCAAAGAGGGTGTCGCCTCCAATGTACCCGGTCGCGCCGGTGCTGCATGGAGAGTTAACGTCAGCAGAGTTGACAAGCTGTGCAATGTGTATACATACAGGAAGATCTTGGGTGCCATGATTAAAGAAATTAAGGTTCTGAATATGAGCTCAAGTTCTTTAGGATCTCTCCTGATGCTTGGAGCTGATACACTTCATATCATAGATGTAGCGCGACAGCTGCGGGTGACGTCATCACGCTAGAAACATCGGGACCACTGGAAGAACGTTTAATCGCACGGCAAGCCTCGGATCTAGCCCTCCTGGTGGTGCACCTCAAACGTCACTTTCGCTCCTGTTGTTCTTATTAATGATTTCAAATGTCGATGTATCCTGCAAGAGGCTGGTTAGCAAATTCGTGGCGCGCTGCATAGCCGCACTTTTTACAACTTGCATCGTCACAGCGCGTACTCTTCTCCGTAGATCATCCTTCACTTACAAATGCGGTACAATGACATATCGGGAGGAAAGAACACCAGCTCTGTGCATACGCTTGGGCTAGTACAGGTACATGCGATTGTACCCCACCCCACGATCTCGGTATGATCCGGCCATGTCGTTTCTGGTCAGTCGTCTTTGGCACTTACCACGCGCCACCGGTCATGAGGTCGCATGGACTGTCACATTTGATACGTGCTATGACGGTCTCAATGATGTGTATTTCTTGGTAGGCGGCCCTAGAACAAGTATCTAGGCAGGATATAGGGCTCTAGTATGCCCAGGTGAGACTGCAACATGACAGTGTATAGTACTTTGATAGAACGTATGCTGCCGAGGGCGGCTCTCGTTCTAGCAGATGGAGTTGATAGCATGTGCTGATTCGTAAAATTTTGACATATTTCTTGTAGCGCTCAAACCGCCTGTTAAACTCAGATCGCAGCCTTCTCCATGTACCTAGTGTCTTCACGATTCTTCGCGTTCCAGCATCTCCATTCCTATAGCACGACTCTTGTCAATCAAACCCTGCGATATCCGGACAGATGTGTTGGTATATTGGAAGATTTGAAAGTCGAAGAGGTCGTCAACCATGTCCTCCAGCTCCTTTGCAGTCATGTTAATCTTGGCTTGCAACTCCCGTATTGTAATCCAGTGCGCGACACGCGCGTGAACAACAGGGACAGGTACTTGATGAGCCCTCGCCTTCGTCATCTTATAATGTTCGTTTAAGAAATGCGGTATTCGTTGCCCATACAGTCGGCCCAACATTTTGTTCATCTCGTAATGCATGAGACGTAGAATAGAAGCTGGCCATAATTGAGAATGCTTGTCAAGGAAAGCAAAATGGTCGTAGAAATGGTGAATAGGCTTAACCCGAGCCGCACCAGCTCGGTTGTATTCTGTCGAAGCGGAGTTGTGCCTTGGCTGAGATGTTTGAGTCTCCCGAGGATTGAGAATCAACTGAAGCCAATGGCTACCATGAAACCGTGATGGCAAGGCAGAGATACGTTTCCACAGGCCAAGTCCAGAGTCTGAAATGGATGGCTCGACAGTCGACCGTACATGTTGCGTTGACCTACGCACATTTCGCAAAGCTTCTCGTTGGCTTTCCCTCTTACAATGAAATTGTACCTTGATCTGGAAGTAGTCCATGTCAAATAGTGATGCTGCCGATACTACGCGAGTATTCTCCAGTTCTTTGAGCATCTTGTTCATGAAAATCGCAGTATGAAAAATGTTCTTGGCCGTCGTGCGCAAGTCTAGAGCTCGTTTCACAAATTTCCGGTCTGCGAGGAGGTGTGCAGTCGTCAATGCGTCACCCGTAGCTATCCGTAGTGGTAATGTGCTAAGGATAGCTTGCCGTGTACTGCCATGATACTCTACCAGGTATCTGTGTAGCTTAGGGCATTTCTGTTCGATGTCTCTACGACTATGCAGATATTTATCCTTTACCATCTTGTGATACTGGCCTCGGCATAAAGAACGAGTTGTCTCCCCGGATGTCGTTCCCGAAATCCAAGGCTTTTCGGGCAAATCTTTCCAATTATAGTTCCAAAGGGGATTAGTGTCGCGGTAAAAGCTTGCAAGCAGTGAGTATGGAGAGTTGCGTGTCAAAGCTTTGAGGTCTTCTCCTAGCTCTTCCAGTCGTTCTTCGAAATACAGCTGGAATGATGCATCATCAAAGCGTTCTTGTTTCTGGCTATCCAGACTTGACGGCGGCGGTCTATTGTCGAAAGTACGCAACCTTTGGTGCCGTTGGGCATTTTTCTTCCCAAATCCGCTGCGAGCGGGAACGGAGGACGGATGCGTCGTTGGAGTAGGCACGCGCGCACCAGAATTGAGCTGCTTTGTGGTTGGCTTTGGCAGCCTCATTATGGAGGTGAGCTGGTGGGCGCTGTTGCTGTTAGAGACGAGTGGTGTGAAAGAAGTTCTGCCGAAGACCGGCTGGGGATTCGTGCACGGCAACGGCGCTAACACCAAATTAGGCAAACGCTAGACGCCATTGACGGGAGTAAGGAGTTACGACACAAGATGTTGAATCATGGAGTTTAAGGACTTGATCTCGGGACTAATGTAATACCAGGATACGGTAAGCCACTACAGTTTAATGATTAAGGACTATCGACATAACTATAGAATACTAACATCGTCCCTTGTACCTCCAACACCAAGGCACAACTCCAATCACGACATCCTCCTCATCGACTAAGCCACCTCCTCAACCTCAGTGAACCGACCGCCAGCCTTAGCAAAAGCACCTTCCTTCCCACCCTTCAACACCATATCCAAGAAAGCCGCAACATACGTAGTCGTAAGGCCCGTGATCCTACGCCCCTCAATAGAACCCAGCAGCTCTTCTACCTGCGCTGGCAACTTTCCATCCAGACCCAACGCAGAGATGACCAAGGGGAGATCCGAGAAGCTGTAGTGTGCTGAGTGCTTGACTTCAAACTCCTTCTTCCAGCCAGTGAGGTTTGGCCAGATAGTTTTCCAGGAGGGATCGGTTTCTTGTGTTTTGTTCTCGTGGCCCATTAGCATGAAGGGGGAGTTGAAGCCGGTTGTCAATACGGGACCGAACATGGAGCCGTCGAGGTTGACTCCGCCCTTGAGAGAGGTTATTGATATCATCGCACTGGCTGCTGCTGCACCTCCTAGAGAGTGTCCGACGACGGCCATCTCGGGTGCGTTCTTGGCGCTCACGTATCCCGGAAGTAGCTCTTTGATAGCTGAAGCGTTCTTCATTTGCTTGGAGACAAACTCGATGTCTGCGACTCGCGTGTTGAGTGCAAGCTCAATCTCGGCATCACTCTCGATGTCGACACCAGTCACTATGGTGCCATCCGGGAACTCAACCATATCTGCATCGTAGGGATGGTCAATGGAGAGCACTATGTAACCAGTAGCCGCAACGTTCTGGAGCATGGCGTTGTACAGGTGTCGAGATGTAGCGAGTGCGCCTGAAAAGAGGACGACTGGCAAGTCTTTCGAGCAACCGCCTCGTTTGGCCGGAGTCATGCAGGTCTCAAGGCCTAGTGATTGGAAGCTGCCATTGGGAAGACCGTATGCGCCGAACTTGGTGTCCATGAAGGATGCGGTCGCGGGAGGCATGTAGGGTTCGACCTTCTTGCGACGGCATTGCGTGGTGGGGTAGAAGCCGGATACCATGATAGATCGAGGGCTGCCGTCGTTGGCGTACGGGTCCGAGCGAGCATGGTCGGTCAGCGAGGCGGAAGCGATTATCACATCTTGATGATGAGAGGCGACGATTGGGAGTGTAGTTTTGGCAATTGTAAGGCCAGGTGAAGATGCCAGAAGTACCAGCAAAACTGAGATGCGAAGTCCCATGTTGTCGATTGTTGATAACGGTGAAGATGATATGTAAGATCTTTGGAAGTTAAAGGCGAAAGCAGAGAAAGGTGCTTGTGATGGATATGTTTGAGAGCATGAGTGGTATCTATAGTCTTGACTGAGGTAAGCATCTAGTGCTTGAGATGCTCGACCCTCTTCCGAGCGCTCTATCGTGACCAAAAGCGGACATGACAGTGGATACAATTATACTCCAGTTTCTTCCCTAGTGCAGCAGAGCCGCATTTTCGACTGACATGGGTAGTGGAGGAGATCTTGCTCGGCGGCTTGTCGGTGTCGTTGGCCTCTAGTCCCAAGGAAGTCTAAATGCGTTATTTCGTTTCCTAAAACGGTCAAGTTAGCTGGCACCGCCTCTAGTGGGCCCGTTGCTCCTATGCTTCGTCCTTCAGCGACGCGATACCACTTCCCAAAGCATCTTTTTACGACATCCTGCAAATGTCCGATGCTGGGATAGACGACGCCTCATCGCTTGCCTTGCATTAACAATCTACATTTGCCGCTACACGACTTACCTTCGCACGAGCGCCACACATGTCA
Organism: Alternaria metachromatica; assembly: GCF_023757995.1. Taxonomy (NCBI): domain Eukaryota; kingdom Fungi; phylum Ascomycota; class Dothideomycetes; order Pleosporales; family Pleosporaceae; genus Alternaria; species Alternaria metachromatica. Next base: position 1,825,128 of record NW_026055496.1, read on the forward strand.
CCCGGCATTGGGCCGTATGATGGTCGTAAGGCTAGACGGAAAAGGTGCGAAGCCTGTGTTAAGCGCAAAATCAAAGCGAGTGATTCAGCCCTACCAGGTCTGCCAGCACTAACCGGTTATAGTGTAATGGCGGCGTTCCTTGCGATTACTGCAAAGGAAGAAGACAAGCGTGTGTGGTGCCCACGAGGTCGGCAGTTTCGAGTTTTGTCTTCGTTAACCCAGGAGCCGAGAAGCAGCTTCAGCCACGATCGCCAATTAGCCCAGGGAAAACTGAGCAAAACATGGCTTACTTTTTCAGCTCCTTCCTACCGATGAATGTACTTTCCAGTGGTGGTCTACTACTGCAAAAGGAGTTGCAAAGCATGATGCATTCTTCGGTCGCTTTGAGGGATGCTCTCTGTGCAGTAGCAGCCTTGCATCGATGCCAACGGGTCCAATGGGAATTTTTGGGAACCAAAGACCCAGAAGGACGTCAGGGCGCGATGCAGCTTTACGTAGGATCCGTGAGAAATGTCCAAGCCCGCATTACCCACAACAAGTTTGCGGACGATCCATCAACACTGTGGACGACCTTTCTGCTCGGCCTTTTCGAGGTAAGCGCCAACCTCAGATAGGAGGTGACAATGGCTAACGTGGCTTAGCTAATGTGCGATGCTAGCGGGACCAACTGGCTCTCGCACTTCCTGCACGGGACTTGCGCAATCCTGCGGCTCCAACCACCTTCATGCCTTGCTCTTCCAGACCAAAAGAATACGCAGAAGCGTAACTTCTTCCTTTCAGCCCGTGTATTCGAGATATCGAGGGCCTTGATTTACTCTGAACCGACGTTTCTCAGTCAGCCTGTGTGGACTACCGCACTGGCAGAGCTCTGGACTGGCGAAGGTGCAGCACTCTGGCACCCGAAAGAAGCACTCTTCGACATGTTACCCAGCTTTTCTGAGTTGAGTATACGTACTATCCAATTCTGTGAATTTGAAGCAGAAAATTTGCCGGAGCAAGTGCAAGCTGAGCGTGCACAGTACCTTGCTGCTGAAGGCTTACTACTTCAGCAATCCTTGCGCGAATGGTGCGAGGTGAGCAACTGCTGGCAGCATGCATCGGGTGCATCAGACCCAGAACTTCTCATTGCTCACATATACTACAACGCCATTAGCATCTACCTTTCGGGTACTTACGACTACCATGTACATTGGACCAAGCCAATGGCACCGTGTGCGCCGATCCTAGCTCGCTCCCAGATCGAGTGGCACATGCGTCAAATCCTTTGCCTGAGTCGCGAGTTGCTGGCTAATGGGGTTGCGGGTGTGCTACTGTTTTTTCCTTTGAGGGTCGCAGGAGCGCGTGTCCGGGATGCTCATGACATGCACGAGGTCTTGGATTTGTTTCGTAGCGTGCTGCAACGCGGGTATGCCGTCGCTGATGCAATGATAGCCGATCTTTCGGAACTGTGGTCGGATACAGCTACAGCTTAGTCTCAAGGTCCAGATGCGCACTTCAAGCCAGGGTTTCCGTTGTCTTTTGTGGTGTCTCTCCGGTTTGAGTTTATGATATTGCTCGAAAGTCCAGGCCGATAGACGCGTGGGAACATTCGCAGCCGGCGTGATTGAAGGCTTGGGTAAGTGTCCGCACATCACGAGGTAATCGCCGTCATGTGAAAGCTCCTCCAGTCCGGTCGTCGGAAGGTGAATGTTCGAGAGAGTTGTATCGGGGGTGAGCGGCCAATCATGTTGGTGTTATTCGCTCTTGCCGCGCCTTGCCGCATTTGGTGCTAGCAGAAAAGGCTTGGCATTCCAGCACCGCTCGCAGCTTTCTGACAGCAACGCCAACGCCGCCGCCCACGCATTGCACCTCCACACGCAACTCTCACACCGTCAAAATGGCTATGGGACCGTCTGAAACCCTCGCAAAGACCAAGACCACGTACGTCCGCGCTCCACCCGCACGCAGCCCCGGCCACCTTCCCCGAAAGAATCCGTTCCTCGACCCGCCTCGCATCGCACACCCATCGGAGTAGGAAGGAGATCATGCTGACAGTGGCATAGTTGGCACATCGGCTCATGGGGTAACCCCTACGAGGGTGGTGGCCGCCCCGGCAAGGGCGTCGTCACCTATGCCTTGAGCCCCAACCGACAGCGCCCCATGGCTACCTTCATCGGCAAGGGCTTCTGGAACGTCATGCGCCGCTCAAGGAACCAAGTCCTCTACTTCATCCCCCCTCTGGCTATCGCATACGGCACCATGCAGTGGGCTATCGAGAGGTGAGTCAATGGATGTTATCAAGAATAGCAGGGTCATAAATAGGCCAAGGTGCATTGGATGGCAGGCTGACAATGATAACAGGAACGAGTTCCTCAACTCCAAGACTGGCCGTGCCCTGTTCGCCGACGAGGAGTAAGTGGCTGTATAATAAGAGATGAATGAAGGTGTATAGCACCAGGAGTTGGAGGAAGGAAGCGGAACACTACAATTCTCTTTGCATCGAGCCAACGAATAGACTGTACAACCAACATGCACCTTCTTTCCATTCGGATTGCATTCCTAGTCTACTAGATGAACGTCTGTCGCCCCATACACGGCCCTTCGTTGATCACCTCATACTGTGGAACCACACCATCGTCAAAAGGCGCAGTAATGGCGACTGTGTCTTGGTCACTCGGATAAGTCGTTATGTGTCCCTTGCCCGTTGTATCCGCAGCGACCACCAGACCGCCCTTACCCCCAGGCAACCATAGCTCCTGAGATGGGTCCTGGGGTAAAGTGATACGCGCGAGTCCAGATAGGAAGTGTACGATTCTTGAAAGTGTCAGCGCAGCTCAGCGTACAGCCAATCTACTCACTGTGTTGTAGGCGCATTATGCAATCCGCCGTCAAATCGCGGTGGCTGGATGACATAGCCTAGACTCGTAACGTTGCCTAATGCTATGGCACGGCTTCCCGCGGTCCCTGCTGTTGTAGATACTGTGAAAGGGTATTTCAGACGCCAGCATTGAATGGTGGTGGTGTTCTCAGGTGTGGTGACTAAAGCAGGTGCAGTCAGGTAGGTAGCGTCTGAAGCATTGGGTGCTTGGGCGAATATGAGAGGGAAGAACGTGAGCGCAGCGAAGGCTATGATAGAGTGACGCATTGCTATGGTTGGATTAATTGGGGAATGGAAGTCTTTCGCAGTTCGAAGACCTTAAGTATCTATTATACCGGCCCGGATGAATAAACATGGCGCTGACTGCGTGTGAATAAGGTTGGTGTTTTCGTGCGCTATAGCTGCGGGCTGACGAGCCATAGTAATCGCCCCGGACCAGGATGGATGATGGAACTAGTCGGTCGGTGCATGTATCGTGCATCTGCATGATCTACATGCAGTGGCTTGACGGAGTTGTTCGGGTGCGAACTTTACATGAGATCTGGATGTCATATATATTGTAGTGCGCTGATCAAAGACTTTACTGTATCATCAATTAATTCCTACTTGCGCGTCTCTTGGACATGGAGATGAATACCCGTGGCGGTCGGACCGAAGCAGGGAACCTACTCTAGAAGGAGGCAATTGGTGTCTACACGTACCGCACATTCTTGCAGAGCATTGAGGCGGAATATAAGAGGCTCAAAAGCAAAAGAAACAATCGAGTCAAGGCGTGGTTCTAGACTCTGGCACATGTTCACGCGTAATGCGGGCAGGCAGCCCCGCTTAGTAAGGCAGTCGGCGTGTCGGTGGCATGGGTAGAACTTCGATGATTCTGTCATATCCTAGCTTTCGCCATCGAAGCGCACCCGCCACAAGACATTCTTCTACTGCCAGCCCGAGGCAGTGAACAGGCGCGGTAACACAGTCGCTCTTCTTTACTTGTCACATACCCCCTTCCATTGTTATATTATACCCCACCCCGCAGTCCCGGCACCTCTGTTCCGCCGCCATGTCGACACTCCTCCGCCGCTCAGGCAACCTAGCGCGCCTATCCCGACCCTGCCTCAACGCTGCCACGAGGGCACCACGCACATTACGCACACGAGCACCGATACCACAATGTATATATACCCAGCAACGGGTGCGGAGATTTGCGACCGGGCCCCCGGAGGAGCCCAAGGAGAAGAAGGATGACGAGCCAGCGAAGAAGGACGGCACGCCTCACAAGCCTGAGTTCAGATTGTCTGGAAAGAAGGAGGGAGAGCCTCAAATGTCCAAACTTACGCCAGAGGAGGAGAAGATGCTGGATCAACTGGTCTCGTTCGTGTCGATGGGCGTCCCCAAGTCACAGAAGCAGAACATCAAGGAGGCAATGGACGAGATTAAGCGCACTGGAATACCACCAGAGCTGCGACAGGAGATGGACAAGCTGGAGAGAGGCGAGAAGCTGGACCTGGCCACCGCGGCTAAGATCTCGCGGTTAACAACCAACATGGCACGCAAGGCGGCGGACCAGCATCAGCAGAAGTTCAAGGACGGCTCCGAGGAACCACAGCAGAAGTCGGGCGCACATGACCCAGGCCCAGGCAAGGGCTCCAAGGGTGGCGCTGGCGGAACTGGTGGACCAGTGGGGCCCATGTTCGGCGGCGGTATGGACACCAACACCATCCTCATCAGCGCCTTCCTCGCATACCTCACATACAAGACCATCTTCCCGAGCGAGAACTCCAAGGAAATAACATGGCAGGAGTTCCGAACGACCTTCCTGGACAAGGGTCTGGTCGAGAAGATCGTCATCCTGAACGGCAACAGAGCAAAGGTCTACCTGCACCGCGAGGCTGTATCGTCCATGTACCCCGACTCGCCTTCCGTCAACCAGAACTTCTACTACTACTTTACAATCGGTTCCGTCGAGGCCTTTGAGCGCAAGATGGACGACGCACAGTATGAGCTAGGCATCCCAAGCTCCGAACGCATACCCGTGGCATACTCGAGTGAGATCTCCTGGTTCGGCACCTTCTTGTCCTTCGGTCCCACCATCCTCGTCCTTGGTGCGCTCTTCTACTTCACAAGACGTGCGGGAGGCGGCGCTGGTGGAGGTGGTGGTGTGTTCGGCATGGGTAAGAGTCGCGCCAAGAAGTTCAACCACGAGACGGATGTCAAGGTCAAGTTCTCAGATGTCGCCGGTATGGACGAGGCCAAGCTAGAGATCATGGAGTTCGTCTCTTTCCTCAAAGACCCAAGTCGATTCCAGAAGCTCGGCGCCAAGATCCCTCGTGGTGCTATTCTATCTGGATCCCCCGGTACTGGTAAGACGCTTCTTGCCAAGGCTACCGCAGGAGAATCAGGCGTTCCTTTCTTCAGTGTCAGTGGTTCCGAGTTCGTCGAGATGTTCGTCGGTGTTGGTGCATCGCGTGTCCGCGACTTGTTCGCCAATGCGCGCAAGAGCACGCCTTGCATCATCTTCATTGACGAAATCGACGCTATTGGTCGTGCCCGATCGAAGCAGAACTTTGGCGGTGGCAACGACGAGCGCGAGGCTACTCTCAACCAGATCCTGACAGAGATGGACGGATTCAACACCACGGAGCAAGTCGTTGTATTGGCCGGTACTAACCGACCTGACGTCTTGGACAAAGCGCTGATGAGACCGGGTCGTTTCGACAGGCATATCAGCATCGACAAGCCCACCATGGACGGACGAGGACAGATCTTCGGTGTCCATTTGGCGAAGATTGTCACCAACGAGGACATGGAATTCTTGAAGGGCAGGCTAGCAGCTTTGACACCGGGCTTCTCCGGTGCCGACATTGCCAACTGTGTTAACGAAGCTGCTTTGATCGGTACGTATTTATGATCCTCTTGACTGCACATGCACTAACAGCCTGCAGCCGCCCGTGCTAACGCCGAGACTGTTGCTATGGTACACTTCGAGCAAGCCATCGAGCGTGTCATCGGAGGTCTCGAGAAGAAGTCCCTTGTCCTGAAGCCTGAGGAGAAGAAGACCGTCGCCTATCACGAGGCCGGTCACGCTATCTGCGGTTGGTACTTCAAGTGGGCCGACCCTCTCCTGAAGGTCTCCATCATTCCCCGTGGCCAAGGCGCTCTTGGATACGCCCAGTACCTCCCCAACGGCGACACATACCTCATGAACGTCAACCAGCTAATGGACCGCATGGCCATGACACTAGGAGGACGTGTATCCGAAGAGCTCCACTTTGACACCGTCACCTCGGGCGCATCCGACGACTTCCGCAAGGTGACCGCCATGGCCACCGCCATGGTCAGCAAATGGGGCATGAGCAAGAAGATCGGATACATCTACTTCGAAGACGGCGAGGGCCAACAACTCACCAAGCCCTTCTCCGAAGACACCGCCAAGAACATCGACATGGAGGTCAAGCGCATCGTCGACGAAGCCTACAAGCAATGCAAGGACCTCCTCACCGAGAAGAAGCACGAAGTCGGCCTTGTAGCAGAGGAGCTCCTCAAGAAGGAGATGCTCGGCCGCGAAGACATGATCAGGCTACTTGGACCCCGTCCCTTCGAGGACAGCCAAGATTTCCACAAGTACTTCTCCGGTGAGTACGGCAAGGCGCCTGGATACATCGAGCCGCAAGGCAACGATGGTGTCAAGGGCCCATTGGTACCTCCCAGCCCAGCGACTTTTAAGGATCTGGACGCTAGGAGGTGAGAGTGGCTGGAGATGTAGTTTTATCGATCTTTTCCTTCTTTTTAGGTGCATTGTGGCATGGTTATGACATGGAGGAGTGCTTGGCGATGATTCAAAGGGTTTCATTCCACTCTAGACGTAAGCATGCGTATGGTGTCGTGGCTTTTGTAGCATAGACAAGTGCGCATTGGCTTTGTAACAGTATTGTTCGCCTGGTTCGCAAGAGTTGACCGGCGACAGAAATATCCATTGTAAAGTTCAAAAACCTTCTCTTCTATAAGCTTGGTGTGACACGGGTGTGTACCTTTCGTCGACAATTTGCGTCCTGCACTTCGGGTTGGCTGCCGCCTCATGCAAAGGAAACACTGGATAGGCAGGCAGTGTACAGTCTACATCAGGCCAACAACACGCGACTGAGAAGATGTAGCGTTGAGTCAGGCCTCACGATGTTGAGTTTCTCATCTGAAGAGGGTGCTTTAACTGGATTGTGGGTCACAGGAGAAGAATTGATAGCTCAGTGTTCGTTAGAGGTGGATGGTGTATTGCATTGAGGAAAGCTATGGAGAGTGAGAGCTGAAGCCCATTGCGCATAGACAAAGAAAAGAAGAAAGCAAGTACTTTTGCTGAGTGTGATTGTTTAGTGGATTCGCATGCTGAGAAGGGAAGGCAAGAATGTCAGAAGAGGAAAAGAGCTTTGAGATGTCAGAGACATCCAAGAACATGGAAGAGAAGTCGTAACGGAAGAACTTTTGCCGCAGTCATGGATCGCCAAACCAGCACACAGTATATGAGTGCTGTGGATGATATCGCACACGACTAAGCGTCAGTGAAGGTCTCTTTCTCTCTCCGATCTTTGGCTTGGGCTGCCTGACATATCAGTGCTTCAATGTTCTCTGTGGTGTCCCATTCTTTCCGCCAGTCACAGCGTAATACTTCTGAAAAGTACTTGAAGGGCCCTTCATCTGACTTGTCAAAAGCCTTAGAGATCCAGCGTTGCGCTGGCTCTGGATCGGCGTCATGATCAAGTAGAAGCCTAACCATAGTCTCGTCGCGTTTCTTCACGGCTCGGACCAGCGGATACTCGAGGTTGCCCTCTGGGTTTTGCAGACCATTTGGACTCAGACCAAGCTTCAGGTATCTCGTGGCGAGTTGGAAATCACCCTTTTCAACCGCGAGGGCTAAGAGAGAACCGGAGAGTGCGAGTACATGACTGTAGAACTTTGACGGGTCTAAAATGTTTCGATTGATTAAAGCCCTAGCAAGACGGTTCATGCGACCAACGCCCCAAGTAGTTTGAGAATAGTAGAGGCATTCCACTAGTCTAGCTTTTGCGGCGGGTGTATGATCATAGTCCAGTATCCGGTGTAGAAACTTAGTCGTAGGAATACCAGCAGCTGCTATGACCCAATCTTCTACGGACGCTGGTAGGGGCTTACGAAGATGCTGAAACCACCAGTCTATGACGATGATGGCAACATTCCAGTGTCCAGACCGAATAGTGCGATCGATGATGGTGCTCAGATGCATCGTCGGCTTGGCCTTAGCTGACTTCGTAAGGCTGCTCTTTGCGTTCTCCAAGAGCTGAGCCACGAACTCAATAGCTCCAGATTGTGCGGCGACCTTGAGAGGTATTTCAAAGACTTCGGTTCCGTTCCACACAGAGACGCTTTGAGAGAGGTAGTGGGTGACAAGCTCCTTGTCTTCCATCAATATGGCGATCGTTAAGCAATAGGTTTCGACCGGATTGCTGGCGGCTTTGTTACACATGAGGAGGGTAGGTCTGGTGGCGAGTTTGAATAGCTTGCCTTCAGGAAGGTGATTGACGATGGCGTGGCAAACTCGGTCCGTATAGGCCTCGCGAACTATCTCCGATGTCTGTGATGTAGTCGTCATGAAGTGCTCAACGACGTTACGGACGAGACTGGGCAGTAGTGTCGGAGCCCCGTACAAGCTTTTGCACCGGTATGTAAGGAACAGTTTTACGTGTCGGAGGAAGATTCGTTTGCCTGCCGGCTGTGCGTATCTGATCACGGGCTGTCTGCCGAAGCACTCTTCGGAGATGAAGGCGGCAAATGTTCCTAGAGCGAATAAGTTCATGTTGGGAGATCATCGGATGGCACTCACTGCAGACATCGCGTCGTTCCCATGCCTCGCTGACTCCAACCTTATGAACGTAGCTCGCGATGATCTTCTGGAATATTTCCGGCGGTAGATCCAACAGATCCATCATGATCTTGCTGGGAGGGTAGTCGTTGAAGGGCTAGTCGAAGTTATCCCAGTGGGGTGTAGAGATCCAGAGATAGCGTTGAGGAAATGAAGTCTTATATGCGAGGCATGAAGTCGTTCAAAAGCTAACTTCGGCAAGAGCGCTAGTGGGTAAGAGAGTCCAAGGTGAGGGTGAGCGAGCCGGGATAAGGTGATGATACTAGAGGATATAGAGGTAATAGAGGCAAAGTGAGGTTTGCAGATCATCGAATCGCGCACCCTAAGAGCTATCAGGCTGCGTGGTGCGCTCGAAGCCACGTGCGGGCACGTTTCGCAGCATCTGAAGAGCAGTTGGAAAGATCGGGGCGTATGCAACATTTGGAATAGACAGAGGCATAATGATCGTTCGTCGATGAAGTCGCACTCGTTGGTGGGGAGAAGAGGATGCACGGGGAGCGATGACGCACATACTTACCTAGGGAAGGAAGGCACCGTCAGGGAACGTGATCTGTCAGACACGACCTCGGGAAGCTCAAGATCATAAACATGTTGTTGAAGCAGAAATCCTGTTCTCGCAAAAGAGTCTTGCCAGAAGTAAATATGTACACTAATCAAGTTTCACCAACATCGCCATGTACCGGCCATTCCTTCCGCATCGAGCAACGCGATAAGTACATACAGCACAGCAGCCCATCTCCGATTCAACGAATCTAGCAGGTTCCCTGACCGTTGGGAGTACCACTCTTGTAAGCACCCTGTGCATCACCAAGGCACTCAGCAACAGTGACCATCTTAAGCCCATTGTTCTTCGCCCAGTTAATCAACCACGGGGTAAGCGTGTTAACCGTGCTGGCATAAGTCTCGTGCATGAGAGGAATGTGGCCATTGCCACTGGTGCCCGCCTGCTGGAACACCTGCTGGCTCTGCTGGGGCGTCTTGCCGTTCCAGTCGCCGGAGTCGACGTCGTCGGTGATGACGCGGTAGCCCAGGGTCTTCATCGTGGGGAGCACGTTGCCGCCGGTGGCGAGGTAAGGCGGGCGCATGTAGGTGGGCTTTACGCCGATGATGTTGACGAGGGCTTGCTCGAGGCGCGTCATTTGCGATGTCAGGTCGTTGGTGGAGAGGGAACCGAAGTTCGAGGGGTGGGACCAGGTGTGGGACGCGATTTGGTGGCCCGCTTTGTGCGCGTTTTGAAGGGCGGTCTTTTGGTTGTAGATGCAGCCTGTTCATGTTAGATGGTGGTTTCAGCTTGTAGTAAAGGAAGCATATACATACCGTAGAGCGATCCAGTAACGAAGAAAGTACCCTTAGCTCCACCAGCAGTCAGGGTGTCGACGAGCTTCTGGGTGTATTGAGATGGGCCGTCATCGTAGGCAAGAGCGATTTGACCAGGGTTGGCGCACTTGGTGATGACTTGTCCGGCAGCAGGCCCAGCCCGCTTCATCATGTCGAGAGGCTCGGGAATCGGTCCAGCGATGGCAACCGCAGCAAAGGCCGCGACAATGAAAGACTTGACACCCATGTTGATGAAAGAACGACTGTTTGAACGACTGATGTTTCGAACTGCTCACATTGTAGGCCAATGCCCTCCATCTTATGTATAAACGCCAAGGCCCCGCCCGCTGTCCTGAGGTCATTCCCGTGAAGCTTAGGGGCTCTTGGCTCGTTTATGGTAGACGACATGCTTAAACTGCTTGAACCGGGTCATCGGAGGCGGCGAGAAACCCTGTCCGGTAGTTGCTATAGTAGAAGCTCGGATGTTTGGTGACACCTGTCAGTGTGCCAATGTTCTGGCCAAGCTAAGTGAGGCATGGACTCTGTGTCAATGCAAACACCCAGGGAACCACAGTCGCCTGTACTGAACATCGCGCAAGATCCTCTTGGATTGACATCACATCAATGAAGATGCGCCGTTCGCCCGGAGCGCGTTCAGATGTAAATTCGCCGCGTTTCATTTCTCAGATTCCCGCCGGCTAATGTCTAAATCCGGGGAAGCTTGGAAACACGCCATGTGGAGCCGCGTGACAATCCGCGAAATTAATATAGAGGTCCAGAAGGCGGTGGAAGAAGTCTTCTGATGTAGATTAGGAGTGGCGTGTCCGTGTAATGTACTGCGACATCGCATCCTAAGGATGGATTCCTGTCGACCGCTGCTAATCTCGTACCGGTTACCTACAGTAGCTGCACCACACTAGAGCGGTGCGAGTGTGGTCTCTGAAAAGGACTCGGAGGGCGTGCTTAGCTGTTGCATGCTGAACTCGATGACCCCTGGAGGCCCATCAGGCCACAAGCCGAACTCGTTGCCAACACACACCGCGCCATCTGGTGCTATAAGAGGTATCCTACCAAGGAATTTGGAGAATAGCGACTCTTCAACATAGTGGGCAAAGTGCGACGCATCAGAAAGCGTAGATCCTCGTGCGAAGACGGAATTGGTGGCAGACTTGACAGTATGTGCTAAGCGCTGTCCTTCCGGTGAGTTGAACCCACCCAAAGCTTGCCAGGCTACCTTGATAGCTACAAAGGCTATGGTATTAGATTGCGGTGCACCTTCCCGCTGCTCGTACTCTTTCAACTCTAGGCATGTGGCGATTTTCATCGCGGCGGCGTTTCGCAGTGCGGTGTTGACAGGCGATGGAGATAATGAATCTTTGATCTGAATGACGCATATGTAGGCGGTGTTGTAAAGCATCAATGCTGTTGCAGAAACGTGGTTGGCCACTCCCAGTGTCTTCGCCATGTCAGATCGCTCAGTCGTTCCAGCTAATTGATTCCGATTCAAGACATCCCAGAACGGACGTAGCGATTCCAAGTTGTTAAGCACATTCTCCACTTCGATAAGCAAGGATTCAAAGCTCTCTGGACATGCTTTTGAGCGCAGTAGAGCATTCCGCTGACTGATGAGGCGGGTGCAGTCAGCCAAGATGGAGAAAACGTGGTGTTGGAAGAGTCCCGACTCGTTGGAATGTGCAGACGGAATTCGCTTCCATTCCTCGGTCGCGTATATAGAGGGTCTGGATTCCGCAAGTGCCCCAACGATGGAAAGAATGCGCAGGCCCCGAAAGATGATAGCGTTGATACCTTCAGACTCCTTGGGTGGGCCCCGTAGCATGGCAATGGCGTCGAGACCTCGCAGGTGTTTCAGAAAGTTCGTCGGTCCAGTAGGTAAAAAGATCTCGAGAAGCATGCAAGACAGTGACGTAAGTAATGTTTCGTTCGTCGTCTGAAGCTCTGTACGAGCAAGATGTGAATTGAGCTGCCGCAGCACCTGACCATACTGTTGATAGCCTTTGGTCGTGATATTGCCCTGTCGATGCTGGCTACCGAAGAAGGTGGTAGACAGGCTCACTATGCCTTTTCGCAATAGATCAAGACCAGGATCGTCGCTTCTCATTGATGCGGCATGGCTCTCGATCATGTTGCAGGCTATCTCAACAGGTCCCCCGCGTAGCAAGTTCTTTCGCGTATATGCTAAGCAGATATCATCTTCGAAGGCTGCGAGAGATAGCTGGTTTGGAGTAGCTATTCTGACCATTGCGTTCTGGGTTGTGTTTGCCGGCTTGCTTTCAAACGTGCTACTCTCGTTGATCCAAGTAAGGTCTTTGGGCCCTTGACATTTGAGTCCACGCTTGATGCATTGTCCACATTCAGGGCGGTTCTCGTCTTGTCACGTCAGCACATGCAGCAGGTCTCTGCAAAGGTTGACCAGGTGAATGGACATACCGCATTTCACACGCCGGCGACGACAATTAGCACAACCTTTTGATCGCCCACCCCGACTGACCATGATGTGCTATGTATACAAAAGGAAAAGAACGCGTTGTCTCGACTCTTCAACATGCAGAAAAGCAGGAATCTTGTAGACAGGATGTGTCGCGATATGTAGCGTGGTGGGAGGATGAATTTGGGCTTTTGTTCGATCCTAGATCGACGGAATGCACGATATTCATATTGAAGGATCAGCAGCGGAAAGGGCAGAGGGCGTCGAAGCTTGGTGGCTGAGTTCGCGAAGTGTTCCCCGTCTGTCGAAGGAGCGGGCTAGGCAGACGCCAAACCTCTTGGCAGGGCGCCGGAAGATGACACCTCGACTAGCAAGAGGCATCATTGGTTTTCCTCACATCAGCAACGAGTGCATCACATCAACGAATGCCACGAACAAGCAGTTCCCATCACACGCAAAATTAACACAGGCAAAAATGTGAGGCAGGCTGCGTTTGAGGAGCCAATATTATGTGTCAATTTGAGGACCTCGGAGGTGATGAGCTATTAGGTGTCTGTAAGGACTGTATGCTATCGTAATAGAAAGAAATGAGACACACTGGAAAGTCTCTATACGGGAGCGGACATCACACCATGCCACTCAACCGTGTGATCGCAAAACAATAGCAAAGACCAAGAACTCATACTGAAATCTGATGTTACTCAGGCTCAGGGTTCTTGACTATCGATGTTGGCCCTACATGCCAATCATCCTTTTGACCATGCCTTGCGCCAATCGAGCAACCTCGCCATTGCTACAGCGGTCCTCGTTGCCACCAATGGCACTGGCCTCACAGCCGTCAGGGTAGAAGAAACTGGCCAGCGCAATGATGATATAGGCAGCGATCAGTAAACTACCCTCGAGATAGTTACTGCGACCATCCAGTACCAAGAAGTTCACCACCAGGACTGTGACGAATAGTGCAACAGTCTCGAAGATGTTGAAGTACAGCGTCATCTCCTTGCCCATGATCCAACCGAGGATAACAATGACAGGTGTGATGAAGATAGCAATCTGGATGGAAGAGCCGACAGCAATACCGATAGAAAGATCCATTTTGTTCTTCATCGCGACAGTGACCGCAGTGACGTGCTCTGCAGCGTTGCCAACGATGGGAAGAATGATAAGACCGATGAACGCTTGGCTGATACCAGAACTCTCAACCATGGGCTCAATAGCTTCACTCATGAAGTCGGCGCAGACAGCAACGAGACCAGTGCTGATCAGAAGCATGAAGATAGCAGCTTTGATGGACATGTCAGGTGCTTCATCGTCTTCGTCATCCTCGTTGAGGGCCATGGCGGCCTGTGGAGAGACAGCAGGATGTTTGACTGCGTTGCCGGTGGCGTCGGCGCGTCCAATTTGATCCGGGAGGGACTTGGATCGACGAAGGGGTGCACGCAGAGCTGTGTTGTCGCGGGGTGCTGCCATACGAATGTTGGGCGCGGGACCGCCAAGTGGGGCGAGGTTCTGAGGGTTCGAGAAGACATTGTTGGAGAGTAGCGAAGGAAGAGCAGGTCGGTTGTATCTGCGAGGGTTCGAATTCATAGTAGTGGCACTGTCATTCTGTACTTCCTCCGCGAAGGTAACCTTGGGCGTGGGCTCATTCGGCACGACCTCCTTTTCAGGAATGGTGTCGACCTTGTTGCGATCACGGCGGTCCTTCTTACCCTTCTTATGCCTACGTTTTTCCTTCTTCGTTACCGAGCGCGAAGTTTGCGAAGCGGCTTCGAAGTCACGAACGACTGGGACGTATTGATCGTTATCGGCCTCGTCACCACTCATGACGTCGAATGAGTGTCGGCGAGAAGTAATAGGAGCTGCGTTGTTGGCAGTGGCGACGCTGTTGGTTCTCTCCGAGTCGAAAGGACTCTGATGCAGCTCACCCTCTGGCGAATTGAGGGCCGAGAGCGCATCTGCGTCTTTGGAGCTAGCGCTGGACTTGCGGCGAAGCCTCTTCACCATGCGCTTGGCCTTCTTCTTCATGGTGCCATCAGAGTTCTTGGAGGAGCTGTCGCTGTCGCTACTGCTGGAGCTGGATGAAGAGTCGGAGCTGGATGAGTCGAAAGCACCGGCAAGGACACCGGGATGTGACTCTTCGTCAATGATATGTTGGGGAGTGCTAGCGTAGAGATAACGATGGCTCTTGAGCTGGAAAACGAGGTACAAGCCGTAGACTAGTAGGAGGATGACACTGGTTCCACGACTGACGGACAATGTCTCGTGGTCGGCGATGGCGTTGTTCTCGAAAGCAGCGTGGAAGGCAGTGGGTAGCAGAAGACTCATTACGGCGAGGGCCAGCATAACACCGCTCATCTGAGTGACGGTATTGTTGTAGACCTGCTCCTGGTACTTCAAACCACCGAGTAAGAATGCCATGCCCAAAATGAGAAGCAGGTTGGCAAGAATGGATCCAAGTAGAGACGCTTGCACGACCTCGATCTGGTCAGAGGCGAGCAGGATGATGAAGAGAATCAACTCGACAGCGTTTCCAAAGGATACGTTAAGCAGTGCACCGAGCGCATCTCCAACCCGGGCAGCGACAACTTCGGTCGCGTGCGCGAGCAGGCCAGCCAGCGGAATGATGGCGATGGCGTTCATGGAGAAGACAATTTCGGGCTTCAGGTGCACAAGCTTGACTACAATACCAAGAGGCACGAAGACGAGCAGGAGGTTGATCCAGCTGTGTGTGATGGCATTTTTGGTGTGGGATATGAATCGGAGGCTGCCGTTCTTGACACGCACGAGCGAGTAGAACGGACGCTTCTCGGATCCTATGGCGGGAGGCGTCGTTCCATCGGGCGCGGTATTGACGCTGCCATTGTCGATGTCTGTGGAGCTATTATCGCTGGCAACGGGCTTCTCGCTGTGGTCGCTGGTGCCATGTGCACTACGCGACGGGTTGCTGCCATCTAGGCCAGGATGGGCGGTCGAGTGGGGGTTGTGGGTCGGAAGGACGTCGGTCTGCGTGTCTTTCTTGCGTCCCAAGCCAAGTGCAGATGCTGCCTTAGACTTGAAGCTGCGTATAGAGGGGTCGTCGGGTTCTCCCATCGGTTTTGGTGTTGTAGAGTTTGGGGGTGGTTGAGTACAAAGATGTACTTGGGGCGGTAGTAGAAGTGTGGCCAAGTAAGTGAGGCGCGGCCACCGCCTTCCTTATCAATGCTCGGCAAGCTTGACCCGGCTTGGTACGTGCTTAGTATGCAGGTGGATACCGGAAGTCGAGCGAATGACGTCGATCAGCCAGATTGGCTGCTACACGTGGACGGCGCGCACAGCCTCAGTGGCGCGCTATGGCTTGCTGAGGTTCTTGTTTGCGCGCGACGAGTCTAGAAGGTGGCTGAAAGATGCAATCATCAAACGCGTCCTTCATACAGTCTGTATGTCGCGACATGTAAATGATGAAACTTAGATGGGAAGGTGCGCCTACCACGCGTTATCGTAGCATCCCTGACACGTTCTGGGAATTGGAAAGCGCGAGGCGACGACTAGGAAGCCGCCAACGTCGGCTTTTCCCCGCACGGTCATCATCATCAATACTGAAGCCGCTGATCGTTGACATCAATCACACAGCGCCGCGCCTCCTGACATCCACTATGCCATCAGAACGTGTAGGCTCCCAATCTAGACTGCACACGACGCCTCACGATGCAGGGATCATGCCGAGCCTGATAGCCTCGCCAACGCAGACCGTTTGTCACGTCCCTTTTCCCCGAACGCTTAGCGCTCTTGTAGTACCTGGGCACGCAACAACAAAAGCTTGAGGTATTCCTTGGAGCTATTGCCATCAGTTCTATGATGCCCCGACTGACGCAATTTTTGCAATGTAGGCAACTGACTTCTTCAATATGAACCTGTTGATTCGGAGATTTCTGTACTGATATCTGGTTGTGGGTCTCGCTACCATAAAGACCCTCTGGATGTTCACTTGGAAAACATACTCATTCGGGCGGTAGTACTCGAGAAACCAGACCACATGGTATCTCTGTGGACACTGTTCGACTGCCAGATCAAAGGTTGAAAGCTGATCGCAGCAATAGCGCGTCAATCCTGTACTTGGAGTCAGATGACTACGCGACTTAACACCCGTGGATTGCAAACGCGCAAATTGCTTGGCAGCGCAGCGATGAGTACAACTCAATCGCAAAGTCTTGCACCATGAGCTCTTCACCTTCCGGATACCATCATGAACTTACTTGATCTCCCAGCAGAAATTTTCGCTGCTATCATACACAACTACCTGCACGACTACCTATATAATGGCCGCGGATGGGCTGTGGCAGTTCGAGCACGATATGTCTGCAAAGCCTTCGCGGTCGCAATACACGACGATATGTTTGGTCGATACTCCGCAAGTTTCTACCGCAGCTTCAGTGACGACCGCAAGCAGCGTCTACTCGCACCAAATATGTACACTGTCCTCTCCAAGATGGGCCCCACCCGCTGCCGCTCGACGTATATTCTCGATCACATGGAAGCTACGGTCAATTTCCTCATGGAATTTTCATATCACCAAACGCAAGCGCAGCGCGAACGCTACCGCCTGGCCCTCTGTAACGCCATGTCAGCGGCACTCTCGGTAGACGACATTCTCGCATATCTCTGCCAGGGACCATTCGATGACTCGGTCAAGGCCAGGAAGAACATGGGACGCGCAGATACCGTGGGAATGCTCGCTGCTGCCGCTGCTGTCAATAGTGAGCCTGCCCTTCGTTTTCTTGTTGGCAAGGTATACGACGTAGGTCTACGTAGCGAGCTGTACGGCACGCCGCTTACCGCCGCCGCGGTCAATGGGCATCTTTACTCCGCTTCTTTCATTTATGAGCGTATGGAAAAACGCTTCTACAAGCGCAAACAACTGCACAACGCGATCAACGCATGCATGTTCGAGCAACGTACTACTATACTTCCTACACTCATGTCCTGGTATCTGAAGTATTGCTACTCTGGAAAATTGATCAGGGAAGCAAAGCGGGGTTGGATCGACTGGGCAGTTCGAAACGGTGAAATGGGCGTACTACGATTCAGTTACTATCCCGAGGATGCAATCAATTACATACGCCGACTGGAGCCAACGCCCTTCCACTCAGCCTGTCGATACGGCCACGCGCACATCATTCAGTACCTGCTCAAAGCCGATCCCAACCTGAAATACGCAATTCGTAATCATGAAAAGGGTTATATCGGCCCTAACGAACTATGGCAGGGTCTTACAGTGGCGGTGGAGAATGGCTGGCTTGTGGCTACCAGGCTGCTCATCCGCAGTGGTGTGCAGATCACACAAGGAAAGGAGAGCTACGTTCCATCTACGCCAGTGCTGTGGTATGCACTCAAGGGAGGACATATCGATATGGTGGTGCTATTGCTGGCTTATGGTGCTGTGGTGCCGAAGAGGAGCTCTGAGCGTAATGGCATTTGGAATATGGCCGCGAACCACAGTGTGAAGACGGCAAGACTGCTTCAGGACATCTGGGATGAGCAAGAAAGACGTAAGTGAAGGTCAAGGTTGATAGTATACACTAGTGGGTGTGCGCGTTCGTCATCCTATGAGCATGCGACTCGCCGTAGCAGCTGCCTCTTGCTATCTAGTAAAAAAGGTGCATGAAGAATACAGCAGAAAGTCTGCTCCAGATAAGCATCATGCCATTAGTGGTCCTGGGAGCTTGTACTGACATTATTTACCGTGAGTTGGCTGCGATGTGTGTGTGTGAAGCAGCCATGACCGCCCATTAGTCCAGCCCGATGCACGCTGCAGATCCACCCGTGGACGCCACGGAAAGGCCGGGGCCCACATCCCGTCGTCACGTCTCCCGCGCCGCCGCCACGCGTCACAGCGTACAACGTACCCTCCTGCGTCCAACTTCGCTTCTTGTGCAACTGGCTGTAACAGCGTCATATGAGACCTGAGCTTTTGTAGCAATCCCGCAATTAGCGACATCGCAACCGCGCATTCGTAACCCTCTAGAGAACCACCAACCTCCCTAGCATATCGCAATCAGCATCATACTTACCTTCACAACTTACCCTACCTAGCCCAGCCCTCTGCACGATGGGTCGCTGGACGGACATGGATAGCGTAACTTCCCTTCCATACCTCATCTCCTACCATTTCACTAACACAACCCCCAGGACGCCGAGCGCCTCCCCTCCGGCTTCGAGCGCATAGGCTACGACGCCGACACCCAAACCTACACCTTCCGTGACGCATGCGGCCTTATCTACGAATCCAAGCCCGGAAACCGATACGGCGAGCTGCGTGCAACGGGCGAGCAGTCGCAGCCCCCGTCCGACGAGCAACGACGCGAGCAGGATGAGATGATAGAAGAGGGCAATAAAAGCGCTGTGCGTATGATGTTGCCGTTTGCGCTGCTGGTGCTGGTGTTTTTGTTCCTGGTGTTTAAGCTTGTGAATAGGAGTGATGGGGCTGATACAGTTGTTGCTGGCTGTGGAGATGGGGAGCGCCAGTTGCGGGTTGAGAAGGGGGATACGTGTTGGGCGATTGCGGAGGCGAATGGGCTGAGTGTTGATGGTTTGTTGGGGTTACGAGGGAATCATGGTGTGGATTGTGGGAATCTCAGGGTAGGGCAAGGTATCTGTGTACCGACGTCGAGGTAAGGGTGGTCCTCTGTCGCTCCTTCAGGCCTGCTTTACCTACCCATAAGGATGTCAGGAAATGGAAAAGAGCATAGTAAGAGGAGGAGGTGGTCACCGCATCTCATCTAGGTTAAGATGCTGCAGACATGTCAATCATCAGATGGTGACGAAGGATCATTCTTCACCAACCCGATTGGTATTCTGGAGGCGCTAATCGACTACCCACCGATTATCCCACAGCCAGATAGAAGAGGATTGCGTTAATTGAGGTCCATGTCTCAAGCGTCAACTCGCAGAGCTTGGTCATGACCTTACGCCATGATTTCGCCTAGAACCCTCGGAATATCAGCGCGACAACATCCAGAACGACAAGAAGACTTGGAGTCGCCTGCGACGCAGGTATATAGCAACCCGCAGACGATAAATCTCATCCTGCTAAACCAAACCCTTGGCATTTCACGCATTCTCTTCAAGTCGAACGTCACGTTGCGAGGAGCTCGGAACTTCTATCTGGTTTCCCGACTGAGGCTAAACGAAAACGAGCGCATTACCGTAACTTCAGGCGCCCTGCGTGGAGAACGGCCTTGCGATTACTGATATGAAGAAGTCATCTCTACTTTATGATATTCATATGCATAGCCCGTATGTTCCACTCATGTTTTGGCTATGTAGTCGACAATCGGTGCTGTTGTTGGATGATCTAGAGCAAGCATCCGATGCACCCAGAGATGAACCGATGCGCCGAGCATTACAAAAATCAAACTTGATGGAGGTGTTTAAGGCGCGGAACCGGTTAATTGGCGTAAGTCTGAACGTTGTTGACAGCTGCGCGACACTCAATGTCCTCACATCCAGGCAGAAATTGCGCTAACGTAAACTCCAGGGTCCAGAAGTCAATTGGTAGAATGCTACCTGGCCGTCAGGTTGGTGCAAAAATCTGCAGGTCCACTTCGTGGAGATATAGCCTATACTGGTAAAACCCGGCTCGTTTATTCACATCCTTGCTCTTCAGCCTCTCGTAGCGTCGGTTCTTCCCGCATTAAGCAGGTCTCTCGTGTCTACACATTTAACAGTCGGATATAGCGGGTTGGAAAGGATTCTGGGTGGAGGTTACTCCACCAGGGCGTAACTTGGCCCACAGCTACACCTTGGTGTATTGAACTATCTTACGCCCGATACTTGGCTGAGAAACATTCATCGGAGGACAAGTCTTCTTCCAATCCCACAGTCCCAGTTCTCTCGTACGCCCACGATTAGCGCAATCCTTCACAAGAGTTGCCCGTACGTGGATTGGCTCATACTTCCCGCAATCTACATCTTCCCGTGTAGGATCACGACCAGGCAGGATTCCAGCCTCGCTCTTGCGACGGTCGATACGCGCGCAACCCGAGTGAAAGACAGGTAAAAACAGCACGTTCCAGTTTAAGTCAGTTGCCTTGACGTATAAAGCCAGCAGCCTTTGTTCCTGGTTTCATCTCTCTTTACTCTCATCAACTCAACAACAACAACACCACCACCACACTCGAATTTGCCTCTCTTCTCATCAACCTCTTCACGATGAAGCTCTCTATTCCTCTCATCGCTTTGGCTTCGGCCACCAGCACCATGGCCGGCTGCTATGGCAGCGGCAAGCCCTACCTCAACGACTGCAACAAGAATTCGTTCCTTGATGCAGCTGACGACCTGTGTAAATCACTGACCCTCGCGGGATATTTCAACTATCGCCAAACGAAGAAAGCATGCGCCCCGGCCAGGTGCAATGGCATCAAGATGAACTACGAGGTGGGATGGAAGGGTAGCAGCGGAGGACATACCTTGGCTGTAGCAGACTGCCAAAGGCGACTTAAAGAAAACATCAACAACTGTCCATTGGGCGGCACTCAGACGGTCGCTGACTGGTTTTTCAAGTAAGTGGCTGTACACATGGCGCGAACTGTGCGATGAGGACGAGAGCTAACGCCGTGGGATTGTAGGTCTGACCCTAATGATGGTGGCTGCTGATCGAACCACTTCGGTTGGTTCAACAGCGTCGAAGAAGTTGTGATTGGGATCTGTGAGGTCGGGCAAGTGAAGGGCGATATATCAGAGACACAGCGTACCGATATTGGATAGATGATTAATGAACAAAGATACTTGCCGACTTGACTTCTGTGCTCTGCTGGTTTCCTCTCCATGCGTTCCAAGGTTGAGTCTTGAACCGCAGCCTGCCCAGGTTGCTTTCCTGAAGTGATGTTTTAGTCAGAGTGACTAAGGAGGGTGGCAGGGAAAGCCCAGGTTAGGCGTCCTATTAGCCCAATTTCACAACAGCGCATCGGCCCACAACCCTTCCAAAATTGCACCCAAGGATGCCAACATACCTTTAGAATACGACTTCAGTGTCTTGGACACAAACCAAGGGTCGGATACATCGCGAGAGCGCACACTGCGTAGCCTTCACATGACCCGATGTTCAAGATTATCACGTGTTCGACACCATTCAGGTTAGCTTCGGTCGCGACGGCTCCACGGCGGGCTTTCCCCCCGAAGCCACACCAACCGACAAACCTCACTTCTCAGCGCGCCCAACACCATCATCAGCGCATTCAACTAGAAGCGTGCAGGAACTCGGATGGCTTATCAATCATTTCGATTCTTTTCCGTCATCTACCCAGGTTACCACGTAGTAGGCAAAGGCCTCGTTCCTGGACCCTGCGAATCTGGCCACACCTGGGCACATGTCCATCGTTCCTTCGTCTACCCGCAGCCGATTTCTCCACAGCCATTTTACCCGCAGCCAGCTTTTCACAGCCATGTTACCCGCATCCACCACATGAATGTATGAGTCTCTTCGCTGTATCACCACTGGTAAGCATGGAACGTCAAAGTAATACGAAATAATCGATTCAGGTACGCCAATTCCTGAGACTGAACTGCTTTGAGCAAAGAAAAGCGAAACTTACCGAATTTCGAAAGACGAATCTATCTCGGGTCTTTCGTACCAAGATTGAGATCAGGATCGGCGCCGTGATCTATCAACAACTTGCAGATATCGAAACGGCATTGTTGAGTAGCGTGGCGCAGAGAAGTTGACAGACCCTTAGCATCGGGGCGTAGGCGATCAGAATTTGCGCTGGCCGCCATGACGCGCTCAAGTGCATTCAAGTCTCCTCTCCGTACCGCAGTGTATATCAAACCGTGGAGTTGAGCGCGCTCTGTCCATTCGGATGAGTCCATGTTGATACGGTCAAATAAACCGGCATCCAACAAGAAGGACACGAGAATACCGAAGAGCTGAGGACTGAAACGATGGCGCCTGCCATATCCATATACCCTGGAAGACGGTTCGGCTATCGTGAGGAAGCTCCGTCTAAACTCTTTTCGCATACTTTGCGTGGACAGTGCAATCAGCCTACCTAGTAAGCCCATCAATTCAGATGCGCAGGCTTCTTCGAACCAGTCCCTGAGGTGGCGTATCTCCTTGTGCTTGATATTTGAGATGTACCATTCCAGCAAAACCAGCGCGATAGGCTCATTGCTCCGGATAGCATGCGTAATGCTGTTTACGACCGTGATGGTTTGTACTTTCATGACATTACTCACAGTCGATCGCTGAGTATGAGATAGTAAGACCTCAACAAGATCGAGGTCATCGTTTTGCACGGCCAACTCCAGCGCACAACCCAGCTCAGATCCTGTTGATAACTTTGTCCACATGGCACCCTGCTCGGTAGTGAGTGCGCAGACCGTGTCCCTCTTCCCCATGATGACCGCGACACTCAGAGCCTCTTGACGCCCCGATGACGAAATTACCCTGCTCTTGCTCTTATCACTCGGCTTATAGGCGAGCTTGCAGATGTTCGGGGTTTTGATCAGAGCGCCGATTACACCGCGGACCCAAATCGAGCGCTTTTCAGACGAGGTGTCACCGCTGACGTTAACGAGAATGTCGACAATCTTGTTGATATGCGTGGGGAGAACGTGATTGGCGCCGTACAGTGCAACCACTCGATGCTCGAGGAAGGGTCCGAGTATCTTTCGCAGAAACGCTGAATCGCGCTTACTCAGGCCCCAATAGGCTGAGGCAGGCTGCTTGGCAAGCACCTCTGTTTTGATATGGTCGCCGAAAGTTCCTGTAGTCGTCAGCAATGCTGTCCGTCATGAGTGGTGACATAATCGATTACTGCACACACTGCGACGAAGCCAGGCTCGTCGGATACCGTCCACCTTGACGTAGTGCGCCATAACGCATTCGAAGATTTCGGTTGGAAGATCGAGCAGCTCCATGGCGGGATACAACCGGTTGCGAAATGTTGTAGTTGCAGCAATGGCGAGGGCTATACCGAAAGACTTATTGGCTCGCCGATCTTGTGTGTGGCGAGGTGCAGACCGCAAGGACGAGATATGTGCACCTTGTGACATTCAGAGTCTCCGCAATGGTAGGTGATCAAAATAGAAAGCGGGGTGTACTTTGACCTGGTCAATGCATTCACCGAGGTCAAGGCGCTAGGCAAGATTAAGGTCTAAGATCCTTGTCATGGGTTTAAGCTACGTAGAGACCCTATTATACCAATTCTCACATCGCCGTGCGGATATCACTAGTGAACGCTCATACGACTAGACTTCCCGTAACCCCATCTGTATCATCACATTCTACTCTTTTTCCAACAAGCCGCGAATGTGAAGATCGACCAAATTCAACAATTGTTGTGGGACGCTGTATATGAGATTAGCGGTTTGTTCAAGATCCATAGAGAGGCCTTCTGTGAGTTGAGATGGCTTACCTTTAGCGAAGAATGCATAAGTGTCCGCGTTGTTAAGGTTATCCGTGGAGTTGAGCGTGATAAAGTTGTCATATCCGTACTTGACATCTCCGACGCTGAACAATGCATGAGAGAGCTCATGCGTCATCGTCTTGGTCTTGTCGCCTTCATGACATTCTGGATGATCAATCTGGTACCACGCATCGAACCAAAACGGGCAGAACCTGACGTGAAGTTCCTCGCCAGCCCACACAGTCATCCCCAATACACCCGGTGCACAGCCATCGAGGTTGTTGCAAAAGATCTTGACGCGGCCCTCGTTCATGTTCCGACATTCACCTCCCATCGCGAGAAAGCCGTCATTGAGCTTCTTGCGAATCTGCTCAGTGTCGTCCTTGAAGAACTCCATGATCCTCGTGTGATTGCCAGCGTCGGAAAGCGAGTTCTGCCAGGCGGAATAGGCGCGATCGGAGCACAGACTGCGACATTGATCTAGAATGTCGTACTGTTCGTGGGTGCAACCGCCTTGGAGGTTGAATTCGGCATTCCATATGCTTGAAAGCCAAGTCTGACGGGTCGCGGCTGCTTCAGATCCATCGATGTTGACGGTAATAGTGTTCGAGACGAAGGAAATGGTCTCTACGACAGATGATCCGGAGGTCGCATAGAGGAAGGTGCCTTGCGACACCAAATCGATCACACCGCCAGCACCAAGATCGTAAACATGGGCGATATCGAAGTTCACGTCGACTGTCTCTGAAGGTGACAAGGTCTGGAATGAGGAGTCTGCAAGCGCAGTGAGGTCGATGTCAACGTGGATACCGTAGAAAGGGAGCTTGTTGCCTGTACAATGCATTAGTATCTGCTCCGCCGTGCATCGGAAGCGACCTACCATCTTTCACGACAGTGACCTTGTCGACGGCCAAGTCGCTTAGAAGACCATCAACTTTGACTAGGCGCAAAGACTCGGACCCGGTGTTCTTGATTGATATCTTGACGTTGGTGTTGCCTGCCATTTCCAAGTTGACTTGGACTTGAGGCGAAGAGGAAACCGAATTTGATGTGCTTGGAAGAGCTAGAGCACCAGTAGCCAACGCGAACGCTGCAACTAGGCTAGAGTAGAGGAACTTCATCGTTTCTAGCCGTCCAATCGGTTGAGGTGAGGTATACGGGAGACGAAGTCCAGGATATGGGAGTATAATCTACACAGTACAAAGATATGACAGGAAGGATACGGGAAAAGGAAAGAGTCAAATGTAGTAAAGGAGGAATATATAATACAGAGGAGACGATCTACCAAAGGAGAGGGGCGAGGGAAGACCTCGTGATTGACACAGGGGCTAACGGCCACCTGACGACTTTGACGGGGACTTTTTATCCTTTACAGATGAGTCTATACCGTTATTGATCCATGAACAATACCCACTATAAGCCAACTGCAAGGCTATTTGATCTGTGTGTGGTAGGCTCGTCTTGTGACTTTACTATGCACTGACCCCTTATCAGCTCCTTCACTATCCTTTCCCAGTAAGTATCTTGCTCAGTCATCTTCTCCAAACGCGCCAAAAGGAGCATAGACTAGTTCCAATCTTTCACGAGATAAGTTCTCGTCCTGCGCCTAGCTTAGCATGATTAGCTGGATACGTAACACTACCGTCACGTCAGCAGAACTTGTCAAGTACCTGTATGGACTACAATCATGATTCGACGGCCCCAGGATACCTGAGCAGTGTGTTTGCCGCATACATGTAGTTCACCTCTTTCACATCACATCTCCAAACCGAGCACTTGTTACATACATCCTCATTATACATACAACCTGGTCAAGGTGTTCTGACCACGTATCCTCCTGCCTCAAACTCAGAGGCTCAACTCCAAAGACCACCAATTCTCACCCACCAACACCGAATCCAACATCTCCCCCTCCTCGATGCCACGATGGCCAAGAACTGCCTCTATTAGAGGAAAGGTCCTCCTCGCAGGGCCACCATGAAAGATCGTGACGAAGAACCGAATCCGCTTGCCCAGTTTCTCCACTTCATCTCTCGCCCAAGCAATGTAGCGAAGTTCTTGAAGTTCTGCAAGATCTCCAGTGTCGTAGTACTCGTACTGGATTTCGACTGCCCAGTACGTATACCTGTCCTTCGCCATTCTCTTGATGGCCCCAGCGAACTGGAAGCGACTTGGCCAGCGCAATCCATAATGGACTGTAGCCTCTCGACGCAACTCTCGGTTTCGACAAAGATTTGCCGATGCGCGTGTATATAGCTTGAGAGCTTTGTACAGCTCCCAACCATACTGTCTGGTGCTCACCTTCGCCGAGCTTCTGCCTTCTCGCTGCCTTCTCTCGTTCTCGACAGGGTACTGAATGACGACCCGCATGAACGAGTTTAGTGTGCGTTTTGCAGTTCGGCTGAGTCGCTTTGTTACTTGGAGATCGACTTCCGCGGGAGTGAGTTCAGCGAATAGAGATTCAGCCTCTCGGCATATTGCTTTGCAGGCGAGCAGGAGGTTCGTAGACGATTGGTGTTGCTCCAGATGGCCTTGGAGGTTGATGGAGCCGGGCGCGGAGGTGCTTTGTGCCGATCGGCGTGAAGAGTGTATGAAGCACATGTCAAGTGCGTAGTAGTAGATCCTGTTGCGGATTTCTCCGGGCAACTGGAACAGCGGACTCTGTGTTTGAGCGTGCGTGACTGAAGTGGTGTCATCGGAGAGCTTCGCCATCTTGATCGTCGATCTTGATGAGTGTCAGCTTGTGTGCGCGCATTACGAAGAGGCTGGTTTGTATAAACTGCATTTGAGTAAACCATAGCCTGATCGCAAGAGATTTTTCCTACGTTAGCACAGAATAAATTAGTAAACACCGGCTCCCACTACGCTACAGAACAAGTTCTGGCGTTCGCTGTCACAAACCAAAATCTGAACGCTTGACTGAAAAACATCGCAAATGAAAGAACGCTTGATTCATTAACGGGAAAGTAGTACTTACTGGTCTCGTAGCGGGTGTGACTGATCGAAAAATTGAAGACACAGCACTGGTGATCAAAACAACACGAGCGTTTGCGACTAGCGCGGTATTACGAGATGGTTGCCTGGCAAACGGACGGGGACGCGTTGATGACGTCGAGAAGATAACGTGGAAAATGAACAGTCAAACAAGGCTACCCGGTCGGAGAAGGAGATCTCGCGAAGAGCGGCGAGTATAATTTGGAGAAGGCTGCTGAGATATGACAGGATGACAATAACAGGGAAACCACCTACTTACATCGTGTCCTTCTGGCTACAGTTACCATCTTGGTACCCAATCCCATTGAGCCCGTGGACTAAGCATTGCCACGAGCATAAAAGTCCTGGGTGAACCGCGACCTTGTGACCAGCTTTCGATCACCTGAAGAAGCAACGTTCTCCTGTCGCGGTGAAGGCAGATCACCAGAACATCGACTCTGCATCACATGTCTTCCCATTGCTCTTTTACTTGCTGCTGCCCACCTTCTCTTTCCCTACCACAAACTCATCGCCGCGAACCTCTTTTGCAGGCACCAGGGAAAACATGACCGAAAGCATGGAAACTGACTGTTCCGATAGACATCGAGCTGCATCGCCAGCACTGACGGACATCTCGGAGCTGACCACACTATCAAGATCTCCAAGCCCGATCCCTGAGTACAACGCCTACGCTTCTCCCAAGAAGTGCCGAGCCATTTCGAGCGCATCAGTTGGGCAGGAGCAAGGTGGCTTCGGAGCCCTCGATAGGATCCCCATGGAGTTACGACAAGACATATACAGCCTCGCGTTCGATATAGACGAGCCTGTCGTAGTCAAGGAGTGCTGCCACCCTGGAACAACCAAGCGGATGCTCGAGCTATGTCCCAAGCATGGCGCCAAGGCTAAATCTGGAGCAGGTCGATTTAACATCCTCCAGATCTCTAAAGCGATCAGATCGGAGGCGATGTGGGTCGTCTTCGACAAAACCCCTCTTCTCCTCAATACCGAGGGCAGTATAAGCAAGTACTACACCACCCTCCCCCGCCCGCGTACTCTCCGCAAGGTCATCGGCTACAGGAAGCCTACTACATGCAAGAGCGCAATCTGGAAGACAGCCAACTAGTTCCGTACCATCAAGATCGATCTCTCGGAAGACCTGCTGCAATACGGCAATCCGTACGCCTTTATCGATCGTCTGGTGTGCATCGTAACGCTGCTGTGCAAGGAGCAAGACAAAGACCAGGTCGCTTCGAAATCTGTGCACCTGAACCTCGGCAGCTTCTTCCAGCAAATGCTCCCTTTCAACGAGAAGTCCCAGCTAGATAGGCGGTATGGAGAGTATCTCGACTGGTTGTTCTTCCATTCCGACAACCACGAGCCTGACCACGACAAGCTCGCTAAAGGTATAGTACGCAGCCTGCAGCGACTGGTGGCTACGATCGTCAAGCACTCCGGCCGCGAGCAGTGGAAGATCTTCGTGAAGACTGAAATTGCGGAGGAGGACGTGGGTGGTGCGGGGGCGCTGTTCGATTTCCAGGTCGCTTGCGCGGAGCAAGGTGTCGAGGTTTGTCAGATTGAGGGCTGACTGTCGGAATATGTGGTAAGGTAGAGTAGGGTATTTGAGCTTGGGCGAACGCAAATGGGACTGCACAAGGTGAGCATTGAAGGCGTCGGGAGGCTTCAGAGAGGGCGGGCGCTCATGGTGTGTAATCAAAGACAACGGACGGAGCACTGAAGCCGCAGGAAAAGTCGTCGGTCATGTCTGGTACGGCGTCGGCGCGTTCGTGAGTGGTACGGGAGGTCGTATCATGGCGGAACAATTACGGGGTTGGAAACGTCAGTATAGCATAAATGAACAAAAGCGTGATCTTCAGCTGCACATTTGACTCGCATGGGTGCGCTTGGGCAAGAACCGCGAAGCAATGCTTTGGATCGCGTGGTTTTGACGCGTATCTTGCGAGAATATGCATTCAAAGAGAGATGACGCGACAACGCGGAGATGTGACAAGACGCTAGTTACGTCATCCATCCGCCATAGATTCACTATCAGGGGTAATGACACCTGCGCAACACCGTCCAAGTAGCAATTTCTGAGACACATAGAATTGTAGCTTCAGGAGTCTCAAGCATGGCTACTTTGAAAGACCACAGCCTGCCTATCCCAAAAGGCTAAGCCTCTCAAACATCTTCACCGCAGGCGCCTCCCTCTTCTTTCCAACCTCCTGCAAGCTATCCCAAAGCGTCGCATCCCCACCAGTAGGTTTCATCGCCTCGCCCTCAACTCCAATCGGTGCCCCGTTGGCAGCCTCAGAGCTTCCAGCAGTAGCAGGTGGATACATCTCCTTGATAGCATCTTGACACCGTTCCATCACCTCGTTGACAGCGTTGGACACGGCGTCAGCACGCTCCCTCATACCCCGTCTAACCAAACCCTCGACAAGACGCTGGATCTCTTCTTGCATGCTGTTGATGCGCTCGATGAGGCGTTCGATAGAGTTGGTGAGATACTCCTCTTCGTATACCGTACCCTTCTTACCGCGCGCACGCTTCCTCTCTTCTCGCCGCTTGTTCTTGCTTGTCTTGCGCGTAGTTGTTGTGTTGACGGTACCAGTCTGGTTTGTGTACCTGGTCATGAACGTGCCACCGCTTGTTGTATCCGTGGGCGCCAGAGAGATATTGTCGGGGATATTGGCATCGGCAGGACCGTCGATCATGCCCTCGTAGAATGCTAGCGGATCTTCTGCTTTCTTGGCCCTGAGTTCCTTGAGTCGAGGTACTTGTGCTTGCAGTTGACCCTTCATGTCGGCGAGGAATTCAGTCATGTCTGCGCTGCGCTCAACAAGGCCGGGGTCGATGATTTCGGTGATGAGAGAGGGCTCGCGGCGGAGTGTGACGATGCGAATTGCTTCGGCGAAGTGGCAGCCTCGGCATAAGAGACGTGCCGCGGACGCAAGGTCGGAGAGGTAGTCGAGTGTTATTGATGAAGCTGACAGGTAGTCTTTGGATTCTGTGAGACCTTCTGCAAGATCTGTCGCAATGCTTGAGAGTTCTTCCGCGCTTACTTCGGCGAGAATAGCAGACGACAAAGCCTCACGCCAGAGGTTGGCTGAACGGTAGCACGGCCAAGCGGAGGCATGATCGTTGAGGTATTCGTACGCCAATGCAGCTTCTTTGTTCTTGTTGTTAGTACTCAAGAAGTCTGCGTACAACCTCATGATCTCCTTCAGCCGGGTGCTGTCGTATTGGTACATGCTCAAGGCTTCAGGGTAGAGATCATGCTTTTGCACATAGTCTTGTACCTCATCGTAGGCTTGAAGATCCTTGAGATGCGTGAGAGCTTTCGCTTTTCGTCCGAGCTGGTCGTCGATCTTGAACTTGCGACGAGTTTCGGGCAGATCTTGCAGAGACTGCAGGTGTGGCAGATACTCTCGCGGATCCTATTGACGGTCAGCTACTAATGCGACCCATGCATTCGATCAGCATACCTTTTGTGACTGTTGAGCGATTAGCAGGGCGAGGTCAAGGTTGTACAGTCCCAAAGATGTGTCGTATAGTTGGTTGACGTCTGCAAGGAAGCATATGTGTTCGGCGGCCTTATCAGTGAGGGGATCGCTAGATGCTATGATATGTTAGAACTGCGGAGAACGCAAATGTATAAGACTCACCTTGTAGGCGACCTATCATAGCAAGACCTGTTTCCAGAGCTGGTGGTGTCTTGGAGACATGGGCTGTGATGATGTTTTGCAGGTGTGCGTCCTTGTATTGAGACTTCTCTAATACGGCCAGGAAAGCGTCGCATATCCGGTTTACTTTGTTCTCGACTTGGTCTTGGGAGAGCTTTGGCTTCGTAGCCAGATCTTTCGTCTTCAATGTTTCCTTATACATGGTCTCCGAGACGTCCTCGTTACTTGAACAGTTAGCAACCATCTTCTCAGATGTATGTCTAATCGCTTACCGGAGCTGTGCCAGAAGCAAGTCAATATGTTCGATCTTCTTGATCTGTGAAACAATCTTTTCCAGGCTCGCCATGAACCGCTCCGGATCGTGGTCATGAAGTATGTTCAGATCGACACGCTGATTACGACAGGCAAAGAAGGCTTCATCGTAACGCTCTGCCTCGATGTTGCGACGGATAGCAGCAAGCACAAGCGCTCGCGGATAGATCGTCTCAAGATTACCTCTTGGCATCTGTAACACGACTGAGTATGTCGTAGGCATCACAGTAACGATCTTTGCTCCTCTTTCGATGCTCCTGCATCTCTCATCCTTTTGTGGCTCGTCTGCGGGTACTTCGAGCTCTGGTGAATGTCAGAACATGCTCCCAGTTCTCATATCGTGAGGCGGACTTACCATCTGCACTAGCGAGATGCACGAACTTGAGTAGATGTTGCGTCGTTGTGAAAATGAGATGCGCTGTAGTAACCACGAAAGAAGTGCAGTTGCGGACCAGTATGCGCTCATTGGCGTATAGCACTCCACTCTTTGTCAATCCAAATGCTAATGTCTGGCTATGTCAGCTAGCTGATGCGGCCTCGCGGAGAGTATGTTTGCGTACCTGGCCTTCAACATTGATAACTTGAACCTCGGGCGCAAATGAAGGAAACTTATGCACAAAAGGCGTTAATGGAGCACAATCCGATCTCAGCTCATCTACAACGACCTGATGTAAGGCACCATTCTGAAACTCGATGTACGGCGTTTCTTGATGAACGTTGGAAAGAAGTATGGACGCGTTCTCGGTCTCCATTATGTGTCCTTGAGGTAGTAACACATCGCCTTCGGACTGCCAGAGCGAGCTTTCCTCTTCGTCCCAGCTGTCTGATAGTACGAAGATCTGATCCTCACCAAAGAACGTGACGTGACGTGGTGAGCCATGACTTATCGCATCACTGCGCCAGAGGAGACTAGGCTTGGGTATAGGCCGCTTGTTGAGATCGAGAGCGTATACGGCAAGGTCGCCGTCGGAGAGCACTGCCAAGCGGTTGCCAGATTTTGAAAGCGCTACGTCCGTGGGTTTTGAGTCGAGAGCCAGAGTGTGAAGTGACATGGGAGGTGGCACATTCGCGATGCGAAGTGGTGTGAGTTTCAGAGATACTTGCAGTAATCAGTATCAGACAAATCACGCATATAGAGTGCATCACTCACATCCATCTATTGATGCGACCATGCCAAAATCGTTCGGCGGGGCGACTGAGCCAGCCGAGATTGTGGACGCGTACTCAAGCACTTGAAGCGCATCTGGACTGTACTTAGTCATATTAACCTCGCGTTGACGAGGGCCAGCTTACCTGGAGTTGACAAAGCTACTACAAGCGGACGCTCAGCATGCCAGCTACATATGACTGTTCGAGGAGCAGCGTCCGGAAATCGAAGTTCTTGTTTGAGATAGTAGTGGTAGTTACTCATCGTCCAAAGTTGTACTTTGTCAGGATATGACACAGCTAAGACGTTGGAGTCGCTATTCCACTTGAGTGTTAACGGAATCGAGAGGGCTGCTAGCTCTTCCGGGGTAAATCGAAGATCGAATTGGCCGTGGCGAAGACCATTGCGCTCGAAGAACACCACTTCAATCTTATCTTCGGTGCGACGGGTACTCGCAATCAGATTACCCGATGGTCGCCAACTGAGAGCTCCTTCAAGACCGTCCACGGGCTCGCTCACACTGTCCAGCTGTCCTTCGCGGGAGTAGACACGGATCATGCGACGGCGTTCTTCCTCGACCTTGTTGACTGCAAACCATGCGCCGTCACCTCTCCAGCTTATCGTGACAGAGCGATCGTCGAATGGGCTAAGTACACCCTCGTCGATACTTTCCGGCACTGTTGGATCTTGCAGTGCTCTGGCTCGTTTGCCCTTGAACTGTGTCTCTTTCTTTCCCCAGCCAACCGAGACATGACTGGAGACGTTGACATCTTCCGGAGTCAGATTGATACTCGCAATGTTTTCGATATCCCGGCTCATCAATAGCAAAGTGTCCGCCTGTGTGGTGATGGCGAGAAGTTCTTCATCTGGTGACCACGCCGCAGCAGAGATACCGGCATCGACTGAGCCCACGATCTCAACTAGCTCTTCTGTAGATGATGGGTCCTCTCGCACGAGCACGATGTCTCCTCCGGCCAAAATTAAACATGATGTCGAAGTGTCGGCGAAATGGTGCAGGCTCAAGATTGAGTCATGGGTAAGCGAGGGCAGCGGGCACGGCGCATCCCACGATGCGATGCTTTCAAGCTTTTCCTCGACGCCGTTGCGAGTATGATGCAGTCTCTTGAGTTCGATGGTCGCACGTGATTCCGAAGGACCGAAGGCGCATACCAGCGCATTTGATGCGGCGTCCCAAGCAGTCGCCGTTAACGGTAGCGGCTCGTCTCCAGAGAAGAGCAGAAGCGATCTTCCTACAATCTTGAGGTTTCGCATTGCCGAAGAATCATGGACTGTGTTCGTGGCAATGTTGCGTCCTGTTGCTCGAATGACTGGTCACTAGCCCCGTTGGCAGAATCGCGCTTCCGAATTTTTGGTGATGCTAGCGCCGAGCTTCTACCGAAGGGTAACGCAACGCATCTCATCGTCATCAAGGTGTTGCAATTGAACCACGTTCGCTCACCGTCCATCCCCTGGTTCGTATTTGCTCGGAAAATGCTACTTCTCAACAGTGCTGGTTCATGGTAGAATAGAATTGCAGAACCTCGTTTCGAAGTTAAAGAGACAGCTCTTGCCCACCGAGGTATCCAACAAGTATCATTAGGACTGGTAATCTGCATGCATTGGATCATGATGGAAGACAGACAATGAAATTGATGCTGTGGTGTCTATACGGGTCTCCGAGCGACCCTCCGATATTCTACAAATCCCGTGTCCTTCCCATAGTCCAGTATCGTGCCCACGCTCCGAATGACTGCATCTATTTGTTCTTCTTCGTCTGCCAGACTGTTGTGAAGATTCTGTTAGATATGTTCTCATAGTAGATATCAGCGAGTCGGGCGCCTCACCAGCAAGGAGGAATGGCAGGGAGAATCCGGTGGCTGCGAATGTTAGCACAACCCAGTGATTGCGACGCGCCAGTGCGTACCCATAAATCCCCAGTACTTGAAGGCAAAGCCCTTCTTCAGCGGGTCAAATGGCAAGTTGCTGCGCGGGCCCTCGGGGTAGTGGTATGGGCTGGCGAACTGGGCGCGGGTGGATTGGAAGCCGCGGCGGGCGACGAGAGTTGGGGCCGAGGCGGCGCGGAAGGTAGCACGGGCAAGCATCTTCGGAAGTCAGCTGGTGTTGCAATTGGCGTGGAGTTGGGGCGTACTTTGTCTGTGTTGTAGAGTGGAGAGGTTGCGGAGTTCTGGTCGCGGTGGTTCGATGAGTTGCAGCTTCCATGGCTGCCATGTCTTGGCAATGACCCGCTTAGTAAGGCCCATCAAAGTTTCTCGATCGCCGTTGCGCTCGCCTTCGATAATCTTTCGCGACAGGTCAAAACTGCCTGTCTGGTCCACCACGCAACCCCACGAAACAAACTCACTCAACCGCGCACAGAGTGAAACCAACCACCCACCATGGACGACGACATGTTCGACGTCTTTGAGGGCGGCCCGTCCACGGACACGGCGCCCCGGAAGAACAAGAAGCGCCAGGCGAATGGCACCGTCAAGTCGCCTGAACCCGTCGCTGACACTGCTATGGCGGATGCGCCTGCAGAGCCAGCTGGGACCGCGAACGACAACAGTAGCGCGCAGGCTCTGAAGAAGAAGCAGAAGCGCGACGAGCCCGAGCCTATAGTTACCGACGATTTCGAGACAGAGCAGACGCGCGAAATGGCTGCCGCAGCGGGTCTACAAGCGCAGTCGCAAGAGGGTCAGGCAGTGGTGCTTTCGCATCAGGTCCGCCATCAAGTCGCGCTCCCTCCGGACTACGACTACGTCCCCATCTCTGAGCACAAGGCCCCCGCAGAGCCCGCGCGCGAGTGGCCTTTTACCCTAGATCCCTTCCAGCAGGTCTCCATCGCCTCGATACAGCGAAACGAAAGTGTTCTGGTATCAGCGCATACCTCTGCCGGAAAGACAGTTGTGGCAGAATACGCCATCGCGCAATGTCTCAAGAACAACCAGCGAGTCATCTACACCAGTCCTATCAAGGCGCTTAGCAACCAGAAGTACCGAGAGTTCATGGCAGAGTTTGGCGACGTCGGTCTGATGACTGGTGATGTCACCATCAACCCCACTGCAACCTGTTTGGTCATGACGACGGAGGTATGTACGCAACGCTTTGGAGGAGGATGAAGACTAACATATCCAGATTCTGCGCTCTATGTTGTACAGAGGTTCCGAGATCATGCGCGAAGTAGCTTGGGTCGTATTCGACGAAGTTCACTACCTGCGCGACAAGTCAAGAGGTGTCGTCTGGGAAGAGACTATCATTCTTCTGCCAGACAAGGTCCGCTACGTCTTCCTCTCCGCCACCATTCCCAACGCCATGCAGTTCGCGGAATGGATCACCAAGACCCATAGCCAGCCGTGCCACGTTGTCTACACCGATTTCCGTCCGACGCCCCTACAACACTATTTCTTCCCCGCTGGTGCCGACGGTATACATTTGGTGGTAGATGAAAAGGGTGTGTTCCGCGAAGAGAACTTCCAGAAAGCCATGTCTTCCATCGCGGACAAGGGCGGAAGCGAGGCCAAGGACTTCATGGCGAAGCGTAAAGGCAAGGGCAAGGACAAGAAGACCAACACGGGCGGCAACAAGGACCAGACGGATATCTACAAGATTGTCAAGATGATCATGGTCAAGAGCTACAACCCGGTCATCGTCTTCAGTTTTAGCAAGAGGGAATGCGAGAACTACGCGCTTTCTATGAGCTCGCTCGCGTTCAACGACGATTCCGAAAAGGCCATGGTTACCAAGGTCTTCAACAGCGCCATCGAGATGTTGTCAGAGGAGGACCGACAATTACCCCAAATTCAGCACATTCTCCCCCTTCTCCGGAGAGGTATCGGTGTTCATCACTCCGGTCTTCTGCCGATCTTGAAGGAGACCATCGAAATCTTGTTCCAAGAAGGACTGATCAAGGTTCTTTTCGCGACCGAAACCTTCTCAATCGGATTGAATATGCCGGCCAAGACAGTCGTTTTTACCAGTGTGCGCAAGTTTGACGGAGTATCGCAGCGATGGGTCACGCCTTCTGAGTTCATCCAAATGTCTGGCCGAGCTGGGCGTCGTGGTCTCGATGACCGTGGCATTGTCATCATGATGATTGGCGAGCAGATGGAGCCTGCTGTGGCTAAGGAGATTGTCCGCGGTCAACAGGATAACCTCAACTCAGCTTTCCATTTGGGATACAACATGATTCTCAACCTCATGCGAGTGGAAGGCATCTCCCCCGAGTTCATGCTGGAGAGGTGTTTCTTCCAGTTCCAGAGCACGGCAGGGGTCTCCAACTTGGAGAAGCAACTCGAGAAGCTTGAAGAAGAAAAGGCGAACACCAATATTGTTGACGAGCCGGCTATCAAGGACTACTACAATCTGCGACAGCAACTGGACAACCACACTAAGGACATGCGTGACGTGATCATGCAGCCGAACTACTGCTTGCAGTTCTTACAGGGTGGCCGAATGGTCAAGATCAAGTTCAAGGACTATGATTTCGGCTGGGGTGCTGTTGTAGCGTACACGGCTCGCAAGGCTAATAAGGGCGAAGTTCTGCCACCTGAAGAATCCTACATTGTCGACGTTCTACTACCGGTCAGCAGCGACACTAAGTTTGTACCAGCGGTGAACGACGGCCTACCGCCTGGTGTGCGCCCACCTGCGGCGGGAGACAAGGGCAAGATGGAGGTTGTCCCTGTGGTTCTGAACTGCATCGAATCTATTGGTCATCTCCGTGTCTTCCTCCCCAACGAGCTTAAGTCGACAGAGCAACGGAACAATGTTCGCAAAGCACTGAGCGAGGTCAAGAAGCGCTTCCCTGACGGAATTGCTATCTTGGACCCAATCGAGAACATGGGCATTAAAGACGACAGCTTCAAGAGGCTGCTAAGGGTAAGCTTCACCATCAAGAATCTGCATTTTTGTCTAATATTGTGCAGAAAATCGAAGTACTGGAGTCTCGTCTTCTCTCGAACCCTCTCCACAACTCGCCTAGGCTACCCGAACTGTACAGCCAATATGCGCAGAAGATTGCGATTGGTGAGAAGATCAAGAACATCAGGAAAGAGATTGCGAACGCTTTGTCGGTCATTCAGTTAGACGAGTTGAAGAGCAGGAAACGTGTGTTGCGACGCCTCGGCTTCATCGACGAAGCCGATGTCGTGCAGCTAAAGGCCCGTGTCGCTTGCGAAATCAGCACTGGTGACGAGCTCGTGCTTAGCGAGCTGCTCTTCAACCGTTTCTTTAATGAGCTGACGCCAGAACAGTGCGTCGCTTGTCTTAGCTGTTTCATCTTCGAGGAGAAGACGCAAGAAGTGCCAGCGCTCAAAGAAGAGCTTGCCAAGCCATACCGCGAAATCCAACAGCAAGCTAGGGTTATCGCGAAGATGTCACAAGAGAGCAAGCTGACAGTCAACGAGGAGGAGTACCTCAAGTCGTTCAAATACGAGCTGATGGAGGTCGTCTTCGCCTGGTCGAAGGGTGCGACGTTTGCACAAATTTGGTATGTTCGCTTTGTTACCGCGTTGAACGGCAACTAACTTCGAGCAGCAAAATGACCGATGTGTACGAGGGAAGTCTGATTCGTCTGTTCAGACGGTTAGAAGAGTTGCTCCGACAAATGGCCCAGGCCTCCAAGGTCATGGGAAGCGAAGAGCTTGAGCAAAAGTTCACTGCAGCACTTGAGCTCGTCCGCAGGGATTTGGTCGCCGCTCAGTCCCTGTACCTGTAATGCGTGAAGCACGTCTTGTATATTATGGTATTGGTGGGAGTATTTGGTAGCATCATCGTTCAGCAGGTAAGTATGGCACTCACATGGCGTTCTCCTTTATGCGGTTGAATGAAAACGCCACCGGACATGCCATTGTCTCAGGCGCACGCAAGGAGCTATCGACGCTGTGCACCTCAAGAAGGGGCACAGCGTTAATGCGTCCTGAATAGAAATTCACTAGATCTGATGTTGTGGGCTTGCACCATGGCTGAGGATCCCCCACGTACATTTTTCCAGAAATGCATGGTGATATGTGATGCGATATAGATAGTGCCGCCTTAGCCGCTGCGGTTTCTTTTGTGATGAGGGACCACCTGAAGGCAGGGCATGAAGGGGCGATTTTTATGGAAAAAGCAAAAGTGGCGAGAGAACCCACCCTCAACCCCAGATGAAAGGGCAATTATCGTGGTTGACATCGGTGACATGTGACGTGATTGGTTGGGTGCACGGACTTGCCGGTTGTTAGCACATTCTTGGGCCTTCGTATGGCTCTGCTGTCTCCACCACAGCAACAACACAACACCCGACACCGCCCACGGCCCACGCAACGAGAGCCCGCCCATTGCATCACCACCCAGACATCGCTATCCGGCTCCCAACAAAGCAGGCGTGCGAAATCACTGCGTTTGCGGGCCCTTTCTCGTCATGAGTGTGCAGTACCAGCAGACATTCACGCCCCCTCATCTCTTGAACAACAACCGCCGCTCTCCCTCCCGCAACCGTACGTCCACTCGCTGCTCGCAACACCTCAACTCCATGTCAGCCACTAACTTTCACCCTCACGCAGCCTACGCCCCTTCCGCCGCCATGACTGGCCGCAAGCGGAAAGCCGAGGACGATGGCAGCGCCGGCGACGACGACCGCATGAGTGCATCGCCCACCACATCCTCCGCCGTACTCCCACGACCCGCGCCACGAGGCATGAAGCGCATGCGAACCAACATCTCCGGCCGCCCACTCCCTCTCCCTCGCCTCCTCGAGACGCTCAGCCCCGACGAGATGCGCAACCTGCTGCAGTCCATCTGCCAGCGCCACCCGGACATCGGCAACGAAGTCGTCACAACCGCGCCCCGGCCAAGCATACAGTCAACGTTGGAGGTCCTGTCAAAGTACGAGGCGGCGTTCCAGGCAGCCTTCCCCTTTGGCGGCCGTGCGTCATCAGACTATGCATACAATAGGGTGCGGCAACAACTCGATGAACTGCTCGACTCCCTCAAAGACTTCACACCTCACTTCCTCCCGCCGCACGAACATCAGCCCGCCACATCGCTCGCCTTCCTCGACGGCGCCACCGAGATCATCCATCGTCTACCCAACTGGGATACGTACCAACACAACCGTCACAAGCAAGAGGCGTACGAGGAGATGGCCAAGGCATGGGCGATGGTCATCCAGGAGGCAGCAAAGAAGGCGGGCGGAATACAGCTCCAATACGGCGGATGGGATGAGAAGATCGCGAAACACAATGAGATCTCGGGCGGAAAGATGCAGGAGGCAGTCAACGAGCTGCGCGGAGGACTCGGCTGGATGGGCGCAGAGACACCCAATTCCGCCGCCGGCGGGTCCAACGATGCCATGTCTATCCGCCAGCAGCTGCTGAGCGGAAACTACGGAACTGGCTCCCCTGCAAGCATAGGCGCATGGTAGATCGACACAGCAACGCCCTTTGACCATCGACCGTCATCACCATTCCGCCACACTACAATTCCCATTCATCACAGCATTACTACCATGGCGATCTCCCAACAATTACGGCCTAGTCCATACCCGCGAATGATACCATTGCATGGAGGCATATTCCCATGATAACGACTGCATAGCGTTTCATTTCAGTCTTTATTCACGTACAACAGCATATGGCAGGGCGGTTCCATCATTGCACTGGCGTACCGGTTGCGACATCCACCACAAAGAAGACCACCGAACCTCTGATCTTTTGTGCAGTCCTGTTCTCGCCTGTTTAGGGGGCGTAATGTTTTGTCATTATTACAAGCCATGTACCCGATCTAGGGGTTACTGTGCGGCGACGGATTGCACTCTTTTTTTTACTTTGTTACTTGGGGGAAGGAGGAATGATACCATGCTCGGTACTAACAGAGCGGATGGGAATGGATGGACGGTATATAGGTGGGTGGAAAGCTGGACTGGACTGGAGTACGGAGATGAATAGACTTTTTTGTGTATATACTGACTGACTTCAATATAATTTTCGCAGTGCTTCGACGTTGCTCACTGGTACATAGGGATGCTCCTTCCGTTTAAGCGCATTGTTTGGCACTTTCACGTGGCAACGCGCGTTAGCGCCGCGGCGCGAATCCACGGCGGTAACCACGACCCCGGACCTGAGGCCGCACCTCCACTTTCAGCGCGCTGCGCCTGTCACGTCTCATCCTCACTTTGACCACTGCAGGTCTCTCGCGGCCATAGACGCTCTTTTTGTTCGTTTCCGGCTCCACCCCGCCGCTGTCTTCAAGATGGCGATCACCAAAGCGCATCCTAATCTCAAAGTCGAGGTTTTCGTCAAGGGCGCTCAGCTTGAAGAGTATGTCGACGATGATGATCAAACTTCGGATGACGAGGTCACCAAGTACATCGAAGCCTCGTCTGGTGACAACTTTGAGGTCAAATACTGCTTCTCTCCGGGATTCAGTATTCGCCACAGTATTCTCTCGGAGCTGAACATCGACGGTGAATATGCGACTGGTAGTGTCCTCAACCCTGGCAGTTCAGTTCGCTGGAATAATGCGTATACCTTCAAGGGATCGCGCGCATTCGAAGATGGCGAATACTATCTAAGGAAGTTCTGCTTCTCGCAGCTCGAAATTAATGGTCTCGTCTCTCTGTTTCTTGAGTCAACTAGTTGCTGACTTTCACTTCAGACGACGGTGATCCACGCACATTTAAGGACTCACTGAAGAAGAAGCTCCATAAGGTGGGTGTTATATCTGTGCGCTTCTATTGGGCGACAGCTGGCGCAACATACAAAACCCCGGTCACGGTACGGAAGGACAAGAATCTGGGTGTTGTGCCGGAGAAAGCCCTCAAAGGCAGTGCGCTATCCCATCAGGCTAGGTCAGCGAGCGTCTTTCCCAATACTCACAAATACTTATACTGGGATTAGCTACGGCCCGCGAGAAGTCATGCAGGCGTACAGCACGATTGAAACCACGAAGATCGACGAAACGCCGTTTGCAGAGTTCACTTTCAAGTATCGCTCGAGAGGTGTGTGAGCTCTTCGTGGTCGCCGTATTTGTACTAATGTCGATGTCATTTAGCTGCTCTCAAATCCCTCCTCGTCATCCCACGAACTCCTAGCCCGGTACCGCTCGAAGAGCGCGACGTCAACACTCTTACTTTGGAAGAATCACGCGAGCTCATTCGTCTCCAGCGTGAGCAGAGGGACGCCGCTCCAGTCATCAAGCGAGAGCGTATCAAGCGGGAACGAAGCAGCACCATTATCAACGAGGATAACGACGATGACGACGTTACTTTCGTATCTGCTAAGCGTAGACGGCTTCCCGTTACTCTCGATGAGAATGGTGCCGAGATTATCGATCTGACATAAGGATGGATCGGTGCCTATACCATGGTCCTGGCAGGGTTTTGGCTTTTATCTTGGTTCTTTTCGAAGGCTCTCTAGCTTTCTGCGGCGCGGTTCTAGTTGCTGGCGTATGAATAAGGCGTAACGGATTGACTCTAGCGCAAAACACCGCGGAGTGGTCTTATCGTAGTCACCTTGAGTACAAGCAAGGCTTAGTCCGAATTTCCTCATTCCAGCGTCTTTCTCAGTTGTTTTGTGGGCTTGTAGATTGGTCAGCTCTCTCACCTGAGCAACTGTGAGCCTCAAGTGAGCCTCTCCTTGTGGCTGGTGCCTCTAATCGTTCCCTAGCGACATTGTCTACTCAGTCGCTCGCAGCTTCTTCTCTTATCTCTGCATTCCATCGCAATGGCCATCGCAACGGGTATCCCAGGTCTTGAAGTCACTATCGAGGTCGACGCGGCATCACTACCAGAGTACGAACATGGAATCGTCGAAGATGATGGCGTTGCGACCTCTGCATCCAGGTATATCGAAGCGCCGCCAGCTGCCAACTTCTCCATTCGCTACTTGTTTCGTCCGCCTTTCACCCCGCCATCGGCAGTGCAAATGGATGTATTGCTAGACGGTAACTACGTACAAGCTCCATTTGTCGAGTGGGGTGGAAAGGAAGAGTGCGAGGGTTACTTTTGCTCACGATCCACTTCGTCGACTGGCGGACACAGCTTCACGCAGGGCTTCCAATTCGCTGAGCTGAGGACCGGTAAGTTCTTTTGTCTCAATATCCATCATAACGGTCGCTGACGAAGCTTAGATGAGACCAACATTCCCATGACCAAGGAGCTCGCGGATCGACTGTCACCCATTGGCCGCATTGTGCTTTACTTCTACTTCATCGAGCATCTGGAAGTAGTGATGCCCGCAGAAGTGCCTCAGCTAGCTAGCAACAAGTTTGATGTTCTCAGCGAGAAGGCATTACACAAAGCGGCTGCGATGCAGGGCGATCAACTGTCTCATCAAACGAGGTAAGTTCTTCCCACGCACCACGAGGAAGGATGATCGCTGACATGGCCGCCAGCTTCACAGCACCCGAGCAACGTGATGCCATCACTTACAACGAGGTCAAGACGACTGACAACGAGCCTTTCGCAACGTTCACCTTCTACTATAGATCGACCGGTCAGTCGCACGTATACATAGTTAGTTCGTGATGATAGCTGACAGTCACTCAGATGCGCTCAAGTCCATCGGCGTCATCCCGCGTACGCCAAGCCCATCTCCGGAGCCAGAATCAGAGGCTGAAGATAGGGACCCAGAGGACATGACCGCGGAGGAATTGAGGGCGGTGGTTAGACGCATGCGCGTAAGTCGCGCCACATCATGGGGGATGCAATTCATGTGTCCTTCACTAACTGCCAAACAGGAGAAGGAACAGAACGTAATCAACATCAAGCGCGAACGCGAGGAAGACCGAGAAGGCAGTGAGGATACCCTAGTTGGTGAGGAGGTCGAGTGGATCGGCAGCCAGCCGGCCCATCCGATTGTGAAGAGGATACGTCGCATTCCTGGTCCTGATGATGAAGTCGTGGCTCTGGATGATTGAACGTGCCCACCTGTCAGGCTCATTGATGACTTGATCGTGCAATCCTAGGTCATTACAATGTTCCCCAAGGCTTGGGGATCCGGTGTCATCTCTCAGTTGCCATCGTTGGTAGCAATGCTGGTAGCATTAACGGACGTATGTCTATTTCGTATCCATCTATTCATACATATCTCTGCATCTTGGTTCTTCATTCTACTCCCTTCGTTTGTTTAGGGCGCTAGAAATCTACGCCAAATCTGAGTTCACTTGAAGGGAAGGAGCCACCAACGCGACAGCCACGTTCACCTCTCGTACTGGAGCGCGCGACTTTCGTGACGCGTCGGAGCCGAGAAATATTGGGCCACCATCTCTCACCTGCCAATACTCGCCTTCACCTCGGCTTCTGCGCTCCAGCACCGACATCTTCAGTCGAGGTGAAGT
Source organism: Alternaria metachromatica (assembly GCF_023757995.1). NCBI lineage: Eukaryota > Fungi > Ascomycota > Dothideomycetes > Pleosporales > Pleosporaceae > Alternaria > Alternaria metachromatica. The sequence goes on from NW_026055496.1 coordinate 1,868,438, forward strand.
CTTCTTTCAAGAACATATCTTCAGCATACTCTACGCGTCGTAGATCTACCGCAGCTTCTCATTACCCTCATCGCTTACCTCTCATATCGTACTTCAATCGTACCTTCCCAATGGCAGTCGTCGATGAGGCCCCCGGGCTCGAAGTTCACGTCCAAGCTGACGGCAACCCGCTTCGCGAGTACATCGACCGCCACACTACCGTATCGGAAGCTATCTCCGAAAGCTACATCGAAGCAAAGTCAGACTCAACATTCGAAATTCACTACTCTTTCAAGGCGCCTTTCCCCGTCGACCGTCCTGTGTCTATGATCGTGACCATCGACGGCAAGGATGTTGATGAGCCGCTCATTCGCCCCGACGAGCTGTACGACGCAAATGGTCACGTCAGCTCTGGACCGATATCGAACGATGGTAAAGACTGGTTCACACAGAACTATCGCTTCTCGCCGCTTGATATCAGTAAGTCATCTTCACCTCCTAAAAGGTGACACTGTGCTAAGAGAAACGCAGGAGAGTACAGCGAGGGGCGCATCCCAGAAGACATGCAGAGCAAACTGCAGCCTATAGGTATCATTACCTGCGAGTTCTACTTCCTCGACAACGCAAGACGCAATCCGAAGATGGTCTTTGTACATAAGGAGTTGGAGAAGCTGGATACGGTCAACGAGAAGGCTATCAAGGGCGAGTCGCTGTCGCATCAGGCAGTGTATGCAAAACCCCACATGGATGTCACCCCGAGCTAACGTACTCGCAGTCTCGGTGATACAGAGCCCACGGAAGAGATCCAGTACTACGATGCGGACTATGCTGATGGCGGAGAACCGTTTGCGACATTCCACTTCTACTATCGCTCACTCGGTAAGCTTTGTAGATATGAGCCAACAGCAGGCAAACACTGACTATTGACGTTCTAGCTGCGCTCAAAGACCTTCACATCATTGAACGTACGCCTGATCCAGTCGACGTTCTCGACAGCGATGATATGGTGCTCGGGCAGTTGAACAGGGAACAACTAGAGTCTATCGTCCGCCGCTTCAGAGTAGGATGATCCCCATTACCCACCCTACCATTTTACATGCTGACATCGACTAGGATCAAGAGGAGACCCGCGTACGCATGAAGCGCGAGCTTTCCGATACCTCCACCGTGGCAGGCGACGACCACAACGTCGATAGTCGAGTTATAGCTTGCGACGACGACTTCATCGAGATACGTTCGGTTGATCTACGCAAGAAGAGGAAGCTTGAGCGTGTCAGACAGATGCCAAGCGATGAAACTGAAGTCATTGTGTTGGACTAAGGACTGTGGAAAATATATCGACGGTTGATCTGTCAGTTATGTAAGGGTCATTCAAGAATCTAAATCATATCATAGCCTCAACTTCACGCACGCATATATCAACATCGACTCTTCTTTGTCAGTCATGGTGAATAACTGGTGTCAATGTCCACCGAGATTCAAGAACGCTGTGACATTACACAGTATATATCCGACAAAGGAGCCCTAACCAGACCCTTGGGGCCAGTAAGTCTGCAGTAGAGCGCACAGCGAATGACCTGAATACATAACGTTCCCACCACGTCTGCAATACTAAAGCACCTTGTTTAGAACCAGGTTTAGAATAAGTCCAAAATGGTAACTCCACACATCAACATACCGGCCAGCAGGTCTGCCAGCACACCCACCAACACACAACCCAACATCCCACGTCTAGACCACCTCACGCTCCCCACAATCCAAACCGGCTACCAAAACCGCCTCTTCACAGCCGTCGACCTAACATCAGCCTGCTTGAACAGAATCCGCGAAACAAACCCCACATTCCACGCCGTAGCAGAGATAAACCCCGACGCTACATCCCTTGCCCAACACCTCGATGCCGAGCGCCTCTCAAAAGGCCCCCTCGGCCCCCTCCACGGCATACCCATCCTGCTAAAAGACAACATACCCACTCTCGACGCCACATCCACAACATGCGGCAGCATGGCCTTAGTCGGCGCCAAACCGTCGCGCGAAGCCGACGTCGTAAGCGCAGTACGGAAAGCAGGAATGGTAATCCTAGGCAAAGGAAACATGGCCGAATGGGCTGGTTTCCGCTCCACGAGCGGGTGTTCAGGCTGGAGTGGGAGGGGAGGTCAGACAACGGGTATATATTATCCTGGTATGAAAGCGAGTGGGAGTTCGGGTGGTTGTGCGGTGGCTGTTGCGCTGGGGATGTGTTTCGCAGCGCTGGGAACGGAGACGTGCTACTCGATTGTGTCTCCGGCGGAGAAATCTGGGATTGTGGGATTCAAGCCGACGCGTGGTCTGCTCTCCTCCGAAGGTCTCATTCATGCGTCGAAGAGGCTGGATACCGTTGGTGTGCTCACGCGAACAGTCTCGGATGCTGCGCTCCTCCTCATCGGTATGGTTCAACACAGCGATCACCTCCCCGCCCAAACGAAAGAGAAGATAGTGCAAGATCTCAGCACCGCAAGTTCAATCCCCCACCTCCATGGCATACGAGTCGGCATCCCTAGCTCCCTGTCCGACATGCTAAGTCTGCCTACTTGCAAGAAGACAGCCTTCGAAAGAACGCTCAAACTGTTAGAAACCGCCGGCGCAACCATCGTCCGCAACGTCACCGTCACTGGCGCAAAGGGTTGGGAAGCCCTCCCGCAAGAAGCCAAAGACATCGTTTTGACTACCGATATGAAGATTGCGATAAACGACTACCTCTCCTCCCTCGCCACAAACCCGCATAGCGTGCGTAACCTCGAAGATCTCATCGCGTTCACAAAAGAACACCCAGCAGAGCAGTACCCGCAACGGAATGTCGAGGGTCTGGAAAGGGCGCAGGCTTCTGATCCGAATAATCTGCTCTACGAGAACATGCTGTTGAGAGACGAGTACTACAGGGGTGAAGGCGGTATCGACGCCGCGTTGTGTAGGAAGTGTTGCGATGTCATGCTCGTGCCTACGCTGAGTGTTGTCATGCAGAGCTTTGCTGCGAAAGCGGGCAGTCCGGTTATGAGTGTGCCTATGGGTGTTTTTCCGCGAGATACGCCCGTGGAGAAGGATGCGAGGAATGGGTTGGTTAATGTGGCGCCTGGTATACCGTTCTCGGCGTATATCTTTGGGCGGGCGACGAAAGATGAGGATGTGGTTAGAGTGGGGCATGTGCTAGAGCGGTTGACGAATGTTAGGGAGACGCTGGTGCCGTATGTAGATGCTGAGGCTGGGCCTGGGGCTGCTGCGGCGCCCTAAGCTCTGGCTCTTAGAGAAGAGGCGTCGAGACTGTAGAAGGATGGCACGGTGTAATGGGAACATAGAACGACACCAAGAAGAACACCAATGATGGTAAATTGGAGAATCGATTCAAGATGAGAATCTCAGTATCCGATGCTATGCTAGTGAACACAAACCCGGGCGGTAGATGAGCCTGCTTGTAGTTCACGGTACTGTTCCAGCGAAACCTTCGTATCCAGTAAATGCTCCGTATTCAGCATTCCATGCGCGCTGCCTGCTGTACGATGCCACAATGTGTCTTTGAAGTGTCCTCAGTCGAGCGAGATGACTTCGTCGGTGCTGGTGGGGAAGCAGCGTCGCTTCGCGGGTCGCTCCTCTACCATCTCCACGTCTTCGTAGTTATGGTCGTCATCGGGGTGGTCGCGCTTACGAGACTGGGTCTCCTCGTGCTTGAGCTGCGGTGTTCTGTAAGCTTGCGTCTTGACAAGATGTAATGAAGAAGACTTACGTAGATCTTCTGCACCTTCTCCTCCGACACATCTTCCTTGAAGGGCTCTGGGCTAGGTGTGCGGGGGATTATGGACAGGTACTTGAGAGCTTCCTTGGACCGGTACCGGAACTCGATCTCAGCAAGAGGGCGTGAAGGGCTGTCGACATAGTCTGCGTCCATGAATGTAACGGGTGCAATGCGGTGCAGCGGGTCGAGGCTTCCAGAACTGTTAGCGCTTTGCAGGGACGAGGTTATGCTATACATACGTTGTCTTGTGCGAGACGGACGAGCCTTTCAGTGCCTTCTCGGGGACCTCGTCGTACTCTCGCATGGACGGCACGTCTTTCCACGCACGGGCGAAGCGTACGTTAGTGACCCGGTGAAAGGTGATTGAGATGTTGCCAGTCCATTTCAGCTGCTTCCAAAGCGCGTGGTCAATCTCGTAGTTGTCATCATCTGGATCTGTTAGCGGCATGGCACCAATGCTCACTGGCTAGGCTTACGGGTGTTGAGATCAGCGAAGCGGAAGCGCTGGCCGAGGTACTTGTGACCGATGAGCGCGCTGCTGTCATTGACCTGTCTGGTGATGCCGTAGAGGTTGTACTTGTGCCTCTCGAAGATGAACTTGCGCATGTCAACACCGTCGATGTTGACAATGACCTTAATGGAGTGGCGGTCGAAGACGTAGCCAGGGATGAAGAATCGGACGCCAAACTGCTCGCCCGCTTCGGCCTCAATGTAGACTACCTTAGACTCGGCATTAGCATCTTCACGGTCAGCATGTTCTTTAACGGGGCGACCGTCCACGAGGACGGCCGCCTCGAGCTTGGGGAAGAGGGGATGAGGGGCCATAACGAGAGGTTCGGCTGTGGTGAAGAGGAGTCAGAAGAAAAAATCTACCTAAGTTGCGCTCTGCCTCCAAACAAACGGTGTTGCTGGGGGAAGGAGCAGTGAGTACGTAAGCAGCCACGTGCTCCATGCCCAAGAGGAAGGCACGACGCGACAGTGTCCTCACCGTCTTCACCGCTCACCTCATTGTTTGTTTGACCTTTGATCCAGTCAACGTGTAGCTTGCAAACTCCGCCCCCTTTGCACTGAACGTCACGCCAAAGTTCACCCTGAAGGTATACAGTGCCTTTCCATCTCTTACAGAAACGACTGTAGCGCAGCGTATACCTCTAGGGTATACTTTTGATATGCATAAACCAAATCGTATAAGCGTCTGTGTATAACCAGGGTACATTATGATATACGGAACCCACAGTGTATGAGCGTATGTATATCTCAACAGTCGTTCTAACAGCAGGCTGCGCGAGACGCTGACGTCATGTAGCCGCCTGTCCCGTCCTAGATGCTGTTGTCCACTACAAAAGAATGTTCCCAGGCGGTAGCCTAAACTCCAATGATGCAACGCTTGAGTGAGAATGAATAGTAAAAGAACGTGTCATGAAGTTTCGTAATCATATCGTAAATGTCGAACGGGTAATAGGATGTTAGCTGCTTTCCTCCATCTTTTCCTCCGGTACTGGTTCATTCAATCGTGCTTGTCGTGACTTTCTTCGTAAGAATGCTTGCAGAGAAAACATCACCAGCAACATCAGCGCGTTAACGGTCATTACGATCTGCAACCACTTGACGGTAACCTGTGATGATGTTAGTGAGTCGTGACGCAACATACTTGTTTGTAACTGACTGCCTCGGCGCATGCTACGCTAGCATTTTCACGGTCTCCCCTCGGGATAAAGCCCGGTTGGTAATTGCAGGTTGCCATCTCGCGCGTGCAGTACACATTGGTGTTCATTTGACCACTCATCATGAGCCTCTCGGAAGTGCAGCCCCACTTGTCGTCGCCTCGCTCGGTGTAGTGAAGCACAACAGCTGCGATAGCGGTGGCGGAACCAGCAATAGTGGTGACAACAATGCTGAGCATCCAGAAGCGACGTGTGCTCTACTAAACATTAATGTGAGTTCTTCGGGTTGAGATCGTTGATACATACGCTATTGTATTGCGAGTCCATGTCCGGCTTGCGCAGAGTACTCCAAGCAATAAGAGCCACCACGGCTGCCGTGAGGTTCAAGCATCCGGATACAATAGTGGCGTCTGTCGGCGCCTCTCTGAAATAGACAATCGTGTCATCGACGACATATTGTTGCAGCCGGTCATTGAACTCGCTCGTTACTACTTTGAGACCTCGAGGTATAACCCAGTCTGTAAGGATCCAGTAGTGCGTTGTCAACGCCACCGAGACTACCGAGAGAAGGAGGAAGACGATCGACGGAACGAGGGCGAATTTGAGGATATTGTCATATCGTAGCATGTTGTCGTTTGGGAGTCGGTCCTACACCGGGGAAGGACGCTGAAAGTGATCGCCGGATTCCAGAAAGCGGAATGGCAGCCCGTAAAGACATGGGCATGGCCCTACCTAAAATAAGGCGCGACGCTCGTCCGTTCCCTGCTGCGCCGTTCCAACTACCAGCGCGGATGTCTAAAAGCTTGTCCGGGGCTCGGCGCTCATCATGACCCGCCTTTGGCACCGCCATGTCAGACAGTATTAGGCTGCGCTATGCGTGATCGACGTGACAATAGCAATACTTAGAATGACTGGATATTATGAGAGCCTTACTGTCGCACGATTGTCTTTCAGAGGCCCTCGCCGCCTGTGCCGTGGAGAGTGCCTGATGTATCTGCCGTGTCTGTATAGCGTCCCAGCCACTCGCGCCACGGGACTCACCGCATAATCGGCAGTGACTCCGAAACCTCTGACAACTGAAAAGACGCGCTCCATGTCCGCGCCGCTGGTCGCCTGGCTGGGCGTAAAGAAAATTCGACTATGATTGGCAATGTTCCCATGGTCGCAGCTCTAGTTGGAGTTGAACAACGTCATCATAGCCCCGTGAGGGAGCGAGCCGAGTTCCGTGGATGGTATTGCCAAGACTCACGTACTTGCTGATTTGCCGGCCTATCCGACACCATGGCCCATTGCGCACATACATCACCACTTTTGGCTCAACGTTAAATGCAGGTACGCAGCGGGGAAACTGGGGTTGGGGGTTGGCACGACCAGCCTCAGGATATTTGCATCGTTGATGACGCAGTGAGTGCACGTGCTTCAAGATCTAGGCGGCGCTACATACACGCGCCAACACCATCTTTTGCACTTGCATCATTTTATTACTTCCATAGAATGCGTGTTCAGTGACAGGTGTCTAACATTATCATGGACATTGACTGCATACATTGAGTACCTCCTACATCCCGAGGTCGGTATCGTCGACCCACGGCTCCTGGAATCCACTTGCCCCGAATAATCAATATCGCCGGACTTGACACACAACACAGCCACCCCTTACCACTCGAGCTTTCCTCCGCTAGCAACTTTATGACCAAGCAACCCACAAACTTTGGGTCTAGGCTCCCGAGGTCCTTGACGAACCGGTCACTCCCACCCTCGAATATACTCTTTGATCTCAACTCTCTTTCACGAGCCGGATCTCGAAGAAGTCCGTTCTCCAGAACGATGTCAATTCGCACTTGATTCGACCTCCTGAATAGTGACACACGACATCTCCCTCGAAAAGTGACAACGTATTCCCCGGAGTAAGATCTGCGAACTCTTTTCATATTGCGGGTCAACAAGCACACTCACATGCCGTAGCGACTGGAGCAACTCCCAATCAGCCTTGTCTATGTGCTCTATGAGACTGAGCATACAACCTGGCATGGCCAACAGCGAGGTCATGAGCTTGAGGTTGTGAGCTCCCACAATCTTCACCAGCCTATCCCAGAACCAACAAGAGGTGATATCGAAGGTGCAGGTGCTAATGAACACAGAAAAGGCTTCGTACTTGATCTGACGTGAAACGTAGAGTAGAGCTGCAGATTTAGGTGGGGGTCGCCGAGGAGTGCCACTGGGTTCGTATAGCGAGATGTGGACAGTGGAATCGGTGAATGTGTACTCGTAAATCTTGACTCGAAGCTCGACTGGAAGTTTTAAGAGCGGGGACATCAACTGGTTGCGTCTAGCACTTCTGCAGTGTTAGCAGTTGTATAGGTATATTTGCGGCATATCTTACATGATGTTGCAATCTTCGCCATTACGCAGAAGCGGGACAGACGGAGTACGATGGCCCGGGAACGACATGATATCAGGCCGGTGTTACTAGGTTCCTGTTATATAATTATGGGTCTCGAGTAGAGCTGTTGTGTGGTGAAGGAAGCAAAGCTTGCTCGCAAAGTAGTCGCGTCAAGACATTGATAGCCACAGCTGACCCGCCTCACAATGCCATTTCACGCCAATTGCGAACATCAATTTGGCCTTCACTTTGACCTTCAACTGCGCGTGGAACAAACGCTTAACAGCGCAACGTCGCAGAAAGGTTTCCAGCCCCACACCACGGACCAACGCGAAAGTCACAAAGAAGGCACAAAGACAAGTTCAACAGTGGAGAGAAAACAAATCTCCAATTCAAAAGGATATATACGAAGTAATAGAAGATATTTACAAGAACAGATGGATCCACACTCCCCTAAGCAACAGCTGACTCTATCAGACTCGCTTAGATCTTTCCGTAACCAGCAGATTGCTGGACGTTCTTAGCGCTGGCAGCAGTGCCGGCAGCGGCAATGTTCTTGCCCTTCATGCCAGCAAGGATGCTGGTGTCAGAGCCAGCAAGAGTACCAGAGCTGCCGTAAACGTTGGGCTCGCAGTTGCGGCCCATGGCAGACTTGCAGGCAGCGCCGTTGTTGCCGACCGCGAAGACCTTGCCGGGAAGACCAGACTGAGCAGGCTCCTTGACGTTCTGGAAGACGTTGCCCTCAGCGATGATCTTGGCGCCGGAGTCGGCCTCGAAAGCGTGCTGGGAGTTGGCGTAGAAGTAGTTGTTGACGGCGTGGAGGAGGGTGTTACCAGCAACCTTGGGCGAGCGGCCGGAGGTGTGGTGGATGTAGTTGCCCTTGAGGGTGACCATGTCGTTGGCACCGGTGAAGTACATGCCCCAGTAGTGGTGGCTGTCGCAGGTAGCAGACCAGGCGGTGGCACCGTTGATCTCGTTGTTGGTGATGGAGACCTTGCCGGAAGCAGTGTTACCGAGGACAATGTGCTGACGGGCGATCAAGTCGGTGGTGACGTGGTCAATCCAGATCATGTCGGCGCCGTCGACGGTGATGGCATCACCACCCCAGACGTATTGAGGGTTGATCTCAGTAATGCGGATGTTCTGGATGATGATGTTCTTGACGCCTCCAGTCATGCGGAGACCCTTGCCCTTCATAACACCCTTGGTGCCTTGGCCGATGATAGACTTGTTGCTCTTGACGGTGATTCCTAGTACACCAGCCTTGTCGTAGGTGATGCTGCCAACCTTGGGAGCGCTGGCCTGGTAGTTGTCGCACCATCCGTTCTGGTTGATGGCGATCTGGCAGCCGGAGCCGGTACCCCATGGGCGGCAACCGGAGGAAGTAGCCTTGCCCTCGGTACCAGTGAAGTCGAAGGTCTTGGTGAGGACGATGGTGCGAGGGGTGTCGTCGCCGAGGTAGCTGATGAGCTGAGCGGTGCTGGTCGGGTAGACAGGTGCGGCGTTGCCACCACCAGTTACACCTGGGTGATGTTAGTATAGAGCAGTGATAAATGTGGCACCAAATGCTTACCCTTTGCGAAACCCTCAGCAGCGCCCTTGACGGCATCAGCAGCGTTGACGCTGGAAGCGAAAGCCGCGACAACGGCGGCGAAGAGTTGGTACTTCATAGTGGAAAGTTATCGAGTCGAAGATAAAGAATGGATAGCAAACACAGTTTGCTGAAAAGAATGACAGGTGATGAATGAGAGAATGAGAGAATGATGCTAAGAACTGGATGATATGATATCCGGTGGCTGACCCGTTCCTTTATATCTCGTAGGATTCTTGGCTGGTGTTTGAAGCACGCCCCACTCACTCTACCTACGGGGGTATGTTCCTTTCGAGCATGCACCTGAACCCTTGACGCCGTTCATCACCGACGGCAGTGGGTATCGGACAATTCGAATCGCTACTAGAAGCCAGGACGCGCATACCAGTGCCTGGAGCGGGCGGAAAGATACTTCCACCACCAAAGAGTCATGAACATGTCGGCAGTGCGTAGTTTGGTGCTCATGCATCCATGGATAGGTTGCTTGACGGGCGTTTACAAACAGAATGGCGTTGCGGAAGTAGCTTCGCAACGAGTCTAGTCCCGGCAGTCCCGCTGTTGTCGTTTCATGAACATAACAGGGCAGCCACTAGCTCCACAAAACCGTGCCCGGGCCAGACTCGACGGAAACATATTGATTAAGCTTATCCGACATAAGATGACAGGACTGCCCCTTGCGGGAGGGTAGAAGACCTGGTCTGTGGCTCATGAGGCTGAGCTTTGCGAAATCCCAGGGTTCTGTGGGAGTGATTGTTCCGATAGGTGGAATCTGCAACAGCAACCAGGTTTTTCCGAGAGCGCAAGGCTGACGAGAGATGAAATGTGATGAACAAGAGGAGAAGACAAGACTAATCAAGCATTGCCTGAATCGTTCTTCATCATTGCGAATGTCGTTGGTTGCAGTGGTGACGAGATCAGTTAGCGCTGTCAGCTGTCACGGTTAGCAAGCGCGCCATCCACCAAAGATTCCCGGGTTGGTGGACGCGCAAACTTTCCATCTTAAAGTTTACTTCCCGGCTATAGAACGGGTGGTGGGAGACAACATCGCACGGACGGGTTGTGATGGTGATGGTGTTGAAGCATCGAAGATGGCGGACTGGTGAGGCTTGGTCCGATGCGACACTAGCGCGTTTTACTTGCGGTTAGACGCCCACCACGTGGTTCTGCATGACGCCTTTCCCTACTCTCCAGTAGCTAGCCACGACAACGAAATGAAGCGACTCGCAGCCTGAACCTCTCCTCTGCGAGACTGCATAACCCAATTACGCAGCTCAACGTCAACTAATCACTAGATCGTGGTGCTTCCACGCGTTTCCCAGCAGCATGTGGGACCAACCACACAAGAGCAGCCGAAGCCGTCAGAAGCAGAGCAGCTCCTACCGCGCAGCACCGAGATATAGTGGCCAAGTCCCGCGTAGTTACCGGGATACCCAGCATTCAGAAAACTACGTCTCGTCGCCCACAGATTCGAGCTCGGACTACGACACCCCACGCCGTGGGTACTACGAAGATTTACCCCCCAATCATAGGCGATATGTGAATCGGGCTATGGCATCCGAATACGCTACGCAGACAAGAGAACCAAGGGACGTGTACGGTTTCTCACAGCCTCGCCCAAGGCCTCAACCACGACCATCTGGGCGTCCACAGTATCGGGCTCAATCTTCAGATCCAGACTGCATCGCACAAGATTCTCAGTCTGACGAAGATTACATAGCCACGCCTGAAGTGAAGAAAGATGTTTGGAAAAACCGTGGGTCTCGCTACGATGACCGTTCCACGGACGATTCCCTGGGTAATGGCTCACCGATCCGCCACCCTCCTCGAGAGAACTACAGTGATAGCCCCCCCTCAGACTACGCTCCTCATCCCAAAGCCAAGTCCGAAGATCGGAGGGTAAAAGCGGGCTGGGGCAATAGTGATTCCTTCAGCCAACCGCCCCGCCTAAACCCTAGGGAGCACGAGAACTACCGCGAAGCAAAGCAATTTCTCGACCGCTTCCAACAGCTCCACACTCATACAACGGATCGGTCCGACACCGAATCCTACAGCGATGGCAGCCCGGCGAATCGCAACCCAGTGAATCGCCAAGCTAGATTTTCCGGGCGATACCCAGACCCTGAGCGAGATGATGAAGATGACTACGCGCCAAGTCCACACAATTACCGAGAGAGGCACCATGGTGAACGTACTCGTTGGAGGGATTCAGAAGAATCTTACCACCGGTTCGAGGCGGATAGCCGCCGCAATCATCGTGAGCCTCGTACAAGGAATCTGGATCCCCGATCTGTCCGGCCCAGTCTACACCGCCCGGACAGCTCCTTCCATCAGGCCAGTAGTTTCTCTGCTCCGCCTCCTCCTCCTTCTGCTCCAAGACATGTAGACCACTCCCGCCACCGACGCGGTTCAACATACTCAGACGATGACGACCATGCCACTTACTCCGACCACAGACCTGGCGCCCACACAGCCGCATTATCAGACATAGCATCTCGACCCAGCTCCTCCCACTCCGACCGCCTCTCCCGCGTACCCACAGCCGTAGACTCAGAAGACTACCATTCGCCACCCCCTGCAGTACCTTCACCACCACCTCTATTCCGACGGCATCGGGACAGCGGCAGTGACTACGCCCCCATGCCCGGCGCCTTCCGCAGCGTGAGCAGAAGTCGAAGTAGGAGTCCCTATGAACCAGTAAGGGGCAGAAGACACCGGAGTCCTTACATGTCATCTCCTGTTCGTAGTACACCTGTTAGAAAAGGGAGGGGCATTGGGAGGTATAGGAGTGACAGTGATGATAATGGTGTAGCAGAGGGGAGTGACTATCTTCCTAGTGATAGCGAGGATGATGAGCGGATTAGTGGAGGTGGGAATGGCGTGGCGGAGGGGAGTGACTATGCTTCTAGCGATGATGGGCGGAGTGATGTTTGTGAGAAGGATACTTGGGGTGCTAGGGTTGCTGGTGTTGAGAGGGCAGGTGCTGGTGGGAGGGCGTATGGGAAGATGTGGTGATGATGGTTGGAAGGGTGCGCATGAGGATGATGTGATGAAGCTTGACGAAACGATGTAAATGTGTAACGACTTGGTAATATGATAGTTCTTTCCTATTGCATTCCCAATTGTGGCGGGACGACGTCACTACCATTGCAGTAACATCTCATCCATCGAATACGGAATAAGGTCGTATACATAATCGTACAATTGCCTTGCTCCGCCTAATGCATGCTGGTAACCAGACAATCCAAAGTACCTCACTCTGTCATATGATACAATGCCTCATTCCTCCACTCGTTCATGTGTTCCTAAGCACTGACTGTCGTCGCCTCCGTAGCATCCAGTACACCCGCTTCAGCCAAGACTTGCTCTGGCTTAAGCTCAGCCGTCGACATGGGTCCCTTCGGCCACGGCTTCCCCCTCGCATCCTGAACACGGATAATCTGGTTCTTTGGTCCTGGAACACAGCCTACACCCACGTCGTTAGCACCAACTCATACATGATCGTACTTTGCATCCCGTACCTTGAACAACCACAATACCATTCGGCTCGTCCACCTGCAACACCCTCAAGTTCTTGACCGTCACACTCTCGTTTCCCATGTTACCCGCCATACGCTTTCCAGGCAAGACACGCGAACCCGAACCCTGGGAACCTCCGGCAGAGCCCATACCACGATGCATGAGCGATTGACCGTGAGAAGCTGGTTGACCACCGAAGCCATGTCGTTTCATACCCTGAACAAATTGCCCGTTAGCATTCCATCCCAACTAGCATCACCCGTGCTCATGACCAGATAGAGATCCAGAACTTACACCAGCGAATCCCATACCCCTACTTATCGCCTTAACATCCACCCACTGTCCCTTTGTAAACCACCCCGCACCCACCATCTCCCCGATACCAACACCCAAGCCCTCCTCATCTTTAACCTTGAACTCAACAACCCACCTCTTGGGGCTCACGCCCGCACCCGCGAAATGCCCCAACATAGGCCTCGTCACATTCCGCGCTTCTTTCTGCCCAGCCCCGATCTGAACAGCCCAGTACCCGTTGATATCTCTCCGCTTATGCGCAACGACTTCATTACGGTCGAGTTGCAGAACTGTGCATGCTGTCCGCTTCCCTGTTTCAGGCTCGTAGATGGATGTCATGCCCTTTTTCAAAGCGAGGAGACCGGTTCGCAGGGGCGTGCTGTGGGCTTTTCGCTCGAGCGCTGCCGTTGATGTGCTGGTGAGGGCTTCTCGCGCGGGGTGATGTGCGAAACGGTCGGGTTTGGGACCGAAGGTAGATTTTATGGTTCGGATCGATGTGTATGCGATGGCGGGTCTTGAGGAGATTTGTTGCGCATTTTGCTGGAGGAGGCAGCGCGCTGATGAAGGTATGAGGAAGGAGGGTGGTAGTAAACCCCAATTGAGGGGCGCTTTGGGCGGCATTGTGGTCGTGGTGTTTGTTACGTTGGAGATGCGGCGCTGGCTTGTTCGCCGCGGATATTTTGAGATTCCCGGCCTGAAGCTCAGATTCCGTGCACGGGCCATGCTGCGCACGTGTAGTTCTGTTCACGGCCAGGATCCGAGCTAGGCTCAATGCACTCTAGTAGGTCATGGCGGGGTAATCGCAGTTATGGAACATTGATGTATCCATGCATGTCTACCCGCGAACAGGCAAATTCAGCCCATCTGTTCAACGGAATGCAGTTATGGATTGAAGCGACCGCGTGTAGGAGATGTTATGTTTTTGAGCTTTTAGAGCCATGTCCAGCAGGCGCAAGGTACCAAGATACAAGGAGACTATACAAGTCAGATACCACCCGTGCTCAACGTACCACTATATACTGGTTCCTCTCTCCCTTCCATAAATAGCAAGAAATTTTAGCAATGGGTATCCTCCAGTTGTAGAAACACCGAAACTCCTGCACCACACAGTGGCGCTTAATATGACATACATGACCCATATCAAATAGGTTAACTCAACCCCCATATCTCCTCAGTGCAAAGGAATGTCTATAAAGACGGCAGGACGCAGGGTATCCTTACACTGATCAGTTCAGAGACTCAATAGTGGCGGGGTTTCCGGAAACGATGCAGTTGGCGGGCAAAGGCTAAGCGAGGTCAGTATGGGCACGCTCAAACTGATAAGGGAGTGATCAACCTACCTTTGACACAACAGAACCCGGCTTCACTATGGTATTGGGACCGATCTGGACGCCAGCCGCGATTATGCAGTTATCACCAATGTACACGTTCTCCCCGATAAGGACCTCTTGCGCAACCTCTGTGCCGTTGCTGCCCTTCAGAGATTTGGTGTCGGTAGGTGTCTTCAGAGTCTGTATACTAACTCGGGCCCCAATCTTGCAGTTCCTTCCAATGGCAATCCTCGCGGAGTCATGAAAACGACAATCAGCGCCGATGACAATGTTTTCGCCGAAACTCAGGTGGTAGCCATAATCGCAAGCAAAGGGCGCAGCAACATGACAGTTGTCACCCATATGAGTTTCGATTCGTCTGGCTTCATCACCTCTCTTGCCCGCGTTCAGGATTTGTTTGAAAAGGTGGTCGACCGTTTGGCTAGATAGAAAATTGGAGGGGTTAATATTTCCGTTGAAATAAGATTGTGCTAGCGCGCTCAAATGACGCTCTTTCATCAGGACCTTGTCAAAGGGGTTGAATGGCTCTCCAGCAAGCATCTTGTCTTTTTCGGACCTGTACATGGTCGATGTAGACGACGAGGAGTAGCGTGTCGGTGACCGCGTAGGTGGCAAGGATGTTGGTGGTGGGGGAGGCGGTGGATGCTGTGGTGCCACATGCAGCTGTTGGATAGGCTTGGCGGCCCTAGAAACGTGTTAGCTGATGAAATGCGAGTGCATCCCAGTTTGAGTTCAAAGACAAGTGATAGACACGATCCGGTGTCCAGGAGCTGTTGACAACCCAGTTGATTCTGAACTGAAAGAAGAAACTCACATAGTGGTAGGAACAGCAGTGTTGATAGCGAGATGAGTCGTGCTTGGCGGAGCATGGTGATAACCACGAGAACTGTGGTGTGGTTGCTGTTGCTGTTGAGGTACAGGTCTATGGCCCAGGCTTGAAGGCCTTTCATAGTGGTTGACCGCAGGTTGCATGTACTGTACTGATGGTGGTGGTGGCGGCGGCTCTGGTTGGTAGGCAGCTCGGACTGGTGGCGGTGCAGGCGCAGAGTCACTCCAGGGTTTCCATGACTTGCGGTCGATACTGTTGGTTGAATGCATCTCAGAGGGTGTGTATGACACTTCAGAGCTATGAGGTGGTCTGCAGTGAGGTGTGTGCGTTTCTTGACAAGTTGGGCACGTAGGGTAGGCAGCGAGCTTGTCCTTGGCTATCAGTGCAGGTGGTTTGGCGGGCCCATTCTTCGGCCAAGGTACTTTGTTGGCATAGCCTTCACAGACAAAGCCACCGCGTGTGCAGTTGTTGCCTGCTAGAGGTCAGACTTGGTCAGAACGGGAAGCCATTTTTCAAACGTACATTCTGGTTTGGCCTCGTCGCACTTCTTCTTCCTCCTACGGCATGTTCCACAGCCAGTCTTGGTGCGGTTGGCAAATTGCTGCGGAGGTTAGTATTGGTCAGGGGTTAGGCTCAGGGTACATACCCGTTTCCGCTTCTTGAGCTCGACCTGTACACCAGCCCGCGTGAACTCAGTCTCTTCGATCATGTCACGGCTAAGAGACTGCGAATCAGGAGACATGTCATTGGTGCGGGTGTGCTCTATAGGACGCGATTCATGGCGTTGGAAATGCTGATGGGCTGCGTGAGGCAATTCACGGGGCTCGGTTTGCCAGCGTCGTTCAGCGTCTGGACGACCTAGTGGAGGCAGAGTCGGTAGTGGAGGGGCTTCCATGCTCATGGTTGTGTTGCGGTTCAAGGGCTGGTATGGAAGTGGAAGCTGCCTGGGGCCAGCGGTCCTCTGATCAGGGCTGTGTTGGCCGTAGGCGTCTTCTTCGGAGCCGGAGCGTCTTCTCTTATTTGGGTGTTCAGGAGAAGACCTTGTCTTGTCTGAACTATCAGGAGATCGATCTCCACTGCCAACAGTGGACGAACTCGTGTCGCTCTCTGGGGAGCGGGAGTGATGTTTGGGCTCAAGATCTGGGGAGACGGGACTCCAGGCAGAAGGTTTGGCGGCAACGGCTGGCTTCTTCTCGTCGGGCGGGCTCAGAGACAATCGACCATTGACGGAAGTAAACGCAGGGCCATGGGGAGCGGAATTAAAGGCGGGCATATGCAGTATGGTCGACATGTCCAAGGCGGGATATCAGAGCTGGGGGTCAAGGCTGGATAGTCTACGGAGTCAAGTCGAATCTACGGCGGGCTATGGGGAGGGTGTCCAGCGACCATAATCTTGGTGTCTCGTTGGGGTCGTGGAATTCTTTGCAGTGACGATCTTGAGTGATGCCGGGGACGATGTCGTGGTTACACTGTAGCGTACTCGGAGTAAGATGAGTTCAACGGTCAGGTCAGGCACCGTGCGGGACTCGACGACTGGTGGCCCGGGAGTCGTCTGTGCTCTTCAGAGTCAGTGTGTGCGTAGAGGGAGGATCCCGGGGTTGGCAGCGCGGGCGTGGTGTCGTTCGGGCGATGCGATGCCAGCGAAGCCGCCTCTCCACGGCGGGGGCTGTATATGGCGGGAAGACAGTATATGGCGCGACGAATGTGGGAGGGGCGACCCGACGCCAGACGCTGGCCACGGATGAGCAACAGGATTCAACGGAGGGCGGCTGTTCGCTCCTTCTGCTGGCGCACACATGGGCTCTACACATCCCGGGCGGCCACCCATGTCGTCCCTTCCTCATTGGCCCGAGCTGCAGGCGGCCCCTGCCCCCCGCGTTTATCTGTCCCACCCGGGCTGGCACAGAACCATCACCGAACACCTCGTAGAAGGACCACAGACGCGGTTCCTTCGACTATCTACATAACAGACCCTGCATTTTGGCCGCTGCCACGTTTTTTTGGCGGAAAAGTCGCGTCTACAGCCCTACAGCCGTTTTCTGGGTGTGAAGGAGGGTAGAGTGGGCGGAGAGGCCTCCAGGATGGCACAGACGGCTGCGTGCGACCAGCGCTCCCGGCGTGCTGGCATGCGAGGTTGATCGACCAGGAATCGTTAGAAGGATGCAAGCCAACGCGGAAACCTCACATTAAAGTGCTGTGTCGTTGTTATTGGCGCTGCCCAAACCTTAGCTTATCCACCTGCTCCATCGCCAAACGCAGTAGCCGCGCTGCACGCCCGCGCACCACCAAACTCTTCACCAGACCGCGGCACCGCAGCCTGCCCGACACATAGCGAGCACACAAAACAGTGGCAGCCCCCGCCTGACGGCGCCCGCGACGCCTGCGATGACGGCTGCGAATCACTCCCTCCTCACCACCACGCGCTGCGTATCGCCCGGCCTCCCGCGCGCTTCCATCAAGGGGTGCCGTCATGGCCCATCGGCACTGCCTCCTCCTAACCGCCTGCTCAGAGGCCTGCTGGGTGCCTGCCTCCGCCGGTTTCAAGGCCAGCACCAAACAAGAAGGCGCTCATGGGTCTCGCCGTGTTTCATTTATCAGATCCACGCCGCACACCTTCCCACCACGCCCACCCGTCCTATGCCCTTAGCATCATCAATATGCTCGGCTGCGGCACTGCCATAGGCCTAATGCTTGTGCTGCGCTCCATGTCCAAGTCGCGAGTGCCACTGTCTGCTGCGTGATACCCTCCATGGTTGGCTGCCCGGCCCGTCTCGTACACCTTCATCTATGGGCGCTTCGCGTGCAAACTTTGCTCGCCAGGAACCCGCCCGCTCAATATGGTCAAACCTCCACCACTACATACGTCAAGAGCCGCGATGTCTGTCCTCGGCTAATTGGCAGGTGCGCAACTTACCCGTTGTATGCTGTACGGAGCACTGTCTGACTCTCACGCGTTGCTCGACGATCGGTCATGCGTCTGAGCAACCCCGGTGCGTCAGCCAATAGCACCTCACCAGTTTCGCCACGCATTGCACACGAAATAACGCCTCGTTAAGCGCGGCCGTTTGTCGGCTGCGACTTGTCGTTGTAACTCACTGCAAATGTGGTGCGTGTTATGCGTGCGCAGCTTGTTCACAATTCCATCAGTCCGTCTCGCTGGTTCTCGCGGCGCGTTCCGTTCCCGCTAGCGATCAGACAAAGACCTGGACCTGCGCCGCAGGCCGTACGGCATTGTCCTCACAGCTGTGCCGCCCGCTGGATTTCCAATCCGCTGGATTCCAAGAACGGCTCAGCCCTTGCCATGGTGCTCACGGAGCTGACGTCTGCTCTCTCTCAGCCTCGCCTCATCCTTCCGCTATATGACTCGAGTAGCGACGGGAAGCGCGGAACAGCGCGCTTGTCACCAACGTCTACATACGCCGCCCACCTCCGTGCCAAATCTCGATTCTCCATTCATATTGATTGTGGAGCGCCACCTTCCGTGACCAACCTGACTGCGATGATGCCTTACCGGATTATGCATTCATCTGGACCTGTTATGCAAACTCACATGATCACGCCTGCTGTTGACGTCGTCGCTGGGTCCCAAAACAAATACCCACGGTCGCACTAACCCATCACGAGCATTAACAACATGCAACAGCTCAAGACTCCTCACCGCGGTACTCGCGCTCTTTTCGCCGAAGAGATCCGGCAGTTCTCCAGACACGGCCTCACCGACAGGATCCGAAGGATTCCTCTTCGGTAAAGTGTTGCGGCATGAGTCGAATGTGGTCCAGTTTTTGTGTAGTGTGCTATGCTCAAGCTTGACAGCTTCACGACACCAGCAACCTTTCTACACTAAGATTTTCAAACCACAAACCGATACTCGATTGCCACGTTGGACATGTAGTCCAGCAACGGTGCTTCGCGCAATCTACCCATTTGGCCTTTGCAGCTCGGGATGCGAGCATGCCGGGCTGCGGCACAGTTCGTGAGCAATTCCGATTACGTATGCGGCGTTGGCAGGATGCATAAAGCAGACGGATTACCAACGCACCTCCCCGGCGTGAGTTGTTGGGATCGATCAAGAATCTTGATGTACTGGCGAGGGAACTACTGGTGAACTCATCGTTTCCCGACAATATGGTACCGACTGTTCGCTTCAACCGATTCCGCAACTTTCGCATCAGACAACGACTACTGAAAACTGCGTTTCTAGCGAACGGATTCGGAGCAAACTGGTGTAACGTACTGGATGCTGATTGCAGGATCGCGCGCTAGTACACGACGATTACTCCGAAGTCCGCCCTTTTGCAGCCAAACGAGCCCTTCCAATGTTTACGCCCGGCAGCTGAACAGCACGCCAGGCTCCCGGATAAGCAAAGCCTATCGACATATGTAAGGGGTTATTTACGCCCTGTCCGTGCCGCATTTACCAAGCTGTCGGGACATGCGGTGATGCACTTTGGAGCCGAGCACACTTTAGCATTCACCTTGCCTACTCGATTTGGACAATGCCATTCTGACACCAAGAAGGAGGATTATTGAAACATCAATCACCCGACCAGCTTCGACTACGATAAAACGTCATAGTCTCTATGCGCTGCTTGACGTGGGCGAGTCAGCGCTTACCGAAGCGCTTAAGGTTTCACAAGATGCGTAGACAACTGCCGGCCGCTTTGAACCGACATCCTCACTCTGGCGACACGCGGTGTGACGGATCCGCATAATGTGAGATCTCACCCGCGTATCGATCGTCCAATCAAATAGGGAGGACGTCCGATTCTACCATTCTACGTTCCGGGTATTGATCGTTGGTGTCGCCGTCATACCGAGCATCCGAAATGTCACTTGGGGTTGGAATTCTTGGGATAGGGTTTCCGTCCTCAGCGAAGGGTTCAAAGCTGCGTGTTCACTGTTTAGCATATGCTGACTTCAAGGGATATCCTAACATGAGAGAGTCGGTCCGAAATCTGATTACAGATGCGATAGACGTACGATACAGACGCGATGCAGGTTCCCAACATCTGTTGGTACCCAAATATGACACGCCATTACTCGTCACACCGCCAAAGACAGAGTATTGTCACCGGACACTTGGGAGGTGTGGAGACGATCATCAGATAGGCAATTAGTATATGCCGTGTTGCAGCTAACTGTGTACATCCTGGATAACACTAACGGCGTAGCTTAATATAGAACGCAACGGTATTCGGAGGCTAAGTAATCCGTTCTTCAATGTCAGGGCCGATTGATTTTCGGGAACACCACACCATTAGTCAGATGGTTCGAAGAATTCTCCTAAAAAGGTCATGCGGAAGTTCACCATCGACACCCTGTGATCAGGCTTTTCATATCGCTTTAACAACGTACTTTGAATCGCCAACTGCTTTAGACTGGCACCCGAAACTCTCTGATACGCATTACTCATATGCTAGGTGTACATCATCTTGTCGCCCCATGGCACTTCCTCGCGCGTCTATGAAGAATGACACTCGACTTGATTACCCAAGAAATTTACTGCCATCAAACTAGAATCTAGGTCTTTCGGACATGGCTATGCTCTACTCCCAACAGTAGTCTTGGACGAATCCCAGTGGTAAGGCTCAAACGCTCGCTACCTCAACAATGACCGTCGCTTTGGTTCCATAACGGGAAAGTTGGTCAAACACTTCATGCTGTTCCAGAACCGATTAAGTTATGATCGTACTCTCTTCTCCCATAGGTTCTCCTCCATTAACATACCATCTGCTTCTCACCCAGCTTAAGTTTAATGCAGACACACATCGGCAGCATCTTGTAGTACTTTACTCCTGTTGCTTTCATCATGCATGCCAGATCAGCCGAGCAACAAGTCTCAACTCAGACAAACTACTTCAACATCTTCGCGTACTTCCGTACTTCTCATCACAAAACTCGAAATCACAAATACACAAATCAACTCTCCACTCAAAATTCTTAGTCAATATGCCATTCGATGCTATTTACTCCTCTCTCCTTCCCTTTCCTTCCTCCCTATCTCACTGTCTTTCCCACCAACCCACATAATATACACAACCGTCTTACAAAAAGGTTTCCCACAAAGATCCAAATTTGGGGGGTATCAGAAAAATGCGCGCTCTTGTTTGCTTGCTTCGGGGGTTAAAAGAACAAAACGAGAAGTGAAAGCCCTCCGATCCTGCCATTCGTTCTCTCTATCTGTCTTTGCACACTTGTCATCCTTGTGTGTGTGTGTGTGCTTGATTCTGGGTACACATGCTCTTTGGCATGGCTGACCTCATTCCTTGATGTCGCAGCTTTGGTGTCTGCTGCTGCTCTCCTCGTTTCTGCTCTCCCCCTTCTTCGCTCCATGTACCCTGATTGGGTTGGTTTGCTGGTTCCGCCATGTAAATGCAAACTCTAGTCCGTCTTCCAGTGGCTTGTTAACCGGCCGTCGTCATCTGCGTTTGAGATCTTCAATTCAATGGCGTAGAGACCCATTGTGATGCCAAGATTAATCCATCTCCAGAAGTTGCCGCCGGCATCACCACCTTGGTTCGTCCACCACTCGCCTGTAACGGCGCTTCCGTCGCCGCCGTTTCCGCTGGCAAAGTGCTGCATCAGCAGACTGGTGTAGACGGCGATGATGATGCTGGGGCTGAACCAGGTTAGGAAGCCTAGGATTTTGGAGGTCTCGTCGTCATCGTCTAGACTTGGTTCTTGCGACAGTGCTCGAGCGCCACTTTCTCTGATGGCAGGAATGATACGCGCCGCGGCGTACATGACGAAGACGCGGTAGGCGAGGGAGATGATAACGGATGGTGTAATGGTCATAACGGCACCGACCATGAGGTTGAAGCCGGTGTGAGCAATGGTAGGCAGAGAGCCTAGCGCATGCAGAAGTGTTGTGTACGAAGCCATGATGATAGGTGGCAATGGTGGAAGAGCGGGATCTGAAGGAGCGCTCGACTCGGCGAGCGAGCCTGGCGATGGCTGGTAGTCGGTGAAGATCTGGTAGATGCAGAGAGTAACATAGGCGAACTGCAAGTATTAGCAAAGAAACGCAGTTGCTAAAGGCCGACGCACCAAAAGCGAAGATTCGACCGGGTTGCCCCTAGCACTGACGATACCCCATCCGCCGAGGAAAATGGCAGTTGTGATAGCGACACCGATCAGGATGGCGTCGACGTTGCTGATCTCGGGAAAGGTAGTGATGCGCCAGAGGAAGTAAACGGATGTCGAGATGATGGACGCGGAGGTGATGAGAAGGCCGATCTGGGGATGTCAGTATATTGTTCCAAGCACAGAGAGAAAAGTCGTACCATCCAGCTGTCACCACGTTCCTTGTTTACAACCCATTTGGTAATCTGGCCTGCGGCTTGAATGACCAGAAGACTGCAGAAGCCCTCGGCGATCTGGAAGACGGGTGTGCTGTATCGCAGAGTCTTGTCCCAGGCCCCTATCGATGCACTCTGCAGCAGTCCTTCACTCCCAAAGATCCATTCCTGAACGCTCTCAAAGTCGGCTCGCTTGCCGCCAAAGGTGCGTTCCACCCAGCCCGAATTGGCGTCGGCATCGATGGAGAACTTGTTGAGGCTCCAGATCAAGAGGGTGGGTATGGCCAGCCACTGCGCCCAAGCTATTACATTACACAGAAACCATCTGAAGCGCGAAGAGTCTGGCGTGGCCAGGCGCAGTATCGAGTAGACGAAGTAGTAGGCGCTGAGGGAGAGGGAGAAGGCGAGGCCACAGGTGCGGCCGCCAATGTCGAAGGCGAGGGGTATGGTGAAGATGATGGCGCCGAGGAAGGTTGTCGACGAGACTACCCGCGATGCTGTAGCCCACATGCGGACGCCGGCGTCGCCAAGCTCGTGCAGCGACGAGCGTGGCGTCTGAGCGGGGCGGCGGGGGAGGTGCGAGGGGATTGAGGCGCGATGGACGCGCAGGCAGCGCGGGAGAAGCTGGTGGGAGTCACTCGAGGGGGAGTGGGCGTGCGGGAGACGTGGTTGAAGATTCGCGAGCAACGGCCTGGCTATCGATTATCTTCACGTGTCAATCTCGCTAAGTGCAATGCTCGAGCGTCGCGGAGCGGGCTGCACTGGGCTTGGGCTGGCCGGCGGCTGGGGGTGAGGTCGCTCGGCGGGGAGCAGGCTGCAGGGCGAGGAGCGGTGCAGGAGAGACTTTGGTATTGCTATCGATACGATATTGAAGCTGCTCTGTGCGAGTAGGCACGACTTGGGGCTACGGATGGATGCGTGCTCGCGTGCGCACTCGGGGAACAGCGCACGATGATGATGGCGACGGCGCGAGTCTAGGCCTGGCCGTCCTGCGTCTGCCGTCAGACAGTGTCTTGAATCCTCCTGCCCTGCTCTTGCTGCCTCCGACTGTGACGAGCTTGCCGTGCTTGCTTTTGCGTATCCCACCTACTAGCGCCCGCGGGTCTTGCCAAGCCCAGTGCCCGCCGCGGGACCGTCTTCTTATGCGAAACTTCTACTAGCAGCAATTGCATGTTCAAACTACGACCTTTGTTTGCCAGACCCTCGCGAATCGCCTGGAACACATACAAGCCGCCCACACCAAACTACTTTGCCAGCTACTCTGCAAACTTCACCCGCACCATGGCCGAAAGCCCCACCAAGAAGCTCAAGACAGACGTGCCTGTCATTGGCACGCACAATGGCCACTTCCACGCCGACGAGGCCCTTGCCGTCTCCATGCTGAAGGAGCTACCCACCTACCGCGACGCCCAGCTGATCCGCACCCGTGACCCCGCCGTCCTCGCCGAATGCCACACCGTTGTCGACGTAGGCGGCGAGTACGAGGACGACAAGAAGCGCTATGATCACCACCAGCGCGGCTTCGAGGTCGTCTTCCCCGGCCACACCACCAAGCTCTCCTCCGCTGGTCTCGTCTACATGCACTACGGAAAAGACATCATCACCGCTGTGACTGGTCTGGAAGGCGCCGACCGTGATCTTCTGTACGAGAAGATCTACACTGACTTCATTGAGGCTTTCGACGCCAACGACAACGGCATCAATGTTCTTGCGCCCAAGGACCTAGAGAAGGCGGGGCTTGAGAAGAAGTTTGAGGATCGCGGCTTCAGCATCGCCAGCGTAGTGAACCGCTACAACTATGGCAACAAGTCGCCGACCGCAGACGAGACCAAGACCCCAGAGGCCAAGCAGGCTGATGAGGACTTCCGCTTCACCAACGCATCTCGCTTCGTAGGCGAGCAGTTCCGCTGGGAACTCCTCGACCGCGCCCGATCGTGGCTCCCCGCTCGTCACCAGGTCAAGCAGGCCTACGACGCCCGTCTCCAGTACGATCCTCAGGGACGCATCCTGGTCCTTCCCGAAGGCATGCCGTGGGCCGACCACCTCTATAACTTCGAGAAGGAAGCACAACAGCCACAAGGTGTTGCCCCTCAGGTTCTCTATGTCCTCTTCCCCGAAGACAAGCCCGAGGGCAAGTGGCGCATCCGTGCCGTCAGCAAGGAGAACGGTGGCTTCGAGAATCGCAAGGACCTGCCCGATGCATGGAAGGGTGTGCGCGACGAGCAGCTCGACCAGGTCTCTGGTATTCCGGGCTGTGTCTTCGTGCACGCCGCTGGTTTCATTGGAGGAAACAAAACGTTCGACGGTGCGCTCGCAATGGCGAAGAAGGCTTTGGAGTTGTAGATGGTTACGATGGAACGACATGGACACTCAGTTGAGTGTATCACATGATGCAACGAAAGTTGCTTACACTTTGCATATGCATGGTTGGCGTTCTGGCGCTTTCATACAAAAGTTATGATACCAACGATACACTTGGTTAGATGAATCATGAAAATACATGATTAGCCGTCGAAAGACGACAATAAGTTGCTCTTTTCTTGCAATACGTTTTGTGTTTGTTTGAATCGCAGCCTTGGGGCCTTCACTCGTTTGCATCTGGATCATCTCAATGTTTGCTCATTGCAGCAAACGTAGAAAATTGAAGTAATTATCATGAATTCTATTCGTCATTGATGTGTGATGCTATCGTCAAAGCACTGTAGACACGCATAACCGAGGACTTCCATCCCACTACACACGTCGTGGATCACAGTCCCAAGCCAATAACCGCCTTGCGCACACGACAGCCGGAAGACCCTGATTGTTAGCTTGTTGCGCGAGCCAAATGCGCAGCTAGATCTTCGGTGCAAGCTTCAGGTACTCCACGCCCTGCGTCAAGTCTAGAAGAAGTCCACCAACGAGACCTGGCCAATTCGGGTCGAGACGTCATACGGGGAGAGTCGGGATGACTGGGCCAGACGCCGCTGAGAATGGCACACGACTCGTACCCGCGGCTGTCAGCGTCTCGGCTGTGATTGGCCGGAAAAGTGGAAAGGCGGCTGTCCGTGGCAAAGATTTTGTAGATCCGCAAGACGTGAGGTCGGATAGAAGGCTCTCGTGCACTCGTTTCACATTGCTTTCCTACCAACGAACCAGAACATCGCGACTTTCTTGCTTTTTGATCTTTTGACAACGCATCTGTCTCCAACTCCGTACACCGCACTTTAATCGGCACGACTTTGCGGAGAAACAAGAAACAAAGATACAGGGCACGAGCGGTGAAAAGCGTTGAGCACTTCCCGCTTTCCCCGACGATCGTTTATCGCCAGCGCACGGCCTGCTTTTCGGCCTCTGCCCACCCGTCTCCAAACCTTTTGCACCCTTCACATTTCACAACCCACCTCAACTCCACACTACGGCTATCACAGCTCATCAATACATACCATCGGATTCCCGGGTCCGAATCACTGCGAACACGTCACATCGAAGCGACAACGAACATTACCCGACCCACACGACAGCGCACACGACCACACGATGAAGTACTTCCAGCAGACAGTCGACTTCGACTACACATGGGAAGAGGTCTCGACCAGTAACTGGCGCAAATACGGTCCCTGGAACGAGAAGACACCCCATGTCATCGCCGTCGACACATTAAGCCGCTCCGTCGACCCAGCGACAGGAATTGTAAGTGACTCCTTCTTTCACATGTCAATTCGGCGCGCCCCACCAGCCTCACCGAGCAGAAAACTAACACACTGCAGCTCCGCACCGAACGTCTCATCACATGCCAGCAATCCACACCCAAATGGATACAAACCATTCTCGGCGGCCAGGACACCTCCATGGTCTACGAGACCTCCTACGTCGACCCCGTTGCCAAGAAGCTCACCCTCTGCTCCATGAACATGACATGGTCCGACCTCCTCAACGTGCGCGAGACCTGCATATACCACCCCGTCGCCTCATCACCCGATAAGACCGCCTTTACCCAGCGCGCCGAGATTACCGCGCTGTGCGGTGGCTGGCAGAAAATCAAGAACAGCATCGAGCAGTTCACTGTTGAACGCTTCCAGCAAAACGCTGCCAAGGGCAAGGAGGGCTTCGAGATGGTGCTTGAGCGCGCGCGTCAGGTGTTCCAGGAGCAAAGAGAGATCTTGGCGCTACAGCAAGCGCAGCAGGACAGCCGGATCCTTCGCCAGGCCAAGATATAAGGACCAAGAACAATAATCCGCAACATCTCGAGTTGACAGTCCGACTCGTAAGCGCTGCGAATTTTCCATCCAACATCACCACAACGGTCTTTCGGTCCACTCCGCTCGATCTTTTCCCATCCATCTCGACTCTGCCGTTTCAACACCATTCAAGCGTTCTTCATACCTGGGTGGGATCCTTCCTTTTTTTTCACTGCAAAAAGTGCACTTCAACGGCGTTATCAAAAGCATGGGAGAGGCGCAGATACCCTTTTCACTGCATATTAGACGCCATTATGCATTATATACACGATAGAGACGAACCCATATACAAAGAAGCATTATTAGATATTTTGAGTAATCAAATGAAGGATTATCATCGAGATTGGCTTGTTGTTGGTGTGGATATCGACGTGCGAGATGAGTTTGGGTCGACCGTTCAACCAAAAGTGAGGATGCCATCACAACTCTGGTAGACAGGGACGTGATGGCATGTACTTGTAATACACTATGCACACTACCCCAAAGTCAAGAGTTCCCCTTCCAATGCGCATACACGCCCCTCCATCAACTTCAACAATCTCACCTATCACCCAATCCTTCAAATCCCTCCACAGCCATGCAACACCGCCCTCTCAAGCGCCGCCGCAGTACCTCCAGCATCAACGACCACAACGATCCATGCCGGAAACGCCAAAAACTGTTAGCGTCGGTGTTCAAGCAACTTCAACAGACGGCTGAGGAAGTCAGATGCGCGCTCAATGATGCTACTTGGTTGTCTGTGGAGGAACGAGTGCGTGCTGCTTTGATTATTGATCATGTGGCGGGCATGTCGAGGATGATGGAAGAGGGCTATGAGTTTGGGGATGGGGATGAGGAGATGGATGAGGATGATGGGGAGGAGTATGAAGACGGGCATGGAGACGGAAACGGAAACGAAGACGATGCTGGGGATGTTGTTGAAGATGTTGCGAACGGCGATCTTGACAATGCTTTTCTTGAGGATGTGGGTGGATCTTCGGAGGTGGAGAATGATGAGAATGGAGGGAGTGATAGAGAAGAGGGAGATGGAGATGAAGATGGAGATAGTGATGGAGAGAAAGAAGACGAGGATCCTTGGTCGCCTTGGATAAAGAGGGGAGTGAGCTTTTCAGCGGGTGCAATGTGTATGGCATGCACCGAGAGTGGAGGTAGCGCTGGACTTGAAGTGTTCTCATCACAAGGTCGCGACGCATGAGATATTTGGTGTATGGATGGTTTAAAATGAGTTGAGATGGGTTGGTGAAGTGGGTAAGCGTAGGGATTGGAAATTGGATCGCGAGATAGTCCTGTATTCAACGAAGAACGTTCGCATATTGGGTTCTTTCGAATAAAAGACCCTTGATAACCTTACTTTGTTGTGAGATGATGCTACGTGCGGAAGTAGCCATATCGCAGTAGCGATGTTCAAGGGATGTGACGAAAGGGTCTGTGCGTTGGTCAACGCGTAACAGGACTTTGGGCAGGCACGATCTGTATACGCGCTACATGAAATTTTCTTTGTGGCATGGCCTGCAATACATAAGAGGAGCAATGGAATAATCACCTTATATCTGGACGAGGTTCAAGATCCATACGGCGGATGCTCCGCAAAAGCAACACTGCTCCCAATCGCGTCCAAGCCTAATCCCCAAACCCCAAGCCCCCTACGCACGTCATTTCGGACCGTCTCGCAACGCGTAAATCCTGGCTCTTGCGCGACAACGCCGTCCATCTTCCTCTT
This sequence comes from Alternaria metachromatica, assembly GCF_023757995.1. Classification (NCBI taxonomy): domain Eukaryota; kingdom Fungi; phylum Ascomycota; class Dothideomycetes; order Pleosporales; family Pleosporaceae; genus Alternaria; species Alternaria metachromatica. The sequence continues at coordinate 1,897,029 of NW_026055496.1, forward strand.
CCCTGCGCAAATTGCAGCACTCATCATTTCCAACATCTATCCATAAGACACCATCAGCATGGAACCACCTCTCAAGCGCCCTCGTGCAGACAGCGCCGACACCGTACCCTCCCAACCGCCTACTACCACATCAAATGCAGATCCGCCCTCAAAAGCAGAGCCACCTGTTACATATTTCGAAATCTCCAAGAAAACAGAGGCCCTTGATTTAGCACCTGACAACAACAAGTATACCAGTCCCTTCAGCCAACGCCTCCTCAATAAGCTAGCAGTTGAGGACCCCGCAGTCGCAGCCAGAATCAACGAAGCCTACGACGCCTACTTGGAAAAGGAGAAGAACACAGTCGTTGACTTCCAATACGACATCAAACAGCTTGACAAAACCATCCCTAGCAAAGGCGACGGTCCCACAACACCGGCAGCGATCCCTTTTTTATCCGACAAAATCCAGTCGACGTTCTTCGACAACGTGACCAGAATTTGCGGTCGAGCACACGAATTCTCGTCTCTCGGCACCAAGAAAAACGCTTTGGATGCGGTGAGAAAGTTGCTCGTCTTGATAGTCCAGATCCCGGACAAGAAATTGCGGGCCGCAGTCGCGGAGCGTATCAACATCGAAGATGCGGGCACAGTCGCCCCCAGCATGGCAGACGTTGTATGCTCCTTGACGTATGCACAGCGCGAAGAGGTGTGCAAAATGCCAGTAGATGGAGCCACAGTTACAGCTGCAAAAGGCGAGTCTGGATGTCCCAGAGGGTCGTTTTATGACAAGTTCCTTGAGTTGAAAAAGCGGGATTTACTAGAGGCGGGCTTTGAGATCAGCTTCGCTCCCTTCACGCGGCCGCTGACGATATGGCCGGACGACGTTTCGGATGGCCATGAATTTGATCCTGAGGAAGAAATGGAGGCGATGTATGAGGATGCTTTTTAGGGTGTGGGTGGTAGAGTACCTTTGAAAGAACGGGCTGCGGGAGTGAGGGCTGCATGGCGAGTGGAGTCTGAGTGCGATGCAGGGATGCGAGCTGTAGGGATGTTTGTGCGTGACGTTCTCGTCCTGTCCTCCGAACACACACACATACATCCCTACAGCTCGCACCCTTGCATCTTACTCAAAGTGTTGGTTTTGAACGTTCAGGATGGGTTCGTGGTATCTCACAACGCGCTTTCATGCATGTTCCGTTCCATAAAACACTATTAGTAACTTCGCCTTCGTCGTTAGCTAGCTGACGCCTCTTTCTTTCCCCATGGCATAATCTCCGCACGTACATCCACTTTAGGTGTGCTATATGCTCCATGCTCCTACTCAGTGGGATCCTCCCAATAAGGTGGCGTACCATACTCATCCTCGGAACCGTGCTCGCCATCACTCCCATCATCACTTCCATCATCACTCGCCTCCTCATTCCCACGACCCCACCAAAACAATTCCTCACTAAAACCATACAAATGCATGCCACAAATCAACCATGTCTCATGAAGACGTTCTCTCAACTCCTGCATCTTGTCCATGAACCGATTTCCCCCTCGGTGCATCTCCCCCGTAGTCGCCACCGTCGCCCCGTCTACTGGCATATTGGCCAGTTCTTTGCGCTCTTGCCCCGACATGTCTCTGAGGATCCCAAGCATACCGAGACAGTACTCATCGGATTGGTCCTCGGTAATCCACCCTGAAAGCCGCTTCTGCAATTCTTTGTCCCTTGTATTAAGCCATGCAAATGCCATTCGTCTAAGCGTATCCAGCGCCGACTTCTTCGTCTCAAACGACGAATAGTCGTGTGTTTGGCGCCGAATTTCGCGCATCTTTGTGATGAAGCAGTTTGCAATTCGTTCTGGATTTCTTGGTAGGTGCGCTGGCTTTGCTTCTTCATGGCGTATAACTTCTTCAAGCGCGTCGACACAGTGTGAGAAGTCTTTGCGCTGCTCTCGTTCTGCCTGCATCTCTTTTTGCTGTTGCAGGTGGGAATGGTACTCTTGTCGGATTTGGGCTCCGATCGAAGGGTCGCGGAGATTTAGTTTGACGAGCATTGCCTGGCTGAAAGTATGGTCTGTTTGAGATTTGTCGAGGGCACTCAATGCCGTCCAAAGGTCGTAAATCGGTACATTCGGGTTCGTTGTGGTAGATGATCTGGCTATTGTGGATGGATTTACGTCGCTCTCGGCACGCTGTCGCTTGAGTGATGGCTCCGTCATTTTGTTCACCAGATAGATCATGAACGTGGTGTAAATCGCGTTTTGCGCAAAGGCGAGGAAGAGTCGACGTATTGACGCGACAGCGTCGCGAGGCTACGCGATCCGGCAAGTTCCACCGCGAGAATAAGCAGGTCATCTTAATAAGTGGAGCATTTGTACTGGATCGTGATCTCTGTTCCGTCCGGAAAAGTCAAAGTTCTTGCAGCTCTCAATGGCCTTCACTCACATCGACGTTCGAAGCCCAATTACGAGCCCTCTCATTGGCCGCCCCACCCACTAGTGGGTCCATACCAGGCGGCTTAGGGATCCATCCAAACGCAGTCAAGAGCCTCATGCAACGCAAAGATTTGAAAGTGGTGCTCAGCTGGTGACGGCGTACACGACTTGAGATTAAAATACTAGAAGGGTACTAGAAGCTGTCGGCAATAAGAAGACCTAACATCCATGACAAGAAGTCAGCCCAAACTCGGATTACAGATCAGCCTCTTCTCGCTGCCTCCTTCTTGTGTTTGGCCAATATCCATCGGTTCATCGCGTCAGTTTGAGGGGCGCTACAGGAGTTTTGAAACTCCAACTACTCCTCCTTTTTCGATCTTCCATCCACAGGCTTCGTGCCAAATATTTCGCACCTGGTAACATCTGACGAAGGGTTTCCCTCATATTCGTCTTACGCTTCTTATTCTTCTTCTTCTTCGCCTTCGCCTTCCCCATCCTCGTCCGACTCATCCTCTCAAGTAAGATTTGCGATCACGTCTTGGAGCCCCTCGAAAACGCAATGATCGTCGGCAAGCTCCTTGAGTTGCTCCATTGCTTTTAAGAACGGCCTGCCCGAATATTCTAGGGCACACACCCTCTCGCATTCCTCCACGCTCATCTCGTCAATGACGGCGTTCATTGAGCTTTCCAAAGAGTCATCCGTCTGGAAATGATTACGGATTTGTTTACCGATCTCCTCTTGGCCTCCACATATTGACACTGCAATGCAGCGCAGAGCTATAAGCGCGTTTATCTTCGTTCCGAGAGAAGCATACTCCTGAGTGGCTTGTTCGACAATGAGTGTAAACGCTTCTTCTATCTGTCGTGTGACGTCAGAAGCGGCGTCGTATTGCTCGGAACAGCTGAGATCCATGTAACGGTCTTCGATTGAATAAATCACTTTATCGGCGTGACTGCTGAAACTGATGACCTTGTGACGCTCTCGCTCAATGTATTCCTCTTTGTGATTGCGTAGGGTTGCGGCGATCTCTGGTGTAGCTAGAGCTGCCTTGAGAAGTATTTGCTTGGTGAGCTCGCCATCGTCGTCTGCATAGAGCAGCAGTTCGATGCAATGCTGGAGATCAACTTTGGCGTAATAGTCGGCGATAAGTTCGGTGAACGTTGGCTGCGCGGTTGGACATTGGTCGGTGTCGACGCGCTGGCGTTTATGTGGCGCTTCCATTGCTGCTCGCGATTTCGTAGGACGTGGACGTAATGGTAATGTATTGTGATTTCTTGAGATGCAGTTGTGACGCGTCGCGTCAGGATGTCCAAGACAATCACGCGCGTTGCGCGGAGATACGTTGAGACAATAACATGAGAAGCGGGAGCTGTCTCGGAGCGACTATAGGGGACGCGTGTTTATTTTTTGCCGTGTCACCGTCTCCGGGAAATGAGTATAATGATCCGGGTTAAAAAGTTATTGATCCGGGTCAAAAAGTTATTTGTCCTGGTCGAAAATTTCCTGATCCGGTCACTTTTGGTGCTAGCGAGAATTATTGATCCTGGTCAAAGGAACACCAGAATCATGTGACGGTCGGCATCAACGCCTGGCTCGACTTCCTTACCCTACGCGTATCTCGCATCTTTACGAAGTGTTCTCTGATTAGCGTCAGAGAGACAATCTTGGCGCCTACCTGCCGAAGACGAAGAAGACATGGACTAGCCAGGGGTATGATGCAGCGACCCAGGCGATATCTCGTGTGATGATGTTGGCTCCTTGTGTCGCCACTTCTCAGTCGTGATATAGCCACATTTGGAAGGTAGAGACTGCTACTGCTTCGACAGTGTCATAACGATCATACGACGAAGATGGGCGGACGCATTTAGAGAGGTGGCCGGAATACCGCAAGTCTGATGGAAACGATGCCTACGGGCTGCAACAAGTGACGAGCATGTGGGGCAAGGTGCGACTGACAGCTTATCTCCGGGCTGCGCGCCCAACACTTAACGGCTGATTCACATGCAGCGACAACAGTCGAATACAGCAAAGGTACGTAAGCATATTGTGTAGCAGTGTTCAAAATCACCGTGGTACCGTCAAAATGGGCCTGCAGCATGGCTTTTGCTAACGTATCTAGTCCCTTCTAGAGCCACATCCTCTATACACACTCCTGGCACTCCAACATGAAGCAGGTGGACTCAGACGATTCCAGAATGGGTGGTGCACCCAGCGTGACTCTTCCAGAAACATCAGCCGCCCTCAACGTAGAAGAGTATGCATCGCAAGCGCAAAGTCACGGTCGTACAGGTTTCCCCAAACAAGGTGGACAGTCACTTTCGTACTGGTTACAGCAGGTTCGATGCGATCCACTTCTAGACCATCGCACTACCGATGAGTTACCACAAGAAGCCGATGCGGTCATCATTGGATCTGGTATCACAGGGACACTTGTCGCGAAGCATCATCTCGAGACGTTTCCCGGAAAGAAAGTGGTCATTCTCGAAGCGAGAGAGTTCTGCTCCGGCGCAACAGGTCGCAACGCTGGCCACTGCAAACCTGATCAGTGGCGGGGTTACGGGAAACACGCCAAAGCGTACGGCCACGAGCAGGCGGTCAAGATCTTGGACAACGAGCAAGCTACGTGGGAAGCGTTGGTAGCATACGTCAAAGAGAACAACGTGGATTGCGATCTCTGGGTTGGAGAGACCCTAGACGTTCCCCTGGACGAAGAAGTTGCGAAGATAGCTAAAGAAATATTCGAGAGGTACGCGGAAGCAGGTGGAAAGGTCGACCATATTCAAGTTACCCACGATCCTGTCGAAGCGGCGCAAAAGTCTCGGATCAGGAGTGCGAAAGCTTGCTACGCATGGCAGACATCGACCCTCCAACCGTGGAAGCTGACTGCACACATCATGCGCGATAACATAAGCAAGGGCGCCAACCTACAGACTCGCACTACTGCGAGGTCTATCTCTGACGGAAACGGATCTAGGAAATGGGTCGTCCACACGGAGCGAGGAGACATCGCATGTGACACCGTCGTGCACGCTACGAATGCATACAGTGCAGCCCTCGAGCCATCACTTCGCGGTATCATCACGCCCAAGCCGCATATGTGCAACAGAGTAGTTCCACCGCAAGCCTTCAGCGGATCAAAGGCTATCAGCAACTCCTATGGTGTTCTGCTACCGGATGGCGCATTATTCAGTATCAACCCGCGTTCGTCTTCAGATGGCAACATTATGTTTGGTGGCTCCAATCCAGGCCAAAAGGAACTGGATGCATGGGTTGAGAAGAATCCAGAGAACTGCATCAATGATGGACTTGCGAACCTAGAGGGTGTGACAAAGCATGTCAGAAAGCTTGCAGCATCCGAATTCGAAGGTTGGAAAGACGCCCCTACAGGTCCAGGGGAAGGCTTTGAGTATAGTTGGAGCGGCATCATCGGGCTGAGTGCGGATGGTGTGCCGTTCGTCGGAGAGCTGCCCGGAAAGCCTGGTCAATACATTTGTGCTGGCCATCATGGACAGTAGGTTCAATAGTCCACGAAGAAGTGCGAGGCTAACATCGGGACAGTGGGATGGCGCGAATCTTCACAGCAGCGCCTGGCTTGGTGAAGCTCATGAATGGTGAAGACTGGGGCGCGACGGGATTGCCAGACGTGTACCAGGTGACAGCGGAAAGACTCGAGAAACTAACAAGTATGAATCCCGCACCTGCCATCGCGGTTATATGAGGAAAGGAGTTCGTACTTGCATGACTCGCGCACTTGAACCGTCCCTTTCCTTTCCCTTAGCTACCAAAAATAGCACGCAGAACCACAAGAAAAACACGAACAGCGCACAACTTTCCGTAATCATGTCTGGGACGCTTGCGCGACCGCAATTTCGACCCCGTCACCTGCAGTGGTTCACGAGCGTAAGAGGCGGTGAACTGTCACAGTCGGAACCGTGAAATCGCATGCCACAATCCACACTTTTCCTCTTTTCTTTCCTAACGCAGTAACTTTGTAACTCGTCTTCTGCTCGCCCTGGCATTAGATCGTGGTAGCGAGGCCGCAGCGGTAATTTGCTTGGTGTTGTGCCGCTGCGTAGCTTATTGGTTTGGGTGTTGTGGAAATTTGACACGGCGGTGTCGTGCTAGGTGGTTGTTGGCGGTAGCGAGGGAATAGGCAATATAACGGCAGGGGCGATAACGGTTTGTACGACCGTAAGCGCATGGCTGTGCCTGGGAGGTTACATCTTCAGATTTTCGGTTTGCAGCCTTGTCTTTGGGGTGGTGACAGATGCTACTCTGACAGTTCGTGGAAAGTGCGGGGTGCGCTCGGGCCGACATCGATGCGGCGGGTACGAATGACTTCACTCCGGACTATACATGTCCGCTAATATATACTTCGGATGACAGCCAGGGCTAGACGAGGTCCAACACTGGTCGTACCTCACGATTGCAGGACTACACATACCGGAAAGTTTGCGTCATGTCTAGCCTACCAGACAACATCCGCAGGACGCTCGAAGTCCTACTTCCCAAGATCAAGTCGCGACATGAGGAGTCGTCAAAGCCTATCATACTTGGTATCACCGGTCTGCAAGGCTCAGGCAAATCGACATGGGCATCGGAGCTGGTCAAGATTCTGTCGAAAGACCATGGCCTCCATACGATAACCGTTTCACTGGACGATTTCTACAAGACGCATGATGAGCTAGTGGCCCAGCGGGATCGTGATCCAAACAACAAGCTCTACCGTACTCGTGGACAGCCTGGTACACATGATGAGCAGCTAGCTCAAGAATTCTTCGGTAATCTGAAAGAGTACACCGGAAAAGGCGATCTCAAGATACCCAGCTTCGACAAGAGCAAGTACAACGGCGAAGGCGACCGGGCACCAGAATCAGAGTGGCCAACAATTTCACAAAAGCCTGACGTTGTCGTATTCGAAGGCTGGTGCGTCGGCTTCCAGCCCGTTGCACAAACTTTCATCGAAGAACGACATTCGTTGGCAAAAGCCGGGAAGCTCACCGTCAACACCCCTGCAAAGCATCAGCTTCTTCACTTATTCGAAGTGAACGAGAACCTCAAGCGTTACTGTGACGCCTTCATGGGACCTCAGAACTTTGACTTCTTCATTCATATCGACACGGATGATCTGAGGAACGTGTACACGTGGCGGCTGCAGCAAGAGCACAAGATGATTGAGGTCAAGGGGTCGGGGATGTCGGACGAGCAGGTTCGCGCGTTCATTGATGGGTATATGCCGAGCTATGAGATATATCTAGAGCGTCTGCGCGGAGGATTGTTTGATGATAAGGGTAGGATGGTTAGGGTGGTGTTGGATAAAGAACGACGGGTTGAGAGGATTGAGGAGCTGTGAAAGAGTCGGTGTTTACACACCGATATGCAACCACCCTTGGGCGACTATAGTACAAGAACAGGGCGGTATACAGCGACAGCAGAACTAGGATGCGAAATCGGTGATCATGAGAAGAGGATACTTACTTGATGTCTTTTCACAGCGTGCGCTTTATCCAACATACTCACTTTCACCATCACCGCGATTAGTTCTGTGTCGTACTAGCAAAATCGTATTTGCCAAACGAACATCCCACCGCCAACGCCACCTCTTTGACGCTCGTATTTTTTCTGCATTTGATCATGGCTAACGCGAATCACTATCAGGTTCTTGGTATTGGTATCCAAGCCAACGACGCCGTAATCAAAAAGGCATACAGGCGGGTCGCGCTCGCGAACCATCCCGACAAGACCCTGCACTTGTCGACAGCGGAGATCGAGCAGCGAACACAAATCTTCAAGCTAGCGACAACGGCGCAGGAAGTTCTGCTCGATTCCGCGAAAAGAAAGAGCTACAACAAGACACTAGCGCGGGCAGTGAGGCCATCAAATACACCAACTGCGCGACCTCCCTCAGCGAGACCTCCTCCAGGGCAACCTCCCCCAGCGCAACCTCGCCCGGCGCCTGCCTCCGATGCACCAGGCTCCAAAAGGCCTCCGCCGCCCCGAGCCACATCGAGGGGGACTGATCCGTTTCAACCTCCGAAGTTCCACTACTTCGCTGGCCCAAGAGATCCGCCATCAAGCAAAGAAACGCAGACGCCACCCCAAACTCCGCACCCCTTCACCACCGGCAGCCCAGCCACCTATCCCCCACCAACCCCCCACTTCTACGCGCCCGTAATAGAAACGCCCCAACGCACAACCCTCACCTACTCCAACAATGACAAGTGGAGCTTCAGTATCGGCGTCTCAAAGAGATACGAATGGACCATGGCTCCAACACTGCCTTTCTTGGGGGAAGAAACCAAGGATATGATCGCGGTGAAATTTTGCCTGCGCCGAACATCCACCTCCCCTGCCACCGTCTTCATTAGAGACGTCGAGCTGACCGTGGAAACTACACCTGATGACCGGAGTATAGCAGTTAGCTCCATCTTCGCCGAGAGGAAAGACGGTATAAATCTTCGGATCACGCTTGCAGGGATCGGTGCGGCGCCTACTCCTACTATACCGTTGCAGGTAAAGCAGTCATGGATGTGGACGTGGGATGTAGACTTGGGCTTCCTGGTTCCGTTCTATCAGACGTTGAGAGCGACGCACCTTATGTTCTATCCGCAGTATCCTGTGGATGCTGTAGATGTGAATGGGTCGACGCCACCGACGAAGGGACCTTTTCCGATGGGGTCGCCGGCGGCAGAGTTGGTGAGGATATTTGGGGAGATGGTGTTTGTGGGTATGACGAGGCAGTCCTATTGTCAGGAGGTGAAGAGGGACGGGAAGACGTTTTGGCAGCTTGCTGCTGTTGGGCATGTTTGAGTTATATGGCAGAAGTGCGATGCTGGGTTGGAGGTATGCTGGTCGTGCTATGTGTTGTCAGCATGAGAGGTCATGGGAGAGGTCGCTGCTACTGCAAGGGTGGACTGCATTGAACAGTGAGTTTGTTGATAACGAATAATACTTCTTGATTCTATGCTCTTATGAAACCAGGCCGCTCAGAACGCCAAATATGCAAACCATCTAAAAATGATCTATAGGACACCAGGGATGGGGCCTTTCTTCTCGTTGGAGCCCAGCTCTTCCTCGTTCCATCCACTTCCAGCGCCGACCTTGCGTCCGCCCTCTTCTCTCTTGATCCTGCACCAGAGACTGATGTCCTTGTCCCAGATGAACTGCCAGATAACGTACACCCAGCTCTTGTGCTGCGGCAAGTCTTTGTAGAAGTCGTGCGCGATACGGTTCAAGGCGTGGAGGCGCGTCCAGGGGATCGCAGGGAAGTCGTGGTGCTCGTTGTGCAGACCGACGTTGTAGGTGAAGAAGTTGAGAGGTCCGTAGTACGAGTAGGTCTCGGGAAGTGGGATCTTGTTGGCGGGGTTCGACGGGTCCTTCTTAGGCTTCTCGAAAACGTAGTGCTCGGCGATGAAGTGACCTGCGCACGGGTGTAGAGATCCGGCAAGGAAGCTGCTCATAATCAGGTAGCCCAATGCCCTTCCTCCTGCGAAGCGGACAAGTGCGAAGTCGAAGGCTAGCTGTGCAACGACGTTGAAGAGGTGGATCTTGGTCATTGGTAGGGCGTAAACGAACATAGGTCGGAGGGCGTAGAAGAGGATCTGGAAGGTCGCGAAGAAGGCCTTGCCAGCGACCGAGTCAAGGAAGATAGCCTCAAAAGCAGTCGGCAGATCGGTGTCGAGGCCATTGACGCCCAGCGACTTGTGATGCGTCAGGTGATAGGGTCTGAACGAGGCGCTGTATGGAATGCCAATTGGCAGGTTCGCAAACACGGCAAAGATCCTGTTTGCCTGAGGCGATCGGAAAGCCAAGTTGTGCGATATCTCGTGAATGGCGAGGAATAGGTTCTGGTTGGCCGTGGCACCGATTGCATATGCGGTAAGGAAGAAAGTCCATGATATGACGGGCGTGTCGCGGAGGAGGTATGCGCAGAGGATTTGGATCGAGACGACGAGTAGGACAACGTATTTGGTGAGAGGCTCAGGACCACAAAGCTTCGTTACCTGTATACGATTAGATTATGCTCAATTACAATGGTATCATGAGAATTGTACCTCTGGGTGTGCCTTGATGATGGCCATTCGTCGTGTCCTATGGGGCTCTTCGGTGTATGTCCAGAAAAAGTGATCGTGTTCATTCTTGGCTTTTGGCTCCTGCTGTTTCTCCCCTTTGACAGTGAAGCTTCGGGGAACGGGCTCCTTTGACGGCACTGTCGCGGTAGAGACTGAAGACCGCATATTGGGCAGTAGTAAAGAACAATTGCAGAGTGTGTGAAGGGCAGAGGGGTCCAGCTCTCGAAGTTTGTGGAGTACTTGACCCTGAGCTTGGCGCTAGTGGAGGCGGTGGGGCGATCTCACGCCATGATTGGCTGACAAACATGATCCATTCGCCACCCCGCTAGCGCAGGAACGATAAGCTTGCCTTCTAGAACTAGCACGTTTTAAGCTTTAATCCGCTATATTTATATAACGTTCTCTCTCTCTTCTATAATCTTATAGGCTTATGCTTAAATTTAAAGTCTTTTTATAAAAAACTTTAGGTATATATATTAGTAAGTTAGTAAGTTAATAACTATAAGAGTTAAGTTAGGTATTAAGTAAGATTCTATATATAGAACTATCTAAACTATATATAAGGTTTTAATATTTCTTACTTAAGCTATACTAGTTCTAATTAGAATAGATTATTAGTTTAATTTATAATACTATCTTCTTCTAAAAAGAAAGTAAGTTCTAATACTTACTTAAGTAAATTATAAATATAAATATAATTATAAAAAAAATACTTATATTATAAAAGCTATATAGACTAAGTATAGGTACGCTTATCTAGTATTCTATACTCTAGATATCTCTTTTAGCTTCTATTCTTATCTATTATTACTATTATTACTTTTATAAGCTTTATATTAGTTAGTTTATTTAGATACTATAGTATTATAAGAGTTATATAGATAGTAATAGTATAGTATAGTAGCTAGAAGTAATAGGCACTATAGTATATTAGGTAAGCTAGTAGTATACGCTATATTTAATAGTTAGTAAGTAGACTATACTTACTATAGATTAGTTTACCTACTACTATATTATATAAATATAAGGTATTTAGAAAATATATCTATATTAAGATTACTATATAAAGTTACTAGACTATGTTTTATTACTTTACTTTATATTAATATTCTACTATAATAGATTAGTTTTTATTTTTAGCTAGATTAATATTATAGTAAATAACTAGTAACTCTCTAAAGGCTAAATTACTTTATTATTATATACGCCTATCTAGAGCTTTTATTAACTTTTAATTATAAAAACTAAGCTATAGCTAGTATAACCTAAACTTATATATATTAGTTAGTTAATCTTATAGAAGATATTCTTAAAGCGTAGTAAAATAAAAATATAGTAGTACTTTTCTTAATTATAGAATATAATATATTATATTAAGATATTATATAAGTACTTATACTAAGCTATTAGTAATAAAGTAACTTATAGTATAAATATACTAAGCGTTATTATTATAAAGTTCTATTTACTTACTAATATCTTAAACTTAGTATAAATTTTTAGTTTATTAAAGTAAAGCTAATAATACTTATAAATAGTGTTAGAGCTACTAACTAGATTTATATATAGTTTCTAAGAAGAGTTATTAAAGCTTTTAGAGTAGCTAGCTTAGTAGACTCTATACTAAAGTAAACTTTTCTTTTTACTATTCTTAAGCTTATAGTTAATATAGTAGTTTTTAATTACTTTAATTATATAGTTTTTATTATCTTTAATATTAGAGTAAACTATAGCTAGTTTCTTTAGATTAATAGTTTATTTAGATAATAGATTAGATAATATATAGTAAAGAAGCTATAAGTAAAAGATATTATATACTTAGCTTATCTAAAAGAAAAGTTCTAGCTTATAAGCTAAGTTACTAATAGAGCGTATAACTTTAAATAAACTATAGTTTTTATAGTCTAATAATTAATTTAGCTATATAGTATAAATATTATAAGTATTTAGTATTACTATATTACTTAGCTTAAATAAGAGAGTAAAGAGATAGTTAGTATTAGTATAATCTATCTATTTTGTCTAGATCTATTATATAGATCTATAGAGCTCTTATTAGAGTTTATTAAGATATTATACTAGCTAGTTAGCTCTTACTTTATCTATATATATAAGCGCTATATTTTAAATACTATTAGTCTAAAGTATTAGTAGTTTAAGCTTAGAATATAGTTTATATCTCTTTATAGCGTAGAATAGTAAAATACTTATTATTATACTTATAGTTAAGTTAGCTTTAAACTTAGTAATAAGTAGATATAAAGCTTAGTTATTTTATTTATAGTTAATATATATATAAAAATACTACTTTAAATATATATTAGTATTTTTAGTTTATCTATTAGTTTATAGATAAAAGACTAAAAAGTACTTTAAATAAGTATCTAAGTATTAGTATAGCTTTTTCTAAAAGTAGAAAGTAAATTAGCTACTATAATTAGAGATAATCTTTTTAGAGTATTTTTTTTTACGCTAAATATACTTTATAAAAGCTTAAATAAGTATATTAATAGTTAAAGAGCTTATAAAAATAAACTTCTTTTTTTTATAAGTCTATTAATAATAATAAAGATATTAGTAAAGATCTATCTATTATAGTAGTAAGAAAAGAGATATATAATAAAGTCTATTAAAATATAAAACTAATATTTAGTAGAAACTAGTAATAGATAAAGTAAACTATATCTTTTATTATAATAGCTCTTAGTGCGCTTATATACTAAATAATTACGTATATATTAGATAATATCTATAGTTATTCTTAGCTAGTAATACTATTAAGATAAGTAAGAGTAAAATTTACATTTTTTACTATAACTTTTATAGAACGTTTAGTAAGCTTATTTAATAATATAAGTATAAAGATTATTAATATTAGAGATATACACTTACTTATTAATATATAAAAGATTATTAATAAGCTTATAGTTATTTAGTTCTAAGTATACTTTATAACTACTATAAATAAAGTTATATAGAATACGTCTTAGTCTATCTTATTTTACTTTAATTAGCTTTTTAAAAATACTATCTTTTTCTTTATTATATTCTAGTCTAATAGCTAGCTATAAATTATATTAATTAATAGACTAGTTCTTAACTTTATTCTTAGAGTTAATATTATTAATAGTAAAAGAAGCTATTATAAGTAAAGTTTTAGCGTATAATTTACTAATATTTTTTATTTTACTTAGTTAATATATTATTAAAGTAATATAAACTAAGTCTTTAGAAAGTTAGCTAGAGAAGTATCTAGTAAGATATATTATATAGTAGCTACTTTTATTCTTTTTAATTAATAGCTATATAACCTAAAGCTTAGAGTTAACTTAATTAGACTTAATAATAACTTATACTTAGTACTTTTATTACTTATTATTATAGTCTTCTAGTAGGTTACTAAAATAGTAAGTAAAAGCGTTAGGTTTAGTACTTTACTTCTCTAGTTAGTACTTAATCTAGAAATTAAACTTAGCTAGAAACTTAGTCTACTAAGCTTATTAATAGTTAAGTTTTTTACTTTTTATAAATATTTATAGTACTTAATAGTTAGAGAAAATCTTAATAGAATCTTTAGTTTCTATAAGCTTAAATTTCTATTTTTTAAAAGCTTATATAATAGTAAGAAGTTTTTTATTATAGATTTTATAGTTATATTTTATAAGTATTATTTTATAAGTATTATTTTATAAGATAGAAAAGTAATAGAATAAAGTACGCCTTTAGAGCTTATTTAAGAGAGAATAGTAGTAGTAATAAAGTTTAATATATTTATCTCTAGCTAAAACTTAAGTTTAGAATTAAAATAAGTAAGTATATCTACTTTAGTAAAGGTCTACTTAATACTATAAAACGCTTTATAGATAGTAAAGTTAGATAATAGTAGAAAAGCTTTTTTTATATTTAGATTTTTTATTATTAAAGTAGTAAAAGCTTTAGTAAGATATAAGAAGCTCTTAATAAAGTATTTATAAAAGTTTAAGCTCTTAACCTAGACTCTCTAGTCTAAGTTAGAATAATCTACTTATATACGTCTACTTAATATAGCTCTTAAGCCTACTAAGACTATATAGTACTTTAGGCGTTTACTACCTTAAGTAGCTACTTAGCTAGTACTTTTATAATATACCTATATCTATATATTTATCTATACTTATATATCTATCTATACCTATATACTTATCTATACTTATATATCTATCTATATATACTATCTTATATACTATATAATACCTAATTACTCTATACTATATATATTATATTATATTATATATATATATACTAATATACTAAATATAGCTTTATATTTAGCTACTCTTATAGAAATACTATTACTAGTAATATTATAATACTATTACTCTTAATATAAATAATTATCTTACTATATAAATATTTATACTAATATAATACCTAACTAATATATTATATACGTTTTAGCGCTTATAAAGTATATAAGTATAGCTCTAACTTATTTTATACTCTTATTACTACTATCTAATTTTTATAAATCTATTTTATCTTTTTTTTATTTTTCTTAGACTTCTTATTTCTTTTATTCTTTCTAAGTAGTACTTAGTCTCTTAGATTCTCTAGCTTCTTAAGCTATACTTTTAGAAATATATTAGTACTTTCTATATACTATTAGCTATAAACTATCTTATATATATATATATACTTTACGTGTTAAGGTTTTTAATAAACTTACTAAATAACTTAATAATATTTTTATTTATTATCTTACGTAACTACTTTCTATAGTTTATACTTATATTTTTTTACCTCTTAATAGTCTTAGCGTTTAGATTTATAAGATCTACTATTTATATAAGCTAGTATCTCTTTATATACTTAATTAGTAACTATATATATATATATATATACACTTATAATACTTACTAGTCTTTTAGAGTAGTTTTATAAAAATCTTCTATATACTTTAGCTTAATTATATATTTTTTACTTTAGATAAAATATATTTAATAATACTTTTCTTAGACTAAATAAAGTTCTTTTAAAGTATACTTTTTACTACTATACTCTTATAACTATACTCTTAATTAGCTTTTTTTCTCTTAGCTTTTTAGCTACTATAGTTTAATATATAACTTAAATTAATCTAAATCTTTACTATATTCTAGCTACTTAACTTATACTTACTATATCTACACTTTTTATTTTATTTATAGCTACTATAATTATACTTACTATCTTTTTTTATAAAAGTTTATAAAGCTAAGAAAAGACTAGATATTCTTTATAGTCTAGAGTAGTAACTAATTTAGAATAGTGTCTATTTTCTTTAAATCTATTTTAATACCTTTAGTAGTAAGTATAAGCTCTATATTAGAAAAATATTTTACCTTATATAGTTAGACTAGTTAGTCTAAAAGACCTAGTTTTATTCTAGAATAAGTAAAATAGCTAGAATAACTAGGCAAGGTAGCTTATAAGTTATATCTTCTAGAGCTTTTAGCGCTACTAGAGCTACTAAAGCTACTAGAACTACTAGAACTACTAGAACTACTAAAACTACTAGAACTACTAGAAGTACTAGAGCTACTACAGCTACTAGTACTACTAGAGTTACTATAGCTACTAAAGCTACTAAAGTTATTAAAGCTACTAGAGCTACTAGAGCCTCTATAGCTACTAGAGCTACTAAAGCTACTATATTTACTAGAGCTACTAGAGCTACTATAACTACTAGAGCTACTAAAGCTACTATAAACGCTAGAGCTACTAGAGCTTCTATAACTACTAGAGCTACTAAAGCTACTATAAACGCTAGAGCTACTAGAGCCTCTATAACTACTAGAGCTACTAGAGTCTCTATAACTACTAGAGCTACTAAAGCTACTATAAATACTAGAGCTACTAGAGCTTTTATAACTACTAGAGCTACTAGAGCCTCTATAACTACTAGAGCTACTAGAGCTACTAGCACCTATATTATATCTAGTATAACTATTCTTATCTAGTAATATATTAGCTATTATATTAAAGTAATATAATATATATATCTAACTAAATTAAGCTAATTTACCTTAAACTAGTATAGTATTATAGTTTACGTATAATTACTATTTTATAATTATTATATAGTATAGATATAGAAAGTCTTAATATATTTAATTTACTTTATTCTATTATAGTCTAGCTTTCTACTCTTTTTTCTTTTAGTATATTTTATATAGTAGCAAAGTAAGGCTCTTTACTATTTTACTTAGTAGTTATATAACTAGCTTATTCTCTTCTTTATTATTATCTACTATAAGTATAATATAATTTTTTTGCCTCTAGTAATATTCTAAGCACTACTCTACGCCTATTAGTATTAGTAGTAAACTTCTATTCTTTTTTACTCTAGATAAAAGCGCTTTTACTAACTTTTATAATAATATTAGTAGATTTAAAATAGCTATAGTATAAGTCTTTATATAGACGCTACTATTATACTTATATTTAAAAATAATCTACTAAGAGTACTTTTATAAATAAATTAGAAAGAGTTATAAGTAGTAAAGTATTACTTATCTTTAGTAGCTTTATTATATTATTAGCGTTAAGACTAGTACTATTTTTATTACTTTTATCTATAGTATACTAGTTCTTATATATATATACTTCTTATCTCTCTTTTTCTATATTATATCTTTTCTAGCTTTATAGACTAGTTCTTTTCTCTAGCGTTAGATTAATATTAAGATTTAGCGTTAAGTTAATATACTTATCTAGTATTAGTATTAGAGCGTTATCTTCTTTAATATTTATATTACTACCTCTATTACTACTATTATTATCTTAATTATATACCTACTAAGTATAGTAGGTTTTAGACTTAGAACGTCTACGTTGTTTATAGGCTTACTATTTATCTATAGTTATATATAGAAAGAGGTTATTTATTATATTAGTATTATAGTTTATAAAGGCGTTAGATTTAGTAATAGAAGTAACTATACTCTAATAAGTATCTATCTCTCTCTAAATTATCTTAGCTAGTACTACGCGTTACTCTTAGAATTAAGTATTCTAGTTACGTATAATAGTATAGAACTAAGCTATACTTATTAGTATATAGTATCTAGAGTAGATAGATAATACTAATATTTAACTTACTCTTTATTTATATTCTATCTCTAATAAAGCTACTTCTATAGCTTCTTAAGTACTAAGTATAACACTACGCTAAAGTAGATAACTATAGTTCTTATAATCTTAGTATAAATAAGTCTTAAGTATATTTCTTTGCTTAGTAAGGTATAACTAATATATACTTTATATATTTCTATAACTATAACCTTTACTAATATATTACTAAGAAAGTAGAGTTTATTCTAGATAAAAAAGTAAGCTTATATTACGTAGTATAATTATATACTAATAAACTTACTTTTATATTCTTCTTATTTAAGAACCTCTAGTTAAGTAGTAGTAGTTAAATTCTATCTTCTATACTAGTAGTACTTAGCTAGTATATCTTCTTTATAATATTTTTAGCGTACGTAACTAGTTATAATTAGTACCTCTATAACTACTTAATTATCTTACTATTATTAGTCTAGCGTAGATAACGTTTATAAAGAAATGTATACCTAATAAGCTTTCTTCTTATTTAGCTAAAAGCTAATACTATTAAAGTCTACTATAAACTACTACTTACGTATAGTTTCTATTATAACTTACTAACTTTTATCTATTATATTCTATATTCTCTCTTAGTTACGTTTAGAATATAAGAAATTACTATTTTTAACTAGTAAAAAGTTAACACTCTATAATAGTATTATAATAAAGTATAGAGTTACGTAGTAGATAAGTAGTCTATTTTTCTCTTTATATTTATTATTTTAGCTCTTTCTATAGATAGACCTTTAGAAATTATTTACTAACTAACTACTATTAAATAATACTACTTATTATTAGTAGTATTCTATAAGCTAAAACTAAGTATATACTATTTAGAGTTATACTTAACTATAGAGAGTATTCTTTTAGAGTAAACTATATTCTAAAGGTAGTATTATTATTATAGTAGGCCTTCTACTTCTTTACTAGTATTATAACTTTATAGAAAATTTATAAAAGAGTTAGCGCCTATATATAGTAAGTATATATTAATATTAGTATATTTTCTATAATATATATCTATTCTTATATTCTTGTCTTTGCTTTCTTATATTACTTATTAGTAGTAGTATACGTTCTTTACACTATAGCTACGCTTCTAGCTTAATTAGCTTTAGCTAGACTTTCTTAATATATTATAGTATATATATACTTAATTAGTAGTTAGTATTAAAGCTTTTAAGTTATAGTTTAGTTTATTCTTAATGTACTTTAGATAGCGCTTTCTAAAGAAGCTACTAATTTAGCTAGGCGCTATAGCTATAGTTATCTTTATTTACTTTATTAATATAGTTAAGATAGTAAGTATATAGTAGGTAACTAATCTATATAATAAATAGAGCTATAGTTTAATAAGTAGAGGTATATAGAGGCTAGTACGTTTGTCTATAGTATAAAAAGATAAAAGTTTACGCCTCTTACTAAAATAAGTAGAAGATTAGGTTTAGGCTATAGACGCTAACTATAATTAGTTATATTATATATTTTTTCTATTAGTATCTACTATTTATTATTACTATTAGTTATATATAGTTCTCTATCTATACCTCTTCTCTACTATACGTATTTTACTAAACTTCTTACTTCTTAGCTATATATACTACTATTATTACTTAAATAATATTATATATATAGAGCTATATTATTATTACTTATAATCTATTCTCTTTTTTATACACTCTTTCTAGTCTTACTATAAAGTAGTTATTATTTATAGTCTTAGTAGTTAAATACCTTTCTAATAAAGTAAGTATTATTATTTATATATTATAGTGTTACACTAACTATAACCTAAGATTAAATTATATAGTAGACTCTCTTAGTAGTAAGTCTACTATTAATTACGTTGTAGAGGTAGCTCTATTAATATATATCTACTATTACTTATAGACTTTTTTATAGTTATAGTTATATTAGATTATAATATATTTTATATATTTAATTTATTTATCTAAGAGAACCTTATAGAATATAGCTAGAAATCTATAGACTATAGCTACTATAATCTACACTAATATTTCTCTACTTATTATTAGCTTTAGAAATTTATCTAAAAGTTTATTCTACTTTAGACTAGCTTCTATCTTATAGTATAGTAAGCTATATATAGAGGTGTCTAGGTTTAGCGCTATTTAAATAGAATTAGTTCTCTTTTTAGGTAGTATTTTAGGCGCGCTAGTAGTAAGATACATAGTAGTTAGAAAAGAGTTAATATTAGTAGCTATTAAAGTATTTTATAATTTCTAAGATTATAGCACTACGCTTAAGCTAGAGTAGACTTAGCGTTATACACGTAGCTAAAGTAGATAATAGTTACTACTACTAATTATAAGGTAGACTTTACGCGTAGAGAAGTAGACTAGTTAGAAGATAGCTTATATTTAGAGTTAAGAATAGTAGATATAGAATCTAAAAGAAAAAGAGTCTAGCTAGATCTATATAGAAAGAGAGAGAGAAAGCTAGTAGAAGCTAGTACTAGATAGTACTAGCTTATAGTAGTAAATATCTCTTTTAAAGAGTCTAGTAGCTTTAGTAGAGTCTAGTAGCTTTAGTAGAGTCTAGTAGCTTTAGTAAAGTCTAGTAGCTTTAGAGATAAAGATATTTAAAGTTAAAGTAAGAAGATAGCTTTAAGTAAACCTATAAAATTTATAGAGGCTATATTCTTATATATACTTTTCTCTTTAAAAAGGCTATAGCTAGTTCTCTAGCTAGATCTACTAATAGTAAAAGAAAAGAAAAGAAAAAATAAAGAAAAAAGTTAAAATTTTAACTATATTAAAAATTCTTAGATATAGCTTATAGTTTATATAAGCGTATATATATCTATATAGTTTCTTATATAAAAAAGCGTACCTTTAAAGTATTTTCTACTACTTTAACTCTAGAACGTAAAATTTAAGCTAAATAACGTTTCTATACTCTATAAAGAATAGTATCTTAATTAAGGCTATATTCTAGAAGACTTAAGATAGCAAAGTAGAGATACTAAGTAATTAATAGTTAACTACAGCGCTATTTAATAATTAGGTATAGTATATATTAATAGCGTAGAGTTTAGATAGTAGGTATAAAAGTAGCCTCTATCTCTTACATACGTAAGCTTCTTTAGAAGCTTTTACACTAAAATCTTATTACTACTAGTGTAATTAGGCTTCTAATTACTAATATCTTTAGGTAGAAAAGTCTAGTCTAGAGATATATTAAGGCTAGAAGGTTTAGGCTTATTAAAGAATTTCTAGTAGAAAAGTTTAGTATTATAGTAACTAAAATAGTTACTAGCTACGTACTAGAAGGCTTTAGAGAAATTAGTCTACTTAATAAAGTAAGTCTACTTTTCTTAGATCTTATTTACTTCTAGTAGAGCTATATTCTTAAATAAATCTATAAGCTACTCTTTATAATACTTACTAGTACTATTTACTACTTCTACGCTAACTAGTTAAGTGTAAGCTTAATTAGAAAGAGCCTTAGTAGCTAATAAACGTAGTAGTTAGAGGTAAAAGACTAGAAATATACTATTTTAAAGTATTTTATTAGAAAGCTTTAATTTATACGTACGCTTTTTATAAATAATATAGGTAACTATGTAGAAGCTAGCCTATTAATACGTAAGTTTCTTAAAACGCTACTTAGTTTACTAGTTAGTTATGCTTATATAGACTTTATTACTAATAGAGTATAGTAGAACTATATAGTAAGTAGAATTAGCTTAAGTACTTTATTCTTACTATAACTATAAAAGTTATTTCTTTAAATAGGCTACTAAGTTACTATAGTAGTTTATTATTTTCTTAGCCTATAATTATTAGTTCTAGGTAGGTAGAAAGAGATTAGCTTTAATATCTTTAACTAGGTAGACGCTACTATAGAGGTAGTAGCCTAAGTCTATAAAAAATAAAGTTATACTAATACTTAAATTAACTATATTATTTACCTAGAACTTAGTAATATAAAGCTAGGTAGTCTAGTTATCTTACGTATAGTTAATATATTACTATAAGTAAGTCTTAAAAGACTAATTAGCGCGCTTAGTTTACCTATTTATCTTAGAGTAGTAAGTAGTAAATAGAACGCGTTTAATTCTTAACCTTTAGTAAATATACCTCTAAAATAGAGCTATAAAGTTAGTACTATAATTAGATATAATAGTAAAAAGTAGTCTATAATTTTTAAATATATTTATAAAGTAGTGTAAGGCCTTATAAGTAGTTTATCTATAAGTAGAGTAGAAGAGCTTTTATTTAGTTAAGTAATTAATAATAACTAAAATATTTTAATACTCTCTACTATTAAGGTAGAATAAAGGTAGGTCTTAAATAAAATTAATAGTTAGGTCTAACTATTAGGTATAAGAAATAGAAAGTAGCTATAGATAGCTATACTTTTTATTCTATAGGCTCTTTGTATATTTATAAGTAGTATAAGCGTTATAATACTATGCAATAGACTAGCTTATTTTAGACTAGTAGTAGTAATTATATATTAGATAAAGCGTAGACTAGAGACTTTTATAACTAGTAATCTTATAATTATAGTATAGGTTAAAAATCTACCTCTAAAGTCTAGCGTCTTTAGAGATATAAAGTCTAGTTTAATTAATAAAAATTTAATAGCTACGTCTAGTACTAATAGAGGTAAGATTAGCTATACTAAAATAGTAGCTATTTTTATAGAACTATTTAGAAAGTTTAGTATTATAACTATTAATAGTAGTAAAAGCTTACTAAGCTATAGAGTTATTCTTATAGGTAGTATCTAAAAAGTTCTTAGTAGAGTAGAGGTTATCTTTATAAGTAGAAAGATTAGAATTATAGGCACCTTTAGGTAGTAGAGTATCTAAGTTATTAAAAATAGTATTTTTATTAGTAAAAACTATATAAAGAATATACTACTATTCTAGATTTAAAGAGAAATTAGATTATATAGTAGAAGCTAGCGCATAAAGAGTAGTAGTAATTACTAGCTATATATCTAGTAAAAGTGTCTTTAGCTCTAGAATAATTAAGATAATAGTATAACGCAGATTTTTAGAGTCTAAAAGAATATCTTAGAGTTAGTAACTAAGTATATTAGCTTTAACATTTTTAATACTAAGTGCGTAGGTTATCTTAAAGTTAAACTAGAATAAAAATAAAAACTAGTAGGCCTAATATTAGGTAAGTGTCTTAGTAGTTATAAATATTTCTAGATTTTTATAGTTAGTTACTACTATAATAGAGTAGCTAGAATCTATAAGTTTAGGCTTTTATTTCTTAAATACCTAGATAATTTCTATAAGCTTAAGATTATAAATATTATAGTTATATTTTATAGATAAGTGTTTCTTAGAAAAAAAAGTAATAGGTTATAGAACGCTCTAACTATTAAGTTACTTTATAACTCTACTAGTAGCCTATATAAATACGTTAGTAGTAATATAGATAGGCTTAGAGAAGTTAAAATATTAAAGTACTAGACTTTTATAGAAGGTAGCTTTTAGTGCGTTAAAAGCTTTCTAATACTTAGAGGTCTATTCTAGTAAGTTATAAATAGTACGTACTTTACTACTAGAATTCTTAACATTTAGTATAACTTTAGCCTTAATTAACTTAGTAAGTAGAAGAGTAATAAAGAAGTAGCGCTTAATAAACTACTAGTAGAAGCCTATATAGCTAAGAAAAGCTAGTAATTTTTTTACGCTCTATAGCTACTTCTAGTTATAAATAGCCTCTACTTTAGATAGATCTATCTCTACGCTCTTATTAGTAATAATTATCTCTAAGAATTTAACTCTATTTATATAAAACTTAGATTTCTTAGAGTTAATATAAAAGCTTTATTCTTTTAGACAGGCTAAAACTTTCTTAACGTAGGTAATATACTCTTTAATAGTTTCTAAATAGATAAAAATATTATCTAGGTAAGTAGTATAGAACTAATCTAAGTATTTAAAAAGTATACTATTAATAGCTTATTAAAAGGTTATAAGAGCGTTACAAAGGCTAAAAGGTATAACTTTATACTTATAAGTGCCTATTTAAGTAGTAAAAGCTATAAGCTACTTAAAACTAAGTTTTATCTAAATATAATAAAAAGTGTAAATAATATTAAACTTAGAAAAAATAGTAGCTTTATTTAGCTTAGCTAAAGTCTTATAGAAGAAGAGAATTAGATACTAGTTCTTAATAGTAGCGTTATTAAGGTTCTAGAAATCTATATATACTCTAATACTACTATTAGACTTACTAATAATAAGTAGAGAGTTATAGGTAGAAGAGTTATAAGAGCTAATAAAACTCTTTATTTCTATTTTAATAATATATACTTAGATAGCGTTCTCTTACTAGCTAGAGAAGAGGCGTAGATAGTAATTAGAGATCTTAGCTCTAAAGTATAATTTAATCTTATAGTTATACTTAGAATACTTAGGTAACTAAGATATAGTAGCTTTATTAAATACTAGAATATAATTAGTATATTTCTTAAAAAGTTCTAGTATTAGAATATTTTTAAGAGTAACCTTAGTAAAAGTACTTATAAACTTAGTATAGTCTTTATCTACTATAGCGCACTAAAATTAAAAGTTCTAGAGCTCTCTAGTAGCTATTAGGTAAATAGTTAAATTCTACTTCTTATATAGCTTTTATATTACCTTAAGTAAAACCTATTAAATATTAATCTTAGAAGTAAGCTTAGGTAGCAGCGTTAGCACTTTAGAATCTATAGACTTAGAGAAAACCTCTACGTAACTAGAAAACTAAAGTAGTAGTAGAGGCTCTATATTCTTAATAGTAACACTATAGTCTATTAAACTAAAATTCTATTTAGCGTAACTAGAAGGCTAGGTGTTAGAAGAAGTTTTTACTTCTAGAGAGTTATGCGTATAATAGAAATCTAGTAGACTAATAGAGTTTATTTTCTTTTTTTTATAAACAACTAATAGTGTAACTCTAGTAAGCTAATATAACTAGTAATAGTACTAGTTAGTAAATTTAATTATTTCTATATAGTAATTAAGTTTAGATTAGTAGAGCTTTCTCTACTTAAACCTAAGTATAAGATTAAAAAGACTATAAGATTCTACTATATAAGTAGTTATACGTTCTACGTAGGTATCTATTTTAAGAAAGAATTTAATCTAGTAGATAATTAATTTAGTAGTTTTACTATTATAGCTCTTATATATAATAGGTTATAATAGTAGAATTAAAGTAAAGGCGTAGATTTAGTTTAAAAACTTCTTTAAAACAAAATTACTATCTACGCTATTATTAGCTAAGGTCTTATACTTATAAGAAACTACTAGAGTAGAGCTAATAAAGAAAGAAAAAGTAAACTATTCTAAATTATAGAAGATAATATAGCTAGAGCTAGTAGTAGATATAAAAGTAAATTATATAAAGCTTAGAGTTAAGTAGTAGTCTTTCTACTACTAGACTTAGGTCTATTAAAGTAGCGCACTAGTATTATAGATAGTAAGGCTTATAAATAACTTAGCTAGAGCATTTTACTATAGCTATAGTTTAACTCTAGAAGGTAGCCTACTTTCTAGAGTTAGTAGTTTTCTAAATTAGATTTAGAAGCGTTTTCTATATTAGAAAGGTTAAACTAGTTATTACTATAGTTAGGCTCTAGAAAAAACCTAGCTTAACGCTAAGTAGCTTTAACTAGTTCTTTCTTAAGCTTCTTAGAGTAATTACAGGTAATATAACTAGGCTAGTAATAGATAAAATAAACTTTAGACTTATTATTAGCTAGCTTAGAGGTATAAGACTTTAAGAAGGTTAGCTTAGTAGTGTCTAGCTAACCTATACCTTAATATATAAAAGCGTCTTTTACCTTAGAACTCTCTACTATAGTAGCGTTATTAGTAGTAGTAGAACTATAGTAATTATAATTCTAAAAGTACTTATAAAAAGCTGCTCTAGAAGTATAGTTAAAGTTATATATATAAACTATAATAGACTCTAGAAGCTAATAGAAAGCCTCTAATATAAAAGTAGCCTAAGATAATATATTAAAGAAATTAGCGTAGCATAATAGAAGCTTACTTATAATCTTAATACTATATAACTTATAAAAAATATAAAAGTCTATAGCTAGAATACTAAAGTTAACCTTAAAAGAAGCCTAGGCCTTAGAATTAGTCTAAACGTTAATAGATATATAAGAGTATTAAAGCTAGAATATCTTATTTTTATTTATAGTAAAAGAGTTAAAGTTACTCTAAGTCTAATATAGAATAAGAAAGTACTCTATCTTAGTAGAGAAAGTATAGCTATACTATAATTCTAGAGAAAAGAAAGTAATATAAGCTAATCTATTAGTATACTAGTAGATAGATTAGGCCTAAGTCTTAGAATCTTAGAACTACTTACTCTTAGCTATCTAGTAAGTAAATATACTTAAAAAAAATAAGTTTAATAATATAGAGTTACTTTTAAAAAGGCGTAGCTTAGATAGACTACTATTATTAGCGTCTACGTAGACTTATATATTATCTATAAGACGCTTTATTTTATAAAGAGTAGGTAGAAGAATAACTACCTAACTTTTAATAATAATAAATTTATTATTCTTAGTAACTATAAATACTAGCTAAGTAAAAGAAGAAAGCTAAGTAGTAGAAGTAAGTTTACTACGTTATATAATTAAAGATAGAAATTTAGAAGTAAAATCTAGAGAAGCCTCTATAAAAGTAGAAATAAGTATAACTAAGAGCGTTTAAGTAGATAAATTACTTAATAGAGATAAAGAAAGTTATAAAAGCTATAAATTTGTCTATTCTTCTAGAAAAGTATTACGTTAGGTAAAATCTAGCGTATTCTTTATCTTAGTAAGTAAAGCTAATAGCTTAGTAGTCTACTTCTACTAGGTCTTAGAGTTATTAGTAGTGTTATTATACTAGACACGCTTTTTATTAAGCTATATAATTAAGTAGAAGTAATAGGTAAAAACGTTCTTAAAGTTCTTTTAAAGTAATTTAAAGTTTTTACTTAAGTAGATATAGTAGTTTATAGTATTATAATACTCTAAAGTATAGTTAGCTAGAGTATAAAATAGTCTAGAGACAAGAGTAGCTAAGTAGTTATAGTCTAAAGTAAAAAACGTAGATAAGTTAGTAGCTTCTAGTAAGTGTATAAAATAAAAGCTTAGAAAGATTTACTTATCTAGATTAAACTTAGCTATATACTTAGTAAGGTAGTTCTAGATAGCCTCTATAGAACGTAGGTAAAATGTATATAAATTATTAATATCTAAAAGCTATTTACTAGAATAGCTAGGTATAGTAGAAAGCTAGAAGGTAGTAACTTTTAGCTTAGAGTAAGAGAGTAAAGTGCTAGAGTAGCTAGCCTATAAAGTATTCTTATCTAGAAATAAAAAAAAAAAGTAGAAAAGTTTAGAATCTAGAACTTTAGTAAGTAAATCTAGTAACTTAATTATATAACTCTAAATATTCTAAGCTACGTTAATACTAGAGTTAACGTAGTAGAGTAGAGTAGCTAGTAAGAGTAGCTTTCTAGAAGCTATTTCTAAAGGTAGAAACTTATTAAAAAGCGCTTAGCTAGTAGTGTTAAAGCTAGAAAGCTCTCTAGTAGACTTTATAAAAGAAAGTTAACTAAAATAAGCTTAACTAGTAGTATTAAGCCTATAAAAGAAGTTATAGCTCTTAGACTAAGACTTCTTAGTAACTTTAATAATAGGCTAAGACTTCTTAGTAACTTTAGTAATAAGCTAAGGCTTCTTAGTAACCTTAATAGTAGGCTATTTAGTATTTATAGAGTCTCTAGAGTTAGAAGTAGAAAAAGCTAAGTAGAAAACTATAAAGACTTTATATAACTAGCTATAAAACTAAAAGTAAGTTTTAGCGTAAGTATAACTTTTAGAAAGAAAGCTATTAAAGAATATCTAGCGCTATATAGAAACGCTATAGCTATACTAAAACTTATCTTTATTACTAGTATTAGCTATTACGTGTAGTATCTTTTAAGAAAAGTAGAAAAATTAGTAGTAACTTTATAAAAGATAACTTAAAATAGAGTTAAAGTTAGTTAAGAGTTCTATCTAAGTACGTAGGTAAAGAGAAGTAAGTTTTAATTACGTAGATTCTTAAACTGTAAAGGTAGAGTAGCCTAAGGTAGTAGTAGGTAAGTACCTATTTATATAATAAGTAAAATTTCTAAAATTTACTAGCCTACTAAACTTAAAAGTTTATAGCTAGAAATAGAGCGCGCGTATATAAGCGCGTAAAGATAAATAAATAAGTAGAGTAAAGGCTATAGCTCTAGGCTATTAGGTAGTAAAAGCTATTTTATAGTAAGAGAGCTATTCTTTTTTATCTAATAGTATACTAAGATAGAGTCTAAATCTAATCTACGCTAGTAGTAATTAGAGCGCTAAAATTTTAGCGCGCTCTTCTACTATTTAAAAGCGCTAGACTTAGTAAAGAGCTAGTAACTAAAGCTATAATTTTATATAATAACTAAGAATAAGTAAGAGCTACTTATTTTTATTAAGACTAGAAGTCTATAGTAAGTAAAAATGCTTATAAAGTCTACTATTATATAAGATAGACTTTACGCGTAGAAAGATAGGCTAGTTAGAAGATAGCTTATATTTAGAGTTAAGAATAGTAGACGTAAAATCTAAGAAAGAAAGAGTCTAGCTAGATCTATATAGAAAGAGAGAAAGAAAGCTAGTAGAAGCTAGTACTAGATAGTACTAGCTTATAGTAGTAAATATCTCTTTTAAAGAGTCTAGTAGCTTTAGTAGAGTCTAGTAGCTTTAGTAGAGTCTAGTAGCTTTAGTAAAGTCTA